>NC_092416.1:174510536-175115536 GCF_040894005.1 Engystomops pustulosus | reverse complement strand
GACCATATTTAGCTGTTTTGGTCAATTGAATCTAACTTAGAGTACTTTTCTTTATTAAAAGGTGGGGAAAGAATTTGTGGAAGATTGAGAAAGGTCCATTCCTTGAGAAATTTTACCTTCAATGAGCAAATTGCTAACTTATATTTTTTTTTAATGCCTTCCTCCCGATCAACATTAGTTCCTGATGGACAAAGAGATTTTTTTCAACCTTATCTACTAAGGATACCGCAGGCTGAAACTAATTCCAAGGAATTTTTACCCTACAAATGACCACAGAACATGGACACGGTTGTGACTTGCTCAGCAACTTCACAACTTCTGTGCTTCTTTAGACTTTACTAACACAGATGAACCCCCTGGAGAAGACGTCATCATACAATAACCTGGAACTGTACATCAAAGCTACAATTACTCTCTCCGTAGAAACACAAGAAGCCATATCCCTCCATTACCAAGGTATTACTCTACAAATAAAACCCCATTGCGGTGATGTCGCCGAGCATATGGCCTTCTGATTATCCCCATCCATTGCATGCTGAATTCCTCCGACTTCTGCAATTATATTCGGAATTAGCCTTGACCGAATGATGTCCACATGTAACACTCTGCAAATACAATACATTGTTTATTCCAGGCATTGCAAGGCTTTTTTTTATTCTCCCCTTCTGGAAAGTCGATATAATTCAACTTGTCACGCGGAGCGATGTGTGGTAAGGCGAAGGTGACAGACGTTAGCATTAATACTTGTAATTTGTAGAGGCATATGTGAGGGGGCTTTTTTTTTTTCTGAAACATGCACTTCCCCCGGAGAATGCCATTACAAAGCCATTACAAATATGAGGTCAATTACAAGTATATGGATGTCTGTGTAACAATGTATGTTATCCGGAGACACGCGGCCACGCATAATAGCCCATAATATTCTCCAACAGAACACAGGAGATCAAAGGTCCCTCCAGAACAAATGCTAGTGAAAACAATACAGTATATTATAGTCATCTGTATTACCGGACAGGATTACAATCTGTTTTCCATGCTAATGTGTATTACTGAATGCTAAACAGTTCATAATTGGTTGCAACAGATCCAGGATATACATTCTCTATAGGGTTATTGATATGGATGGTCTATTCAAAGGATATCAGATCATATCATGGGGGGTCCCAAACCTGGCACCCCCAGATCAGCTAAGAGATGATGCCCATCAAGGTTGACTTGGCTGCCAACTTGTCGGAAGCACAACTACAACTTGAAACGGATCTACAGAAACCTACAACGGGTATATAAATTTTACACAAAAACAGCTAATCGGTGGGGGGTGCCAAGTGTTGTACCCAAACCAATCTCATTTTGAAGACCTACCCAATGGAAGTGATGGCATCTTGCAAGCATAAGCCTTTCCTTTACATTTGTTGGACGTCTGACTCTTTGATTCCAACATTAATCTTGAGAATTAGGTGGGTAAAGCAAATTTGCACTGCTTTCGCTCCCTCGCTACGTCAATACGTCAGTCTTTTTGTCACTGTGCCCACCTGTAATTACCAGACCCATGAATGAGGACCCACTAACAGCCAATGGGTGTCCTTTATGGATCTGGAGAAAACATAGTGAAGTGTCATCTCCTGGTCCAAGGAGGCTACTCTTTGGCCAAAGTGGGTCCTGTAATCCCTTTGAACTTCTGGATATGCACAATGCCAAGAACTGGGTGTACCGAAGAAGAGTGGTAAGTCTGAGTTGGAGCAGAGCAATATGTTTCCATTATGGAAGTATACAGAAGATACATTCAGAACTGGCATCAACAATTCAGGGCAACTTGGTCAAGACTATTAGTCTAAACATGCTTGTGAAGGTGAACATAGGTGTTCTGAAGGCTCATGACCCTAGAGGCCACACTGCATATTCATCCTTTAGATACCATCAAGGAAAGTGAACATTGAAATGCCCACATTGGTCAATGAAGCTAATGTTGATCTCTATGTATCGGTAACATACCTGTATTCCAGTGAAAACTTGGTGAGCTCTTTATGGTCGTGTAGCCACTTAAATTCGAGAGGCCAGCTCCCCTCCGCCATGCAGGTAAGGACGAGGCGATTCCCCTCCAGGTGGACTTGACTGCGTACCGGCTCAGTCTTGAAGTACGGAGGGACATCATCTAAAAAGGTAAAATATTAACGTGTGAGACAAGTGAGAGAATATTGCAAAGTTCATAAATCTTCCATGTTACGCTAGAGAAAGTGGCAGCCGGCGGTCTACCACCTATAAAGAAGCCTCATAATTAATACATGCAGCACCGCGAGAGACGAGAAATGGGAATAGGTGAGAAATGTTCAAATATATTAATACGGCAATGTACACACAGAAAGGACATTTCACGGGCTACAGAAGGAGGAACAAAAGGTTACGGGAAAGGGCAAGTAGAAATGAAAGCTTGTACAACATCACAGAATGGCTCTCCCACACCTAGAGCGGCCGGACACCGAAACGAACATCTCATTAGACTGTTCTAACGGGAACATGAAACGAGATAAACACCACAAAGTACCGAGGGCAACGTCTATGATGAAACGGTGGGGTAATAGGCGTAGTGCCCTCATGTATACCAGAAAAGTTATACACTGGAAAGGGTCTACGGAGTGTAAAACGGAGAGATAGCATTCGTCACATCATTAATGATATTTGATCGCACCCCAGGTATGGGGTCTTGTCACTAACGACAATGCGATAATTAACTCGTGAAATGTAACTAATGCCATCGGAAACATCCATACACTTTCACTTAAACTACCTTGGATGAATTGCTAAACAAACTTATGTTGGGAAGTAAGAGTTCTCCTTATGGAGACTTCCACTTAAGGCCACCGTGTAGGTGTGTGGAGACTTATAGCCATAGACGCTCCATTAGGGAATTCTTGTAAAATATGAGTTTTCAAGGATGGGATAACGAAAATCACGCCTCCTATCTCTCCCTTGACATCAAGCATGACCTACAAGAAGCCTTAAGACATGATGCAGGATTAAAACCAAACCAAAAGGAACAGACTACCAACTGTAGACAGCGGTGTATCAACTTGGTTGGGTCTCCTCAGTACAGCGTAGGGAACTGGCTTTTGACTGGGGTCGGGAAGTAAGAGTCCTCCTTACGGAGAATGCCAAATAAGGCTGCTGTGTAGGCGTATGGAGACCTCTGTTCCTTCTGGAATAGATACACTTGTTGGGTTTTAATCCTTCATCATGTCATTAGGCTTCTTGTAGGTCATGCTTGATGTCAAGGGAGCTGCCTTACAAGGAGCTAAAAGAGGCTTGGTTTTCCTTATCCCATCCTGGAAAACTTTCCATACTTGCATATTTAAACAAACTTATGTAAAAAGTAGGGTGAATTTCATGATCGCAAGGATCCGGATGATCTTGGGACGGTCACCGAAACCTTTGCAAAACAGATTGATTCTTGCGATATATACATTCTGGAGAAATTATGCTGTACACTTGTACATACAATTTTCAGGTGTCTGCAAATTAAATTTCCATGCCAAAAAATTTTTGGTCCGAAGGCACCACAAAACATTTTGTTCGTCTTTTATATCAGCTTCCAAAAGTCATCGCAGCATGAACCTTAGAATTATTTTGTATGGGCTTTTCATGAACCCAACTTGCCACCGTTGTGTTTGCCTTGAAGAGTCGACAAGTAATATATAGGAGTAAGGACACTCACGGCATCTTAAGTGTCTCTCTCACCCCATTTGTACGGTCTCATCCAATAATTGACACTTTATCCTGGATCCAGATTCTACAAGTGAAGAAGCCATTGGGCACCCCATTAAGCTTTTGTTTCCACATCCCATAATTTGCGTCCCATCGGGGGAGATTCTAGGAATAATAAGATAATTTGTTTCGTTGTCCACCCTTTTCTCATTCCGTCCGGATGTAAGCTTATCTTTTTAAAATAATCCTTTGCCCATTCGGGCCCAGCATGAGGCTAATCCTCAGTAAATAGTGCAGCGGGGACTGTCAGACACCGGATTCTCTAGAGGAGCGACACTTAAGCAATTATTGTTCACTTTACATCTTGTCGTTTGCTACTTCCTCACTGATGAATTACCGGAGCATCATTGGTGCAAAAACCTTTGCTAGATGACATTGGAGACAAGGCGTTAACACGATGGACCGCCACCTTGTAAGGACTTTGTAAAGACTGTTTAGCAAGTGTTTATGGATTCTGAGGTTAATGGAAATTGTGTTTTTCCATGACAGTCATTCTGTTGCCTTCAACATAGAGAAAAGACTATGGGGCTCATTTACTAAGGGTCCGCGGACCGCGATTCCGTGGGGTTTCCCAAATATTTCAGTTTTGCGGCAAATTGCCCCGGGTTTTTGGTGCATGCGATCGGAATGTGGCGCATCGGCGCCGGCTTGCTTGCGACAGAAATCGGGGGGGCGTGGCCGTCAGACAACCTGACGGATTTGGACAAACCGCGGAATTTAAGAACGAAATTGTGTCGCAAGATCAAGCACTCACATGCACCAGGAAGAAGAAGGTGAACTCTGGCAGACCACGGCGCGGAAGCAACACATGGAGGAAATTGGCCACACGATCTTAATGAATCTTAACAGACCCGAATCCTCATCGAACAAAGCACCGCAAGATAGCGACAGGAACAGGTAAGTAAATCTGCCCCTATGTATCGAGATTACAGTAAAAAATAAATAAATCTAGTATATGTAACATGTTCTTCTTCCCCTCCGGAACTTGACCAGTCCATAGCCATTTAAATAACTGGATATGGTCTTATCCGGAAATCCTCTTGACCTGGGGTAACCCTATAACTACTTATCATCTACGTTGAGCCACATCTTGTTGGACATAACAATAGATGATCCCAGATACTTACACATCCCAGCTGTCCCTGCTTTTATGATGACCGCCCGAAAAATGGCCCCAACTGGGTTGCAGTCACTTTACATATGACATTAAAGGATGGGAAAAAGAGGAAGAAAATACCATCGTCAGTGAACCTAGTGAAAACCATGAGAGTGCGGCGAAAACCAGAGAATAATACGAATTAAAGTCTGAATCACATGGTAATGCAGTACAAAATCAGAATGCAAGGAATAGTCAGAGAACAAAGCAACCAGAATCCAAATCAGACAGATTAAAATGCAGATGGGTAACCAAATAACAGGCAGAGAATCCTAGTCTCTATGAGGTTTTATAACTAGCTAATGCACTGACTGAGAGACTATTGGGTACATGTCGGCTCAGGACTGCCAACAGAAGACATTAAACTCCTAAAAAGAAATCCAAGGGCGATGTGACAGTCAGACCCTTAGAAAAGGACTGCTATGGAAGAGGGATTACAGTAGTGAGTGTGGGGGCCTTTATAATAGATGGCCCGTTCCAGACTTCTGCCATTCGCCACCGGCCCTGGAACTTTCCATTCATATCGGTGTGTATTCATATCACTGTGTCCTCACACTGCTGAGCCTTAGCTTTATACACTGTGCTACAACACATATCCCCCACCTCTACTCTAAGTGACTGCTGTAGTATTCAACTAGAAGCCTGCTACAGCTTTTACTCCTAGCAGAGAAGCTCAAGAGCAGTTTATGGACACACCCTGGTGCACTTTAGTCAATAGACTTATTTTTGGTGTATATTCACCTGTCAATGTACTGCAGACATAAGGAAAATCTATATATTGTACCCCCTGATCACAGCAACCCCCCTTGTGCTATTCAAGGGACTATGTCAGATCTAAGAGACTCCCTATTACAGCACAAGAGCGAGTCTTTCTAGGTCCACACAATACTGGATTCTTGACGTCACTCTTGACCTACAAGTCTCTAACAATGATGTCTTCATCTCCTCCGCAATCGGCTTCTAATGCTTTCGCTGCTTGATCTAATAGTAAGCTCTTGGGACCAGACTATTCTTTTGAGCTGTCGGTTCTCATGATCACACCATCTTTTAAAAAAAAAAGAAAGCTTTTAGAGAAAGCCATCGACAAAGTCTACAACTGGCTCTTTCGAGAAAGCCTTGGTGCACCTAACCTGCCATAGGATGTGATTCATACTGTGATGGTATGTATATTTGATGAGCTCAGGCTGGCCCCGGAGCAGATCGCAGCCGAACAAACTCCAAATTGTCAACTTAAACGTTTTAAATGTTTGATGTGCGCACTCTACACTCGGGGAAACCAATCACCCACGGCTTATACATCCCCGGCCCCACCAGGAATTATTAATCAGAAGCGAGATATTTTACAGGAGCCGGGAAGCTGGATTGTTCGCGGGGTAATTCATGTTATTGCAGTTCTTAAAAAATAAAGTAACCATCTGTTAACTCTATCGCACAGAGAAAGAACTGACTGGAAAATCGGCATAATAGTATCTGCAACAATTCAGTCATTTTTCACAGTCCTGCTGCTACACGTGAGTGCATTGCTATCCGAAGCTTACACTACGAGTAGTTTGCCTCCTTGTCATGTTTTAATCTAAATATCATCTACCTATACATCTACACCCCCTCCTGGTGTTGTTTATGTATTCCCTCTTAGAACGTCCACCTCATGTGTCTAGTGGTCGCACATGCTCAGTCTTATCACCTGGATCCCCACATAGACAGGCAGTACTGACATGGTCCGTAAAAGGGGTATTTCACCTTACAAATATTGATGACCTGTCTATCACTGACATCGTAACATCTACATAATAAAGAGACAAGGGTTAGACAACAGGATACTGACATGACCTCTATAACAGAGACTGTCAGAGACAAGGGCTGGGCAGCAGGATACTGACAGGACCCCATAAGAGAGACGGTCAGAGGCAGAGAATTGATAGCAGGATACTGACAGGACCCCCATAACACAGACAGAGATAATGGCTAGACAGCAGGATACTGTCAGGACCCCCATTACAGAAACAGGGACTAGGAAGCAGGATACTGACACGACCCCATAACAGAGACAGTCAGAGACAAGGGCTATGCAGCAGGATACTGACAGGACCCCCATACCAGAGACAGAGACAAGGGCTAGACAGCAGGATACTGTCAGGACCCCCATAACAGAGACAAGGACTAGGCAGCAGGATACTGACAGGACCTCCACAACAGAAACAGGGACTAGGAACAGGATACTGACACGACCCCCATAACAGAGACAGTCAGAGACAAGGGCTGGGCAGCAGGATACTGACAGGACCCCCATAACAGAGACAGTCAGAGACAAGGGCTGGGCAGCAGGATACTGACAGGACCCCCATAACAGAGACAGTCAGAGACAAGCACTAGGCAGCAGGATACTGACAGGACCCCATTAGAGAGACAGTCAGAGGCAAAGGATTGATAGCAGGATACTGACAGGACCCCCATAACATAGACAGTCAGAGACAAGGGCTATGCAGCAGGATAGTGTCAGGACCCCCATAACAGAAACAGGGACTAGGAAGCAGGAAACTGACACGACCCCCATAACAGAGACAGTCAGAGACAAGGGCTAAATAGCAGGATACTGACAGGACCCCCATAACAGAGACAGTCAGAGACAAGGGCTAAACAGCAGGATACTGACTGTACCATTATAACAGAACTAGTCAGATACAAGGGCTGGGCAGCAGGATACTTACAGGACCCCCACAACAGATACAGTCATGGCAAGTGCCAGGGGCTTAGCTAATATTTGCATGTATCTATACAATGGGCCCCAAGTGCTAACCTTACTGGTGATCATTCGGCTTTGGAGTCCAATGCTGTACACAAACTGATCACCAGTACATGCATCAGGGGGTGGTCTGCTCAAAACTAATGAGATGACCTCCATCTCTATGGCGTTACCTTCCCGATAGATGAAGAAGATTGCGAGGAGATGAACAGGTAAGAAGGAAAAGGCAATAGACGAAGACTGTGCCACAGCAAGAAAACAGCTCCGAAAACCAAGCTAAGGATTAAATTAATCCCCCGAGAGATCTCGTTTAGATAGAAAGCTCCGCGGGGCACAAACCACATGTTATCTAATGTATGTTTTCCTGTATGTATCATTGTATTAATCCCCACAACATGTACAACACGCCGGCCAACTCTCTACATAAACACCCACACTGCGCCCAAAAAACCACAGCTCTACTACGTGACACTAACAAGTCTTCTAAAAACCGGCAGAATAGCCGAACACCTGACCCTAAAATATTATGTAACCATAGCTATATCTAATATTCACCGAGATTAGGAATAGAAGATGAAAGCATTAATTTCAGGTGGTAAATATGGACATACATGTAGACATTCAGCTTTACCCCCTGCTGATTGACTTCAGAACCTCATACTGAGAACTTATGGAAATGTGGGGGAAAAATGGGCCAAAAAAAGGTTCCAAATTCTTTACCTTTTCAAGTTGTAGAACAATGACCCAAAAAACGGTTACATTTAAGGTTTTAGAATAATGATACAATTATTTGGGGTATCGAGACAATGATAATTACAGGTGGTCCCCTACTTAAGAACACCCGACTTACAGACAACCCCTAGTTACAAACAGACCACTGGATGTTGGTAATTTACTGTATTTTAGTCCAAAACAGGTGTCTGCAATTATGATTTATTGTAAATCCTTATGACAATCCAAAAGTTTCAAAATCCAATTGTCGCAGAGACCCAAAAGTTTTTGGCTGGGGGTTACAATTATAAAATATACAGTTCCGACTTACATACAAATTTGACTTGAGAACAAAGAACAAACTAATTCTTGATATTTGTGGTCTAGAAGAAGACACATATATTTGAGGTTCCAGCACAATAATACATCAACATTTGGGCTATCAAAACACTTACAATAAGTGACTTTGGGGGTTCAAGATAATTATATGAGAATTGGGGTCCAAAACCAATAAAACAAGATAATGTAGGGCTCTCAATCAATGACATACTGATACCTGGAGCTCCATATCATTGACCTTGGGCTACCTTGGGTTCTGGAACAGAGATTACTTGGGAAACGTGGACAATTACCCATAACTTTTTGGTGTCACAGGAGGACTTAGAGTCCCAAAAAAGTGACAATGTTTCTTGGAGATCTAACAGACATAAGATGTACTTAGGATGTCAGAACAATGGCACAGAGATATTCGGGGTTCCAGAATAACGACCCACTAATGAGAGTCCAGAATAGAAGCTTTTTTTCAATATAAGAACAATAAGACAAAGATATCAAGGAACAATGAAACAAAAATACTTAGTGTTCACGCTTACAATATATTTGGGGTTCCCAAAAACTGATACACATTAACCAAAGGAGTGACACAGATATTTGATACCCAGGACAATGACACAAAGTTACTCGGAGTATATAGTTACTCGGGATTTGGGGCGCTGATATCAGTGGCGTTCTAGAAATTGACCCACTTAGAGTTCCTAAAACAACGACACCCATATAGGTGGATTTCCAGAATGATGACAAATAATCACTTGAGGATCCAGAATGATTACACAAGGTTGTGGAACCAAGATGAAGGCACAGATGTATCAGTATAGCAACTCACTAAGATTTGGTACCCTAAAACAATGACCCACGGATACTTTGGGTTCCAGAATCATGATGGAGTTTTAATATAAATAGTTTAGGGTGCCAGACCATTGGCACTAATATGTGGGCATCCAGATTCATGACCCAGTGAGAGTTCCTAAAACAACAACACATATACTAGGGGGTTCCAGAATGATATCAGTCGATTTGAAATTGGGAAGGTACAGATGAATAAGGGGTTCCATCTGGGCGTCCTAAAACAATCACACACAGATACTTGGGGTTCCATAGTTTCTGGAGGATGTAGAATTGTATCACACACTTACTATGACTGGACTTGGAGTGCCCAAAAATTGCACACGGTTACTTGAGGAGGGGGGGGGGCAGAATAATTATACCTAAATTTTTGGGGGTATCCAAATGGACTTCAGGTTCCAAAGCAATGACATAACCCATGTCCACAACAGTGACACAAAGCTACTTGGGGACATTAAGCATAAACAAAACAGATACTTTTGCGGTTCGCTGATACTGGGTTCTAGAGCAATGGTGCAAGATGATTTCTAGATTATATATCGATTACACAGCGTGAGACGTTTTGGTTGTCTCTTTTAATACATTGGGGCAGATTTACTTACCCGGCCCATTCGCGATCCAGCGGCGCGTTCTCTGCGGTGGATTCGGGTAGGGCCTGGATTCACTAAGGTAGTTCCTCCGACGTCCACCAGGTGGCGCTGCTGCGCTGAAGTTCCCCGGAACGCACTGGAATACACCGAGCCGGGCTGAGTGAAGGTGAGTGCAAGCTCCGCAACACATTTTTGTTTTTTAAATGCGGCGGTTTTTCCGAATCCGTCGGGATTTCGTTCGGCCACGCCCCCCGATTTCCGTCGCGTGCATGCCAGCGTCGATGCGCCACAATCCAATCGCGTGCGCCAAAATCCAGGGGCAATACAGGGAAAATCGGCACAAATCGGAAATATTTGGGTAACACGTCGGGAAAACGCGAATCGGGCCCTTAGTAAATGACCCCCATTCTCTTGAAGAATAGTCTTGGTTTGGTTAGTCTCGTCTTGGTTTTTACAGCATCTACAAGAGCGAAGATGAGGTACAACCTAATTCCACCGAGCAATAATAAACCCTGTGGCCTGCTCCACGCTGAGGTCTGATGGGTAGATTAGATTTTTTCTTCATGATTTCTGACCATCAAACACAATTTCACTAATCCTCTTGACTCCTCTGTGTTCCTGCATTCGAATGTTTCCAGAATTCACTCCGGCCTATTGCACATCGCCCGTTCTCCCCTCTCTCCCCAGCAGCTCGGGGCCACGGGAGCGTTAGCCTCAGCTGCGGAAAATAAAGTGTTACAGACAAGTGTTTGATATGACATTTTAACGATTCTTAGAGGCGCTCGGTAGAGGCAAGAAGCAAACACTAAACTCCCGTGTAGCGGCGTTAATCCTGCGCAGTGAAAAAATTCTAATCCTGAGCGTGAGGATCGAAGGGAAGAAGAAATCGAGTGGGAATGAATAGCAAAAAAACAGCTCTTATTGTCCTGGCACGGAGTCAAGTTCTTAGTTTTTTTTTCTTCACAAGAAGCTGAAGTTTTTTTCGGAGACAAGAACTTGTTGTGGAGAAGGAAGACTCGCGCACTTGTACGAGGAGCCCGGCGCTAAGGAGATTAAGCGCCAATCACCAAAGGGAAGAAGAAGAGGGAATTAATATTTCAGAGGAGGAAAACTTCTGTAGCCGTCGTGCACTCGGGGGGATTACTCATGCACTAACAGTGTTGTCAAATAATGGCAGGCTTTCAAAGAGGAGACTGCGGGGTAGGTGGGAAGTTTCTGCCGCATTGTCATGCGTTTCGGATGCGATCTGGATCAGATGGCGCTGCTGAATTATCTCATTACTTTGTGTAGATTTAGTATCTTTTAGAAGGGCTCGTGCTGTGTCGATGGCCAATGTGCAATCGGACAAGTAGGGAGGCTATTAAAATTTTCGGAAGCCACAGGACTAAATAAAGCCGCATGGCGCCACTTAGGACACAGAAAGCAAGGATTTGCCCAGTTTCACATAGGGTGCAGAGATATTTTCACCACTTAAGACTCTACATGATAAAGGATAAGTATTTGTACCTGTCGGGAGAAAGGGGGTCACAGAAGGTCACATAATCCAGCGGAAAAATTCTATGGTACGTAACTAATGTAGAGTATAGATCCTCAGCGCCTTATATCGGAGTCTTGAAGATATCCCAAAACTTCTACCACAGTGTTAGAATATGTAAGGAGGCCAAAAGACTCTTGATTCCCCCTCCCCAAATCCTAGCAGTGATGATGATGTCAATGGGGCTCATTAACTAAGGGTCCACGCACAAACGTTGGATATTTAGACGATTACCGTTTTGCGCCGCATTTAAAAGGGCATTGTGGTTCACACAATGGGATTTCGCTGCAATCGTGCCAGCTTTCATGCGACACAAATAGGGGCAGGCCGTCGGACAATCCGACTGATTCGGACTGAGCGCGGGATTTAACATTGTGAGATTGTGTCGCAAGCCCAAGCACTTACATGCACCAGGAAGAAGAAGGTGAACTCCGCGGGTCTGAGCCGGGAAGTGACACATGCAGGATATTGGGCGCACGATCTTAGTGAATCGCGTCGGAGTTCATGATCGTCGGACAATGTACAACGGTGATCACAACAGGACCGGGTAAGTAAATTTGCCCCAATGTGATTAGTGTCCTCTTATTGATCAAGATCTGTGACCTATCATGACATCATCAAAGGTCCTTGTAACTTGTACACTGGACTCCGGAATGGATAACTAGTAACACTAGTGCTTGTAATCAGGACTGGTGCGTCACCAAGTGCACTCACACTGCTGTGCTCTTAGCTCTCTGTATTGAGCTGGACATAACTCTGCTGCTACTTCTCTAATGTTATTTTCCCTCCTCTTTCTGACCAGGGATTAAAGAAGAGGAGAGGAATTGTTTAATATTTCATGAAGCCATTACTTTGCCTGTGCTGGAGATAGGTTTTTGCTGTTCTGGGGCTTGTACACGGCTCGGGCACCAACTTCCACATCACATCTGCTTCATCCTCACATACATTTACGTACTTATATAAGGGGAAATTCATCTGTGATATTCAAAACAAGTACAAGACTGGGTAACGTTTCTCTGTATTCTTTCTTTTGAGGCTTTATTTAGTTTTTTTGGGAGTGAGAGTTAAGATATATAAACAGTGTAAGCAAATAATACTATGACTTCATAGAGAAGAAGGACATGGCGGAACCACAGTAGGTGGAGGTTATAGCAATTAGAGGGGATTAGAGTACAGGAAAGAACATAGCTGATTTAGAGCGAGTAGCGAGGAGAGAGACCAAATTAATTAAGGTTACTTAATTATGATACTGACTAAATTCATAAAGGTTAGGGGTGTATTAGCAGATTGTACCAGATCGTACCAGATGGGCTAGAGTACAAGGAATAACGTAGCTGAACTACAGCGGGTGGAGACGTTAGCGACTAAATTCATAAAGGTTAGGGGGGGAGAAGAGAGACACCTTAACCAAGGTTAGGGTTAGTACAGACATAGAAGGACTATCGGTGGATTGGAGAACAGGGAAGGACATAGCTAAACTACAGTGGGTTGAGATTATAGCAACTAACAGTGGACTGAAGTACAAGGATGTACATAGCTAAACTACAGTGGAAAAAGAAGAATGATACCTAATTAACCAAGGTTAGGGGTGGATTGGAGTACAAGGAAGGACATAGCGGAACTACAAGAAGTAGAGATGACAGTGACTAAATTCATGTAGGTTAGGCGTGGATAGGAGTACAAGGACAAGGACATAGCTGAACTACAGTAAGTAGAGATGACAGTGACTAAATTCATGAAGGTTAGGGTTGGATTGGAGTACAAGGAAGGCGATAGCTTAAAGGGAACCTACCACCACGAATCTACCTATAAAGGTAGATCGGGTGGTAGGTGGATGTATGGGACGTGAGGATAGCCCTTTTTAGAGCTAATCCTCACGTCCCCGCTAGCCTAGCATAAACTTTATTGCCCTAATATGTTAATTTAATTAAGCGGCTACCGGGGCGTGGAGTAGCCGGACACGAGGCTACACGGCGCGGCTACTCCACGCCCCAGTAGCTGCTTTCCCCCGCCTACCCTGTGATCTTCGGCGCGCAGCTCCTGGCAGCTGCTGCGCCCTCGTCCGAGAAGCCGGAGTTCTGCGCATGTGCAGTAACTCCGGCCTCGTTCCCGAGATCGCGCATCTTGGCCGGAGTTACTGCGCATGCGCAGAACTCCGGCTTCTCGGACGAGGGCGCAGCAGTTGCCAGGAGCTGCGCGCCGAAGATCACAGGGTAGGCGGGGGAAAGCAGCTACTGGGGCGTGGAGTAGCCGCGCCGTGTAGCCTCGTGTCCGGCTACTCCACGCCCCGGTAGCCGCTTAATTAAATTAACATATTAGGGCAATAAAGTTTATGCTAGGCTAGCGGGGACGTGAGGATTAGCTCTAAAAAGGGCTATCCTCATGTCCCATACATCCACCTACCACCCGATCTACCTTTATAGGTAGATTCGTGGTGGTAGGTGCCCTTTAACTACAATAGGTAGAGGGACGATAGCGACTAAATTCAGAAAGGTTAGGGGTGGATTATAGCACAAGGACAGGCCTGTTATATTTGTACATATGCTTGAACGAAAAGTAAAGAGATCTTTCTAATTTTGTAACCATGGCATCCAATACATGTAGAGGAAAGATGTATCACCATTGTCATAGACAGGATGGTTTACTGTGAGAACAGAAACACTATGGATCTGCCTGCCACAGGATGATGTGATACCTGATAAATGTCCAAGCTCAGGATGCAATATCTTTATTCCGATTAAAAATATCACATAATGCGAAGAAGATTCTTCTGATGGGACCTCCAGCTAGAGGAGAGAGTTTTACAAGTGATGCTCCTGGGAAATGATATGCAAATTTTCTCTGCTCCTCCAGAAGGAAGAGAACTGTCTCTCTAGCACCATCTAGAGGTGGCAATTAAGTGACAATTCTTAGTTAATTTGTATTACTCTCCTATTACCATCTGACACAGGAGACGCCATCTTTTTTTCCATTGGTTGACACTTATTTCAGGAAGAGAAGATGTATTTTTCCCAATATACAATAAATAACAGCAATATACAATATTATCGCCACCATCAAAAACTTGACAATCACCAACTTGGGAAAAGAAAGTTGTCAGCCAATCATAACACTCTTCACTTCGCCATGTACAATCTCCTATTGGAGGAAAAAAAAAACTGCAACCGTAGCGGATGGAGCGTTCTGATTGGTTAATGTCAGAAATGAGGATAATAAAGGATTCTGTGTATTCTGCAATCTCTCTACGGGGATTAATTCTTCACATTGTGCTGACTTTTCTGGTCCCCTTCCAAAATTGCATACTCAATCAGCAGCGAAAAGGGCAGCGATGCCGGAGCTTTGGCAAACTGAGGCGCGGAAAACTTTTGGGAGCCTCAATAATAACAAAGTACAAAAGAAAATGTTATGTGGCGTTATAAAAATATAATAAAGTGTGTGCAGGCGGGAGATCCAGATCTTCTAATGTCAGTCCTTAAAGAGACATTAAAGATGTATAGAAAGCTCCGGCTCCGAGACAAGCTCAAAATATATTACAAAATAGCAATTACATAATGTACCGAGAAGAGACAGACATACTATAGAACTAAAGGGAAATTTGAGGTCCCCCATTCTTCTTAACCGTCCTCGATAAAATGGGACAATCCCAAATTTCCGATTTTTGTCCCACCTTCTCGTGCAGAATAACACCTCACCATGCACATTGATAAATGATCATAAGGTGGCGCCACATACCCTACTGTGATGGGCCTGTGAACTAATAGAAACGCTCATCAAAGTCCCCCTTTAAAAAGGGAACCTGTCAGTTATTAACCCACGCTATCGTTTCCTTGAAAACTGCTATTATATAGTATATTATATCCCAATATTGTTCCTCTCCATACTTTAAGTGCTCAACAGTCCATTTATAAAGTTGACTCACCATCTATGTATGTTGATATTCTGCTAGCTCAGCCGTGCCTTCCTGATTGACAAGGGGCCTGCTTTGTCTTCAGCTCAATGAACTCAGCTGGGTATGTGGCTGCTGAAGAGAATTCCTGAGGGAGGGTTGAATGAGGGACATTGGCTGTATGTGACTGGTTGAGGAGAATTGTCTCAGGAATTCTCAGAATTAGCCGAAGGCATGACTGAGCATGAATATGTCGGACACAGTTCAGACGAAAGACCATGATTGGACTCACAATGGGGTCATTTGCATTGATGGGCAGTCAACTTTACAAACGGAGTGTGAATCTTTTCAGGCATGGGGAGGAACAATATAAGGATAGTTGTAATGCTGTTTATGTGGGTTAGTTTAAGAGACAGCTAAAGAAGATTCTACTGTCTACTGATGATCTACACATCAGATGGGCCAATATTTTTGTCCAAGAAACATCCCCCTTAAGCTGTCCCTCAAGTTTTAGTATAAAAAAATTGAACAAAATTACCACTTTGGAGGAAGGCCTGAGCTCTAGTGATGGCTCTTTGGTCTTTAGGGCGTCAAGTATGTTGTGTGCGAAGCAACTGGGCCATGACACATAACACACATCGCACATGACCACCGAGGGCAGCAGCGATCGGCCAGGTATCTAATGTCAAGTCTTACGGTCCGGGGAGACTGGAAGCTTTGGAGAGCTGAAACGCACCCCTAGAAAAATGGCGCCTTATCCTAGGTTTCCACAGGACTTTATTCCGAATTTTCGTAAAACCTCTTTGAGTAGAATTACTCCATTTACAGTGTTTTTCCATTTTTTATGAAAAAATGTTGACTTGGGTCTCCAGGATCCCATAGATATATATTGTAAATATGGTGTTGATGTATCGGCGGCCGGTGTTTGGAGGTGCATTTATATTGTTTTGACAGAAGACATATTTCCTGTCATTGACCTCTTCTCTCTACTTTAATTCAAGGCCACACGACCACTCTCACGGGTCCTGGGATAATCTTTTAGGGGTTGCGGGGGGTTAGTCAGGAGATGGCACAGTCATATCTCAGCGAGCTGCCGGGCGTTAGGAATAACGCAGCTCGAGGAGGGAGGGATAGGCTGCAGCGGGGAGCTGGCGGCTGCGTGAGGCTCAGCATACAAATCTGTTATAAAGTCTTGTGTACACAGAAATGTGTTCACCTAATACCACCGTACAGAGGGGATCCGGCTCAGAGCTGGCAGACACTAGTGCTTGGCTTGGTATCTCAGACCTCGTGTTATCAATTACACAATATTCGTCATAATTACAATGCCCGTAGATTACCTATCACCCCATTTAGTCATCCAAAAAAACAAAAAAGAAAAATATATTTGACACCCATTAAAAATTCCCTGTTGGTCACACACAAGCACAGCTCTGCTACATACATTCATTCATATACACACACAGCTCTTCTACATCCAATCACTAGACCACAGTACTGCTACATCCATAAACTCACACACACACTTCTGCTACAACCATACTCTCACATGCAGCTCTCCTATATCTATACTCTCACACACAGCCCTGCTGCATAAATTTACACACATTACATACATGCATTCACACAAAGCTCTTTTACATCCAATCACTAAACCCCAGCTCTGCTACAACCATGAGCCCACACACAGCTCTTCTATATCTATACTCTCACACACATCCCTGCTGCATCAATTTACACACACAAAACAATGCTTTACTACATAAATGTACTCATACACAGCTCTGCTACATCCTTACACTCGCATACAGCCCTGCTCTTCAATTCATCTGCACAGAGCTCTGCTACATCCATTCACTTACACACAGCTCCGCTACATCCATTCACTTACACACAGCTCCGCTACATCCATTCACTCATGTACAGCTCTACTACATTCATTTATTCACACAATGCTTTGCTACATCCATTTATTCATGCATATCTCTGCTACATCCATTCATTCACACACAGCTCTGCTACATCCATTCACTTACATACTGTACCTTTACTACATACATTCACTTGCATACCTCTACTACATTCATTCACTCACATACCTCTACTACATACATTCACTCACATGCACACACTCATCACTGCTACATCCATTCAAACACACACACAGCTCTTCTTTACACCTAGTTCCAGCCTCCTGCCACTCCCATGGGCATTGCCTTATTGGTAGATGGGTACCAGTTTTAGATCCATATCCCATCTATTTGGTAAAGGCGACCATATTGGGGGGTGAATACTGTTCTATGAGTCGTCTATGTCCAGGGGGGTCCTAAATTTCCCCTTTCCATTGGGGTGGTACATAGTGAAGCAGCGATTCTGTGCTCGCACCACTTATCTTTTCTCTTGGCCAAATATTATTAAATGTCTGTTTCCCACAGAACAGAACGTTATTATTCTCCGCAATATCGGCTCATCCCATTAAAACTTTATATAATTAACGGGCAGACTAATGAAAGCGCCTTCACAAGGAGATGCATTTACAATAAGTGCATTAATCCGGCCCCGCACAATTAACTACTTCTTTAACACTTTCCTTCCCGAGCGTTGTCCTCCCTGAACCCAGAGAACTGTCAAAAGCAGTAAAGGACTTGATGTATATATATATATATAGGGCGAGGGACGGTCTTTCTAACAACTTCCCAAAAACGGACCCCCGCAATTGTGATAATCCATAAAATCTATAGAATGTGTTGACCAGACTATGAAGCGTTCAATTCGGCAATGAAAGAGTAAACGTAGAAAACGTCCATTTGAAGCCTGGAGAGATGGCAGAGTTTTGACGAGCCCCCCCCCCCCCCCCCCTTCGGCGGCAGCTCAGAAAACCAATTCCTACATCCCCCCCTCCGCCTCCTTCTCCCACTCTCACAACTCCTTGCGCTTTGGAAATGACTTTCAGACGAGCGTCTTCTTGACGGGTGTTGTTTTTGATGAAGGGAGGACGAGAAAGGGGAAGGAGGGAGATAAAAATAAAAAAAGGTGTTTCTCAGTCCGAGAGCCAGAGGTTGGGATATAAATGATTCTCCTCTTCCAGGAACGGAGGAATGAAATGGCTGCCGACGTCGTCTCTCCATCAATCACGCCCCGGCATGGAGAAGACTCTACCTGACAAGCTGTCAATCACGTCCTGCGCGGACTGTAGGAAAATGTCTGCACCTAGGACGCTGCCCTACATGAATTATGGCTTCTCTACAGGTCACTGACACCTTGATCAGATTCCTGGAATGTTAAAGGGGTCCTCTGGGAGAATGTATAAATATAGCCGGAGTAAGGGCAATCTATGTATGCTCCAATTCTTCACATTGCTTATTACTAACCCTTGTAATCCACCTGGAGATGGCACCAGAATATAGCACCAGAGGATACCACCAGAAGATACCACCAGAAGATGGCTCCAGAAGATACCACCAGAAGATGGCTCCAGGATATAGCACCAGAAGATGGCTCCAGGATATAGCACCAGAAGATGGCTCCAGGATATAGCACCAGAAGATACCACCAGAAGATGGCTCCAGGATATAGCACCAGAAGATACCACCAGAAGATGGCTCCAGGATATAGCACCAGAAGATGGCTCCAGGATATAGCACCAGAAGATGGCTCCAGGATATAGCACCAGAAGATACCACCAGAAGATGGCTCCAGGATATAGCACCAGAAGATACCACCAGAAGATGGCTCCAGGATATAGCACCAGAAGATGGCTCCAGGATATAGCACCAGAAGATACCACCAGAAGATGGCTCCAGGATATAGCACCAGAAGATACCACCAGAAGTTGGCTCCAGGTGATTTCCATCAGTAGATACCTCCAGAAGATAGGCTCCAGAATATAGCACCAGAAGATACCACCAGAAGATGGCTCCAGGATATAGCACCAGAAGATACCACCAGAAGATGGCTCCAGGATATAGCACCAGAAGATACCACCAGAAGATGGCTCCAGTACATAGCACCAGAAGATACCACCAGAAGATGGCTCCAGGATATAGCACCAGAAGATACCACCAGAAGATGGCTCCAGGATATAGCACCAGAAGATACCACCAGAAGATGGCTCCAGTACATAGCACCAGAAGATACCACCAGAAGATGGCTCCAGGATATAGCACCAGAAGATACCACCAGAAAATGGCTCAAGGATATAGCACCAGAAGATACCACCAGAAGTTGGCTCCAGGTGATTTCCATCAGTAGATACCTCCAGAAGATAGGCTCCAGAATATAGCACCAGAAGACACCTCCAGGCTGTGCAAACACGAGATACCACCGTTGGCTCCCAGAGATGACAACTTTCGCAGGGGCGTAACTTTAGGGGGTGCAGAGGTTGCACTGGGGCCCATCAGACTCTAGTTTTCTAGTTACGCTACTGAACTTTCGTTCTGGTGTTCCGGCTGCATGTCACATCATTTCCACTGATCCTTAGATATGCGGATGTTGTGACACCAGATGGGGAAAATAAAGTATTTTATTCTACACCGCCAGAAGATAGGCTTCAGGATATAGCACCAGAAGATACCACCAGAAGATGGCTCCAGTACATAGCACCAGAAGATACCACCAGAAGATGGCTCCAGGATATAGCACCAGAAGATACCACCAGAAAATGGCTCAAGGATATAGCACCAGAAGATACCACCAGAAGTTGGCTCCAGGTGATTTCCATCAGTAGATACCTCCAGAAGATAGGCTCCAGAATATAGCACCAGAAGACACCTCCAGGCTGTGCAAACACGAGATACCACCGTTGGCTCCCAGAGATGACAACTTTCGCAGGGGCGTAACTTTAGGGGGTGCAGAGGTTGCACTGGGGCCCATCAGACTCTAGTTTTCTAGTTACGCTACTGAACTTTCGTTCTGGTGTTCCGGCTGCATGTCACATCATTTCCACTGATCCTTAGATATGCGGATGTTGTGACACCAGATGGGGAAAATAAAGTATTTTATTCTACACCGCCAGAAGATAGGCTTCAGGATATAGCACCAGAAGATACCACCAGAAGATGGCTCCAGGATATACAGTAGCACCAGTGGATACCACCAGAATAGGGCTTTAGTAGATACCATGAGTAGATGCCAACAGAAGATGGCTCCAGGATATAGCATCAGAAGATACCACCAGAATAGGCTTTAGGAGATACCGCCAGTAGATGCCAACGGAATATAGAACCAGGAGATACCACCAGAAGATGGCACCAGGAGGTACCACAAGTAGATGGCACTGCTCAGAACGACTCCAACTTGCCACCATGGAATCACCCCAATGGCCTTCTCTGTGCATACATTGATACAAAGAGACCTTTCAATCACTGTGTGTGGGCTGAGTTATCAGGACACTCGCTGCCAATCATTGTGTGTGGACGGAGTATTTGGGAATCTTACTACCAATCAATGTTTGTGGGTGGGATAAACTTGACTCTCACTGCCAATCAATATATGTGGGCGGAGTAATCAGGACCTGTAGCTGTCAATCACTGCGCATGGGAAGGGTAATCAGGACTCTAGCTGTCAATCACTGTGTGTGGGCGGAGTAATCAGGAATCTAGCTGTCAATCACTGTGTGTGGGTGGAGTAATAATGACTCTCACTGTCAATCACTGCGCATGGGCGGAGTAATCAGGACTCTCACTGTCAATCACTGCGCGTGGGCGGGATAATCAGGACTCTCACTGTCTCTCCTAGGAGTCCTGATGTTATTTACTCTTATTTCCATATATTAGTTCTACTATATCCTTGATGAGAACAGGTGTGATATAAATTGGTATAAATTTACAGCAATCAAGTATTCATCATGTTGCCATTATTTCAGTAATATCATACAGCGCTATCACTAATGCACACAGTAGGATAATAACTTGCAGTGTTGTATGGGCATTATGATTAGCATCCTATATAATGCGGCAGTAAGAGCCCCCTACGCGGGGTCCCTGAGCCTCATTCAGCTGTCACCGGTGGTCTATCACCGTCATCCCTTTATTAATAGCGCAATAAGGAGCCGTTTCAGGTCTGAGATTTTGCCCTTCTTAAAAAAAAATCCGTTTGTCCTCTGAGCGCGGCGTCCCCCCTCCTCCTCATCGCTATATCCTTCCCCAGATCAGCGCTCACTCTAAATCAGATTAAATCTTTACTCAAACAAAATTGAAGATTTGCATCGCTCCTCATTTTCAAAGGTGATTTTTAAAAATATTTTTTGCTCCCCCCCCCCCTCTCCTCCTCCCCCCATCATCTTCCGGTGAAAAAAATCCATGTGTGTCGCGGAGCTAATTGACTGCGAATGACTTTCAGAGGCAACCAAGGACAAAAAAACTAAAATATGGATGGGTAGACGGAGTTAACCTCTCCACTGCCGGGGGTTCAAGCCTTCTGCAGGGAAGTCAAGGTCAAAGGGGACATAGGGAGAGACAGGCAGGTATAGGACAGAGACAAGCGGCCATTGCACAGTGATAAATAATGCTGTCAGATCACAGAGCGATAATGCAAAGTGACTGCGGAGACGGCCTGGCAGATACTCCACAGATTAAATACCTTATCTAAAAGGAACAATTAGGCTGAAGATCTGCTGCTTCCCTTGGCTGCAGCTATTTTTACCTTATTTATTTATTTTACGGTATATTAAGCTTCTAATTTATTATATGGTAAACAATAGAACACATTAAATTACTACTATATAAAAAAATATATTAAAAAAACCCATAAAATTGACATAATCCCTTTAAGTAAGATGCAGAGGAAACTGAAAAATTAAAAAAAGGAAATATGACTTGCTTCTCTTCTCCCCTCAGTTCCATCACTGCTGCTCCTGACCCTCTATACAGAAGCTGCAGAAGATGTCCCATTGGTGGCATAAGGCTCCTGCAGAATATCATTGGCCTCCACTGACTATTGCAGTGAAACATTCTCATACTAATAAGGTAACAACAAGGTAGAAGCTCTTATGTACGTACGGTAACAGGAGCAGCAGTGCTGGAATGAAAAGAAGAACGCCATTCAAGGAGTTGTCTGAGATGGAAATTGTTTTGTATGACTGCACAGAATACTGTAAAATAAAATTGGAACCTCTTTTTACTTCTCTTCTCCGCTCTGTTCCAGCACTGCGGCTCTTGTTTCTGTCAGTCTCTATATACAAACACTGCAGCAGCAGTCACATGAGACTCCTGCAGAATACAGTATAACTGGCCTATGTTCCAGGCTGCAATGGTCACATGCTGTCGTTGTGATGTCATCCCGGCACCCTCTGTGTACAGCCAGTGAGACTGGCAGTACCAGGAGCAGCAGCACTGGAACACAGAAAGCAATACAAGTTGGTAGAGGTTTCTTTTTAACTTTGTAGCATTAATTTCTGCTGGGAAAGACATTTGGATAAGGATGAGTCCCCCTATTACCCGAACAGAGTGTCCTTGTGTTACCCCTACAGTGATCTTTTGTTTCATTTCTCCGCAGTAAGTCCTCCGATATCATTACACCCAGGAAAGAGCTAATTCACTTATTAATTGTGACATCCATCCTCCTGTTCAGGGAAATGATTGAGAGGTCATCACAACCCGCCTCCTTGTAATTGGCGTCTCGGTGTGAAAAGATGTAATCTCAGTAATCTTTCTATACGCCGCCTCCTTCTGCATCCACAATGAAGTTCATCCAGTCATTAGCACCTTCCCCGTCTTTCCTCTCTTCTCCCCCTTCTTGACATTTTGTTCCACTAACTTGATCATAAAGCGATCACAGGCTCTTTAATAAGGTTCTATGAGGTCAGGGCTACCATGGAACAGCGCCACCCTTCTCTATGGCTGTGTCTAGAACTGCAGCGTACAAGTAAAAGGTGCTTGGGTGTAATACCAGATACAGTCCATGCAAAAAAAGTATGTTTTTTTTTTCTTTTTAATTTGAAGTTGAACCAAGCTCCAAAATTCTTGACCTAAAGCGCATAAAATACACTCCAAAATCCTGTCATAAGGTTCGACTGTGATGTCAAAGTGTTCCTTTATGATGTCACAGAGTTCCATTATGATGTCATGTTCCATTGCGATTTAGTTATATTCCATTATGAAGTCACAGAGTTCCACTGTGATGTCGTAATGCACCATTCTGATGTCATAATGTTCCATTGTGATGTCATAGTGTTCCAATGTTAAGTCATAATGTTCCATTAAGATGCCACAGTGTTCCGTTGTTATGTCATAATGTTCCATTGTGATGTCATAGTGTTCCATTGTGATTTAGTTATATTCCATTATGATGTCACAGAGCTCCACTGTGATGTCGTGGTGTTCCATTGTGATGTCGTAATGCACCATTCTGATGTCATAATGTTCCATTGTGATGTCATAGTGTTCCAATGTTAAGTCATAATGTTCCATTAAGATGCCACAGTGTTCCGTTGTTATGTCATAATGTTCCATTGTGATGTCATAGTGTTCCATTGTGATTTAGTTATATTCCATTATGATGTCACAGAGCTCCACTGTGATGTCGTGGTGTTCCACTGTGATGTTGTAATGCCCCATTCTGATGTCATAATGATCCATTGTGTGGTCATAGTGTTCCATTGTGATGTCACAGAGTTCCAATGTTAAGTTATAAAGTCCCATTAAGATGCCACAGTGTTTCATTGTCATGTCATATGTTTCCATTGTTAAGTCATTGGGGCTTATTTACTAAAGGTCCGTGGATCGCATTTGCGTCGGACTGTTCATGGTATTCGGGATTTGCGCAGTGGCTTCGGCTTTCATGCGACAGAAATCGGGGGATGGGCCGTCGGACGATTTGACTGATTCGGACTGAGCGCGGAATTTAAGATTAAAATTGTGTCGCAACCAATGCACTTAGATGCACCGGGAAGAAGATGGTGAACTCCGGGGACCTGAGCGGGGAAGCGACACATGCAGGATATCGGGCGCACGATCTTAGTGAATGGCGGCACAGTGCATTATCGTCGGACAATGCACTTTTGGGAACTCCTCTGGACGGGTATGTAAATGTGGCCCATAATGTTCCATTGTGATGTCATAGTGTTCCTTCCTGGTGTAATAAGGTTCCAAAGTCATTGCTTAGTGTTCCATTGTGATGTCATAGTGTTCCTTCCTGGTGTAATAAGGTTTCAAAGTCATTGCATAGAGTTCCATTGTGATGCAGAATATTTACTAATTTTGTACATGGATTTGGTCACGGATTTTGTATTCTGCAACATGTGAGTGGCCTCTCCTGTTTTCTCTCCAGGTGATGTCACATACTGAAAACTTCAAGAGTGACCCTAGTGGTTACTTGTGGTACTTCTTATTCTTCAACTTTATAAATTCCAGTTTTCAAAGACTCTGTGGAGCGGCAATGGCTCTAAGTCTCCACACGTCTACAACGCGGCCTTAATTGGCAAAGTTTCCGTAAGGAGAGCTCTTACTTACTTACTTACCCCGTTTTCCAAGACTGCAATTTCTAAAATCTGGCCTAATATTGCTACTAACGGCCAGAGGTAACGCCGGCTCGCCCCTTTCCTCCATTGCCACGAGGATTAGAACATCTGCTCCATCCGTTTAGTTATTATATTGGAAATTGCGAGTTCCTGTTTCCCGGATGCGGCCCTTTGTGTCCCCTGAAAGGCGCGCGCTCTGCCAGTCATGTTTGCACACGCAGATAACAATAACAATTGTAAAACGCTATTAAAGTCGTCTGATATTCAACAAAGTTTCGCCTGTGGACTTTCAACCTATTAAAATATCAGCGCTGTTAGTTGCCTTTGTTCCGGCAGTAGACTGTACTATCAGGATCAGACAGTCAGCCTCGTCCTATTAATGAAGCAGGTGGCATTTCAGAGAGAGTGGCCTTAGTACAGGGGTGACGAGCACAGCAAGGAGAGCTCATTTACATATCAGAACAATATGCAAATCACCCCCGGTGTGTGCGGCTGCCTCTTTGCCATGGCTGGTATGAGTGATACATTCTTGTTTTTAACTCTTTTTTGTATATATTTTGGGGGATACATCCACTACCTATTGGCTTCACATGGCAACGCACTGCAAAAACTCGGGCGATTACTCTCACAGGTATTTGGGGACATTTATGCTAATGATAAGGGGTGATATGGCTGATGATGAGTAAATTATTGAACTTCTATGAAGTGGTGGGGATATTGTGGCTATTTGGGGGGACCCTGTTTAACGTAAAGAGCTTTAAGCAACTAATGGTTAAACCTTTGTGAGAAGCAACATATAGGGTGCACGCATGGGGTACATAAACACCCTATATATACAGAGCAACCATAAAGGGGTATGTGAAATTCCTTTTGGGGTTCCCTTACGCTCCAGTGCTACTAGTCCCATTGGATCGTAGGCGATGACATCTAATACGTCCCGACGGACATGAGACTGGTTGCTACCATTTAGAAAGAGGGGGAAAGCCAAAAAGTTTATATTTTTGAACAAAACTTATCCTAAAGCCAGATAACCCATTTGAACCCATCTGCCTAATATTTAGTAGGTCTCCACAATAATTTGAAAGCATCCTATGGTATCTAGATGTTACCAGTTGACCCTATAGGTTACAAGGTGAGGTTTCACTACATCCTACAGTTACCTGATCTTAGTGAGATTTGGGGAATTTACAAGCCAAGTCACCGCCCTTATCTCTTTGTTACGGTCCTGGGAGGAGTTATTGAAGTACATTAGTCTAACACCACCCCCAGTAAGAGCCCATGAAGGGCAGTACTCGGTTTATACAATGTTTCGGTAGGTGGAACATGTCCTCCAAATAACGCCAGGATCCAGTATAGCATCACACCGCCTCCGCCTGTGCCATCTTGATGTCCACATTTCCATTTTGGGCATGGCCACTCCTATCAGTCTTTGGGATTGTGTCGAACGCGATCGGATTGTGTAGTGGCTGCGCCGGCTTTCATGCGACAGAAATTGGGGGGCGTGGCCGTCAGACGATCCAACTGATTCGGACTGAGCACGGGATTTAACATTCAATTTGTGTCGCAAGACAATGCACTTACATGCACCAGGAAGAAGAAGGTGAACTCCGTCAGACCTGACTGGGGAAGTAACACATGTAGGATATCGGGCGCACGATCTTAGTGAATCGCGGCAGATGGGCATTCCGGTTGGACAATGTACTTCTGGGAACTCCGCGGACGTGTAAGTAAACGTGCCCGATTGTGTCTTCCGACAACCAAGTTCGCTGTGGCAGCTCTTACGTGGAAACGGAACCACAGATTCGGCTTTCCTCTCCATCCCCATCAATGAGCCTTGGGCACCCATGGTCTTGTCACTTCCATCCATGACATACTGTAGGTCCTAACCACCACACAGAAGGACCTCTCCATGAGACCTGCCATTTTGGAAATCCTCTGACCCCCGTCATCCATCCATCACAATCTGACCTCTCGGATCCTTTCACTTGCCCATTTTCCTTTTCCTAACATATCGACGTTGACAGCTGACTCCATACAATCCGTGTGTCGCCATAACTCGCCCTTCTTACCTTCGCCCTATAACTTCTCGCGTCGGGAAGTACAGGAGCCGCTCTGCGTTTCTTACTTTGAGCAGCCCTTTTCATTTTGACAGCTCTGTCATAAACAAAATGTCAATCACGCCTACACAAAAAGTCACCCGCAACCCGGCGGACAGGCAGGCGCTGAGCGGGTCCGTGGGATTGGAAAGGCCGCAGCTTGGGAGTGTGTGAAATAAGTAGTAATTTACCTGAGCAACGCTCCGCGCACAACATCACATGATTACACACAACACGACAGTGATAAATCCTCCAAATAATAATTCCTGGAATATTTCATTACATTGTTCCCATTTATGTTTTTTACTTTTTAACTATTATTGTACTCTGGGTTTACTATACTATACCCACATAGAGACAATCAGGGGGCATCATACCACAATGGGACATTAGCGCTCATTTACTTATCCGGTCCTGTCGCGATCCAGCGGCGAGTTCTCCGACGAGGATTCGGGTCTTCCGGCGCTTCACTAATGTCGTGCGTCCAAGAAGCAGGTGTTACTGCTGCGCCGAGGTCAGCCGGAGTTTACCATCTCTTCCCTGATGCATGTAAGTGCTTGATTTTGCGACACTTCGTTTTTTAAATTCCGCGTTTTTTTCGGATCAGTCAGGTTTTCCGATTTCTGTCGCGTGAAAGCCGATGTGATTGCGGCAAAATCCGATTGCATGCGCCAAAATCACGACGGAATTCGGTGCAAAATGGAAAAAGTCGGGAAACCCGACGAAAGTGCGGCCCTTAGTAAATGAGCCCCATTATGTTATGTGGGGCTATAGGAAGATACACAGTGGAAGCCACAAGGGGGCAGTATTAAAAGTATGGGCATATTACCATGTAGTAAGGTCTATGTAAAGTAGATACCTATTTAATGGCAGCTTAGATACAGCAGCTCAGCTCTATGTAAGGTGGATGTACATATGACGGAAGCTTAGATACAGCGGCTCAATGTAAGGTAGATGCTCTTATAATGCCATCTTAGATACAGAAGCTCAGCGTAAGGTGGATGTCTATATAATAACGGCTTAGATACAGCAGCTCAGCTCTGTGTAAGGTGGATGTCTATATAATAACGGCTTAGATACAGCAGCTCAGCTCTATGTAAGGTGGATGACTATATAATGACAGCTTAGATACAACAGGTCGACTCTATGTAAGATGAATGCCTATAAAATGAAAGCTTTGATACAGCAGCTCAGCTCTATGTAAGGTAAATGTCTATACAATGGCAGCTTAGATACAGCAGCTCAGCTCTATGTAATGTGGATACCTATATAATAGCAGCTTAGATACAGCAAGTCAGCTCTATGTAATGTGGCTGTCTATAAAATGGCAGCTTAGATAAAGCAGCTCAGCTCTACGTAAAGTAAATGTCTATACAATGGCAGCTTAGATACAGCGGCTCAGATGATTACGCTCCAGTTATATCTAGTGAGATATTCTCTTGAGTAATAGGAGAACACTGTAACCCTTACAGCTGCATATTTCTCTATAGCCTCAGTAAATTGACTATATACTGACTGGCTGCTACCTCTGATGTTAAAAGGAGACAAGTCTGGCGGCTTGTGTCATAAATCTCAGCGCACACAGTAAAGGTGAAGGAATTACAATCCTTAGTTTGCCAGACGCTGCTTGTGGGTGTCCTAACTTAAGAGCCCAGCCACGAGTTAGAGCACTGTCACTTCTATAGTGTCTATATCCCATGTAGCTGTGACATTAGGTCACTTATCTGTGACTTTCTGCTGTGAATGTTGAGACATTTGTTTCCTCTCCTTCCCCAGAACATCGTCTCCCCCTTCCCCTCCCGGAGCACGGCTTACTCTGACTATGCTGCCAGCCCTCCGCTATATTCCAATTTTCTCTCTCCGATCTCTCCCGCAATTACCTGACAATTGCTACCCCTGCTCCTCACACGGCCGGCAGTAATGGAGGCCTGAATTGTTTTTGATTAACTGCAGTTTTATTCCATGGTGAGTGTATGGGAGAAGCTGTATATTCAGGTCAAAATAACAGTTTCGTTAGGAGTGGGCTTAATTGGTTTTCGAAGGAGGGAGAAATTGCTGAGGAGGAGCGCAGGGTCTGCAGACGGATAACATGATTGGACGAGAAGGATTTGGGTTCACAAATAATGGGGTTGATGTCAGCTCGAGTATGGTGGGGGGGGGGGGGGCTTTATAGAAAATGTATAGTACAACAGCATCATATTATACATCTACAGTATCTATCTATGATAGATATAGTATAGATAGATATTACATAGATAGATATGAGGTAGATTATCAAATTGAATTGATATTAGATAGATATATAGGGGGTCATTTATCGTAGACTGGTGCACTTTTTTGGTTGTATTTTAGTGACTTTTTGAGCACAAATTTTTTAGTGATTTTTTTGCGCCTTTTTCCAGCTGTTCCCCAGAGGTCACCGTGTAGCAGTTTTCTGGTTTGTCTTTGTATTTCTCCTGCTTCCAGATGTTTGCGCCTTATAACACCCCAGTCCTGACCGTGCTTAAGAAGTGTAATTCTGGCCAATATCCTCCTCAGACACCAGTGTGGTCATCCTGCTACACAGGGAGACTTCTCTGTCCTGTCTGCAGCTCCCACACACTTATCTTCTATCCTGCTACACGGGGACACTTCTCTGTCCTGTCTGCAGCTCCTGCACACTTCTCTTCTATCCTGCTACACAGGGGATACTTCTCTGTACTGTCTGCAGCTCCTGCACACTTCTCTTCTATCCTGCTACACAGGGGAAACACTTCTCTGTCCTGTCTGCAGCTCCCACACACTTCTCTTCTATCCTGCTACACGGGGACACTTCTCTGTCCTGTCTGCAGCTCCTGCACACTTCTCTTCTATCCTGCTACACAGGGGACACTTCTCTGTCCTGTCTGCAGCTCCCACACACTTCTCTTCTATCCTGCTACACGGGGACACTTCTCTGTACTGTCTCCCCCCCACACACTTCTCTTCTATCCTGCTACACAGGGGACACTTCTCTGTAGTATCTGCAGCTCCTACACACTTCTCTTCTATCCTGCTACATGGGGACACTTCTCTGTCCTGTCTGCAGCTCCCACACACTTCTCTTCTATCCTGCTACATGGGACACTTCTCTGTCCTGTCTGCAGCTCCCACACATTTCTTTTCTATCCTGCCACACGGAGCACTTTTCTGTCCTGTCTGCAGCTCCCAGACACTTCTCTTCTATCCTGCTACATGGGACACTTCTCTGTCCTGTCTGCAGCTCCCACACATTTCTTTTCTATCCTGCCACACGGAGCACTTTTCTGTCCTGTCTGCAGCTCCCAGACACTTCTCTTCTATCCTGCTACATGGGACACTTCTCTGTACTGTCTGCAGCTCCTGCACACTTCTCTTCTATCCTGCTACACAGGGGAAACACTTCTCTGTCCTGTCTGCAGCTCCCACACACTTCTCTTCTATCCTGCTACACGGGGACACTTCTCTGTCCTGTCTGCAGCTCCCACACACTTCTCTTCTATCCTGCTACACGGGGACACTTCTCTGTACTGTCTCCCCCCCACACACTTCTCTTCTATCCTGCTACACAGGGGACACTTCTCTGTAGTATCTGCAGCTCCTGCACACTTCTCTTCTATCCTGCTACACGGGGACACTTCTCTGTAGTATCTGCAGCTCCTACACACTTCTCTTCTATCCTGCTACATGGGGACACTTCTCTGTCCTGTCTGCAGCTCCCACACACTTCTCTTCTATCCTGCTACATGGGACACTTCTCTGTCCTGTCTGCAGCTCCCACACATTTCTTTTCTATCCTGCCACACGGAGCACTTTTCTGTCCTGTCTGCAGCTCCCAGACACTTCTCTTCTATCCTGCTACATGGGACACTTCTCTGTCCTGTCTGCAGCTCCCACACACTTCCCTTCTATCCTGCTACACGGGGACACTTCTCTGTACTGTCTGCAGCTCCTACACACTTCTCCTCTATCCTGCTACACAGGGACACTTCTCTGTCCTGTCTGCCCATCCCACACACTTCTCTTCTATCCAGCTACATGGGGGACACTTCTCTGTCCGGCCTGCAGCTCCTACATACTTCTCTTCTATCCTACTACACGGGGACACTTCTCTGTCCTGTCTGCCCATCCCACACACTTCTCTTCTATCCAGCTACATGGGGGACACTTCTCTGTCCGGCCTGCAGCTCCCACACACTTCTCTTCTATCCTGCTACACAGGAACACTTCTCTGTGCTTTCTGCAGCTCCCACACACTTCTCTTCTATCCTATTACACTGGGACACTTCTCTGTCCTGTCTGCAGCTCCTACACACTTCTCTTCTAACTGCTACACGGGGACACTTCTCTGTACTATCTGCAGCTCCCAAACACTTCTCTTCTAACTGCTACACGGGGACACTTCTGTGTACTATCTGCAGCTCCCACACACTTCTCTTCTATCCTGCTACACAGGGGACACTTCTCTGTACTATCTGCAGCTCCCAAACACTTCTCTTCTAACTGCTACACGGGGACACTTCTGTGTACTATCTGCAGCTCCCACACACTTCTCTTCTATCCTGCTCTGAGCTGCTTTTGCAGATGGTTTGTAAATAGAAGCTGACGAACTATAAACAGAGGCTGCATGTAGTGTCTGTAGTATCTGCTGAGCTCTTTTGCTGTACTATAGAGGGGATTCATTGCTCTGCTGCTGTACTATAGAAGGGATTTACTGCTCCCCTACAGCATTCACGTTTTCTAGGATTTTTTGTGTCTTTACATATGATAAGAGCGGATGGAGGATGTACGATGCAGGGACGTCATCCACACATCATCCCTAAATATACACCCATAGCCTTTATGTTCGGGACTACGTAGATAGGCACCAGGAATAGCTGCGGGTGCCAATAATTCACCGGCTTTTCATATTTTGTCAATGACTGATCTGCATTCCCATAAGGATTAGGGATCTCCGGCATATACAGAACACTAGATGTCTTTCACTAAAAGGCGCGGATCAGCGTAATCTCCTTAATACGACCGCGTTCGTCTATAGGAAGCGGCCGGAGACTGAATCCGGGGTAATGGGATAAAGCTCTCGCTGCAGCTCTACTTTATTTACACAGAAGCCATTAAAGGCGCCGGTGACTTAAATAGATTTGTGTCTATTACCTGCCGGCGGATGACAGATGGGACGTCTGCGTATTACCTGGAACGCCATCGCACCGCTAAATACAGGCTCTATGAAGCCTCGTAGCCACCATGTTGTACAAATCAATTATGGGAATCGCTATAGGACGCGGAGAGCGGGAATAGAGAAGAGAGGAACATTGTAGACATGATAGAACATTAGAAGATTAGGAATATCGGACAAGATACGTCAGGTCATGGGATACGCCAGGGGTGCGATAAGATTTGTAGGGTTTGTCGTAGGTGCTTTGACTTCATATATAGGGAATCTCTTTAAGATCTCAAGGTCTATAAAACCAGGGCCGTCCGACAAAAGAAAGGTTTCAAATATTTTATCATTAGATCCTCATTAACAGACGGTGGGGGTCCGAACAACGTGTGGCTGTAGCAGACAATGCCCTAAATCCCTGTGTGCCAACATCATTCTGCATCCAACTTCCTCCCCTGCTATAGGAGGGATGACAATTGTAGGATCCACCATAAATAAGACGATTGACCTTCAATTATTAGTTGTCCTGCAGAGATTTGTGATTCTCTCCAGTAGCTGGGAGGCGGCAGACTGAGTGATAGCGGCACTTACCGTCATCCATCCTCCATTACCACTACATCTCAGGGCACACGGAGATCCCCCTGACCCCCCGCTCCCCTTCTCCTATGGATATTACATAAGAACCGTGCACCTGAGCATAACCCTGAAGTTTGTTGGTAATCTTAATGGTACTTGGAAACACTTATCCAAGTGCACTTATGGCCACTTACCTCAGAGTAGTCCATCCAGAGTGATAAATACAAATCACTGAGATTATCCAGAACATTTATGATGGATGTCAGCAGATACAATACATGAAATATCCCATCACAGTATAATCTATCTATCTATCTATCTATCTATCTATCTATCTATCTCATATCTATCTCATATCTATATATCTATCTATCTCATATCTATCTATCTATCTATCTATCTCATATCTATCTATCTCATATCTATCTATCTCATATCTATCTATCTATCTATCTCATATCTATCTATCTATCTCATATCTATCTATCTATCTATCTCATATCTATCTATCTCATATCTATCTATCTCATGTCTATCTATCTATCTATCTATCTATCTCATATCTATCTATCTATCTATCTATCTATCTATCTATCTCATATCTATATATCTATCTATCTCATATCTATCTATCTATCTATCTCATATCTATCTATCTCATATCTATCTATCTCATATCTATCTCATATCTATCTATCTCCTATCTGTCTATCTATCTATCTATCTATCTATCTATCTATCTATCTATCTCATCTCTATCTATCTATCTCATATCTATCTATCTATCTCCTATCTATCTATCTATCTATCTATCTATCTATCTATCTATCTATCTATCTCATCTCTATCTATCTATCTATCTATCTATCTATCTATCTATCTCATCTCTATCTATCTATCTCATATCTATCTATCTCATATCTATCTATCTATCTCATATCTATCTATCTCATATCTATCTATCTATCTATCTATCTATCTATCTATCTATCTATCAATCTCATATCTATCTATCTATCAATCTCATATCTATCTATCTCATATCTATCTATCTATCTCATATCTATCTATCTATCTCATATCTTTCTATCTCATATCTTTCTATCTCATATCTATCTATCTATCTATCTCATATCTATCTATCTATCTCATATCTATCTATCTATCTATCTCAAAGTTATCTATCTATCTCATATCTATCTATCTATCTATCTCATATCTATCTATCTATCTATCTCAAAGTTATCTATCTATCTCATATCTATCTATCTATCTCATATCTATCTATCTATCTATCTATCTATCTCATATCCCATATCTATCTATCTCATATCTATCTATCTATCTATCTATCTCATATCTATCTATCTCATATCTATCTATCTATCTATCTATCTATCTCATATCTATCTATCTATCAATCTATCTATCTATCTCAAATCTATCTATCTATCTCATATCTATCTATCTATCTCATATCTATCTATCTATCTCAAAGTTATCTATCTATCTATCTATCTATCTATCTATCTCAAAGTTATCTATCTATCTCATATCTATCTATCTCATATCTATCTATCTATCTATCTATCTATCTATCTATCTATCTATCTATCTATCTATCATCTATCTATCTATCTATCTATCTATCTATCTATCTCATATCCCATATCTATCTATCTCATATCTATCTATCTATCTATCTATCTATCTTTCTATCTATCTCATATCTATCTATCTCATATCTATCTATCTATCTATCTATCTCATATCTATCTATCTATCTATCTATCTATCTATCTATCTATCTATCTCATATCTATCTTCTTCTATCTATCTATTTAACTATCTATCTTATATATAGTACAATCTATTCTATATTCCATCTATCTATCATATCTTATATCTATCTAACATCTATCTATCAATTATCTATCATCTATCTCATACCAACCAATCATCTATCTTATCATACCTACCTACCTACCTACCAACAATCTCTCTATCCCTATAAAGAGGGTGGTGGTCGGGGGTCTACGATCAATCTGTGATGTCTCGTACACTTCTGAGCAGCCTCCTATCTCTCTGGCAGTGCTCTCTCTTCATCAGGCTCTCCCAATCGTTATCCATCAGATGATGACAGGACGACTGCCCTCGCACTCACCACCCCATGACTGATGGACCATAAAGATTTGACAGATAAGGCATCGGCTTTCATAATTTCCCCTGGTACATAGGACATCCATAACCACAGACCTAAATGAAGCCAAGCAGCAGGACCCCGGAGTCCATCCTGCACATCTCATTTCCTCCATGATATTTATAGTCCTTGTTTGGTTCCGTTTTGTCGCTGGCTTTTTGCTTCTTCCGCACTTACTCAAATATGTGGATTTTGTGCATCATTTGGAAATGTTCCCAATACAACACCCAAATGTATTCCCCAGTGCACTGCAATAACCAGGCACTTGGCTGCCATCCCTCATGGCCCCTCCAGTGATGGTGGATGTCTGCCATCCCTCATGGTCCTCCTAGTGATGGTGGATGTCTGCCATCCCTCATGGTCCTCCTAGTGATGGTGGATGTCTGCCATCCCTCATGGTCCTCCTAGTGATGGTGGATGTCTGCCATCCCTCATGGCCCCTCCAGTGATGGTGGATGTCTGCCATCCCTCATGGCCCCTCCAGTGATGGTGGATGTCTGCCATCCCTCATGGCTCCTCCAGTGATGGTGGATGTCTGCCCTCCCTCATGGACCCTCCAGTGATGGTGGATGTCTGCCATCCCTCATGGCCCCACCAGTGATGGTGGATGTCTGCCATCCCTCATGGCCCCTCCAGTGATGGTGGATGTCTGCCATCCCTCATGGCCCCTCCAGTGATGGTGGATGCCTGCCATCCCTCATGGTCCTCCAGTGATGGTGGATGTCTGCCATCCCTCATGGCCCCTCCAGTGATGGTGGATGTCTGCCATCCCTCATGGCCCCACCAGTGATGGTGGATGTCTGCCATCCCTCATGGCCCCTCCAGTGATGGTGGATGTCTGCCATCCCTCATGGCCCCTCCAGTGATGGTGGATGTCTGCCTTCCCTCATGGCCCTTCCAGTGATGGTGGATGTCTGCCATCCCTCATGGCCCCTCCAGTGATGGTGGATGTCTGCCATCCCTCATGGCCCCTCCAGTGATGGTGGATACCTGCCATCCCTCATGGCCCCTCCAGTGATGGTGGATGTCTGCCATCCCTCATGGCCCCTCCAGTGATGGTGGATGTCTGCCATCCCTCATGGCCCCTCCAGTGATGGTGGATGCCTGCCATCCCTCATGGCCCCTCCAGTGATGGTGGATGTCTGCCATCCCTCATGGTCCTCCAGTGATGGTGGATGTCTGCCATCCCTCATGGCCCCTCCAGTGATGGTGGATGTCTGCTCTCCCTCATGGCCCCTCCAGTGATGGTGGATGCCTGCCATCCCTCATGGCCCCTCCAGTGATGGTGGATGTCTGCCATCCCTCATGGTCCTCCAGTGATGGTGGATGTCTGCCATCCCTCATGGCCCCTCCAGTGATGGTGGATGTCTGCCATCCCTCATGGCCCCTCCAGTGATGGTGGATGCCTGCCATCCCTCATGGCCCCTCCAGTGATGGTGGACGTCTGCCATCCCTCATGGCCCCTCCAGTGATGGTGGATGTCTGCCATCCCTCATGGCCCCTCCAGTGATGGTGGGTGTCTGCCATCCCTCATGGCCCCTCCAGTGATGGTGGATGTCTGCCATCCCTCATGGCCCCTCCAGTGATGGTGGATGTCTGCCATCCCTCATGGCCCCTCCAGTGATGGTGGACGTCTGCCATCCCTCATGGCCCCTCCAGTGATGGTGGATGTCTGCCATCCCTCATGGCTCTCCAGTGATGGTGTATGTCTGTTGGTGCACATGATCGGATTTTGGCACAATCACGCCGACTTTCATTTGACACAAATCGGGGGCGTGGCCGTCGGACAACCCGACTGATTCGGACTGAGCGTGGGATTTAAAATTCAAATTGTGTCACAAGACAATGCACTCACATGCACCGGGAAGAAGAAGGTGAACTCCCACGGATCTCAGCGGGGAAGCGACACATGCAGGATCTCGGGCGCACGATCTTAGAGAATCGGGCAAGACTTCATCCTCGTCGCGGAACACACCTTGGGGATCGCGACAGGACAGGGTAAGTTAATCTGCCCCACTATGCCTGTCCTGACCACTGCTTGTCCAAGACCAAGTCTTTTCCTTTTCCTGTGTTCCCTGTCTCTAAGTATCTTCTAATCCATCTTTGGAACCTGTCACTGAACAAAGACTACTACAAGAAGTACTGACCTAGTGGTTCCCTTCAACAAAGTCAAAGTCTTGTAAGAGGTTAAAGGGTAGATACCAGGAGACTACTTAGACAATGCTCACAGGCAGAGATAAGCGGACCCAATTGTCCGGTTTGATGTTCAGGTACATCCTCCTGACCCGGACATATTGCCCCATTTGCGGCCGGTCACCCAATTTAGTAAACTGACACCCCAACAACTGGGATTGTCCCTCCCGAACCCTCATCTCTACTCACAAGAGTAACCTATAGTCATATCCGCTTAGTAGTACAGTGCAGTCCATCAGCTGAATATCATTTCTCAGCACTGTATCCAGGTCATCATCCGTAGCTGCCATAGCCAATTTCTTGTGACCCCCCTATTACTATCCTCCTAGCCCTTAACCCCCAGCTGCACCATTATTAGGTTTTTAATTTGCAGATCCACCACGAGGCACCAGGTATCTATCATTTTGTCCTTCACAACTCCATCGTCACATCATGGTCTCCTGGTGACACATCTCTGTGAAATATACTCCCCGGGGAGGTTCATTGAATAATTACGTAAAGTATATTGGCCATTTACCTTCTCCCATCGGAATCAGAGAAATTTATGTATATTATTATTACTGCGGATCGATATCCCTTGCCGAAAATTAGATATAGAGAGAAAAATGGCCGATGTTGAGATGGCATAGGACGACCATGGTACAGAATATCCTCTATCCACCTGCTTCACTTTGTGCCGGAAACCTCAGGGTGTCTAAAGGTGCTTTTCATCCATCGATTGTTCTACGTATTCCTCTACCCTCCCCATTGCCTTTTAATGGAGCTTTTATCCTGTGGGTCACAACTCCTGTCAACTCCTACAGAATATACTTAGATCTAGATGAGACCCGGGGCTAATGGGCTACATTACTGAGCGCCAACTACTAAAGAATGGGGGGGGGGGTGTCGGAGAGTCTTGCGGAGAATCTCTCATTGTTACGATTTAGTAGGACATGTTATGGGTTTAATATATATAGTTTCAATGCTAAAAAGTGCTACAAAATAAATTTAGTAGTTAAAAGGTTTCACTTATAGGGAAAACTTCCCTAAAGGCAATGCCGGCTTAATGGCTTCACTGATTAGTGGCTTAGAAAATGGAATCTGATTTCACCGCCACTAAACGGCCCGGCTAAGACCTGGCAGAGTGGAGAGATTATGAGACTATAGTCTTTGTGTCAGGACTTGCATCCTGAGACCTATTAACTATTGTATACGTCACTAAAAGGCAGTGGTAGTGTATGAACCGGGCTCCAGAGGTAGGTACCCCCAGGTCTTTTACCAGCAGCTCGGATCTCCTGGCACCAGCAGCTGACATAAGCAATTTCATCTGCATCCTCCCCTCTGCCCTCCACTGGTCTACCCATACATCCGATGGAAAAATTGTCTGGGTTTAAAAAAATCTGTTTGGGATGTAACTGAGACTGAGCTACGATATCAAAGAAGCAGAACAATTTTTATAATATACTAAAACCCCTATAAAGTAGATCTTTCTTCACTTCACAAAAACGACACTTAAAGGGGACAATTAACAACTTTCATCAACTCCACCAATTGGCGTTCCTTAATAGGAATTGTTTTGCTGATTCCAACACAGTTGGAATTTTTTCTCTAGCCCTAAGGCTATATTCACACTGCCGTTGCCCGCCCGTACCGTACCGTAGCGGGCAACGGCAGTGTACGGGGAGAGGAGGAGGAGGTGAGCGCAGCTCACCCCCGCCCCTCTCCATAGCAACCTATGGCGCACGGCCCCGTATTACGGGAAAAGATAGGACAGGTCCTATCTTTTTCCTGGGTACGGAACGGTACGGTGCCGCACGTGTACGGTGCCGCACGTGCGCCCATAGGAGTGTATGGGGGACGTATATCGGCCGTATATACGTCGGCCGTATATACGTCCCCCATACATTCGTGTGAATATAGCCTTACTGTTCACGAGCAATCGGCAATGTTAGTTTTGGCATCCTCTACGCCGACTTAGGCTCCCTAGTGTCAGGGACACTATTTAGCACACTGGGTGACAAAACTTGCAGCACTGATTTCTCAGGAATGGTAAGAGCTACAGAAAAAATTCCAACTGCACCGGAATCGGTAAAGAATAATCTAGAGAAAGAGTTCAAAAGGGTAAAAGCCAAAATATAAAATTGGGAAATTGCTAGGTAAAGAGTTCAAAAATGAATCCATGTGCAGACATGTCAGAGTAAAGCCCAAACTCAGAATGGTACTTATAACGAAAATCGAATATAATTTTTATAATATGATAAAATTCCTTTAAATAAGACCTTCAAATTAGACAATAAGACTTTCTTCACTTAAAAACGAGTCCTAACAGCACTTAAAGGGAAATTTAATTAGTCACTTTCATCAACTCTACCTCTCTACAACCTTTAATAGGAATTGGTTTGCAGTTTCTGGCACAGTTGAAATTTTTTCCCTAGCGTTTACCATTCACGAGCAATCAGCGATGTTACTTTTGGCACCCAACTACGCGATTTAGGATGCCTACTGTCCCTACTGTCAGGTGGGCGGTGCCTATTTAGAGCACTGGCTGACAAAACTAGCAGCACTGATTTCTCAGCAATGGTAAGGGCTAGAGAAAAAATTCCAACTGCGCCGGAATCAGTAAAACATGATCTAGAGGAAGGGGTAAAGAGCTAAAAAATGTAAAGGAAAACTCACCTAGACCTCAAAATGTAAAACTGGGAAATTTCTTTGATAATTTCAGCCAGACTTAGGAATGATGGAAAAATAATAAAGGTAAACAATCTGTATGTCTACAGGATTATGTATGGAGCACAACAAGGACACTGAGATGTAGAATCTAGAGATAAGCTTGATAAATATGTCAGCAGTGACCCCTTCTTAATCTAGGTCATCAGTTTTTTCTATCCACCCCCTCCATCGTCCTTCTATCTCCAGGGCTCGGAGTAAGATTATAACCTAGTAACTCGGTACATGACTTGTTTTCCCTATGGAAAAAGTGACGGCGTAAGATTCGGATTTAAATAAGTGAGCTTTGTCCAATTTCTCCAAAGCCCAGGACGATGATCGGTTATGACATGGACAGAGTCAGCAGAGAGGATGGAGACCGTCGCTCAGTGGCCGAGGAGCCTCGGTGTCTCAGAAGACAAGGTGACTTTATAGGAATCATAGTGACATGTTTGATGGCTGCCAAGACAGCCCGCCACCATCTCAAGTAATTATGGGATAGGAGAAGGAATAGATCGGCACTGAGGACATGTGGGAATCCCTGGGGATTAATGGGGACAGGCGGGGAGGGAGGGTAAACGCTTAATCAATATGTAGTGCTCTCTTCAGAAGCCATCAATGTTTCAAAGACAATCCATACTTGTTATGGCGAGCGCCATCATTACAATGCAGGTGACCTAAGAGACATAAATGTAATAAAATAGGGAGCAAAATCTGCCACAGTGATGGACAGTGTACAAACTGGACCATAGGTGGCAATATGGAGCCATTACTGATGGAACTCAAAGGAATAGCACCTCTAGTGGTGCAATGTGTATATTACACTGTATGCACCAAGCCCTTCCTACTGAGTGAAAGGATTTGGAAGAATCTAGAAAATTCAATGGGGCTCATTTACTAAGGGCTCCACGCCCGCACTTTCGCCGGGTTTCCCAAATGTTTCTGTTTTGCTCCAAATTCCGCCGGGATTTTGGCGCACGCGATTGGATTTTGGCACAATCGCGCCGGCTTCCATGCGACAGAAAACGGGGGGCGTGGCCGTCGGAAAACCCGACGGATTCGGAAAAAACGTGGTATTTAAAAAAAAAAAAAATGTGTCACTTGACACGCGCTTACATGCACCAGGAATAGGATGGTGAACTCCGGTGGACCTCAGCTCAGCACATAGTGGACATCGGCGTACGACCTTAGTGAAACACCGGATGACCCGAATACTCCTCGGAGAACTCGCCACTGGATCGCAACAGGACCGGGTAAGTAAATCTGCCCCAATATCTTAAAGGATTCCTCCAGAGGTTGTTTCTTTCACAAACAGCACCACACGTAGGTTGAATCTGGTACTGCAGCTCTAGTCTGATTAAAAACTTGTCACCCTATTTTACCCCACTAAACTAGCACCCCCCATAGGTAGGGGATGAAATATCCTTTCTAGAATTTCGTCTTCTATGTGAAATCTCCATTTACCAATAAAAAAAATCCCTTCTAGCATCTTCTCACCTCATTTTCACATGAGATGAGTCAAGTTTAGTGGCTGCAGGGGTAGTGTCACTGCAGAAGCCCCTATCTTCTGATCTATAGCACCTACAAACCTGCTGCAGGTGTCATATTAAAGATAAGAATCTTTCCTTTCAGGTCAGGAAGGGAAGAGATACAGGCAGCTAAAGACGTCATTGGAAATGCAAGATGCAGAGAAAGATCCAGTTCTGCCTATTTTTTTTATGTCCAGTTCTGTAACTTGCAGGATTGTGATTGCCTGAAGCCTGACTGGATCTGAAAGATGAGATTTCTATCTTTTTTTTTTTTTTTTTTATCAAAACATTTTTATTGTGAATTTTGTTTTTTAAAACACTTTTACAAACATACTGTTGCACAAAAGACCAAAACAGTAAAAATAGCCCAATGCCCCCCCCCCACATTCCCTACAGCAGACAGATGGAGACCAAAGTTTTATGCTTAAGGACCAAATATGAGATTTTTACCTTTAATATGACACCAGCAGCATGTTTCTAGGTGCTATAGAGCAGAAGATGGCAGATTCTGCAGTGACTCCCCCCCCCCCTGCAACCCCAAAATTGACTCATCTCATGTGAAAATGAGCTGAGAAGAGTCATATTTGCCTGACTTTTCACATAAAAAGGGAATTCTAGACATTTCTTCCCTCTACCTGAGGGGCTGAGAGTTTAGTGGACTAAAACCTTGCGATACGTTCCCTTTAAGCAAACAGGGTTGATCTTAACCTGATTTTAGGATAGATCCCTAATACTAGATTAAAGAGGATTCACCACTCACCAGTCTCAGAAGCGCAGAACTAAAGCAGAACAGTTCCACTTCCCGTTTAGTGGAAGAATCAGGTACTGCAGCTCAGCCTTCTATTATCACCAATATGGAAACCCCCTTTAATATCAGCAGGTAAAAGCCCAAGGGACAGAAATCTGAAAAATCCTGAAAAAGTGATGCATCTGGGGTGTCATGTCCTTGCACCCCATGACCTTAGAATTTGGAGGACTAATAAAAGTTACAATGAACTATCTTCACACAAAGCCCGTATTTTGCAAACTCTAAGCGCACCTGGCTCCATTCATGTGCACGGGGTCACTGTGGACTCTTTCAGATAGTGGGAGTACTGTGTGAATACGCCCTTATGCCGCGGCCCTGAGATGCAGCATCTGGAGTGATGGAAGTGCCCTGATACATGGAAGGTGCATGGAAAGGTCTGCCGAGCGGAGACGCTCCATAATTCCCACCTGGTGCCAGGGAATGGTTCATCGGAGATGGGTCCGGAGGTTTACACATAGCTCCCAACCGTCCCGATTTTGACGGGACTTTCCCGTTTTTCGTACCCCTGCCCCGCGTCACGGGCAGCTATGAGATTGTCACGGATTTCCCCCCCAGGTCCCGCTGTGTCCCGGCGCTGTGTCCGCATAGTAAATACTTTGAAAGTCTGAACTCACAGTACAGAATGGCTTCTACAGACATCGGGAGGGAATCCTTTTCAGAGAAGTGTCGGGCTTAGCGCAGAGCAGGGACCACGTCATCAGCTTCAGATCTGTCCATATATGGTCACTGCATCTCCTAGGGTTCCCCAGAGCAGACATCGGGAGGGAATCCTTTTCAGAGAAGTGTCGGCTTAGTGGAGAGAGCAGGGACCACGTCATCAGCTCAGATCTCTATCTGTCCATATATGGTCTCCAGGTCTTCCCCAGACACAAGCTCTTTATATAATTAAATTACATAAAGTTTTGCCCAGGCTGAGATTCGAACCTGGGACCCTCTGCACCATAGACAGGAGCCTAACTAACTGAGCTATAAGCCCAGTGATACAGAACTGGGGATTTCTGGTAAGTAAGACATGTTATCTGCCATTTACACTGTGACACAGACTAATGCACTGATATATAGAGAGGGATCTTCTCAGAGGTTATTATTGTAATTATTGAGACTATTATTATTATTATTATTATAAATTTTATTATTATGGAGATGATTATTAATAATGGTAAAAATAATAATAATCATCTCAATAATAATAATAATAATAATAGTCTCAATAATTACAATAATCTGAGAAGATCCCTCCCTATATACCAAGGCAGTATATAGTTCTTAGTTACCAAAATTCTCCACTTGTTAATCACAGAGTTTATAGCTCAGTGGGTTGAGGCGCTGTGTTATTATTGTACATGGACACTGCAGGTTCTGGGTTCAAATCCCAATGAGGATAATTTTTTTTTTTTTTTTAAATTATGATTTTTATTATTTTTAATATGGCTAAAATTTGGGGCGTGGCCAGGGAGTGATTGGGGGTGTGGCTTAGGGGGATCGCCGCGGCACGCTACGCGTGCCGCCATTTTGTCCCTCTTTCCTTTTCCCAAATGTTGGGAGGTATGGGTTTACATGACCCGGGAGATGCCATGATCCCCGGAGATGCCATGATCCCCGGAGATGCCATGATTCCCGGAGATGCCATGATCCCCGGTGTGCTCCTGGTTGGCACAGATTCTCCAGTGACATGAATGGCATTAAAGCTTTCCGTCCCTTGAAGGGTTACGGAGGGGAAGAGAAGTAAATGGCGATTTTCTCTCTCCGGCTGTAACTACTTTCTACCCTGCGCTGTAAATTCTCACATCAAAACGGCGTTTCTGCGGCAATAGGGGGAAATTGGACTAAATTTCCTGTAGCCGAGGTGGATGTGAAAACAAGATCATTCCGTTGCGGATTTATACCCATAAGTATGTAGTATATCACCAGCACTATGCAGCTGCCAGCGCGGAGCCGGGCGCGGAGGGAGGGAAGGCGCAGCGTTCACCAGAAATAAACATCAAGTCATCAAGAAATTAGGTTTTAACCAACAGCAAATAAAACTTTCACTGCACATATTATAAGGGATTCCCCTCCAAAGGGGATCTGTCACTATGAATGTGTTATCTGCTCTACTGATATCATGTTATAGAGCAGGAGGAGCTGAGCAGATTGTACACAGTGTCCTATCTGCAGGCAGCATGTTATAGAGCAGGAGGAGCTGAGCAGATTGTACATAGAGTCCTATCTGCAGGCAGCATGTTATAGTGCAGGAGGAGCTGAGAAGATTGTACATAGTGTCCTATCTGCAGGCAGCATGTTATAGAGCAGGAGGAGCTGAGCAGATTTTATATAGTGTCCTATCTGCAGGCAGCGTGTTATAGATCAGGAGGAGCTGAGCAGATTGTACACAGTGCCCTATCTGCAGGCAGCATGTTATAGAGCAGGAGGAGCTGAGCAGATTGTACATAGTGTCCTAGCTGCAGGCAGCATGTTATAGAGCAGGAGGAGCTGAGCAGATGGTACATAGTGTCTTATCTGCATACAGCATGTTATAGAGCAGGAGGAGCTGAGCAGATTGTACATAGTGTCCTATCTGCAGGCAGCATGTTATAGAGCAGGAGGAGCTGAGCAGATGGTACATAGTGTCCTATCTGCATACAGCATGTTATAGAGCAGGAGGAGCTGAGCAGATTGTACATAGTGTCCTATCTGCAGGCAGCATGTTATAGAGCAGGAGGAGCTGAGCAGATGGTACATAGTGTCCTATCTGCAGGCAGCATGTTACAGAACAGGAGGAGCTGAGCAGATTGTAAATAAAACAGAATAATTGCCCCTATGGTCAGGTCTGTCCTAGTGATCGCTCCTCCTTGCAGCTGTTGTAGAACCTTTCTATGATTTTCCCATCTTCCTTCCTACATCCCGGCCGCTTTCTTAGGACAGAGGAGGAGTCTGAGGATTAGGGGATATTTCTCCCATGCAGATTTCACTCTTGGATCTATTTAAAATGCTGTTTTGACTTTGAGGATAACACGGCGGCTCCGTCTATCCATCTCTGCCGCAGAATGGATGAAATTGCTTTGCTGGCACATTATTCAGTCTCCTACAAAATATCATTTTTTCATCTTCGCGGCGTCTCACGGATTTGCTCCACTTTTAATCTAACATTTAACCTCTCCGCATTTAGATTTTCTCTTGTATACAGAGGCGGGAGGTGAAGATGCAAATCTCATTTTACTGCGGCTGGGACGGGCAGGAGGATTATGAGCGGAGGGGGAGAAACTCGACTTTCGCCTTCCGCTCATAAACACGAAGCAATTACAAATCTGCATCTCTATCCTGAAGATGAGCTGAGATATTCATGGGATGCGTTTACCAGGTCCTGAACGAAGACTAAAGCTAAGATCTCCAATGTTTATCCATCGTGGACGCCATTGTGGAGATACTTAGTGGCGCCAAAATGATATATGGGAAAATCTTTGGCTTTTTCGGAAGGAAATACCATTGTCCAGGCAGTTCTGAGGCTGAGACGTAGCGTTAGACTGGAACAGGATACTTGGAATACTAAGGCTAGACATACACTAACCGAGTCACCTTGTCCATTCCTTCTACTGACCACCCAACCCTCTCCCGAACACAGCTGTGATCTGCCAATCATGGGAAGAAAGGAGAACGGCGCTGGTAGTCACCTTTGTTGGTGTTTTAGCTCAACATAAGATGTTGGGACTGTTGGAGTTGCCAACCAAAGTACAAGAAGATCCTCTGATGGTCCCACACACAATAAGGTCCAACATAGGGGAAACCCACTTTATCTCGACATATGATGTTGGGACTGTTGAAGTTGCCAACCAAAATACCAGAAGATCCTCTGATGGTTTCACACACAATAAAGTCCAACATAAGGAAACCCACTTTATCTCAACATACAATGCTGGGACTGTTAGAATTGCCAACCAAAATACTAGAAGATCCTCTGATGGTCCCACACACAATAAGGTCCATCATAGTAGAAATCAGACTTATTGCTCGTAAATATAGTTCAGAAATATTATGTAATAACAGATCGTTTTCATCATCCAATCAATATGCATGGTCGACATCCAATATTCAGCATGGTCTACAAGTCTAACAATGGGTGTCGGCCACACATACGACTCCAATCCACTGATCTGGATGGTTTAGGTGGTTTGGGTAGCACTGGGTCTCCTTAGAAATCTTTGTCCCTGAGCTGTCGACCAAACTGCCCCTATCCATAGAACCGGACACAGATGGAGGTTTGACTATTGGCACAATGAGGGACAGCTATATGGAATATTACACTAATGTACATGATTCAACACAATTCCATTCATGGTGGAGTTGTGGGAGCCGTCCCAAGAGTAACATAGAAGTATAGAAGAAGTATGTACAACTGGGCTCCATTCCATATGGTGCGTAGAACCTCCCCTTTCCAGGTTGGAGGTCCCAACAGTCAGACCCCCAGTAATCATCTCCTAGGCTGTAGTTGTGCAACCCATTTAGCACAGTCGACCATGAGCAAATTCTGAGAGTCGGCGGCATTGCCTGGACCAAACTGGTATTAGTGGACAGTACTGACATGCTGATCCAGTCCAGTGATAGCAAGTAATGCCCTATCCACAGGATAGGGCCTAACTTGCTAATCAGTGATGGTCTCAGTGCTGAGACCCCAATGGATCATGAGAACAGGGAACCGTTGAAACTCTAGTCATTCGTTTACCTCTATTGAGCCGGACAACCCCTTGAAGACCAGTAATACAAGGTCAAAGTCAGGAGGGTCGAATATTAGGGACACCGCACACAACCAAATTCAGAACTGCAAACCCAATTGGCCGAATTTACCCAACCAAACATCATGGCTCACCTGGACTGAACCAAGCATCTAATGCATCCGAGCCAGGTTTTGGGACTGTGCACCCAGCCGACCCTCGGGACGAGTTTGCCAACCAAAACTGTGTTGGAGGCAACTCTAAAGTAGGTTTTATTCCATATAAATTGAAATCAGATGAAAGGGGAACGAATAACCCAAACGTAGAAGATACTTCCAAGCCTCCGGATCCAAATCTATTTCTGCTTCATTATTATTATTACTATTGCCCAAAATTCTGGGATCATATCGCGGTTAAATTCCTGTAAAAGCGAGTGAAACACGATTTACATTCCTGAGGTTCACGACATTGGGGTCCAGGGATGAAACCGACCCAAGGTCAACATCTACAAGGAGTCTCTACGTTCTCCTCTGTTTGTGTGGGTTTCCTTTGGGTTCTTCCAAAAACATACTGGTGGCTTTCTACGAAATTGGCCATAAAGTGGATAAATCCCAGTTGTATGTTCAGGACATATGAGGAGTGAGTCACTGGTGTATAAATAATAACACAAACATTATAAAAAGCCACCGCAGTTTGTACTACAGATCCAGCCCCCGGTGACAACGCGCCAAACCCCGTTTCAGCACAAATCCCAGTATTTACCTAACATATTGTAGGAAACCCGAAAAAAAAAATAATAGAAACAGAACAACAAAGAAAATAAATATTTGAGAATTATCCCCCATGTGTGAAGCAAGATGCTAATTATTCACATTTTTCGATGAGATACTTAATAATTTCACAACACGTCTCTTTTTTGTTGTTGTTGTTTTATCACTTTATGTGTAAATTTCTTATTGAATTAGCATAGCATTAGCGCAGACATCCAAAATTATCCGGAAGATACTGTAAATTATCCATTAAATGGATTGTAGGACTGGGGATTAGTCATCGTGACTGCTTACCGAGCAAATAATAGGAATAATAATCACAATAAATAATAATTCATAATAATAATAGAGAATATATAAATATACTCGAGTATAAGCCTAGTTTTTCAGCACAAAAATATGTGCTGAAACCCCAAACTTGGCTTATACTCGGGTAAAATAAATATAGGTTTTACCAGGTTTTTGCGGTAAAATTAGGGGCCTCGGCTTATACTTGGGTCGAGTATATACAGTATCTAAAATATTAATTACAAAAATAAATAATAATAATACTAAAACAGGCTTTTGGCCGAGTAGCCTGTGCTGTGTTACTTTCTGATTTACACATATCTTATTGTTTCACGATAAGCCAGTACTGGCCAGCTGTCCCGCTGTCCCGGCTGGTAGGGTGGCTGTCCCTGAGGATGCAGATAGGGCTGATTCTGGCAATGAAACAGAGAGATATTGATTCCCTGCTCCACCATTAGGCCTCTGCTGTGTGCTGATAACAACAGCGGGGAGTATCTCAAAATTTTTAAGGGTTGGGGTGATTCAAGGGTATTATTATAAGTGTGCATTACAAAATGAGGGGTATTATAAGTAGGTTGGGGGTGAAAGGAGACACTTTGAATTAGTTAGTCAATAATAAAAGTACCTTATAAGTAGGGCGGGGAGTGCAAAAGAGTGTAATGAGTGCGGGGTACTGAAAAGGGAACATCAAGGATGGGGGAGGTTATTGAAAAGAGGGGCAGGTGAAGGCTTAAATGAGAGAAGGGGTAATACATTTCATTGGGGTATTATTGGGTGGGATCTTCAGGGAGTATTGGCGACAGGATAGTAGGCATTATACAGTGGGGGGACGGGGCAGGGGACATTATACATAGAAGGGAACGGGAGAGGTGCATCATATAATGGGGGGCAGCAGATGGGATATTATACAGTTGGGGGAACACGGCAGGGGAAATTATACAGTAGGGGGAAAAGAGCAGGGGACATTATACATAGGAGGGAACGGGACAGGCGCATCATATAATGGGGGGCAGCAGACGGGAAATTATACAGTTGGGGGGAACAGGGCAGGGGAAATTATACAGTGGGGGTCATTTAATGGGGCATTATGCAGTTGGGGGCACAGGACAGGTATGGAGTATCACAGGAGGGGGCATTACACTATTTGAGGGGCTACAAGGAGGGCATTATATGGATTTATGTGGGTATGCACCAAGGCTGTGAATTAGGACATAACAAGTTTCCACGTTTCGGTCACGTTTCGATAACCTCACGTCCTCTGGCCACTACTTTAGCAAAAATGTCCTCTGCGGCTCAGGAACAGAGGCAATAGCTCGTAAATTTTAGGAAAAATGAGCGGAAAATCAGGACACCTTTGGCTGTGAGTGATGGGACGGCCGCAGAGCTTACACCTCCCACCACTTCACTATTTTCTTGACAAAACCCTGACAAACCTCCATTAGCGGCGCCTTAAATCACGGCGACATTTCCTTCTCCGTCATCGCACCTGACAATATTATTTTATTAGCAGAAATATCTTTTCATCAATGAGAATAAGCGAGTATTTGTACAGGAGCGGCGCCGGCCATTTCTCATCTCTATTAGCCATAAACCGCGCACGTTGGCTTTTTTTTTTTATATCCGTATGAAAGCCGGAATATTTTAATATCGCGGGGAAATGTGATATCCTATTATTTTCTTTATTGCTTCGCAAATAGACGAGGACTTCTCAGCGTGAACGGGATTAGGCGGTGATTAGGAAGGTTTATTGTACCACCTAGGTATCACTTTGATAAAGGAATACGCCCTCGATTGGCGTCCGGAGACGGCGGTGGCGCAGTTTATGGCTCCTGCTGACGGGATTCGTTAAGCAAACACCTTCACATTAGGAGGGAAGAGCAGAGTTCAGCAAAAACCCGAAATGCGTGGGCCCCCGGGGGGAAGTATAGACTGATGTGAGCAGCTCCGAGTACAAGGACGCGAGTTATTAGGGTCAGAGCGAGCGGCGGGATAACATTAAGACAGTTTGGGATGTGCGTCATCTGGCGCTGGTGTCTTCCATGATTCATCCACCAGCGGAGGGTTAGGTAATGGACCTCCGGTGCCGGATCTCACACTATACCCTAATAGGTCTATATCACAATGGAGAAGTGACTCCAAATTATTGGGGTTATTAGAAGTCGACTAATTTGGATGTGACTCTCTAAGGCCTCATTCACACTTCTGTGTGTCAGGGACAGAAGGGTCAAAAAAAAAACGAAACAATGTTTCTACTTTGGTAAATAAATGGAACTGAGTGCATGGAGGGACGATATGGAAGGATGTGTAATTACACCTGTTTGTATGGGATGAGTAGCAGCAGGACTGTCAACTCACACAAAGGTATGATCAAATACTTAATACAGAGGGGATGGGCTTTAGAGAAGTTCAATGTAGAGAACTAAGAGCACAGCAGTGTGAGGACAAGCCCCCAGAAGCTGCAATTGTGGATTGTACAACCATATTTCACCACTACTGCTGCTACTAACAACATACACAAAGGTATGATTACACATCTCACCAGGGACTATACCTAACACTGGCTGCAGAGAGCACAGAGCACAGCAGTGTGAGGAAAGGCCCGCCAGTACAATCCTGGAATATAAATCCATATACCACAGTCTTTCTGCTACTAATTTACATAGCGGTATGATTAAACATCTCCCCAGGGAAAATCCTAACACTGGCTGCAGAGAGTACAGAGCACAGCAGTGTGAGGAAACGCCTACCAGTACAATCTTGGAATATAAATCCATATACCACAGTCCTGCTGCTACTAACACACACGATGGTCTGATTATACATCTTCCCAGGGAAAATCCTAACACTGGCTACAGAGAGCACTGAGAACAGCAGTGTGAGGAAACGCCAACCAGTACAATCCGGAATATAAATCCATATACCGTAGTCCTGCTGCTACTAACATATACGGCGGTAAGATTATACATCTCCCCAGGAAAAATCCCAACACTGGCTGCAGAGAGTACAGAGCACAGCAGCGTGAGGAAACGCCTACCAGTACAATCTTGGAATATAAATCCATATACCACAGTCCTGCTGCTACTAACACACACGATGGTCTGATTATACATCTTCCCAGGGAAAATCCTAACACTGGCTACAGAGAGCACTGAGAACAGCAGTGTGAGGAAACGCCAACCAGTACAATCCTGGAATATAAATCCATATACCACAGTCCTGCTGCTACTAACATATACGGCGGTAAGATTATACATCTCCCCAGGAAAAATCCCAACACTGGCTGCAGAGAGTACAGAGCACAGCAGTGTGAGGAAACACCTACATAACACAAGACATGCGTTATCTCTCTGCAGAACAGTTGCAGATGAAGGACACATTGGGCTCTGCTACATCCGCACACAATCCTTCTCCTCTTCCACCTCATTATATCTTCCTCCTATTGTTCCGGATCTGTATTTTCAGCATCATGACTCTGATCCCTGGACGCCCTGATGTCAATCCATCACCTTCTCCCTATTCTCCAATTTTCCATTGTTCTTCCGCTTCTTTTCTTCTCGGCTTCTCTCTGATTCAGCAGTAACTCTTCGAGGGGCTGTGTAAATAAGGCTGGGGGCGGATTTCACTTACCGGACCACAATAAACCTTCTTTATTTCTTCAAGTGCATCAATCAGAACCATTTGCTTCCCCTCCTCCTCTTCTTCTACAATCCAGTACAATACAGCAGAAATAACAGCCCTGACCCTGAGACCGCTGACAGCAGCACAGAGGATGTCAGCCTCTTGTTACTAGTAGTGAATATTGGACTGGGTTCAGAGCCCGGGATTATGAGTGGTTCTATAGAGCCCAATGACATCTATTTAAAGGGCCGGATCATAAAAAGCGGCCGTAGGATTGTGGATTTACTGTGACTACATATAAAGGAAGAGAAGGATATTAAAGAGACACAAAGAAATTAAACCCATGCTTGAGTAGTTAATTGCAGTGAGCAAAGAGCGCAGCAGTGTGAGGACATCCTCCCCTCTTCTCTAAGTGAAGCTTCAGTCATGTGATGTAAATATGCAACATTCTGTGTAAATATTTTGGATAATATGCAACATTCTACAAATCAATGTATATTCCATTGTAAGTGGGGGGGGTTGTCCTTACACTGCAGTGCTCTTAGCTCTCTGCAATATACTGCCCTATACTGAGTTAAAGCTGTAGCAGGATTCTGGTTGTATAATTGGAGTGATTGGACCATGGCTTAGCTCAATACACAAAGCTGACCTTGATGTGGCTGGCGAAAAGAGAATGCAGCTTCTCCAAGGGTACTTTAGACATATCCTCACACTGCTGTGCTCTTAGCTTTCTGAATTGTACTCCATTAAAGCAACTCCCTGCTGTTCTAAGTAATAACTGAACTATGGTACACATTTTAATCAGAGGAGAGAGGAGAGGGCTGCGGAGCAAGTAAATTCAGACAGCTAAGAGCACAGCAGTGCAATACTGTAGTTTAAATCCAGATTTCACAGTCCTGCTGCTACTTACAACATACATAAAGTAATGATTATACATCTCACCTTGGACATTACCTAACACTGGCTGCAGAGAACCAAGGGAGCAACAGTATAAGGACATGTCATCAAAAGCTACATTCCTGGAGTACAAATCAATTTTCACAGTCTTGCTGCTACTAACAACATGATCACACATCTCACCATCTCACATCTCACCTAACAATGGCTGCAGAAAGCACATAGCACAGCAGTGTGAGGACATACACACAGAAGCTACAATCCTGGAATAGAAATCCATTTTCACAGTCCTGCTGCTACTAACAACATACAAAAGGTTTGATTACACAGATGTCCAGAGACAATACCTAACACTGGCTGCAGAGAGCTAAGAGCACAACAGTGTGAGGACATGCCCCCAGAATTACAATCCTGGAATATAAATTCCACAGTCCTGCTGCTACTAATTACGTACATAATAATAATCAATAATAATAATCTTTATTTATATAGCACCATCAAATTCTCTAGCACTTTACAAATCACATAAAGGTATGATTACACATCTCTCTAGAGACTTTACCTAACACTGGCTGCAGAGAGCTAAGAGCACAACAGTGTGAGGACATGTTCCCAGAAGTCCAATCCTGGACTATGAATCCAAATTTCACAGATCTGCTGCTACTAAAAGCATACAGAAAGGTTTGATTACACAGATCTCTATAAATAATACCTAGCACTGGCTGCAGAGAGCTAAGAGCACAACAGTGTGAGGACATGCTCCCAGTCCCGGAAGTACATTCCTGGAATTTAAATCCAAATTTCACAGATCTGCTGCTACTAAAAGCATACAGAAAGGTTTGATTACACAGATCTCTAGAAATAAAACCTAACACTGGCTGCAGAGAGCTAAGAGCACAACAGTGTGAGGACATGCTCCCAGTCCCGGAAGTACATTCCTGGAATATAAATCCAAATTTCACAGATCTGCTGCTACTAAAAGCATACAGAAAGGTATGATTACACATCTCTCTAGGGACATTACCAAACACTGGGGGTCATTTACTAAGGGCCCGATTCGCGTTTTCCCGACGTGTTACCCGAATATTTCCGATTTGCGCCGCTTGTACATGAATTGCCCCGGGTTTTTGGCGCACGCGATCGGATTGTGGCGCATCGGGGCCGGCATGCGCGCGACAGAAATCGGGGGGGCGTGGCCGAACGAAAACCCGACATATTCGGAAAAACCGCCGCATTTAAAATCCGAAAATGTGTCGCTTGGGGAGCGCTCACCTTCACCTTCTATGGGATGGTGCATTCCGGGGCGTTAAGATTATTTTCGGCGCTGCAGCGCCACCTGGTGGACGGCGGAGGAACTACCATCTTAAATCCCAGCCGGACCCGAATCCTGTGCAGAGAACGCGCCGCTGGATCGCGAATGGGCCGGGTAAGTAAATGTGCCCCACTGTCTGCAGAGAGCACAGAGCACAACAGTGTGAGGACATGCCCCCAGAAGTACAATCCTGGAATATAAATCCAAATTTCACAGTCCTGCTGCTAAAGGTATGATTACACATCTGTCCAGGGACCGTCTGCAGTACTTCCTGCTTACACATCCCTTTAAGTGGGACACTGTACATGTGACTATGACATGTGAATGAGTGCAGACTTATTATAGTCACAGAGCTCAGTGCCCCATTCTCCCTTCCCGGATGATGGCTGAGCCTCGGTGACCTCTCGTGGTGCTCTAGGTTATTGTACCTTGTGGGTCCTAGCGGCACATACACATATACACACATATCCTGACTATTATTTTTAATACATTTCCAGATTTTGCCTGTCGTCCTTTAGGGTCATTCTGCGCTGTTTGACCTTCCGATATAAAGTGACAATGACATGTGACAGGTCGGAGTGACCGAGGGGCAGCGCTCCGGCGCGGCGCTCTATCCTGCTCCCTCCTTCCCTGCGGTTTCACAGCGCAGTCTATTTAAGAAGATAATTAGCAGGTCTCCGATTCTTCTCAGTTCATGTTGACGCACTCATCAAAGGGAAAAGTAACGTCCCAGAATCCTGGCGGGATCAATATCCGAGTTATTCTTACAGCGAGCGGCTGGTTTTAGGAAGTTGCTAATATATCAGGAACGGAGGAGACGCTGTGTCTGTGGCAATGGGGAGTCGGGTATTGATCCTGCAGCCAAAGGGAGTAAATGCCGACACTTGGATTCCCAATTGGATTTTGTGACCTCAGAGCGGTCTGCGCCGGGCGGTTTTTTTTTACGGACGTCTCCTACAGCGACGTAAGGCTGACACGCGGCGTCCGGTAATGGAGTCTAACTCTCCTTCACTCCTGCGGTCAATGGAGATATCGAGAAGGCAAATCCTTCCCAGGCACTTCCAGTTTATTAGTAAAGATATTCAAAGATATCGGAAAAAAACAACAACTTTTGTTTATATATTTTTATACATTGTAACAATTAAGTTACCATAGTAACATAGCTCTTTGTGCGTCAACAGAATATGAATTAATTTTAGCTGTTATTTGCGAAAAAAAATTATAACCACACAAAGAAAACAGCCAATATTCGGCATTATCCATAGAAATATGTGTAATCATACCTTTAAGGATGTTGTTAGTAGCAGCAGGACTGTGAAAAAATGGATTTATATTCCAGGATTTTAACTTGTGGGTGCTGTGTCCTCACACTGCTGTGCTCTTTACTTTCTGCAGTCAGTGTTAGGTATTGTCAATGGAGAGGTGTGTAATCATATCTTTGTGTAGTAGCAGCAGGACTGTGAAATATGGACTTGTATTCCAGGACTGTAGCTTCTAGGGGAATGTCCCCACATTGTTGTGCTCTCTACAGCCGCTGTTAGATATTATCCCTGGAAAGAGTAATCATACCTTTAAGTTATTAGTAGCAGCAGGGCAGTGAAAAATTGATGTATATTCCAGGATTCTGATGCTGTGCCCTCACAATGCTGTGCTCTTTACTCTCTGCTGTCAGTGTTAGGTATTGTCCACTTTGAGATGTGTTATCAGACCTTTGTGTGCGGTGTTAGTAGCAGCAGGACTGTGAAATATGAATATGTGCTCTCTGCTATATATTATCCCTGGAGAGATGTGTAATCATACATTTCTGTATATTGCTAGTACCAGCAGGATAGATAAATAATGTTTTATATTCCAGGATTGTAACTTCTGGGGGTGAGTTCTCACACTGCTGTGCTCTTTACAACGAGTCAACGTTCCTTAAAAAGAACCTGTCACCAGGCTTTATCCCCCACTAAACTACCATCAGGTCAGGGATGAAATGTCCTTTCTCAAATTCCCTCTTTTATGTGAAATATCACCTACAATTTACCTACAAAAAAAATCTCCCTCAAAGTCAGGCAAATACGACCTCATTTTCAGATGAGATGAGTCAAGTTTAGTGGTTGAAGGGAGAGTGACACTTCATATGCCTCTATCCTGTGTTCTATAGAACCTAGGAACATGCTGCTGGTGTCATATTAAAGATAAAATGATCCTCTTTCCGATCACATCAGGCTTATGACTTAATGATCTACAGAACTGGATACACAGGCAGCTAAATACATAGTTGAACATGTGAGCTGCAGATAAAGATCCAGTTCCTAAGTTTGCCTGTTGGTCCATTTCTATAGATCGCAGAATTCTAAGCTTGATTAAATCTTAAAGATGATGTTCTTATCTTTAATATGACACTAGCAGCATGTTTCTAGGTGCTACAGAACAGGGTATCTGAAGTAGCCGCACCCCTGAAACCACTAAACTTGATTCATCTCATGTGAAATTGAGGTGGGAAGAGTCATAATTGCCTGACTTTGGGGGAGATTTTTTAATATGGAAAAGGATAAGATTTCACATAATAGAGGGAATTCTAGAAAGCACATTTCACCCCCGACCTGAGGACACTGGTGGTTTAGTGGGGTACATCCTGGTAACAGGTTTCACATGTCCATTTTTTCAGCTGCTGTCTTCATTTGTAAGAACAGTGTCGGACTGGCCCACCAGGGAATCGGAGGATCCTCCGGTGGGCCCAGACTCCGAACCAATAGGAAGAGGACAACTTAAAATGAAGGCTACTTTGGTTTATTGAGTGGTTGATAGAGAATAATTGTATCTGTTTGGTATGTGGATGACAGTGTAACACTGTAACGGATGCATCTGTGTCACCTTTCGAGATACTTTCATCTCCGCGGTCCCATTGTTAAGTCAATGCATATGGATCCATGTAATATATACTATATATATCAGAATCCTTGTATCATTGGCAGCTACACGCTGTCTCATAGTTGGCGTTGGAGCATATGCTACTTTTACGAAAAGAACCATCTGGTTACAGAAACATTAATTAACCTCCTTTTGGTCGGATGAAACATTGGGATTACGGAAATATTACTTAGAATGGCGGAGCCGCCAAGTAAATATGTAAAGCTATTCGGAGGCACGGCCATATATAACGGGAGCCTCATCCAGCTCAGCTGTTCTCGAGGCCGCCGAGCTGGCGTTAACCCCTCGTTGGCGGTCCTTGAAGAACTCATTCGGCACGCGGCTCACGCTGCGCTCCTATCGATCATCGAGGCTCTCAATCAATCTTTCATCTCAGAGTCAGGACTCGCACATTCATACATCAAGCCGGGATGATAAACGTTCCCCCCCTACTGATTAATAAACACCCTCGTTAACTTATCCCAATCCCTCAGGTGGAAGGGGCCGAGCGCAAAACCTGAATAGATCATTTTCGGAGGACAGGAGCAAGAAAACATTGACGTGACTCCTTCCTGACCTCCATTTGTACCGCGCAGAGCTGTGATTTGGGAGGTAATGATAAACATTGGGTGACAAGGACTTATTTAACGTGTTAATTTTCATAGCGAGCGCTCACTAATGTATATCCATGTTACTCCTCCAGACACTAATTCAGACACAGCAGGAGGACAGAATCTCCAAATATACAAGACAATTATAATTACAAAAGTTTCAGAGTAACATCTTGTATTATACTCCAGAGCTGCACTCACTATTCTGCTGCTGGTGCAGTCACTGTGTACATAAATGACATTTCTTATCCTGTACTGATCCTGAGTTACATCCTGTATTATACCCCAGAGCTGCACTCACTATTCTGCTGCTGGTGCAGTCACTGTGTACATAAATGACATTTCTTATCCTGTACTGATCCTGAGTTACATCCTGTATTATACACCAGAGCTGCACTCACTATTCTGCTGCTGGTGCAGTCACTGTGTACATACATGACATCACTTATCCTGTACTGATCCTGAGTTACATCCTGTATTATACCCCAGAGCTGCACTCACTATTCTGCTGCTGGTGCAGTCACTGTGTACATACATGACATTTCTTATCCTGTACTGATCCTGAGTTACATCCTGTATTATACACCAGAGCTGCACTCACTATTCTGCTGCTGGTGCAGTCACTGTGTACATACATGACATCACTTATCCTGTACTGATCCTGAGTTACATCCTGTATTATACCCCAGAGCTGCACTCACTATTCTGCTGCTGGTGCAGTCACTGTGTACATACATGACATTTCTTATCCTGTACTGATCCTGAGTTACATCCTGTATTATACACCAGAGCTGCACTGACTATTCTGCTGCTGGTGCAGTCACTGTGTACATACATGACACTACTTATCCTGTACTGATCCTGAGTTACATCCTGTATTATACCTCAGAGCTGCACTCACTATTCTGCTGCTGGTGCAGTCACTGTGTACATACATGACATTACTTATCCTGTACTGATCCTGAGTTACATCCTGTATTATACCCCAAAGCTGCACTCACTATTCTGCTGCTGGTGCAGTCACTGTGTACATACATGACATTACTTATCCTGTACTGATCCTGAGTTACATCCTGTATTATACTCCAGAGCTGCACTCACTATTCTGCTGCTGGTGCAGTCACTGTGTACATACATGCCATTACTTATCCTGTACTGATCCTGAGTTACATCCTGTATTATACTCCAGAGCTGCACTCACTATTCTGCTGCTGGTGCAGTCACTGTGTACATAAATGACATTTCTTATCCTGTACTGATCCTGAGTTACATCCTGTATTATACCCCAAAGCTGCACTCACTATTCTGCTGCTGGTGCAGTCACTGTGTACATACATGACATTACTTATCCTGTACTGATCCTGAGTTACATCCTGTATTATACTCCAGAGCTGCACTCACTATTCTGCTGCTGGTGCAGTCACTGTGTACATACATGCCATTACTTATCCAGTACTGATCCTGAGTTACATCCTGTATTATACTCCAGAGCTGCACTCACTATTCTGCTGCTGGTGCAGTCACTGTGTACATACATGACATTACTTATCCTGTACTGATCCTGAGTTACATCCTGTATTATACTCCAGAGCTGCACTCACTATTCTGCTGCTGGTGCAGTCACTGTGTACATACATGCCATTACTTATCCTGTACTCATCCTGAGTTACATCCTGTATTATACTCCAGAGCTGCACTCACTATTCTGCTGCTGGTGCAGTCACTGTGTACATACATGACATTACTTATCCTGTACTGATCCTGAGTTACATCCTGTATTATACTCCAGAGCTGCACTCACTATTCTGCTGCTGGTGCAGTCACTGTGTACATACATGACATTACTTATCCTGTACTGATCCTGAGTTACATCCTGCATTATACCCCAGAGCTGTACTCACTATTCTGCTGCTGGTGCAGTCACTGTGTACATACATGACATTTCTTATCCTGTACTGATCCTGAGTTACATCCTGTATTATACTCCAGAGCTGCACTCACTATTCTGCTGCTGGTGCAGTCACTGTGTACATACATGACATTACTTATCCTGTACTGATCCTGAGTTACATCCTGTATTATACCGCAGAGCTGTACTCACTATTCTGCTGCTGGTGCAGTCACTGTGTACATACATGACATTACTTATCCTGTACTGATCCTGAGTTACATTTCTGTATTATACCCCATAGCTGCACTCACTATTCTGCTGCTGGTGCAGTCACTGTGTACATACATGACATTACTTATCCTGTACTGATCCTGAGTTACATCCTGTATTATACTCCAGAGCTGCACTCACTATTCTGCTGCTGGTGCAGTCACTGTGTACATACATGCCATTACTTATCCTGTACTCATCCTGAGTTACATCCTGTATTATACTCCAGAGCTGCACTCACTATTCTGCTGCTGGTGCAGTCACTGTGTACATACATGACATTACTTATCCTGTACTGATCCTGAGTTACATCCTGTATTATACTCCAGAGCTGCACTCACTATTCTGCTGCTGGTGCAGTCACTGTGTATGTACATGACATTACTTATCCTGTACTGATCCTGAGTTACATCCTGTATTATACCCCAGAGCTGCACTCACTATTCTGCTGCTGGTGCAGTCACTGTGTACATACATGACATTACTTATCCTGTACTGATCCTGAGTTACATCCTGTATTATACCCCAGAGCTGCACTCACTATTCTGCTGCTGGTGCAGTCACTGTGTACATACATGACATTACTTATCCTGTACTGATCCTGAGTTACATCCTGTATTATACCCCAGAGCTGCACTCACTATTCTGCTGCTGGTGCAGTCACTGTGTACATAAATGACATTTCTTAGCCTGTACTGATCCTGAGTTACATCCTGTATTATACACCAGAGCTGCACTCACTATTCTGCTGCTGGTGAAGTCACTGTGTACATACATGACATTACTTATCCTGTACTGATCCTGAGTTACATCCTGTATTATACCTCAGAGCTGCACTCACTATTCTGCTGCTGGTGCAGTCACTGTGTACATAAATGACATTACTTATCCCGTACTGATCCTGAGTTACATCCTGTATTATACCCCAGAGCTGCACTCACTATTCTGCTGCTGGTGCAGTCACTGTGTACATACATGACATTACTTATCCTGTACTGATCCTGAGTTACATCCTGTATTATACCTCAGAGCTGCACTCACTATTCTGCTGCTGGTGCAGTCACTGTGTACATACATGACACTACTTATCCTGTACTGATCCTGAGTTACATCCTGTATTATACCTCAGAGCTGCACTCACTATTCTGCTGCTGGTGCAGTCACTGTGTACATAAATGACATTTCTTATCCTGTACTGATCCTGAGTTACATCCTGTATTATACCCCAGAGTTGCACTCACTATTCTGCTGGTGGTGCAGTCACTGTGTACATACATGACATTACTTATCCTGTACTGATCCTGAGTTACATCCTGTATTATACTCCAGAGCTGCACTCACTATTCTGCTGCTGGTGCAGTCACTGTGTACATACATGACATTACTTATCCTGTACTGATCCTGAGTTACATCCTGTATTAAACTCCAGAGCTGCACTCACTATTCTGCTGCTGGTGCAGTCACTGTGTACATACATGACATTACTTATCCTGTACTGATCCTGAGTTACATCCTGTATTATACCCCAGAGCTGCACTCACTATTCTGCTGCTGGTGCAGTCACTGTGTACATACATGACATTACTTATCCTGTACTGATCCTGAGTTACATCCTGTATTATACCCCAGAGCTGCACTCACTATTCTCTCCCCCGGGTGTATTACTACCAGTGATAAGGCTGCGTTCTCCCTCTATTATTCCATGTAGTGGTTCTTCTCCTTCATACACAAACAATTGTCTTCAGACGGTAAACAGTTTACCCTGTGTTATTTACTCCATGGCGCATCCAGCGGCGCCGGGGCCCATTACCCGGCAGTCAGCTCCTTATCTCCAGTCATCACCTGCCAGGAATTAACGTGGGCTTAATAAGCTGTCAGAACCACTGGAACAGGAGGAGAAGGGATCGGGTTCTCTCGGCTGGGGAATATCAGGGAGAACATGTACTCATCTATTAGGAGAAAGTCAATATCCGCAGTCCGGGCTCTGTTTGCTCTGGTGACAGTCATACTGAGGGGACACGAGTCTGCGATGTATCCTTCCTCTGTCCTAGAACTCTTGTCCTTGCCCAGACTTCTCCTAGCGGGAGGAAAGTTTGCCAACTAGAAGTTTGATACCGAAAAAAGTTTGGTCACAGTCCTTTAATCGATAGGGCAAATCCGGTGACACTAATCCATCTTAAAGGGACTTATAGGAGCCTTTAACAGGAGCAGGAGCTTATCTTTATGGCAATCAGAGATAATCATCATTTTTCAAGGATAAGCAAAAAAAAAAGCCTCTAAGTGCAGCAGGGGCGGAGCCTAATTTGGAAGATTTGCCTAAAGATATTTGCAAATGCTCCGGCTTTTCCCTGGAATCACCGCCCCTTTATCTGTGATTGACATTTTTAGACTCTGTCTGTGATATGGATGATCTAACAAATTGGTCCTGCCCCTAGTGCACTTGCAGGCTCATTTGCATGTGATAATTATTTTATTGTTTTATTGGTTTGTGGCCAAAGAGGTAGATAGTGCAAACGGTAATTTCTGCACGGCCATCTGCATCCACCGGAAGGCAGCAGGACACGGGACGTAATGGTTTGTGGCCAAAGAGGTAGATAGTGCAGACGGTAATTACTGCACAGCCATCTCCATCCACCGGAAGGCAGCAGGACACGGGACGTAATGGTTTGTGGCCAAAGAGGTAGATAGTGCAGACGGTAATTACTGCACAGCCATCTCCATCCACCGGAAGGCAGCAGGACACAGGACGTAACAGGAAGTCAAGAGTCCTGCTGCCTGGGGGTCACGTGACTCGGCAAACAAGAGACTTTAAAAGGGTAAGTATAATAAGGGTCATATACTTACCCTCTTAGAGGTTACAATTAACAGGTTATGCTTTGACAGCTCCGTACACTCTGCAGTGGCTAATCTGTACTATTAATCTGAATGGGAGCTGTTCTGCAATAGTGCAGCTTAGCTTTAGAACAGCTTTACCACAGTTTTACACAGTGTTTAGATTTCTATAATGCAGGGAAACTAGACCTAAAGGAAAAGGAGGACAGCGACACCGGCTGACACCACATCACACCATGGCTTGAAGTTTAGAATTAGGGGACCCCAAGATGCCAAAAGCACCCCTGTCTGTACACTGATTGATTTGTCGGACCCCCGCCGATCGCCAGCTAACGAGTCAGTACTTGAAAAAGAAGAGAGCACTGACCCAATGTAGGATCCGCTGTACCAGCCGGTTTTGGCCCATAATTGTAGGAGAAATCCAGAATTACTACTTATAACACAGACTCATCTTTAATAAATTATAACATACGCAGTCCTGGGAATATAAGCAGCCACGGCATCCGTAATTTCCTCTTGTGCCGCCAGTATCCCACATTTGCTCCGAGGGAGCAATCTCTTGTTCTTAGGTAGAACGTGCACCACGGGGACAGATAAGAGCAGGTAAAAAGCTTCCAGAAACTCATTACACACAGTGAATCCTTCAGCCTGGAGTTGTCGGTAGTGAAGTTGTGTCACCCTGGGGGTGGGGGAGCCTTCTTCTCTCCCCATCGAGATCTTCTTCTAAGCTCACATCCTTCCAGATCTAGAGCCTCGAAACCCTCAGCTGGAGCTTGCGTTGAAAATAACCTCAGGCAATGGAGGCTTTTTTGCTGACTGCAGCGCTTTCTATAGGTTTATCAATACATGATCCTATAATAAAACCTCAATTATCCATGCTGCAATGGGCCCAGGTGGTCCTGCTGGCGGCCCACAGGCCAGACATGGTATATCAATCCAATATCTTGGTTCCCCCCTCCATGCGGTAGCCTTTTTAACTCAATATCATGGGTTTCTATGCAGCTACAATCCCCGGCCCTATAGATTTTGAATGAAAGGGTTGCCGAAACCCATAGACGTAGATAATAGTCTTGGGTGGAGCTTTGCTTTTTCTACTTACAATTATAGAAACTAGCGGCGCTGATTTTCGAGAGCCTTTGGAGGGGTTTTCTAATGTAAGGCTTCAAAAACACACTTATGGATCGCCCCCTATTGGTATCAAAAACAGGAAGCGAAGACTTTGACATGCATTATTTGCGTAGCCCATTGGATCACAGATTTCGTAGGCCTCCTCCCTTCATGGGCGATAAGGTTGGGGCAGATTTGCCAACCAGGCAATAGATATCTTCTGGACCTTGTGTGTACTCAACACTTCCTACTTAGTGCCATACTGTACGTATCGGCTGTCAGTACAGTTGGGAATATCTTGGCCATGGAAGGTGTCAAAGCAAACAGAATGGGGCTCATTTACTAAGGGTCCAAACGCCGCATTTTCGTCGGGTTTCCCAAATATTTCCATTTTGCCCTGAATTGCCCCGGGTTTTTGGCACATGCTATTGGATTGTGGCGCATGGGCGCCGGCTTGCATGTGATAGAAATCGGGGGGGCATGGCCATAGGACAACCCGACAAACCACGGAATTTAAAAAAGGAAATGTGTCGCAAGATCAAGCACTCACATGCACCGGGAAGAAGCAGGTGAACTCCGGCGGACCTCGGCGCAGCAGCGACGGATGCAGGAACTCGGACGCACAACCTTAGTGAATCGTGCCGGACCCGAATCCTCGGCAGACGACGCACCGCGGGATCGTGACGGGACCGGGTAAGTAAATCTGCCCCAATGTGTATATCCCATCGGACTACATCAAAAGCAAAAAGTGCTGAGGTGGAGCTGAGTTTAGCAACTACTCTAGTCTTCACAATAATTTTGCTAAAAACTGAACCCTGCTCTCTAGTACCAGAGGTAAGTTCTGGATCTATGTGAGCAGCGTATTATCATTGTGTCTGTAGTCACACAGTGAGGGGAGGGGTGGTTGACTCCTTTTGAGCAATCTCCCGTTGTACTGTATATTTGGGAATCCAGACGAATATTCACACCCATTTCTTTTGGAACAATGTTAGATAAATAGAGAGAAGAAAGTCAGAAGTATAACGTTGTCATCGCCCATCTGATATCGGCATAAATTCCCTTGTATCAGTCAAAGACTCATCCAAAGGTGAATAACTGATCTGCAGACATCTGTTTCAGGGTTATTACTCCTCATCAGTAGAGAGCCAAGTACTCACCAGCTGAACGAGATGCCTTACACATATCCCAGGGGAGTCATAGCTCTGCGGTGACTTATTTAGAAGCAATGCTCTATGGGAATCATAGAGATGCAAATGACTCGCATCAGCCAAAACGGAACAACCCTCCAAAACGCAAACAACTGAAGTTGTAAACATCTTTTGGGGAGGTTTATTACTCTCTATCGGTGTAGTGCAGAGTACTGGTCCTCATTGAAGAGACCCAATAGTGTGGTGACTTATTTAAAAGCAATGATCTCCGGGAATAGGTATATGCAAATCAATCATATCAATCGCTCAGTGGATAAGTGTTTCAGCCTTATTACTCCTCATCAGAGCAGAGCACAATGTACCGGGCAACTGAAGGAGATTCCTTAGATGTGGCTCTAACTAACATAAATAGTAACAGCCAAGGCTGGGAGCGGTGAATCTGCAAGGTCAGTATATAGATAGGTAACTTAGGCTACAGAGAAACCTGCAGCTGAAAAGGTTACAGTGTTCTCCTTTGACTCAATTACATTCACTCACTACATTCAGATATAACTGGAGCTTAATTACTTATATTATATTATATTATAGGTGTGTCTAAGCCGTAATCCACCATATTACATGGGTAATAAAAAAAATATGCAAATCATTCAATTCTACCCAAACACAGAAAGAGACGACCCTATATATACTCTGTACTCAATAGTGACCTCACCAATACCCTGCTCTGAACTAATGAGGTGCAAGAGTCACGAAACTTTGTTATCTCTCTGGGAGTATTTGTTTTGTCTAAAATAGATAATTTGCATATTGTTTTCCCCATAGTGCACTGCTTCTGTAGATCTCTCCTCAGTGCCTCTGATCCTTTATACTGTCTTTTATGTCTAAATGCTATCTAAATGTCTAACATCAGTGGATACAGTTTCCTTCTGTAATCGCTGAATAATGACAAGATACTACGGTGAAAGCCAACGCACCGGGCAGTGGTTATAGCAGACGTTCTGTTGGCGGCTTCCAGTCCGTATCATTTTCTTCCCATTTGTTTTAGCAGGACATCAAGAAGGAGGGAATCAAAAATGGCTACGGAACGGCTGCCAACTATTCCTCTCCAATCCAACTGTCTCCGTGCCAGCCGGAGGACAGCCTCTGCTTTATAGATTCTTGTGTCATATCCTGGTAGCTAGATGTGTAGAAATGCTCCAGATCCCCCAAAATAACATAAATAGTAACAGCTAAGGCTGGGAGCGGTGAATCTGCAAGGTCAGTATATGGATAAGTAACTGAGGCTAAAGAGAAACCTGCAGCTGAAAAGGTTACAGTGTTCTCCTTCGACTCTATTCTCACTACATTCAGATACTGGAGCTTAATCACTTATAATATAGATGTGTCTAAGCTGATCTGCTGTATCTAAGCTGCCACTACCTAGACATCCACCATACGTATAGATGAGCTTCTGTATCTAAGCTGCCACTACCTAGACATCCACCATACGTAGAGATGAGCTGCTGTATCTAAGCTGCCACTACCTAGACATCCACCATACGTAGAGATGAGCTGCTGTATCTAAGCTACCACTACCTAGACATCCACCATACGTATAGATGAGCTTCTGTATCTAAGCTGCCACTACCTAGACATCCACCATACGTATAGATGAGCTTCTGTATCTAAGCTGCCACTACCTAGACATCCACCATACGTATAGATGAGCTTCTGTATCTAAGCTGCCACTACCTAGACATCCACCATACGTAGAGATGAGCTGCTGTATCTAAGCTGCCACTACCTAGACATCCACCATACGTATAGATGAGCTGCTGTATCTAAGCTGTCAGTACCTAAGCATCCACCATACCTGGAGCTAAGCTGCTGTATCTAAGCTGTCATTACCTAAGAATCCACCATACGTATGGATGAGCTGCTGTATCTAAGCAGCCATTACCTCATCATCCACCATACCTAGAGCAAAACTGCTAAATCTAAGCTGTCATTACCTAAGCATCCAACATGCATAGAGCTGAGCTTCTGTATCTAAGCTGTCATTACCTAAGCATAGACCATACGTAGAGCTGAGCTGCTGTATCTAAGCTGTCATTACCTAAGCATCCACACACGCTCAGTGCACAATCGTGGAATATAAATCCATATATCACAGTCCTGCTGCTACTAACATCATACACACCGGTATGATTCACAGCTCTCGAGGAACAATACCTAACACTGGCTGCATAGAGCCCAGACAGGGTTGGCTCCAGGTTACAGAAGGCCCCTGGGTGATAGAGCCTCGTTGGGCCCCTTTTCAGTGAACTCACATGGTGGCATTAAAAATTCAGAAACTAAAACAGACCCCAGTTCCCTAAAATATTCCCTAGTTTATTATACCAACCCCCTAATGGTTATTTCATATAAAGCCCCCCTCAACCCCTATATATGCATTAGATACAGCCCCCTCCCCCCTATGGATTCCTTATGTGCAGCCTTACAAAACTTGTATGCCCAGTGCTGGCGCCGGCTCTGAGCCCAGAGCACAGCAGTGTGAGGACACAACCTCAGTGGACAATCATGGAATATAAATCCATTTTTCACAGTCCTGCTGTTACTAACACCATACACAAAGGTCTGAATACACAGCTCTCTGGGGACAATACCTAATAAAGGCTGCTTAGAGCTCAGAGCACAGCAGTGTGAGGACACGCCCTCAGTGCAAAATCCTGGAATATAAATGCATTTTTCACCTGCTGACAGGTTTCTTTTCATTTAGAATAAAATCCTGCTGAGAAAAGCGCGGGTCTGTAAATAGTTAATGACACAGGGCTCCCTATATTTTCTGTGTGTACAGTTACATGTAATTACAGGCTGCACACGCAGAGCTGGCCGGGCTACAATCCACAGCAGATGTAGCAATTACCCGAATCTTCTGCCACTGGCTCCACGCGGTGGAAGTATTTTTGGGCCCAGAGGAAGACAAGAGAGCGGGAGAGTGTGGGGGTGGGGGGTGCGGGGCAATGGGGGGGGGGGCGCTATTTATACTTTCAGCTCTTCACGTTTCATCAGGTTTTTTTTCTTCTTCTTCTTGCGTCTGATATGATGAAGAGCTCTGGAGCATTGTGCGGAGAAAAGACCGCCATATGTCCGTGTATTCTGCACGCTTGGCGAGCTCTATGCCCACCGGAGACGGCGCACAACTTTGTGATGCTTGGCAAAATGACAAAAACAACCACAACTTTATTAACAGTGACAGCGACGTGTCGATAAACCGTTCCCGATATTGGCTTAGGCCCAAGGCTGCCCTGCCTCAGGTCTCACCACGAGAGGACAGCCCGCGTGTAACCATAGAGTAGGGATGCCTCTTGTGCATACACTGACCATAATGGCAAGCTATACTACGGCGCCCCCTCTGCCCAATCCAGAAGTAATATATCTGGTGACACCGGATGTGTAGACATTATTTTTAATAATTAATTAATAATAATGTGGTACCCTTCAGCAATCTCCATCAGCGCCATAGAGATGATTAGAGCAGCAGGCGTATATGTGATCAGCTGCTCTGTTCATGTAGGGACAGACCCCTGTTCTCTTGATCCATGAGGATCCCACCACTGCCACCCCTGCATATCAACAAGTTACCCCCTATCCTGTGTATAGGGCAAAACTACATGAGATTGTTCATTTGAGAGGCCGTACAACCCCTTTAAGGCTCTCGGACTAGAGTGTGACTAAACCCTCAGCAAAGGACATGTCAATGGGTGGGGGAATGATTTGAAGAGGGACCATTTGGACCTAGGCCCGGGAGCCCATTGGGTGCTTCTTCCTTTTACGATAAATAATACATAATGGGGGTCATTTACTAAGGGCCCGATTCGCGTTTTCCCGACGTGTTACCCGAATATTTCCGATTTGCGCCGCTTGTACATGAATTGCCCCGGGTTTTTGGCGCACGCGATCGGATTGTGGCGCATCGGGGCCGGCATGCGCGCGAGAGAAATCGGGGGGCGTGGCTGAACGAAAACCCGACGTATTCGGAAAAACCGCCGCATTTAAAAACCGAAAATGTGTCGCTTGGGGAGCGCTCACCTTCACCTTCTATGGGATGGTGCATTCCGGGGCGTTAAGATTATTTTCGGCGCTGCAGCGCCACCTGGTGGACGGCGGAGGAACTACCATCTTAAATCCCAGCCGGACCCGAATCCTGTGCAGAGAACGCGCCGCTGGATCGCGAATGGGCCGGGTAAGTAAATGTGCCCCAATATTCGTGGCACGATTTTTAATGGGGCCGAGTAGTTTCAAGTGACGCCTCCACCCATGGGATCTTGTCATTGTCGCACCACCGCTTCTACGTACGTCACACCCGCAGCAGAATCTAAAAATTCAGATAATCCCCATAAATATCCGAGCACATTCTTCTTATTCCTCTTTACATCTATAGCCAGGGCTCCATATTTGTTGAGATACAATAAAATAAACATCACAAAAAAACAAGAAACTCTGCGTCTCTCGCGCGTCTCTCAAGAACACGGCAACGTCTCTGTGCGAGAGCGCTCACCACCGGCAGCCACTTCTCCACCTGGAAGCCTGCAGAACATCACACCACATAACAAGCAACATGAAGAACATTCCTCCCAGCATCTCGGCCCCGCAGAGTACTGCCCAGCACCGCCAGCGCTGATTTATAAATAGGTTTCTGCGCCTCTTATCACCTGCCAAAATTTTGAAGTGGGTATCTGGAATCCCAGCTGTTCTGCAGATGTCTATGGTTTAGGCAACGCTCCTTCCCATGTGCCCCCCCAAGAACCTGCTGCAGTTCTCTCCCACTCTCTTGTAGGTTATTATTCCTTCAGAAGATAATAATGGTAACTCTTTCATGTCCGAATGAGTATTTGGTGTGGGGCTACAGTATAAGATACATCTGTGTAGACATAAGACTGATTGTAATCCAGAACATTATACACATCCAGAGGCTTCATGTAGGGGGTAGATACAGTCACTGCGGTCTAGAGTGATGATGATTTATTGGTAGAAGCCCTCGTACTATGGGGTAGTACCGTAAATCATTACTCCTTATGCTCTAGAGTAGTGATGGGATAATTAGTAAGATCTCTTGTATCATTTCTAGAATCCTTTGTGGTCTAATGTAATAAATAGTATATAATAATATTCCTTGTAAGAAGTAATTGGTAATATCTCTTGTGGTCTAGGGTAAAAAAGGGGGTTACAGTACAGAATTATAACATAGGTGGTTTGGGCGGTAGCCTGGGGCCCAAGCCTTCTAGGGGGGGCCTATGACCACCCAAAGCACCCTCTAAGTTTTATACTCAGAAGGACTTTCACCCATGCAAATCTCATACACCTACCTGTTCCTGTCCTGTTCCTACACAAGGGTAATTTCAGGACCTCTGAAGGTCCTCCAAACATACTGAAACTCCACAATGAAAGTAGCAGAAGGAAAGCACCCTCCATTCCCCAAGAAGCTGATTCGAGTATCATATGTAAGAAGTGATTCCAGACTTGTAGTCGCCATAATATTAATACGGCCCAGGGCAGTCTAATCCGCTCCTGGGGGCTAATTTCTAATATTACTTGTTGTCTGAGATAGTGACCGAGCAATTGGTAATATCCCTTGTGGTCTAGGGTAGTAAAAGAGTAACTGGTAATATCCTTGTGGTCTGGGGTAGTAAATAAATAATCGGTAATATCCTTGTGGTGTAGGGTAGTGAAGGAATAACTGAATATTCCCGGTGGTTTGGGGTAATAAATAAATCATTGCTTATATCTCTTGTGTATGTATATGTGGACAAGCCAAGATGACAGCAAGCAGAGTTTTTGCACAGCAGAGGTCAGAGCAGGTGGTGGAGGATCATAGGATCAGAGAAGGTAGATCATGATAACCTGGGGTATTATGAGCAGACTAGAATCTAGGGCATCTTATTGCTCAGTTACTTTCTCACTCCCTTAGAGAACCCTGGGTGAGCAGCTATTGGACATCAGCCAGGTACATGCTCCCAGCAAGCAGAGGTAGGACCGGACTGCATGATAATAACCAAACAATTTGTCTTTAATTCTTATATATCCTACATAAAGACCTCTTACACAGTCACACCTAATGCTCCCATAGGATTGAATGTGGTAGCCAGATACCCGCACACATAGCAGCAGCTATACCCTACACTGCGCACATACTGATGATGCCTGATATGGTTCCCATGCCTTTTCATAGCTAATAACTCCACGATTTCCCCTATGACGCTCTTATTCCAGGAGCGCAGTAATCCGCTGCTCAGATACAAATAAAATCAGCAACAATTGCAGGCGGGAAGATATTACACTGCAGCGTAATAAACAGCGAGGACCGGCAATGACAATGGAAATTATTGTAATTAAACACATTGTGAAATGAACTGCACCAAGCACTGAGCATCAGATGAAAAATATACTAATATTGTAATGCAGGCCCCACGTCATAGCAGTGCTGCCTATAGATAACGCTTTCTAATAGAAGCTACATATCCTAAGAGGATAAATCAGATACCAGGGTCTTATATCTACAGATGACTGGAAAACAATGGGAGCAAGGCAGTACTTTGGTGATAGGGTACAAGGGGGCTATACCACAACCAAGGACAAGGGTGCTTCATTAACAAGAGGAGAGATGCATCACCATGATGCTGATATATGTACAAGGATGATGTGATGTCTGATACATGTATAAGCTCAGGATGATGTGATGTCTGATACATGTACAAGCTCAGGATGATGTGATGCCTGATACATGTACAAGCTCAGGAAGATGTGATGTCTGATACATGTACAAGCTCAGGATGATGTGATGCCTGATACATGTACAAGCTCAGGATGATGTGATGTCTGATACATGTACAAGCTCAGGATGATGTGATGTCTGATACATGTACAAGCTCAGGATGATGTGATGTGATACATGTACAAGCTCAGGATGATGTGATGTCTGATATATGTACAAGCTCAGGATGATGTGATGTCTGATACATGTACAAGCTCAGGATGATGTGATGTCTGATACATGTACAAGCTCAGGATGATGTGATGTCTGATACATGTACAAGCTCAGGATGATGTGATGTCTGATACATGTACAAGCTCAGGAAGATGTGATGTCTGATACATGTACAAGCTCAGGATGATGTGATATCTGATACATGTACAAGCTCAGGATGATGTGATACATATACAAGCTCAGGATGATGTGATGCCTGATACATGTACAAGCTCAGGATGATGTGATGTCTGATACATGTACAAGCTCAGGATGATGTGATGTGATACATGTACAAGCTCAGGATGATAAGATGTCTGATACATGTACAAGCTCAGGATGATGTGATGTCTCATACATGTACATGTTGCATTGCTGATTCTGGGTTAGACTCGTCTAGAGAGTCAGAGCTGTCCTTGACATATTGTAGGGGACACAATGACATAATCATGTTGACTATCCTACATCTCACCCTAATATGAGATTGGGAGCCCTCTTCCAAAATTTTACAGGGATCTGGACTGACACTACTTCATTCACTGGATTATAATATAGTGAGAGGATTAGCATAAAACACGCCCCTTCCTCCTTAGCTCCAGCACCTCCTCTCTGACAGTGGAGCGGATTATAATGGCAAGATAAAGGGGCTGATATCTCAGCAATCTTGGCAACTAGAGAGCAAATTCAAATTGCGGCTGAATCTGTGAATCAGCTCCTATATTGTGGGAATCTTGGTTCTGGTGGAAGCTTTGTTCTGGTACTGTATGTAGGCAATAAAAGTCACCCCATTAACAAAAAATATGGGTAAAAAATTCCAGTATATGCCCTGGGTGCATTAGAGTGGTTATCCATGGAAGAGAGCCTCGGGGATCCCAACGCATGAAGGAGATAAAGCAGAGTAGTCTGTAGGGGGTCTGACCACCTGAGATCCCTACTGATCTTCATGATTGAAGTTTTGCGTTAACCCTTTAAATACAAGTCGGAAAATTTTCTAGAACACTTTTGACTGTCGGGAAGATCGGCGTAATCCAAACCTCCATAGCCGGTGGAGACACAGCAGACCCGAGCCGCGGCTTATTACAGGACATACTCCGTGCCTGTAGTGTGTGTAGTTTTTTGTAAGCATTTAGCTAGTAATAATATTCTCTCCCTTTAAGCCAGCTTGCAACTTTCTAAAGTGTTTCCCCGGTAAGTCCTGTGTCAGCTCCCAGCAGGTGAGGGCCGAGACGTCAGCAGAACTGAGAACACAACCAGGATCCCCGGAGGAGAGAGACTAAAAATACAGCAAACAACTAAAGGGATGTCCTAAAGTCATTTTCTACATAACAGCGGGGAAGGATCTGAGACGCCAGGCGGAATATCGGAACACATTTCACGTATCGCCGCATTGGCTGTGAGCGACGCGGTGCCTCATTTATTACCTCTCATGGTGGCAGCTGCCATTTTTTCGGCACAACACGACACTCTTACATCTCATCTATTCACCTGAATGCGGTACAGTCTGAATCATGACCTAAGAGTCCTGGAGGGTTTTTTTTTCTATTTTAGGCTTTTTGATGCAATTTTTGAAGCCAGAACCAGATGAGAGATGGTTGACCCAATTGAAATTTAAAGGAAATTTACCACCAGGATGAAGGATTGTAAACCAAGCACACTTACATGCTGGCGTGTGCCCCATCTGACAGGATCAGGTCTTCTTTTAGCCTCTATGTCCTTGTTTTTAGAGAAAAAGGCTTTAAAGATTATGCAAATGAGCCCGAGGGGCTACAAGTTTCACAGTTGTTAATTGATTCCGAAGCCCCATAGGCTCATTTTCATATTTGTAAAGCTTTTTTGTACAAACAAAGGCATTGGAATCGAAAAGTAGAGCAGATCCTACCAGAGGGCGCAAACACCAGTGTCAGTGTGCTTGGTTTACAATCCCTTCATCCTGGTGGTAGATTCCGTTTAAAGGAACTTTCAAGGACTTATTACCTATGGTTGGGGTCTGACACCGTTATATGGGGACAAGCACTGAAATTTCTACAGTGCCAAACAATTCATAGTGGCTGCATAGTGCACAGAGTACAGCAGTGTGAGGAAACGCATTAAGTACGAATGCAAAGAGCACATAGCACAGCAGTGTGAGTACATGCCCCAATGCACTTTTAGAAGCTATGATCCTGGAATATAAATCCATATATCACAATCCCGCTGCTACTAACAACATACACAATGTTATGATTACACATCTCTTCAGGGACAATAGCTAACACTGTCTGCAGAGATTACAGAGCACAGCAGTGTCAGGTGCTAAAATATAAATTCACAGTCCTGCTACTACTAAATACATACACAATGTTATGATTACACATCTTCTCCAGGAACAATAGCTAACGCTGTCTGCAGAGATTACAGCAGTGTGAGGTCCTGGAATATAAATTCACAGTCCTGCTGCTACTAAGAACAAACACAGTGGTATAATTACACATTTTTCTCCAGGTACTATACCATACACTGTCTGCAGAAATTACAGAGCACAGCAGTGTGAGGGCTTGGTATATAAATCCACAGTCCTGCTGCTACTAACAACCTATACAGCGGTACGATTACACATCTCCCCAGGGACTATACTATGCACTCTCTGCAGTCTGTGTGACAGATTCCCTTTAAGCAGGAGGCGATGCTTCCCCCAATATAATCTTACAGGCCCCATCTGCTTTACAGCATGAAATAAGCAGCCGGCGGCCTCATCTGAAAGGATCCCAAAATAGTCCGGCGCTGTGCACATCCTTATCGCACGGATAATTAGGTGTGATAAATAAACAAATTATGTAAGTAAATGAAATTATTAAGATTGGGGAATCTTATAATGCGCCGCTAATGATTTCAATCTCCCAGGATAATGACTGAAAGGAGAGCGGAGACTTCCTGCGTCTCCGGGAATCAGACATAACAAACACATAAAGGCGAAGCGCACAAAGACAGCGGAAGAGGGGGCGCAGCGCTCGCCGGATACTCCGCTCTATTCCCGCTACGCTCTGGGCACTTTTTCTCTCTATTTTGGTAGATTAAATACAATTTTCAAAGAAAAAAGAGGAGAAAATCAAGTATTGTGAGCGCTGCTCCGATAGACGAGGCAGAATTTGTAGGAATTCAGCCGAGCTTCACATCGGAGAACATGGAGCACCCCAAAGGCAAGCGCACCACGTGCGTCTGTGTATGAGATCGGAGACGTGTTCGGAAAGAATCCGACCCTGACGAGAAGACAGAAATCTCCATGATGGGGCTGATTTACTAAGGGTCTGTCGGACGCATTTTCGTCGGGTTTCCTGACGATTTCCGTTTTGCACCAAATTGCCCCGGGATTTTGGCGCACGTGATCGGATTTCGGCGCATCGGCACCGGCTTGCACGCGACAGAAATCTGGGGAACGGCCCGTCGGGCAACCCGACGGATTCGGACAAACCACGGAATTTAAAAACGCGATTGTGACGCAAGATCAAGCACTCACATGCACCGGGAAGAAGAAGGTGAACTCCGGCGGACCTCGTCGCAGAAGCGACACATGCAGGAACTCGGGTGCACGATCTTAGTGAATCGCGCCGGACCCGAATCCTCGTTGGACAACGCACCGCGGGATCACGTCAGGACCGGGTAAGTAATGTGTTCCCATTACACCAGCCAGGGCCTGGCCCGCAGTCGCACATCCAATGGGGGCTCGGCACATGGTCCATGGGAGCCCCGGCGCTCCCTATCCTAATAATAGATCAGGCAGATCGGATAAGGTCCTTTAGAGGTCTGAGATCTAAATTTATATTTGGGGGTTTTGATTTTTGGACTTACAATTTTGCAATGTACGGAGTCTACATAATTTTTTCGAATAAGGGCTTCAAATTATTTGCAGGGTACGGGGTCTGAATACATTTTGGATAGAGTAAAATTCTCTCTTTTTGGAGTATGGGATCTGATTTAATTTTGGACTAAAGGATCTGAATTCATTGTAGGGTCTAGTTAGTGACCCGCCATATTTGGGTCTATACTAAGCCACAAGTCCTGTACAGACAGTCCCCTACTTAAGAACATCCGACTTACAGACGACCCCTAGTTACAGACGGACCTCGGAATGTTGGTAATATACTGTACTTTTTCCTTAGGCTACAATGATCAGCAGTAACAGTTATCAGAGGTGTCTGCAATGAAGCTTTATTGCTAATCCCGGTTCTTATGACAACCCAACATGTTTAAAATCCAATTGTCACAGAGACCAAAAAAAATTTGTCTGGATTACAATTATAAAATATACAGTTCTGACTACAAACCTACAGAACCTATCTTGTATGTAACCCAGGGACTGCCTGTGTTCAGAATCAATCCGCTTCTGGTAACACCAGGACGTCCATCCTCATGACGTCATCGAGAAGCGGTGCCGATCGCTGGTGCGGATGAGCATTCGGGTTTGGGTCCACTCCTCCCTAGTTCTAATTTCCTTTATGAAAAGTTATATGTTGACATATATCAGGCAAATGCTGAATTTTCTAGCACTCGTAGATGAGTATATAGATGAGATATACTGTATATGTGACATGTAGTGACGGTGGTCCAAGCAGTGACACCCCGACTATGGCACCCACCAGTCATCTTGAGCTGGACCTTCCAAGTTCTCTGGGTTCCAGTAGAAGTTCAGCGTTCCCCACAGTCTCGGTTCCCGCATTGCACGCGCCGTTAATTGCGATCCGGTACGAGACACTTTGTGAGACGCTCCTGGTGCTATATCTGCTACAGTCTATTCTAAGAACCCGGAGACATTTCTACATTATTCACAATATGCTAAAAGGATAAAACCGGGCTCGGCCTAATTACATCTCCCTAAATAGGAGGGAACTAATAAATTCACACAAGTGTCACAATCGTTGACTCCTGTGGATGGTGGCGATGACACCTTTGCGATTAGCAAATTTTTAGGAACAAATTCTCTGGGTGCGTGTGTTAGTATGACGGAGACCGAAATTTCATAGGTGATTATTAATAATAATAATAATAATTCTTTATGTATATAGCGCACACAGATTACGCAGCGCTGCAGAGAGTTTTGCCAAATCGGTCCCTGTCCCCATGGGGCCCACAGTCTAATCATCCTACCAGTATGTTTTTGGAAAATGGGAGGAAACCGGAGGAAACCCACGCAAACACAGAGAGAACATACAAACTCTTTGCAGATGTTGACCTGGATGGGACTTGAACTCAGGACCCCAGTGCTGCAAGGCTGTAATGCTAACCACTGAGCCACCAGGCTGCCCATGAAAAGAATACTGTGGCCGGAGCCACAACCAAAGGCAGGATAGAACCTGCTCCATAATTTGTAAAAACAGCTAAAACACATCCGAAAAATACGGCCTTATGTACAGTATGTAACCTAACACTTTCTGCAGAGCACTAAGAGCATTGCAGTGTGAGGACACGCCCCCAGTGCACGTAGTAAAGCTACAATCCTAGAATCTAAATCCTGCTTCTACTAAGAACACACACAAAGGTCTGAATATACGGCTTTTGAATATCTGGATGTCTTGCATGATCAGTGCTAATCTTAAATGGGATTTTCATAATGGTGACCTATCCACAGGATATCAAAATTTGGAGAGAGAAAAATCTGGACTGCATTTCCCCAAGAAAAGGTTAAGGTTATCAGTATGGGGTCAATGAGGGTCCAACATCACACGGATCAGCAGCTCCAGAGGCTTCTGGATATCGAAACCTATAGAGTAGATGAACCTGATACAGAAGGCTTCACTGTATAGTGGCCGTGTCAGGAACTGCAGATAACATAATGATCTCTGTTCTTTCTAAAGCTCTTTCAGCGCTTGCTTCCGTGCTTGTCCTAGCAGGTGAGTTTTTCTCTGCAGGAGAGGATGATGCAATCACTGTTCTCCCTGCCAGACAGAATAATCAATTGCTGCACCATCCCCCAACTGCTGTGTATGAGTGATCCAGCTCAGGTAGATTAGTCATGTCTAGACTAAACTCCATTTGTAATTACAAGCTCAGTGTTGATCTGGGCAGCCATGCTGACCCAGCTTTCCCAAGGTCCTGAATGTTATAATTGTTTTTTTCAGCAAAACCACTCATCTCAGGTATTAACCAAGATATGACCCTGCATCAGTGTATCTACAGCATTCTCCAGGTATGTTTGCTTCATACTGCATCAAATCAAATGGTAGCTTTCCTTTAAGGCTGCTGCAAAGGTTAAAAAAAAAAAAAAAATCATATAAAGTAAAATGAGGATCAAAAAATAAATATACTGTGGTTGTTGGGAAGGTAAAAAAAAAAAAGGGCTTTGCTTTTCCCTGGGTGAGGAATATTATTCCGTACAGTAAAATATCATCCGAGAGACGCCACGAAAAGAGATTAAAAACCAATAAACGCGGGAGAGAGAGCGGCGCTATAATTACAGGCTCACGCCGCCAGCGCCAGAAAGCACTCAAATTTTAATAGCAAGCACCGCATTTAATTTAACAACACATTTTTTCAATTACTTGAATAATTGTTTTATTCATAAAATGACTTTCAATAAGGAGGGTAATTTGGCCCCGGTTTTTGTTTGCAGCTTCGCGACGAGTTAGGAGGGCGGGACTGAGAGACGGATGAGAAGGAGGGGACCGTCGGCTGCTATCAGGTAAATACAGGCCTTGATGTGTAATGGAGAGAGAGGAAGGGACCTCCGCCGTGCTATGCTCTTATCTCCGTCCTGTACAGGCGCTACAATCTCCACTAATATAGACATCTCTACGCTAGGAAATAAACCAACCGGGGGCCTTAAAGGAGCCCAAAACTGTAACGAGAAACTGGACTCCGGTCCACATACACTGATCGTCAGAGAGCAGAACCCGAGGGAGCGCTGGTTGAACCTCAACAGGAAGCCATAGAGGTCCGTAGGGTGTCTCTTCCCCGTATAAGAAGACCACCAGTACTGGATTATAGTATAGGCAATTTGGGTGGCCGCCCAGGGTCCAAGGCTCCTTGGGTTTAACCAATCACCAAATTCGATAATAAGGAGAACGGCCACCAGTCCTCTTCACTAGGAAAAATCGCAACCAGGACTAACTGAGCCTTAGAGGAGCCCTACACTATCAAAAGAAACTGGACTCAGGTCCACATAAACTGATTGCCAAAATGCAGAACCCAAAGGAGAACTGATGGCGTGGCTGAACCTCAACAGGAAGCCATAGAGGTCCATACGGTGTCTCTTCCTCGAATAATGAGACCACAATTAGTGGATTATAGTATAGGTCAGTGGTGGCGAACCTATGGCACGGGTGCCAGAGGTGGCACTCAGAGCCCTTTCTGTGGGCACCCTGGAGGATATACAGGAGGAGCGAGAAGGTGTGGATAGAGATGGATTGTCATTTAAGCCCCTGTTTTGGGTCCCCTGTTTCTTTCTCTTTAGGGGACCCTGGATGGAAGCTACAATACAAATTTCTCCTTTTTTCTATTTTTTTGCTGAACTCGGGACACAAATACGATTAAAACCTGTGATACAGCAGGGATCCATAAGTTACTGCTTAAATTGTCAGGTTGGCACTTTGCGACATACAAGTGGGTTTTGTTTGTAGCTTGGGCACTCTGTATCTAAAAGGTTCGCCATCACTGGTATAGGTGATTTTGGGCGGCCACCCTGGGTCCAAAGCTCGTAGGGCTAAACCATCCATCAAGTCTGATAATAAAGGAAAGCGGCCTCCAGCCCTGCAGTCCTCATATATGTGTTATACCTCCCAACACTTATTAATATAAAAGCCATTTTAGGATCCTTCCAAAGGTCCATAAACTGCAGCACTGAAAGACGATGACATAAGGACCAACCAAAAACAATCCAAGAATTTCGGCTGCCAACAACTTTGTACCTTGAAGCTGAGCCGTCCAAATGGAAAATCTGTATCAGACCCCAAACTATAATTGCATTGTTTAAAATCCTGTTCCCTTCGTTTGGGGCAGGATACAGCTTAGGCTCCTGAGAGCCCAATAGAATAAAGAGGACATTCTACCAATGACACGGCCAGAAACTCTTTGAAAGTTTCCGCTCCACAGATTCTGGCGCCGTTGGAGTTTTTTCTCTAGTCCTCAACGTTCACAAGCAATCGGTGCCATTAATTAATCTGTCTACAGTCAAGTGGGTGGAGCTGGGCAGCATGGCCCCACCCACCTGACAGTTAATTGCCGAATAAGCATATTGTGTGCATAAACTAACAGTACTGATTTCTTGGGAATGGTAAGGGCTACCGAAAAAATTCCAACTGTGCCAGAATCGGTGGAGGGACATCTACGGAACGACAAAAAGAATAGGATTTAAGGAAAGTGTTAAAAGGTCCGCTTTTAAGTAGGAAAATTTCTTTAAATTGATCAGAAGGGAGTGGGTTAGTTGACAAAAAATGGAAACGGGTTACGGAGAGTCGGGTTGCGGAGAAAATACAATTTCGCCCTTCCTGTAGACAGTACGGTCACTTTAATAGAGTCTGTGCCAATAAATTGTAAACTTAGAGTTTATATTTTTACTGCTGCTCCCTAACACAGTAATAACTGACTGCGGAGCTGGGTCCCACTCCAGGGACATCAGTCTGGAGATTGGATAACTACAGGGCTCCAATTACGACTTTCAGACATGGCTGCACACGGTCGTATTTATTTGATGGCATCCTTAACCTCTAAACTATGTATTGCCAGTACAAGGGGTTAATAGCGCTACCTGCCCGGCGCGGGGAGGCGGCGCGTGCCCATGGAGGTGCGCTGCTAGTACACTGCCCGGCCCACCAGATGCCCTTGCTAATAACTTAGCTAATCAGATAAACATGCTGCCACCTTTGATGCTCCTCCAACTGACAGCTGCCTGATCCCCGATGTTTTCCGAAGAAATTACATCTAATTAAAAAGGGAGCAAAAAAAAAAACACAAGAATTACCATTTTAATGAGGATTTGTCTTCTAGATTAAAAAGGAATAAATACTTAACCCTACCTGGGACGGAGCGTATCCATCAAACATTGCCGACAGATGCGGCGGAAACGTCGCCTGGGGTTCAACTGCCTGCCACCCGCAGGGCGCGCCCAACGCACAACGCCGCTAATTGGATTTTTGATAAAGTTTGGAGCTTTGTGAACTAAATTTGCTTTCTTGCTTTCTTTTTTTTTATTAGATACATGTTTGCAAAATTAATGCGAGGCGGATAATCAAAACAACAACAACGCTGTTATTCCTACGCGTAGAGCGAGCGGAGGAAAGGTCATACGTCGCGAAATGTAGAGGCGGGAGAGAGATGAGGGATGTATGGCGGCAGGCAGGCGCTGAGCTCATTAGTATACCAGGTATTTAGCGCTGTTTATCCTGACCGCATAACGTAGGAACGGACGGGTCTAACGTTAACTTTACGCCAAGTCCAACATCTCCAAAGATAAGTGCGGTGGGATCACAAGAAGTGACAATCTCCGGCACAAAGGGGCTTATTTGTTAAGGTCCTGTAGCAACACTTTCATCGGGTTTTCCGACGTTCCTGGTATTTGCGTTGCTGGGACAGGTATTTAACTGGGGATTGTGTCACACGTAATCGGATTTTGGCGCAGCTGCACTGGCTTTCATGCAACAGAAATCGGGGGGCGGATGATCAGACTGATTTGGACTGAGCGCGGGATTTAACTTTCAAATTGTGTCGCAAGCCCAACCACTTACATGCACCAGGAAGAAGAAGGTGAACTCCGGGGACCTGAGCGGGGAAGCGACACATGCAGGATATCGGGCGCACGATCTTAGTGAATCGTGGCACAGGGCATGATCGTTGGAACAATGCACTTTGTGTGAACTCCTCAGCAGGTGAGTAAATGTGCCCCAAATGTGCCCCAAAGGGGTTGTCCAAGTTAGGCCACGGGGGTTGTACAAGTTAGGCCTTATGCTATGGACCCCGGTGGGGGTTTCAGTGTTGGGACCACCATTGATCACCAGAATGGGGGTCTATTGGATCCCTGTTGCAACCGAGACTACAGAAGCAGCGCATACGGCAGCTACTCCATTCATCTGAAGGGGCTGGTGAATATAGATGAGTGCGACGCTCGGTCATCTCGGGTACAACTGGGCTAAAATGAACCCCCATTCACGTGATCCGAGGGGGACCTTTCACTGAGACCCCCATTAATCAGCTTAGCCTAACTTTCTATCAATTCATCCAATCAGCCTTGGACATTGAGTTGTCCAAGAGTTAGTGACATCCCAAGGTGCCAGGAAACCAAGTTGGTCCTCTGACCCATCAGTCCCGTAAACTAAAGTTCCTCCGTATGTTGCCCTAGAGCAGAAGACAGATGTGACGCATGTGCTGGGACCTGGAGCAGGCTAAGTACACTTTCTTTTTTTGGAGACCCTCCAAAGGGTCTTTCAAACTTCTTGAGAGGCATCTCAGTCCGATCCAAGATGATGCCCAACTGGATGTGAATGCCTAGTCAATAAGGACACTGTCACAGACACTCTGCCTTCTACGACTACTGACTGACCGCTACAAGTTCTTGTCTCTTCGAAAACCCAGATTACAAAGCGCAAATAAATCATCCTCCTGCTGTCCTATCGGCCTCCATCTGTAACCCCATTCACCCTAATTATTGTCCTCGGCTGTCTACCTGGGCCGCGGCGGCCGGTGTTTCTCTTCTGTCGGATGTGCTATTAGATGGCCTCTTTGGCTCGTTAATTACATTTCAGGAGTGATTTGGGAGTTGACATGTGAAGGGGCTGAGTGGCACGAGGACCATCTTCATCAATTGCTCCGGCTTAATAAGATGCTCAGGAGACGTTAATAGATCAGCGCTTGTTGGGTGAACATGACAGCTTCGTATGATGGATGGAGCCACACGCTGGAGGATGGGAGCAGAGCTCAGAGCCCTATCCGTCTCCTGAGCCTCCCTGTCCCTGCATCCTGCCCGACACGCCGGCTAAATGCACTTTCTTAAAGGTGATGGCAGTTTTGTTAATAACCTCATTATTCGGGTTGGTGTTCCTCATTATCATCCATGTAGACACCGCAGGGGGCAGGACATCAACGTATGACCCCTCACATTGGATATTAAGGCTTCCGCTGCTAAATGTATAACCTTCATAGATTGGTAATAGGCATCCATTAGTCTGACCTTCTCTGAGAATATAGAAGATATGCAATTACTAAGGGTTAATTGAAACATTACATATCCTTAAAGGGAATGTGTCAGTAGGTGCGACCATACAAAACTGCAGCCAGTGATGGGTATTGTTCTGTGTAATTGTACGTTTGTGTGCGTTGTTTGTAGCAGCAGGACTGTGAAAAATGTATTTATATTCCTGGATTGTAGCTTTTCTAGGTGAACTAGGGGTTGTGTCCTCACACTGCTGTGCCCTGTGCTTCCTGCAGACATTGTTAGGTATTTTTCCTGGAGAGATGTGTAATCATAACTTTGTGTATGTAGCAGCAGGACTGTGAAATATGGATTTATATTCCAGGATCGTAGCTTCTAAAAGTGCACTGGGGGCATGTCCTCACACTGCTGTGCCATGTGCTCTCTGCATTCAGAGATATATTGTGACAGAAAACCATTGTTTAATCATAACTTTGTGTGTGTGTGTTGTTTAAAAAATTAAATACCAGATCCTCGCAATACTGTAGCTTCGCAGGCTGTTATACTGTCTCCCCCTTCCCCCTGTTCCCTCAGCACTCCCTCTGTTCACTCCTGCACAGTGTAACAGCACGTGAAGCTGCAGCTTATTAGCATCATTTAAAAAGTTGACTTTTAAATCAATTGTAGTCTTTAACCAAAAGCCTGCTTCGCCTGTTGCTATTCAATGCACAGAGCTAAGAGCACAGCAGTGTGAGGACACGCCACTTTCCATGTTTTACAGTCCTGCAATTTTGTATACAAATAAATTAGTAATAGTGATAATAATATGAAAAATCTGAGTAATATCTACTGGTATTTCCCAAGGCGAGGGGTTTTACATCCTATCGGAATACAGATCCCCTTGCAGAATTCTCCCTCCGTTATCCAGGTCGATGATAAAATGATTTATGGGCTGAGAAATTCCTTTAGTTTCCCTCCTGCGGAGCAGCTGACACTCCCAGATACATAAAACAATCCCTGGAATAATACAATCCTATTACTTTTACCTCCTGTTCTCACCGGGATCGATAATATTATTAGTAAGCGGCGGTCCGATCCGTATTCCTTTCACATCTGTGGCCATATTGTTTATGACAGGGATAGATCGGGAGGGGGGGTGGGGGTTAGTATTGGGGGGCGATGTGCCCGGGCACACATGGCCGGCTGTCACTGTGTGGTCAGGGCTCATATATTATTCATACGTGTTGGGTAAAGCCATCGTCCTCCCTGAATACATCAGGATTTGTCTATGAGCAATGGACGCTGTGAATTGTACTGTAGCCAGTAGGGGGTGCACAATGGGGGGGGGGGGGGGCACAGCCGTTACAATGTAAATCTTATCAGCTGTGTGTAAAGCTGTACATTGAACCGCAGCCAGTAGGGGGCGCACAATCATGGGGTGCACACCCGTTACAATGTACATTTTATGAGCTGTGTGTAAAGCTGTATATTGTACCGCAGCCAGTAGGGGGCGCACAAGGGGGGGGCACAGCCGTTACAATGTACATTGTATCAGCTGTGTGTAAAGCTGTGTAATTATATGATTATAATCGTAATAAATCCTCAGTATTACACAGTATGAAGGGTCAAAGTGCAATTTTTCTTTGATTTTTTGGGAGAAAATGATGAATTGTTTAAAAATTATCAGCGCAAGCAATCAGCATTAGCATAATAATTAGTACTGCCATAAGGTGTCCATATGATACTGCCAGATAACAACACTATATAAGGTACCAATAATAGTGCTATACAGTATCTACACAATATCATTAAACTATGACCAGGTAATACCGCAATATAGGGTATAAATAACAGTCCATACTGAGTCTATACAATACGACCGACCCATGATAAAAAAAATACCGCCATACAGTGTTGTACATTATACTACCAGACTTCACCTACATAATACTGCAATGCAGGTTACAAATAATAGCACCAAACTGTACCTACAAATACTGCAATACAGGGTACAAATTACAGTGCAGTATAGTATCTACATAATACATCCATACTATGATACAATAAAACTCCCATACAGCATACACATATTGGTGCTATACAGTGTGTATACAATACGGCCACACTGTGCATAAATTATACCGCAATAACAGTGCTATACAGTGTCTATACAATACGGCCACACTGTGCCTAAATGATGCTGCAATAACAGTGCTATACAGTGTCTACACAATATCATCAAACTGTGACCAGGTAATAACAGCGCTATAAAGTGCTTATACAATATGACCATATAATAACATGGTAGATGTTACATATAACAGTGTTATATGATGTATACACAGTATGGTGCCTAAATAATACAGTCATAGAGTGTACAAATAACAATGCTTTATGATGTGTACATATAATATCACCATAGTGTGCCTAAATAATACTGCAATGAGGGGTAAACGTAAAGGTGCTTCAGGGTACATACATAATACCACCACACCGTGCCCAACTAATAGTGAAATGCAAGACATAAATAATAATGCTATAATGTGTATATACAATACCACCACATGACAAATAATACTGAAATGTTAGCTATAAATAATAGTGTTATACTATGTAAATACAATACCGCCATAACACGCCCAAATAATAATGACAGGTAGCATATAAATAATAGTGCTATACTGTGTATACACAATACCACCACACCGCACCCAAATAATACTGAAACGTAGAAATAAATAATACTGCTATACTGTGTATATAAATCACCATCGTATCAAACCCAAATAATGGTGAAATGCAAGACATAAATAATAATGCTGTGTATATACAATACCACCACACCGCACCCAAATAATAACTTCTACTCAATAAGTGTAAGAAAACTCGAAATTCCTCACCTGCCTGGCGTTCACGTGTACTGTATACGGTCTTGGTATCAGTTTCCCTTCCGTTCGATCACAGTTATCGCGCCTATACGCAACCCAATGGGGGTCATTTACTAAGGGCCCGATTCGCGTTTTCCCGACGTGTTACCCGAATATTTCCGATTTGCACCGATTGTACCTGAATTGCCCCGGGATTGTGCCGCATGCGATCGGATTGTGGCGCATCGGCGCCGGCATGCGCGCGACGGAAATCGGGGGCGTGGCCGAACGAAAACCCGACGTATTCGGAAAAACCGAAAAAGTGTCGCTTGGGGAGCGCTTACCTTCACCTGGTCCGATGTGGTGCATTCCGGCGCATTGAGATACTTTTCAGCACAGCAGCGCCACCTGGTGGACGGCGGAGGAACTACCTTCATAAATCCCGGCCGGACCCGAATCCAGAGCAGAGAACGCGCCGCTGGATCGCGAATGGGCCGGGTAAGTAAATGTGCCCCAATCTCTCCCGCACATTGGGGCAGATTTACTTACCTGGCCCATTCGCGATCCAGCGGCGCATTCTCTGCACAGGATTCGGGTCCGGACGGGATTTATGATGGCAGTTCCTCCGCCGTCCACCAGGTGGCGCTGCTGCGCTGAAATGCATCTGATCGCGCCGCAATACACCGAGCCGGACCAGGTGAAGGTAAGCGCTTCCCAAGCGACACATTTTCGGTTATTAAATGCGGCGGTTTTTCCGAATACGTCGGGTTTTCGTTCGGCCACGCCCCCGATTTCCGTTGCGTGCATGCCGGCGCCGATGCGCCACAATCCGATCGCGTGCGCCAAAATCCCGGGGCAATTCAGGTACAATCGGCGCAAATCGGAAATATTCGGGTAACACGTCGGGAAAACGCGAATCGGGCCCTTAGTAAATGACCCCCATTGTGTCTGTGGGCTCTCACCTGTAATTATCGGTAAGCGGCCATTGTTGGGTATCGCCGCGCTTCCTTGGAAAGTGACACGTGAAAAGTTATTAGCAATGATTTCTACGTCTTGTCATTATCGCTATGGATTCTCAATAAACCCCATTATAAATTCACCGTTCTCCTGTAACGCCTCATCTGCTCTTACATTTCTCCATAAAGCAGAGACGAGTAATAAGTAACATTCCTCTAGGAATCCTGAGCGGGAATCTTTCCTTATTACCGTATTTTTCGAGACTATAAGTTGCACCATCAATAAATGCCTGCTAAAACGTCTAGGTTCATATATAAGGCGCACTGGACTATAAGGCGCTCTTGATTATAAGGATGAATGACCAGCAGGTGGCAGACCTGTGCACAGTACAAGGCAGCTGTTGTCTGTAAGTACGGTTCATATATAAGGCGCACTGGACTATAAGGCGCACCTGATAATAAGGATGAATGACCAGCAGGTGGCAGACCTGTGCACAGTACAAGGCAGCTGTTGTCTGTAAGTACGGTTCATATATAAGGCGCACTGGACTATAAGGCGCACCTGATAATAAGGATGAATGACCAGCAGGTGGCAGACCTGTGCACAGTACAAGGCAGCTGGTAATGTCAGTAAGTATGGTTCCTATATAAGGCGCACTGGACTATAAAGCGCACCTTGAATTTCTGAGAAAATCAAAGGATTTTTTGTGCGCCTTATAGTCCGAAAAATACGGTACTACTCACCCTTTAGCTACTTCCATACCTGCTCCCTATATCCCCCCTATTGCTCCCCTCTGTGACAGCGCAGCTTAAACATGAGGTACTGCCTCCATCCGCCGCTTCAGGACGGCGCAAATCTTGCTGGAAGATAAACACAGCTGCACTGCTCCATTGGCCGCCGAAATAGGGTTGGATATAATAAAAAAAAAAGAAAAACACAATAAAGAATGACGAGAGGAGAAAAAAAAAACCATGACATTTGGCGGCTGTATAATGGAGTCGGCGAGCGCCCCGAGCCGCATTAAACCTGCTCCGCTGCTGAAATATTTGTACTGAGAAAGTTGAAAGTGTTACTTGCATAAATGCGGCTCGGAGCGAGAGGGAAGGAAGTGATTTGTGACTGATTTATTACACCGGTGAGAACAGTGACTTTCCAAAAATTGTCCCGTCACCCCCCCACCTCCGCCTCTGACAGCTTCTCCAGCACTTACTGTGACCTCATTGTGGTGAGAGGTGCGGCAGCTTCACAACAGCACAACAGTCACAGCGAATAATAATTCCAATCCAGACACAGAATAATTCCCAAATTAAAGGGAACCTCACATCACGGCACATGAAGAACACATCTTATGTGTCTGTCACAAATCAACAAGAAAAAAGAAAAGATACAGCTCACCGTGACTCTTTGGTTGCGCACGTGCTGGAGATCCACACCTGTGTTGGTGCTGCACATAAATCCAAGGAAAACACGAGACTCCGCAACAGTGCTTGGTTAAAAATATTCGTCTTCCACTGAAGAACTCTTTATTTTCGGCAAATCCAATAAAATATGGCAAGCATAATCCCCGCAAGTGCATATGAGGTCATAAAAGCCTACATGTTTCTGGTGCACAGTGCACCCTTAGTCATGGCTTGCCATATTTTATTGGATTTGCCGAAAATAAAGAGTTCTTCAGTGGAAGACGAATATTTTTAACCAAGCACTGTTGCGGAGTCTCGTGTTTTCCTTGGATTTATGTGTCTGTCACCCCTGATTGATTTAGTGTTGTTTCTTTTTAAATCTGTCCACCCATTCAAAAGATACGGCCTCCAGAAGTCTATACTGTATGTCAATCAATATTTAATTTTACTCAGGGGTGTGTCCATGAAAATAAAAACCCGCCCCCTCGGATCATAGGAGCTTATTCATATGTAAATTTCCAGGGTTCATATCATTTGAATGAGTGGAAGGATTTTAAGAAGTGTAATGTCAAATTGATCCGGGGAACCGCAACAATAACATCAAGAATGTCAACAATGTGAGAGAACCTCACATCACGACACATGAAGAACATATGAACACACCACGCATGAAAAACACATCTTAAGTGTCTGTCACCTCTGATTGATTCAGTGGTGTTTCTTTTTAAATCCGCCCACCCATTCAAAAGATACGGCCTCCAAAAGTTTATATGTGAATATTTCATTTTACTCAGGGGTGTGTCTATGAAAATAAAACCCCGCCCCCTCGGATCATAGGAGCTTATTCATATGTAAACCTTCAGGGCTCATATCTTTTGAATGAGTGGAAGGATTTTAAGTCTAATGGCAAATTGATCCGGGGGAACCGCAGCAATAACATCAAGAATGTCAACAATGTGAGAGAACCTCACATCACGACACATGAAGAAAATAATGGGGCTCATTTACTAAGGGTCCGAACGCCACACTTCCCGAATTCGTCGGGTTTCCCGAATATTTCCGTTTTGCGTGTAATTGCCCCGGGATTTTGGCGCACACATAATTGGATTGTGGCGCATCGGCGCCGGCTTGCACGTGACAGAAATAGGGGGCGTGGCCGTCAGACAACCCAACGGATTCGGACAAACCGCGGAATTAAAAAAAAAATGTGTGTCGCAACATCAAGCACTCACATACACCAGGAAGAAACTGGTGAATTCCGGTGGACCTCGCTGTAGCAGTGACACCTGCAGGAACTTGGACACACGATGTTAGTGAATTGCACCGGATCCGAATCCTCGTCAGACAATGCACCACGGGATCGCGACAGGACCGGGTAAGTAAATCTGCCCCATTGTATTTGTCTGTCACCTCGGGTCGTCCCATTCAAAAGATACAGCCACCAAAAGTTTATATGTGAATAAAACTTTTATTTTACTCCGGGGTGTGTCCATTAAAATCTAAAACCACCCCCTCGGAGCATAAGAGCTTATTCACATGAGTTCATATCTTTTAAACGAGTGGAAGGATTTTAAGAAAACCAGCGCCGTTTAGCTCGATCAATCTCTATGAAGCTGATGGAGATCGTGAGGGCGGTGCTCGCCAATTTCCGTCAGCTCCATAAAGATTAACAGATCAGAAAGGTCGTGCGCGGCCGTCTGCTCCATTACTCTGATGGAGCAACGAGGGGTTCAATGGAGGTACGTGGGAAGCCATGGGACCCCTCGTTTTCGTGATCTGTGGGGGTCTCAGCACTGACCCGTTAGGCCTAACCCGTGGGAAAACCCCTTTAAGGGAAATATAGTACTTTGATAGTAGTGATCCAAAGCTCCTTTAAACCAGAAGAATTGGGAATTGTAAATTTCAGACCCTTTTTCCATCCAGTTTCAGAACATTCTCCATGCACATTGGATGACCCGTCAGCCCCCACTTTCATCTACATTAGTCTAATGTGTATGATGACCTAAGACTTAATAAAAGTGCAGGGTACAGAGTCGGATACAAATTGGAGGTTCCTCTAATGGGTACATGAAGTTCCTAGTATGTTCACAATAGGCTCATAGTTAATATCTGAACTGAGTAATGTCAAGTTCACTTTAAGAGCCTTTTCATCATGGTGATTACATAGCAATCGCAGATGTAATCCGGGCCTTGTAATCTTCTTATTGATTATATTCTAGCAGGATTTTGCTGTGACATTCCAAAATCAATCATCATTACCTGTGTAAATGGCTCTGTTATTACAAATAACTATCCGCATATGGCTAATGGCACCCGTCCCCCCCAATCTGTGCAAACTGGGCAAACCTACCAATATGAGCCTACAAAGACTGATGGCAGTGTATAGAGACTGATGGCACTGCATGGTGTGTAGAGACTGTGATGGGTGTACATGGTGTGTAAAGACTGTGATGGCAGTGCATGGTGTGTAGAGACTGTGCAACATCCCCCACCGGGGCCTAGCCTTTTCTTGGGGCCTGGAGGCAGCCTGGGCCCAAAATACCAGAGTGGCTGGCGATCGCGGCCTAGGGCACGCTGTGGTCACAGTGCTTGCTATAGGGACCGGAGGGCTGTCCTACAGCCTGGCAGGTCTCCAGCAGGAGGTGTATGCAAGAAATATGAAGGGAGAGGCTGATGTCCTGGTTCTCCCTGGGGCAACCCATGAGTGTCTGTACGATAAGTCCCTGGGTAATGGATGGGGAAGCCCGTGGTGGTGACAGCCGTATGCAGGAATCAGACGGAGGCAACATTGTGCAAAATAACTCACAGTTCTTTATTGAACAACAGGCAGCAGGCAACAGGCCAAAACAGTCAAACAACAGATTTGGATTCTGATACTGGAGTTGTCGCGGAGGGTGGTCCGCAGGAATAGTACACCAGCCCGGTAGTAGATGCAGGCTGGGATAATGGAGATGGAGCTGTATCCAAACTGTGGAAGCTGCAGCTCTTGGTTAGAGTCTCCTGCCTCAGTTCCTGGGATTGGTATCCGTGTCAGCACTGAAGCTGTGCTGCACACACTGTCACTCTCTTCACTCTCCAGACTCCTGAGACAGACCATGTGTTCCCCCTGTACAGGGGTTTTATACTCCCCCTGGTCAGGTGGTAGCACCTCTCCAATCACACTCCAGTTTACAATACAGCCACATAATTGGATAACATCTTTCACCCATTTAACTATTGCCTTTCCAAGTAGAGGCTACAGCTGCTATTTCATAATTTCCCAGTGCTAGAAACTTACTAGAGTGTTCATGACTCCCTCCTAACCTGGAGAGGACACTATTAGCAACTACCAACCTGCCTATATGTTGGCAGGGGTGTTGCAACTGTAATGGCAGTATATGGTGCATAGAAACTGTGATGGCAGTATATGGTGTGTAGAGACTGCGAGAGGTGTACATGGTGTGTAGAGACTGATATGGCAATACATGGTGTGTACTGTAGAGACTGTGATGGCAGTGCATGGTGTGTAGAGACTGATATGGCAATACATGGTGTGTACTGTAGAGACTGTGATGGCAGTGCATGGTGTGTAGAGACTGATATGGCAATACATGGTGTGTACTGTAGAGACTGTGATGGCAGTGCATGGTGTGTAGAGACTGATATGGCAATACATGGTGTGTACTGTAGAGACTGTGATGGGTGTACATGGTTTATAGAGACTGTGATGGGTGTACATGGTGTGTAGAGACTGTGATGGCAGTGCCTAGTGTGTAGAGACTGTGATGGCAGTGCCTAGTGTGTAGAGACTGTGATGGCAGTGCATGGTGTGTAGAGACTGTGATGGCAGTGCCTAGTGTGTAGAGACTGTGATGGCAGTGCCTAGTGTGTAGAGACTGTGATGGCAGTGCATGGTGTGTAGAGACTGTGATGGCAGTGCCTAGTGTGTAGAGATTGTGATGGCAGTGCCTAGTGTGTAGAGACTGTGATGGCAGTGCATGGTGTGTAGAGACTGTGATGGGTGTACATGATGTGTAGAGACTGTGATGGCAGTATATGGTGTGTATAGACTGCGATGGATGTACATGGTGTGTACAGACTGATATGGCAGTGCATGGTGTGTACTGTAGAGACTGTGATGGCAGTGCATGGTGTGTACTGTAGAGACTGTGATGGCAGTGCATGGTGTGTAGAGACAGTGATGGCAGTGCATGGTGTGTAGAGACTGTGATGGCAGTGCATGGTGTGTACTGTAGAGACTGTGATGGCAGTGCATGGTGTGTAGAGACTGTGATGGCAGTGCATGGTGTGTAGAGACTGTGATGGCAGTGCATGGTGTGTAGAGACTGTGATGCCAGTGCATGGTGTGTACTGTAGAGACTGTGATGGCAGTGCATGGTGTGTAGAGACTGTGATGGCAGTGCATGGTGTGTAGAGACTGTGATGGCAGTGCATGGTGTGTAGAGACTGTGATGGCAGTGCATGGTGTGTAGAGACTGTGATGGCAGTGCATGGTGTGTAGAGACTGTGATGACAGCTCATGGGTTAATACAGCAGACGCCGTTGTAAACATTTGCAGTAGTTACAATCTGGCAACGACGCAAAGATTTGGATTTTAGCCGTTGCCACTTAAAGAGAAGACTGGTGTTCGGCCATATGGGGACAGATCTGTTCTTGGCACAGGCTGGAGAATCACGACGATGATCTCATCTTGGAAGCCGATCGCTCTCGTATTCCATCATATTTCAAGGCCGGATTTCCCTGGATAGATGTATAAGTACAATTTAATTTTCGGCGTCCTGCTATGTCATGATTTAATCCTTATCCTTGAAGTGGGCAAACAGACAAGAGCAACCGGTGGGTAATCGGGAGCCATCACTGCACCAACATTATGCAAACTAGCAGGGACGCTACCAGCGAGATTAAGGACCGACTTTAATTAGGCAGAAACAGAAGCCGGCATTAGGCCTAATTGAGGCATTTTACATTGCGCAGTTCGGCAGGGCAGGAGGTGGGCAGCTTCTGAGGCCGTCTAATACCCCATAGCATTTGGGATCGCCAGCCTTGATGTAAGAACATCCTATTGCACCGTGCCATCTCATATCATATCCCTGTTGTCGTGAATACTAATTAGGAAAACTCGATTCTGGATACATGGAGACCGTCATATTCTCTGTAGAGGAATATCCATTGGAAGGTACGGGATCAGGGATTTGGGATGACGTAGTTTTTGGAGAACCACCAACAAACGTCCACCACAGTTTCATCAAGACTAACCAATAATCTTGGCCTGTGGTGTCTCTCTTGATGACACAGTACCACCACTTCCTATGCCCTCCTTCAAGTTACACCCCTGCTTATATGTTACACCCCTGCTTATATGTTACACCCCTGCTCATATGTTACACCCCTGCTCATATGTTACACCCCTGCTCATATGTTACACCCCTGCTTATATGTTACACCCCTGCTCATATGTCACACCCCTGCTCATATGTTACACCCCTGCTCATATGTTACACCCCTGCTTATATGTTACACCCCTGCTCATATGTTACACCCCTGCTCATATGTTACACCCCTGCTCATGTTACACCCCTGCTCATATGTTACACCCCTGCTCATATGTTACACCCCTGCTTATATGTTACACCCCTGCTTATATGTTACACCCCTGCTTATATGTTACACCCCTGCTTATATGTTACACCCCGGCTCATATGTTACACCCCTGCTTATATGTTACACCCCTACTTATATGTTACACCCCTGCTTATATGTTACACCCCTGCTCATATGTTACACCCCTGCTCATATGTTACACCCCTGCTCATATGTTACACCCCTGCTTATATGTTACACCCCTGCTCATATGTTACACCCCTGCTCATATGTTACACCCCTGTTCATATGTATTGGATTTAAAAGAAAACTACCATGAAAATCGATCACGATAAACCAGGGGCACTTACTCATAGATCCAGGCACCGTGACTGTGGAATCTTCTTATATCTGTTATCCATGACCTCCTTCCTTCTAAAAATCAACTTTTATAATTATGCTAACGAATATGCAGGTCTCTAGGGGGTGTTACCAGAGCCCCCCATCCGCATGCTTCACAGGCTTCAAATATGCAGGAGCCCTTCCACCTCCCAATGTGTGAGATAACAGAAAGAAGAGGGAGGGAGCTGAAATACTGGGCAAACAGGGGGATGGGTGTGAAGTTAAAGCACAGAGGGGCTCTGGGAACCGCCCCCTAAGAGCCTTGCAAACTTATAAGCATCAGTAAAAAGTGGATTTTAGAAAGAAGAGGCCTTGGATAACAGATATAAGCAGATTACCACAGTCCCGGTGCCTGGATCTATGAGTAATGTCCCTGGTTTATCAGGATGGATTGTGATGGTAGATTTCTTTTAAAGTGTTCTCCAATGATTTCTCAAAAATCTGGAAAAAAATTAAAGTGTAGTTATGCTGCTCGGGGCGCCTGGTTCCAGAACTCTGCTGAGGAACCCGTTTTAGCCAATCAATAACCACAGGACTTCACTTCTTCTTCCATTACAATTGACGTCCCGTTATGATCCGTCAATGGAGAAGAAGGATGGGATGCAAAAACAGAATTGGAAAGTGGAGCAGGATAAATACTACAATTTTGGTGTCGCTATTTCCCCAGCTCCAAGGGGTTTTCATAGTGAGGAGAGTAGATAATATTACAGCATTACACACAATACTCTGGACTTTCGGATGGTTCATTGACTCAGGGGCGGGACTTCTCTCTGTAGAATCTCCACTAGGAGGCGCCATTTCAATTTCCTCCTCGGACATTGGAAAGGAAAGCATTGCCCCTGAGGCCTCACTAAAAGAAAGCTAAATATCTAGAATAACAGGGACGCGTTCCCATCCTATAAGTCAGCGCCGTGACTGTAGAACAAAGTTTAGGGGGGAAAGAAAAAAGAAAGTAAAACATTAAAGGTTTTCTACCCCTCCTCTTTTAATTAAAATTTGGTTCTGCTGTAAGGTATAAATCACACTTGTGCGGCGCTTATGCAATCTGCACAAAAAATATACTTTATTAATCCCCGGAGCGGCGCTTTTATTTCTGTCATGCCGAATGTGCAGGGCGCAGGGAATTTTTCCCAATGTAATCAGCATTTTCCATACATTCTCATTACCATGATGTAAGGGCTAGTGACTGTATATATTACACCCGCACTTCCCGCTATCTCGCCATCTATCTGCACGAGCCGGGAGTTTTCCTTGTGAAACGCTCTTAAGATGACAAAAGAATGGGAAGAGAGATGATAATGGGGGAGCAGGGAACGGATGAGGGTCTATAAAGCAGCCGGCATAGCCATGACCTCCTCCTTGTACTCTGCTATATAGACACCTGCAAATACATCAATACCTGCCCCTCACCCACAACTGAGCCTCCAGCTCTCATCATTGCACCCATGTATTATGGGTGTGTCCTCACCCTGCTGTGCTCATAGCTCTCTACATTGAACTGCTCCACAGCCCCAGCCCTCTGCTTTGAGTAACCACTGCAGACCACAAGTCTTCTACAGCTTTTATGCAAAGCAAAGAGGACCGGCTGCTGAGCAGCGTAATGCAGAGAGTTAAGAGCACAGCAGTGTGAAGCCGCGCACTCATTGCTACCATCCTGGAATATAAAAAGTATGCGTATTTAGCCTGATCTGGATCCCATGTGGCTTCAGTACTTCTGGTCTTTGGCTGAAGTTCCAGGCAGTCTACTGGCTTCTGCCAATGAACAGCCACCTTGTACATCACTTCCTCTAACCACAGGATGTCTCCAACTCTGTGGAAGCCACTTATTGACAAAAGTGAGTCCCTTTATTACCTGTGACAACCAGATGGCACAAAGCCTAAAACTGTAAGAACCAAAGCAACCCAGTAAATGGATCGGGGTAAGGCCGTAAACTGGCCTTGCGAATTTGGCTCGCTTACGGTTCATACAAGTTACATACCCTTGACATGGTCTGTTTTTGCAGGCAAAAAACGGATGCAAAAACAGAACACATACAATTATGTCTTATGTGTTCTTATTTTTTTTGCCAACACTTCCTCGGTCCACACAAGGATTTCCAGAATCCAGTTCCGTTTCAGCACTTCCTGTATATCAAAGGGAAACAGGAAGTGGAGACCATCCAACATCCATAGGGCAAATTGGTGAGATGACTATTTTGGCCTATTTATCAGAACATTTCTGTGCCATACAGTTAAAGGTTCTACAGTAATCTTTCTTTTCTCCACTCCTTCTCCCTAGTGCCCTCAATCACAGACAATGCGGTAGACCATCCAGTGTATGAAAAACCAGTATGGAGCCAAATATTCGGCACCACATGAGAACTCTATAGTAAAGGGAATCCCCAGCCACTGCAGGAAACTTGGACTTTTATGATTTGACCACTTTCTACCCACAGATAAAAATCTGAAATATGCAGTCTGTCTTCTTCGGAAGCGTCTAGGACACCAATATACAGTTATGGAATATTTAAGATCATCCCGGGGGAACTGATGTTCTCTCCGTTATGCTATGTCAATGCTGTACTCCAATAACAGCACGTAGTGACATCGGGAGAGCTCATGCGTGTGAGGTCACTGCAGGTTCCCATATTTCAATCATCCCAAAGCTGTGGGCTCCTTGCTTGTATCTCTGTCTGCTCCGCACATCTGCAAGGATCTGTTTTCTCCCAGCATTGAAAAAGCTCGTTGAAAAATAAAAGAATACACTCCAAGCTTTTCTCTGTGCAGAGTGTTCTCCGGAATAACAAGATGGCAGATGTATCGAGACTGGTGTTAAACGAGTGCTAGTAAAAACATCCTGTGTGCCCCTGGCCTAGGCGCCTGGAACAGAAGCTGGTACTTCATCTACGGAAAAAAGCTATCAGTAACTGGATAATGAAGAGTTCCCGGGCCACGGGCTGAGAATTTGCAGTAGTCAGACCTCCCTAAGATTTCAGGCAAAAAGATTGACTTGGTTACAAACCTGAATGCTCCGATGTGACCTAAGCACAATTGGAGGGGTCTTCCACCAAGGACAGGGGTCGGCTACTAGTCGATCGTGATCAATAGGGCAATTGCTGATGAATTTTATCTGTGTACTGAAGATGAAGACAAGAAGGGCAGCCATCGATTGTGTCCTCCGCCATTCACTCTGGTAGACTACAGACCACTACAGGCAAGATCTCTGTGGTAGGCAGGAGTAATAATAATACTAATAATTCGCAGCGCTGCACAGGGCTCCAAGACCAGTCCCTGTCCCCATGGGGCTCAGAATCTAATCAACCTACCAGTATGTTTTTAGAATGTGGGAGGAAACCGAAGGACCCGGAGGAAACCCATGCAAAAACATAGAGAAGATACAAACTCTTAGCAGATGTTGACCATGGGACTTTAACTCAGGTCCCCACCGTCTTCCGGATTATGCACTTCTCAGTATTACTTTTGACTGGGAATGTGACCGAGTTGAGAAAAGGAGAACTCCTATTCTTGCTTATTTTTGTGTTGTGTGGCCACTCAGCTTCCTATGTTGATGGGAGAGTTGAAAACACCAAGTCGAAAGCGGTCGAAAAATCTGTCCGGGTTTGTGGCTCGTTTTTGCACGTTATGAGCATGAGGCCTTAATTAAAGGTCTTTGGAGTGTGGGGCACTATTATTTTTATGGTGCCTTTAATATAGCAAATTGATTTTTGAGGTGACTATAGTATTGTATTTGGGGGTGCTGAGCAGCACACAAGGGACAGGATTAAGGTTAGCAGCAGTATGATACTGTGAGGGCAACAGGATGAGAAATCTGTACTCATGGAAAAGCAAGGAACAGAGAAACTGAAAACTGTTGTGGCTGGAAGAAGCACTCATGGTGGCCCGGGCCATAGGGAGTAGACAAGGAAAGAAAATGTCTAAAATTAAATTGACTTAGTTGTGTATTTTTCAAAATTAGCGGAATGTTTGAAAGTGCTACAATAAATTTAATTTAAGGACAACACCTTTAGACCCCAAAAAAATAATTTACTTCACAGCAACTTGGTGCAAAATTGTTGGATCACAACATTTTCAGCTCCCTAAGTTTACCTACCCCTGATCTAGGAAATGTATTGTCATTCCCTATTCTTCCCCAAACGGAATTACTCTGATTGTTTCACAACACTTTAGGCAACATTGTTGCATTTTGCTGTTCCGAGGGCAAGGCCTGAGGGTCCACTACATGGCACAAAGATTCAAAGGACATGGTAGGAAGCATCCCTGTGTCATGCACTGCCCCCTCAGGCCATACATTAGGTAGATGCTCTCTTTTGCCTGGAGTGTTCCTTTAAGCAAAGTAAACTGGAGTTTTTACCTAATTTCTTAATTGGAGTCTCTATCCAAAGTGTTTGTACTGGGGATCCTGAATGTTCCGCTATGGAAGCCGTAAGCAATGGATGAGAGTAAAGCCGGGGAGGGGGAAGAGTATAGCGGATAATAACATGGGACATGATATGCACAGCAATGGACTCCTCTATGGAGACTTCTCCCGGCTACTTAACCTCCCCAATCCCTCCTAGTCTTGTCGAACATCTCTCGTAGAGCACGGATCACGCTTTGCGAGCGGCCTCGGATCTAATCCCCATCGTGTGTCTTCCCGAGGAAAAGGGAGCTTGTGTACCTGTCTCTCAAAGCAGGAAAATAAACAGGATATTAATAGGAATCTTTGTGTGAAAGTGTCAGGCGGATACACGGAGAAAGTGAGAAGAAAGCGCGGAGGCAGAGCGAGATGCAAATCAAAAGGAGCGCTTTAATTAGGAATAACAAGCGCAGAAATGTTGTTTTGCGGCTGTTATAATTAATTAAATGACTCATTTGATCAGCGGCGTGCTGCGCGGCGGCAATAGGGCTGGCCCATACAACGCGCCGCAACGGGGGAGAGACCCCTGTGGATGTAGCGGGGACGGCGAGGGTGCTGTAAACCGTAATTTGTGTCGGCATGCATCACCGGATAAAACGACATCCGGAACATTAAGGATGAAGAACGCGGCTATCCTGTGCCCGCTGATGGCTTTTCGGATCCCCCTCCAGCGTCTCCTTATAGGTCAGGGCCGGATCCTGATGTCTCGGTAATGTAGCTAAAGCTGACTCTAAGCTCCGGGGGGATACGACCGCGTCAGTTCTCTTCACTTCAAGCCTCCGAGTCGCAGGATGAATCCATTGCAATGATTTCTTGTACAGGACAGGTGTAAAGATATCATCTACTTACTCCCAAAACTTGTACTGAATATAAAATATACATAACAATTATATATATATCTAAAGGGAACTATTTAAAGGGAAAAACATTGGGGGCACTTTATTAATCCACTTGCATCAAACTGTCTATAATGCCTTACACCACATTTATCAAGGTTTTTAGACCTTTTTTTAACACTTTTCAGACTAGTCCGGCTAAAAGGGCGTGGCTTCTGGATAAGTAGGACTAAATCTGAGGCACTCCTCCGCCATGTGAGGTCACACAGGTGAACGGCTCGTTATATCCCTGGTCGTGTGATGTCACACAGGTGCGCGGCTCGTCATATCCCTGGTCATGCGATGTCACACAGGTGCATGGCTCGTTATATCCTTGGTCATGTGATGTCACACAGGTGCATGGCTCGTTTTATCCTTGGTCATGCGATGTCACACAGGTGCATGGCTCGTTATATCCTTGGTCATGTGATGTCACACAGGTGCATGGCTCGTTTTATCCTTGGTCATGTGATGTCACACAGGTGCATGGCTCGTCATATCCCTGGTCACATGATCTCACACATGTGCACAGTTCAATATACCCCTGGTCATGTGATGTCACACAGGTGCACGGCTCATCATATCCCTGGTCACATGATCTCACACAGGTGCACGGCTCGTTATATCCCTGGTCATGTGATGTCACACAGATGTACGACTTGTTATATCCCTGGTCATGTGATGTCACACAGGTGCACAGCTTGTTATATCCCTGGTCATGTGATGTCACACAGGAGCACAGCTTGTTATATCCCTGGTCATGTGATGTCACACAGGTGCACAGCTTGTTATATCCCTGGTCATGTGATGTCACACATGTGCGTAGCTCAATATATGTGATCATGTAATTTTACACAGGTGCGCAGCTTGTTAGTATTACACAGGTCTGATTATAAAACGGCTTGTGCACCTGTGTGACATCACATGATCCCATATATCGAGCTATGCACATGTGTGACATCACATGACCAGGGATATAACAAGTCGTACATCTGTGTGACATCACATGACCAGGGACAAATTTCTATCCACATCAAGCAAACAAAAGTGCTTTCTATAGAATGACAGCAAGCAGAGATGCAGAAAACTGTGAGCGATTGACACAGAAAGTATATGGGAAAATTGTATAACTTTTCATTACACAAACAATATCAATTATTGGCTGAAAGTGTACAGCCCCTTTAAGAGGTTATGCTCTATCCCCAGTATAGTCGGATGACATGTCCAGCCTCCACTGATCACAAAATTGTCCTCTATCCTAGGATAAGGGTCAATTTTTTCTTGGAACGACCCATTTAACCCATTTCTAACCAAAGTAGAATGAACATGTGGGTGTATCCCGGCAGCTTTGCCTTCCATCCTATATCACTGATACTCTCATGTATTGTGACGCTGCCGTCTCCGTATTACAACACTTCCTGTCATGATATATCTCAACTTTGGTGTTGTCATAGTAATGCTAGACAATTGTGTGGATCCCTATAACCTCTGTTATCAGTTTTCACACACAGACCTGACGCCCTGCCAGATGTAGGCGCTGATGTGGAAGGAAAGTAAGAAGAAGACAACGTTACTATAATAACACCGGACCAGAGAAAAGTCACAAAGAGACGGGAAACATATCTCTCATAAAGTTTCCATTTTACAAGTTTCAATAATATTTCTCGCCTCTCGTGACAGGAGGTGCTATTATTGAAGGCTGAATTATTATCAAGGGGTCGTCCTGTAGAATAAGATTTTATATCAAACTACTGCCATTAATAGTAACAAAATAAAAGAATAAAAAACTCTAACTTTACCGATTACTGCAAGTGTGTGATCACCAGGCAGGAAGTGCCTGCTCAGCCAATCAGTGTGTATTATCCCTGTACTGTGACATCACTGTGTGTATTATCCCTGTACTGTGACATCACTGTGTATTATCCCTGTACTGTCACATCACTGTGTGTATTATCTCTGTACTGTGACATCACTGTGTGTATTATCCCTGTACTGTGACATCACTGTGTGTATTATCCCTGTACTGTGACATCACTGTGTGTATTATCCCTGTACTGTGACATCACTGTGTGTATTATCCTGTACTGTGACATCACTGTGTGTATTATCTCTGTACTGTTACATCACTGTGTGTATTATCCCTGTACTGTGACATCACTGTGTGTATTATCCCTGTACTGTGACATCACTGTGTGTATTATCCCTGTACTGTGACATCACTGTGTGTATTATCCCTGTACTGTGACATCACTGTGTGTATTATCTCTGTACTGTGACATCACTGTGTGTATTATCTCTGTACTGTGACATCACTGCGTGTATTATCCCTGTACTGTGACATCACTGTGTGTATTATCCCTGTACTGTGACATCACTGTGTGTATTATCCCTGTACTGTGACATCACTGTGTGTATTATCCCTGTACTGTGACATCACTGTGTGTATTATCCCTGTACTGTGACATCACTGTGTGTATTATCTCTGTACTGTGACATCACTGTGTGTATTATTCCTGTACTGTGACATCACTGTGTGTATTATCTCTGTACTGTGACATCACTGTGTGTATTATCCCTGTACTGTGACATCACTGTGTGTATTATCTCTGTACTGTGACATCACTGTGTGTATTATCCCTGTACTGTGACATCACTGTGTGTATTATCCCTGTACTGTGACATCGCTGTGTGTATTATCCCTGTACTGTGACATCACTGTGTGTATTATCCCTGTACTGTGACATCGCTGTGTGTATTATCCCTGTACTGTGACATCACTGTGTGTATTATCCCTGTACTGTGACATCACTGTGTGCATTCTCCCTGCACTGTGACATCACTGTGTGTATTATCCCTGTACTGTGACATCACTGTGTGTATTATCCCTGCACTGTGACATCACTGTGTGCATTATCCCTGTACTGTGACATCGCTGTGTGTATTATCCCTGTACTGTGACATCGCTGTGTGTATTATCCCTGTACTGTGACATCGCTGTGTGTATTATCCCTGTACTGTGACATCGCTGTGTGCATTATCCCTGTACTGTGACATCACTGTGTGTATTATCCCTGTACTGTGACATCGCTGTGTGTATTATCCCTGTACTGTGACATCACTGTGTGTATTATCCCTGTACTGTGACATCACTGTGTGCATTATCCCTGTACTGTGACATCGCTGTGTGTATTATCCCTGTACTGTGACATCGCTGTGTGTATTATCCCTGTACTGTGACATCGCTGTGTGTATTCTCCCTGTACTGTGACATCGCTGTGTGTATTATCCCTGTACTGTGACATCACTGTGTGTATTATCCCTGTACTGTGACATCACTGTGTGCATTATCCCTGTACTGTGACATCACTGTGTGTATTATCCCTGTACTGTGACATCACTGTGTGTATTATCCCTGTACTGTGACACCACTGTGTGTATTATCCCTGTACTGTGACATCGCTGTGTGTATTATCCCTGTACTGTGACATCACTGTGTGCATTATCCCTGTACTGTGACATCACTGTGTGTATTATCTCTGTACTGTGACATCACTGTGTGTATTATCTCTGTACTGTGACATCACTGTGTGTATTATCCCTGTACTGTGACATCACTGTGTGTATTATCCCTGTACTGTGACATCACTGTGTGTATTATCCTTGTACTGTGACATCACTGTGTGTATTATCCCTGTACTGTGACATCACTGTGTGTATTATCCCTGTACTGTGACATCACTGTGTGTATTATCCCTGTACTGTGACATCACTGTGTGTATTATCCCTGTACTGTGACATCACTGTGTGTTATCCCTGCACTGTGACATCACTGTGTGCATTATCCCTGTACTGTGACATCACTGTGTGTATTATCCTTGTACTGTGACATCGCTGTGTGTATTATCCCTGTACTGTGACATCGCTGTGTGTATTATCCCTGCACTGTGACATCACTGTGTGCATTATCCCTGTACTGTGACATCACTGTGTGTATTATCCTTGTACTGTGACATCACTGTGTGTATTATCCCTGTACTGTGACATCACTGTGTGTATTATCCCTGTACTGTGACATCACTGTGTGTATTATCCCTGTACTGTGACACCACTGTGTGTATTATCCCTGTACTGTGACATCGCTGTGTGTATTATCCCTGTACTGTGACATCGCTGTGTGTATTATCCCTGTACTGTGACATCACTGTGTGTATTATCCTTGTACTGTGACATCACTGTGTGTATTATCTCTGTACTGTGACATCACTGTGTGTATTATCCCTGTACTGTGACATCACTGTGTGTATTATCCATGTACTGTGATATCGCTGTGTGTATTATCCATGTACTGTGATATCCCTGTACTGTGACATCACTGTGTGTGTTATCCCTGTACTGTGACATCACTGTGTGTATTATCCCTGTACTGTGACATCACTGTGTGTGTTATCCCTGTACTGTGACATCACTGTGTGTGTTATCCCTGTACTGTGACATCACTGTGTGTATTATCCCTGTACTGTGACATCACTGTGTGTATTATCCCTGTACTGTGACATCACTGTGTGCATTATCCCTGTACTGTGACATCAGTGTGTGTATTATCCCTGTACTGTGACATCACTGTGTGTATTATCCCTGTACTGTGACATCACTGTGTGTATTATCCCTGTACTGTGACATCACTGTGTGTATTATCACTGTGTGTATTATCCCTGTACTGTGACATCACTGTGTGTATTATCCCTGTACTGTGACATCACTGTGTGTATTATCCCTGTACTGTGACCTCACTGTGTGTATTATCCCTGTACTGTGACCTCACTGTGTGTATTATCCCTGTACTGTGACCTCACTGTGTGTATTATCCCTGTACTGTGACATCACTGTGTGTATTATCCCTGTACTGTGACCTCACTGTGTGTATTATCCCTGTACTGTGACATCACTGTGTGTATTATCCCTGTACTGTGACCTCACTGTGTGTATTATCTCTGTACTGTGACATCACTGTGTGTATTATCCCTGTACTGTGACATCACTGTGTGTATTATTCCTGTACTGTGACATCACTGTGTGTATTATCTCTGTACTGTGACATCACTGTGTGTATTATCCCTGTACTGTGACCTCACTGTGTGTATTATCTCTGTACTGTGACATCACTGTGTGTATTATCCCTGTACTGTGACATCACTGTGTGTATTATCCCTGTACTGTGACATCACTGTGTGTATTATCCCTGTACTGTGACCTCACTGTGTGTATTATCCCTGTACTGTGACATCACTGTGTGTATTATCCCTGTACTGTGACCTCACTGTGTGTATTATCTCTGTACTGTGACATCACTGTGTGTATTATCTCTGTACTGTGACATCACTGTGTGTATTATCCCTGTACTGTGACCTCACTGTGTGTATTATCCCTGTATTGTGACATCACTGTGTGTATTATCCCTGTACTGTGACATCACTATGTGTATTATCCCTGTACTGTGACATCACTGTGTGTATTATCCCTGTACTGTGACATCACTATGTGTATTATCCCTGTACTGTGACATCACTGTGTGTATTATCCCTGTACTGTGACATCACTGTGTATTATCCCTGTACTGTGACATCACTGTGTGTATTATCCTGTACTGTGACATCACTGTGTGTATTATCCCTGTACTGTGACATCACTGTGTGTATTATCCCTGTACTGTGACATCGCTGTGTATTATCTCTGTACTGTGACATCACTGTGTGTATTATCCCTGTACTGTGACATCACTGTGTGTATTATCCCTGTACTGTGACATCGCTGTGTATTATCTCTGTACTGTGACATCACTGTGTATTATCTCTGTACTGTGACATCACTGTGTGTATTATGCAAATCCGCCCCCGCGTTCTCCGTAAAACTTTGATTTACCCTAAACAGCATCTGATATGTCCTTAAATCCACCGCCTGAAAGCGCGGTCTAGACAGCTGTCACATTCCCAGCACATCAGTCACACCCTTCATAGGCGGATACATACTCGTAGTCCCGCTTCCTAGTATGTAGTCCTAGAAATCCTGGCTGCCATGCCTGGAGAATTTATCACATGCTGGATTCGTGTAGCGGGGGCGAGCGTCGCCACGCTGGACAGACGCCATGATTCCTCTAATAGAATAAAGCTGTGACTGCTGATCCCAATGTATTATTGGAACAAAGGGGCTCATTTACTAACGGCTCCGCGGCCGCACTTTCGTAGGGTTTCCCCGAATTTTTCCGTTTTGCGTCAAATTCCGCCGGGATTTTGACGCACGCGATCGGATTTTGCCACAATCACGCCAGTTTTCACGCAACAGAAATCGGGGGGCGTGGCCTTCAGTAAACCCGACGAATTCGGAAAAAACGCGGAATTTTAAAAACGAAATGTGTCGCAAGATCAGCACTTACATGCACCAAAAAGAAGCAGGTGAACTCCGGCGGACCTCAGCGCAGCAGCGACACCTGGTGCATATCGGGCGCACGAGCTTAGTGAATCCCGGCAGAACCCGAATCCACGTCGTACAACGTGCTGCTGGATCGCGACTGGACCGGGTAAGTAAATGAGCCCCAAAGTCTCATTTCCACTGATATAAAAGCGGCGAGATGGCAGCCGAGAAAAGCAGTGGATTTGCTTTCAATGCCGCGTCAAAACTTTATCGACAAAAAAAAAAAAAAAGCGAAATAAGAAAAGGACAAAAAATAAATCCAGGAGCGCGGAATCTGACGAATATAAAGGACATCACATCAGAGCTAATATTCTAACGCAGAGAGAAGGGTTTTAAAAATAGTTTTTTTCTAGTTGTGTTTATAAGAGGCCGTCTCTACCTAGATGTATTTTTAGAAAAAAATCTGATTAGTATTGCAGGGGAGACTAGTAAGCTGTCAGCCTGACTAGCGCCTCTAACTCATCGACTAACACACTGTTTTATTAATAGGATTCTTGAAAAATAAAATAACTCCTTTTATCTGGATGGATTCCAGGCTCACATTTCTTTTTTTGAAGATTCTCTTCATCTATGGCAATTTTTTTAATCAAATTTTTTTTTAAAAAATTGGAAGGCGTTTGTTTTCTCACAAATGTGTAAAGAGATCTAAATCATTATCTAAATGTGATAACACACCAGCCAATGCTTTCTCTATAGTCTTGCTGCCATAGTAATAAGATTCTTGGAAACGAAAAAAATAAGTAAATTTTTGGACTGTTAGCGAAAAAAGTGCTTGATTTTAGTCACGTTTTTGCATTTACTTTATTTTTATTTTTTTTATTTTGAAGGCATAGTCCTATAAAAGGAGCGTCGTAAAGGTGAGTACAGGCGGTCCCCTACATAAGAACACTCGACTTACAGACGACCCCTAGTTACAAATGGACCTCTGGATGTTGGTAAGTTACTGTACTTTAGCCCTAGGTTACAATGATCAGCTGTAACAGTTATCACAGGTGTCTGTCACCGAGACCAAAAAATATTTAGCTGAGGTACAATTATCACATACACAGTTCCGACTTACATACAAATTCAACTTAAGAACAAACCTACAGAGCCTATCTTGTACATAATTCGGGAACTGCCTGTACATTGTTTATTATTTTTAGGCCGGCCCCGCCCAGTCCCACACCAGTCGGCCCACTGGGATTTCCCCCAATGGGTTACATGACCAGTCCGCCGCGGGTCCTATTTCTTTGCAAGAGAACATCCATTTTTGGAAAAATCTGATTACCAGTGCAATAGTAAATAGTATGCTGATACTTGGGCCATTGCATTCTCTATAACGCATTGCGCTATTAATCAGATTCTTGAAGAAACAGAGAAAAAAACTAGATTAACAGGATAATTTCCTTATTATCAGTGCAATGGAGAATGGTATGCTCTCAGTCCAAGTACAATTACGGCCTTATGTACAAGCGGTCCCCTACTTAAAAACACCCGACTTACAGACAACCCCTAGTTACATACGGACCTCTGGATGTTGGTAAATTACTGTACTTTAGCCCTAGTCTACAATAATCAGCTGTAACAGTTATCAAGTGTCTGTAATTAAGGTTTATTGTTAATCCTGTTTCTTATGACAATCCAACTTTTTTAAAATCCAATTGTCACCGAGGCCAAAAAATATTTGACTGAGGTTACAATTATCAAATACACAGTTCCAACTTACATACAAATTTCAACTTAAGAACAAACCTACAGAACATATCATGTACATAATTCAGGAACTGCCTGCACATTGTTTGTTATTTTTAGGCGGCCCCGCCCAGTCCCAGACCAGTCAGCCCATCGGGATTTCCCCCAGTGGGTTACATGGCCGGTCTGCCCCAGGTCCTATTTCTTTGCAAGAGAACATCCAGATACATCTATTTTTGGAAAAATCTGATTACCAGTGCAATAGTAAATAGTATGCCGATACTTGGGCCATTGCATTCTCTATAACTCATTGCTCTATTAAGCATAATTTACAGACAACAGAGCCCAAAAGGGCCTTGGTGATGAACCCTCATTTCCATAATTTTAAAAGCCCTTTTTGTAAAACATAAGGAGCTAAAAAAAAAGCTGATCCTGTCTGAGGGGCCACACAACATCATGTAAGTGCGCTTGATTTACAATCCTGGTGGTAGATTTTCATTTAGAAAAATCTGATTAATAGTGCAATGGAGACCTCTATGGTGTCAGACACAAAGTCATGCCTTTCGCAGTAACTTACTATTTTAATAATCAGATTTTTGGGGAGAAAAACCCCCCAAAGATTTAGCATGACAATTTATTTACAGACAATGGGGCATATTTACTTACCCGGTCCATTCGCGATCCAGCGGCGCGTTCTCTGTGGTGGATTCGGGTCCGGCCGGGATTTAATAAGGTAGTTCCTCCGCCGTCCACCAGGTGGCGCTGCTGCAGTGAAAAGCATCAGAACGCGCTGGAGTTCACCGGCTCGGGCTGAGTGAAGGTAAGTGCAAGCTCCGCGACAGATTTTTTGTTTTAAATGCGGCGGTTTTTCCGTATCCGTCGGGTTTTCGTTCGCCCACGCCCCCCGATTTCCGTCGCGTGCATGCCAGCGCCGATGCACCACAATCCGATCGCGGGCGCCAAAATCCCGGGGCAATTCAGGGAGAATCGGCGCAAATCGGAAATATTCGGGTAACACGTTGGGAAAACGCGAATCGGGCCCTTAGTAAATGACCCCCAATTGATGTTCTTGGTCATAAAGTCAAGAAGCAAAAGATCATTTCCATTCATTTTGAGTCAAACTTTTTGTTGTTGTTTTTTTTGGTTTCTGTAGCAGTAACTTTTTTTTTTGTTAACTTTGGAGGGACAGTCTAATTATCTCACAATTGTTCAATATTGTAATTCTTACCAGTTGTACTCCAAAGAATAATTTCCCATTGTCCGTGCAATAAAAATAAAAAAATTCTGTTATTTTGTTGCCGTTTTTTTGCTATAAAATGTGTCTCTCGGTGCCCACAAACCTATTAAAAATGAGATGATCCATACATTTAAACAACCTGCTTGTTAGTTGGAAGCGGCTCAATAAGACTGTAGTAAACAAGAGAAAACCAATAAGTGCGCGTGCACACGTCGCTTTATAGTATCACGCGTTGCATGTTAATATAATTGCACAGTGTGTCGGGCCAGAAGCAGCGGAGAAGAAGCATCGGATACCAAAGGAAAAATGATCCAGAAGGACGGTGCCTTGTCTCTGTGGCCGGATCGCGCTGACTTTGGTTAATGACTATTGAAAACCATTAAAGTTCACTTATCTCCAAACACAACTCCCCAGCATCTCATTACGGCCCCGGCTCAGTAAATAAGGACGCCTCGCTTTGTGCTCCGCTGATCTTTTCCACTAGATCGCAGGGAGATGATTTCCGCTTCCTTAAAAGGTGAGGAGTAAACAGAGCCGCCATGGGAGGGGGCCCTGATGTATTTCTACAAGGAAAATTGATAATGTGTGTATTTCTATTAACTGATTCGTCGACTAAAGTGGATGCGTAACGTATAGGGGCACATTTACTAAGGGTCCGAATCATGTTTTTCCATCGGGTCTTCCAAGTGTTTCCGTTTTGCACCGAATTGCTTCGTTTTTTTGCCGCACGCGATCGGATTGTGTTGCATCAGCGCCGGCTTCCATGCGACGGAAATCGGGGGACGTGGCCGTCAAAAAACCCGACGGATTCGGAAAAATTGCACAATTAAAAAAAAAAAAAGTGTCGCTTGACCCACACTTAAATGCACCAGGAAGAGGATGGTGAACTCCGGCGGACCTCGGCGCAGCAGCGACACCTGGTGGATATCGAGCGCACGACCTTAGTGAATCGCCGGAAGACCCGAATCCTCGTCAGAGAACGTGGCGCTGGATCGTGAATAGACCGGGTAAGTAAATGTGCCCCATAGGGTCTCCAGTTCCCAACTGCGTTGCGGTCAATGGAGACGAAAATATCTTGTTGAATTAGAGAAAACCTCAAAGATCAGAACCATTTCAGATCAACGTGGGCGCAGCTCCGGAGATCATGTCACCACTTTGGCCGATCATCATGACAAGGCTTCCAAGACCACTGTAATAAATGAAAGGTCATCATACATGGTAACCAATTGGGGGCCTGATTATGGTAGAAGAAGAGCGTTGGCTTCATAAGAACTTTTTCCTTTAGCCTGTGAGTGGGTAGTCAAATTATGATCCTTACACTCCATAAAGAAATTTACTATCAAAACCAAGCCTAATAAACCAGGGAAACTTACTCCTAGATCCAGCCCCCGTGACTATTCTAATCTTCATTATTATCCATAGCTTATTTCCTTCTAAAGTCAACTTTTATAATTATTCTAATGAGCCTGATGGTCTATCCAACCTCCTCTGTAATCTGGCTTTCCACCGGGGCCTGACCTAATTTCTTGGATTTCCCTAGACTAGGCTTGTCATAGTCGCTTGGTCCAGGAAGAACAGCAGGGTGTGTGAGTCCTGGGGAGGGGGCAGCTGCAGCCTGTGTGTGCCTGTGTCAATCTCCTCTCCTCTACACTCATTCAGCTGGAAGCCGGGAGGGAGGGGGGTGGTGTAGGGGAGAGGAAGAATGTATGAGGAGACACAGATGCACACAGCCTGTTACCACCCCCCTCCACCAGGACTCACCACATGCTTCTGGCAGGGAACCAGGTAATGTGAAATAAAGTTTTATACAGTGCTGAAATGATTCAGAATGCTGATAAAGGCATTTTCAAAATATGCATAGCAGAGGTTATTGGAACTTTCAAAAGCTAAAAATGTCATTCTTGGCGACCGGTTTGCTTTGAAGGAGTTTACTGAAATTCACCCTAAATTTTCTTGTTGGCACATATCAATCAGACTTCCCATTTGGAGCAAATATGTAATACTTTTAGAGCCGTTTTGAACACTTAGTGATGACAGTTTGATTATATGACCATAACTTGCCCTGAAGATGTCACATAGATAAGCCCAGGATGCTTTGTGGCTCGGCCCACCTTCTAATGTGTGGAATACAATGTGGAATCCTACAGTATGGGATGGGGCTATTGACATAGATGCAAACATTGGGCTGGAGTAAATGACCTATGTTTATCGCCTGACAACATGATGGATCTGCAGAGTGGCCCATTTTCTGTACATATAATAAATACATGTTTGTTTTAGGTGTAAGGTCCAATTAATAAATGTCAAAAAAATATATCTTCTGGACAGCCCCTTTAAGCAACAGTATAAATGGTAATTTAGCAGCAACAAATTAAATTATTTGTTCCTTTGGGTACTATCCCCATAGCATTCAGATAGTCAACTGGGTCCAAATTAATGAATATCAAAGATCCATGACATAGGAGACCGGTGGTCACATGACAGCAGTGACGGACTGGCCCACCAGAGTCCCAGAGGATCCTCCGGTGGGCCCTGACTTAACAAAATATTGAACCCCAGAGGCCCAGCAAAAATCAACCAAATATAGAGACTGTCTATTTCCTGGGGTATAGTGAAAAGTGGGCCCCCCCAGACAGATTCATTTTCTCTGTTGGCCCAAGGGAACCCCAGTCCGACACTGCATGACAGGGAGACTTTTTGAGGCTGGTGAGAGTGGTGTTCACTGAGCAGGAGGCTATAAGACGACGCCTGGGTCTACTTTACCATCCCTACTCTAGATGCATCTCTCCTTTTTAATGAGAGTTGGAATCACATTTGCATAATAATTCAGTGCTAAGAAGTGTAATAGGCAGGGAGAATGCAAGGTCCCAGCCCTGCCAGCCCTCGGCTCCTCCGTCTCCTCCATGTAGGAAGAATTTACCATTTAAATGCAGATTTTGACTTTTAATCAGATACAGTTTTTTTTTCCCCAGCAAAGAGAGAGATTTCTAATTACTCTGAATGCCATGTAGATGAGGTCAAATCCGCATCTCATTCACTTCTATCTCTGGCTCGTGGAGAAGGTCAGCGGCATCTTGGATGGTTCTGGCGTTCGAGGAGTTAATTCGTGCAATGTCCAGCGGTGCTCTAATTCTATGCGAACAATGCCAAGGCACGGCTAGAAGAGTAGCCTGCAATATAGTACCTACTGTACGCGTAGAGTGTGACACACCATGGCCTTCTATTGGAATGTGCTGTATATAATATGTTGAAACAGAGATTTTAATGAAAATGTTTATATATATATAAATAACAGAAATAAAGCAGAACCCATCAACCAAGGAAACCAAGTAAGTAATACCTATATGAAAGAATAAACTGGATGCAATGCTTGTGAGCCTAGTGTATTCATGAGGATAGGCCGCCTCCCCCTGCTGCACGTCTCAGCGGTGACAGAGAAGATTGGTCATCACTGTCCTAATGGGAAAAAGATGTAGAAAGTGCTGCCCTGAAAAATACACTAGGAATATGGAGAGAAAGATTATATGTGCTCATGAATACACTAGACTCATAATATTGGAGAAAAAATGCATGCCTACAAACAAGCCAACTCTGTTTAGTAAATGATGGGAGTCAGCTCTCAGCAGTGAGCTGATGGCTCAGTTAACCCCGTCCCTTTGTAATAGACTCCTCCCCTAATTAAGAATCCACACCCCTTTTTTAATGGTGGTATAGAGAGGGTTTAGTGACAAAATAGTAAACATATTAAAAAGAACCAAACTTCCCATCACTAGCCATCATGAATACAATAGACTCACAATTGTGCAGATAGAGAGGATACATGTCTTGAGTACACAAGGTTCAAAACTATTGAGAGGAATAATACATGCCCTCATGAATACAGGGGACTCATAAATATGGATTTTAAATACACTAGACTCACAATTCTTCATCAATACATTAGACTCAAAATTATGGAGAGAATGAATACATTACCTCATGAATACACTAGACTCATAATTATGGAATGAAAGGATGCACGCCCTCATGAATACACTAGACTCACAATTGTGGAGAAAGAAAGAGAGGATACATGTCTTCATGAATAGACCAGACTCAAAATTATGGAGAGAAAGAATACATCAATACAAACTTCTCAAAATTACAAATAGCAGAAATACATGACCTCGTGAATACAATGGACTCATAATTATGTGTCCAGTCCATTCTTCTAGTTCACTTAGTAGCTAGTATGCTTCCTTTACACATGGGGGGATAGTAAACTGACCGATCTGGGGTTACATAATTATAATCTTAGACAAATCATTAAAGTGGGGATCTGCCCCCACGGTGAGTTAAATGCTGGAGCTTCCTTGTTTTTGTTACTTTTGACAACATTTGTCATACTATATGCAAATGAGCTTTTTTTAGTGCACCGAGGGCGGGGCTGCACCATTTGGACCACCAATTTTCTTAATAATACATGTTCTGTAGGGTATGTCAGGGTACGCAGTAGTGCTGAATAACAAAGGAGCACCAGAAGACAGAGCTCCGCCTCTGGTGCACCAAGAGGCTAAACTGGATGAAAACTTTCTAAACTTTTTGGAATGTGACATGAAATAACATATGATATAGATTCCACTTGTAAAGTCATGTGGGAATGGATCAAATTCCTTAAGGAACTGAATTCTATCCCTGCCTAATTGCCTGAATGGTCTTAATCCGGTCTCCATCCATAGAGGGCAAGTCTTCCTTATAATGGAGACTACGCGGAGTGTCCTGAAGAAGACCTTGTGCCTGAGATCATAGAAGACTGAATTGTCATATAGTAACGAACGTGTAATTATCTAAACGACTAGCTTTAGCTTCCGAGACGCCTACAAGTGTGACCGTCTATGGTCATACACCCCACCCTATAATAACCACTGCCTAAAAATAGAGATGAGGGCAAATGGCAAGTGTCCCACCCATTGTACAGGATTATATTTATCCACTGCTAGACGGGTTTTCTGCTGTGTCTAGAAATATTTTCCATATATTATGCTTTGCCATGAAGCTCTGGACAGACTGTGACTGTTTCCAGGCATATCCCGAGGCCGGAAGGTGAAGTCAGTCAGAAAGGCTGCGTATCAGTTGTTGTCCTAGAATTAGCTGTCATTATGTGGTTTACCCTGGGGCTAGACGGACGGTGAATAGCTACGGTAACTTTTACGGACATCCAAGTGGAAGTTTGACCGGTCAAATGCTTAGCAACAACAATGCAGTACAGGTCAGCACTTGGAAATCCTTGAGTTTCTTAAAGGGGTTGGCAACTCTTTTACATAAATTACTCCCTTGCGGATAATCCATGAATGTTCAGCAGTCTTGCTACTTATTATTGTGCTGTGTGCAGACTCTCCACGCTTCTTTGTTTACATGTCTGAGCTCTGATGAATAGGAGGAGCTGCAGCAGAAGAGTTATGACTCATCCTGCTCCCTCCCCTCTTCCTGTCTCTGTCAGTGAGGATGGACATTGAAAAGAAAGATACAGTGCGAGACACCATGAGGACGGGCTGAAGCAGTGAGAGAGAGGAAGCTGTGTATATATATACATAGAGAACAGGGAAAGGATGGAGCTATCAAAGTAGGAAAAGACACAGGTGCATGCAGAGGCATGTCTAATGGAAGACAAAAGTGGCCAACCCCTTTAAGACCAAAAGTCATGAACATAGAATGGAAAAGTCTTTGAAAGTTCTAGAATGTATCTTGAGTTGTATTGTTTTTCCCAAGAACCTCCTCTATTGTCAGAATCCAAATCTAACTGTGGTTTCACTTAGTCGCCTTTAGATTGCTCCGGTGCCGAGGGACGGTGCCAGAGAAAATTACTTTGCTAAAACACTTGCCCGATGCTGAACTTGCGGTAAAAATTGCCAAAATCTCTTTTTTTCATGAAGAATCACATTTTTCTAGGAATCACTGGGGAGGAGAAGTTTTTTTTTTACAAATAATTTCTTAGCAGTGATAGGGAGCGGTGCAAAAAATATGGGGAATTAGCATCTTATGGCCCCAAAATGGTATCATACATCTTGTAACGTGATGGGAACACGTTACTTCCTTTAATTGTTGCCAGTCTAGGGGCCGTAAGACCCCCCCTGACCAATCATAGCCAATGCTAGTTGCTAGGGGTGTCAATTTGTCCGGGTCAGGAGGCCGAACCCGACCATCGGGTCCGCTCTTCTCTACTCACCACTTTCTATTCCCGAAAAATCAGCGTTGTTAGTATAAAGAATCCTTCATCGGTTCCCCCCATAAACCAATATTTGGTTATTCATGTTCAGCACTACCCAGATGCCGAAGAAGTGATAGTATAAAAAGTTGAGGTGAATGAGTGTCAAGGCTTCTAAATCAGGCAATGCAGGGTCAAGGAGGATCACGGATCGGGACAAATAGGGAGTCTGCAACAATCGGTAGGTGTGAATCCACACTACTATTTGGGCCAACACTTGGGGCAATATCCTTGCACCTCTCTGGTGTTCACTCTTTCATCCCTGGTCTACACTTGTGGAAACGTTAAACCACTGCTAATTCTTTTGATGGTTCTGGTGTAAAAAGCAGAACTGAGGGATCAGACATGAGATAAGGCCAGTCCAGGGTCAGGGCAGGCGACAAGCAAGTTTTGTCAGGAAGCAGGCAGTGGGTCAGGGTAGGCAGTATGTATCTGTAGTCAGTATCAAGCTGAGGTTGTACATAGAGGATTATAGATTGGATATGTAGTCAAAGAACAAGCCAAAGGTCAAAAGGGAAAAGGGAACCTGTCACCAGATTTTTCACAAATACAGCTACTGTCAGGTTCACATAGAGCCCTATTAACTAAATGCCATCTTCTTTTATCTAAAAATTGCTACCCTAACATCCCCATAAAATAAGCTTTCTTATCTTATCTGCCATGCAGCCAGATCCAGCAGTGAGTTAGAGTGGGTGTGTCCTGCTTGGCCCCTCCCATCCTCACTTCTACTCCTCCCCGTACTCTATGCCTCCTTCTAACAATGGCAAACTCTACACCACTATGTATCTGATCACATGAATCCACAGAAGCCTACACAGAGGATGGGGAGGAGTAGAAGTCCATCTACGCTGCTGTGTTTTCATGTGATCAGATATATACATGTAGTAGTATTTTGGAATTGTTAATGGGTAAAGGACCTTAGATGACAACACCTTGGTCACATGACATGAAGTGCTGAATGGTGAGAAGGAAGCATGGGGAGGAGAAAAAGTGAGGATTGGAGGGACCGCTTGACTCGGCCAAGTTCCCTGTAACTGATCGATCTGGCTGTGTGCCAGGTAAGACAACAAAGTTGATTTTATGGGGTTTGTAAGGGAACAAATTTTTAGCTAAAAGAAGAGTGGCATTTAGTTAATGGGGCTCTCTGTCACTAGCTGAATTTGTGAAAAAACGTGGCGACATGTTCCCTTTAAGAAGTCAATGGTAGATGATGGATGAGGAGCCAGAGAGCGAGAGGATTGTACGTAGACTCGGCAAGGCAGCTGTTATGGCAGAGGATGTGGCGCGTCTACAGCGGTGCTCGGATATTTTATTACAATGAGTCGAAACTTTAGCAAAGTTGATCTTTCATTCCAGGTAAATAGAAGTTCCACCATACGGAGAGGAAGGGAGGGGGTCTACGATCCCTCGGGGGTCTCTCACATCAGGTGTGCGGGTAAATAAACACCACTCGGTGGCACAACAAACATTGTTAATTAGTGCGGTGTCTGATAAATAGAGATTACGCAGCGGCTTGTAGTGTAGATTGGCGGAAAGGATGTACAAAGCGTCGGAAATAAGATTTCGGGAGGAAAGTCTATTCTTAATGTGTGCATTGAGGCTTCATGGAACTCATTTCCTTCTGTCACTTTTCCGAGTTAGTCCTGCAGCCCCAATCATCAGAGGCGCAATGTACAATTTAGGTGTTAATCACGTGAACGCATCACCTGCTAGCAGCTCATATCCTCTATAGGAAAGCAGGGTGAGCCTGGGGAGCGACGCTCTGCAGAGCTTGTGAAAATCATGCTAAACACGTTAATCCCCTACAGAAGTAATTAATGAATAATAATGAATCACGAGACTGCGAGGGAACATAAGACTGGGGTGAAATAATCATCACCTCTAAATATCTTCAACCATACCGAGGTATATGGTGCGGTACTACTACATCTCTTTGGGTAGGGTCTGTAATGGATTATAATAGCCGGTTTGGGCTGTAGCCCAGGGACCCAAGTCTTCTAGGGGGCCCATGGCCACCCAAATCACCCACCAAATTTTATACTGAGAAGGACCTTCACCCATGAAATCCTTGTACATATGTTCCTGTTCTCAATACAAATATCCAAAAGAGCCATTTCAGGACCTTTCAAGATCCTTCAAAGGTCCTGAAACCACAGATTGAAAGCAGCAGAAGGAACATTATGCCAGTGTTTCACGTGGGTCTGAGTGGGTCAATAAGAGGTCTCCTCAAACCGTGAGACAACAAAGAAAGCAACAACCCATGGTCAGAGTAAGCCATGCCCTGCAGTCTATGAAGGCCACTGATTGCCCAAATCAGGTCCAGTGACCCTCCAGAACTTCTGACAGGGTATGCTGTCTTTTTTCCCCACCCTTACCACGGGCCCCAAGGAGTTGGTCTAGGAATTCGTTTTCTTAAATGGCACGTCTCACCAACTCCCATGAGCTGCTGCCTTATCAATTCTAGCGCAGTTAACCAATCAGTGCACACAATACGCTACTTTGGTTTTAGGTAGGCAGCGCCACACTGTCAGCCCGAGCTTTGGACCGCCTACTTGACATAGATAGCCTAATGGAAAATATTAATAAGAACGGATTGCTGGGAAATGGTTGAGACTAGATGAAAAATGACAACTGTGTCAGAATCATTGGAGAAACACCAATAATAGTTTGGTGTTGGTAACTTGAGACCCCCTAGTCAACTAGCCTATGACTAGGAAGTCTATGATATACAGCAGTGATGGCGAACCTTTTAGAGATCGAGTCCCCAAAATGAGACCAAAAAACCACTAGCTTTTCCCAAAGTGCCAACACGGCAATATAGGCAGTAACAAACTTATTGCTACTAAAATCTTTAAGCTCCAATCCGACCCTGTCCACACCTTTTCACTCTTCGGACAGGACCAAACAGCACAGGAAGGGTCTCTGTTAAATAGCAGGGCACTACTTGGACTGCCTTAGATTGCAGGAAGATGCCATGTCTGGCAAACTCTGTGCCTGGGAGACAGCAAGTGTGCCCACAGAGAGGCCTCCAAGTGCCATCTCTGGCACCAGTGCCATAGGTTCGCCACCACTGATATACAGTAAAGTTCAAACCTTGGTTCAACTTTCAGAAAGTTTAGTGAATAAGTGCTACTCCAGCTTCTGTGCAATAAAATGATCCCTTATATTATGGATGGATCATGGAGGTCAAGACAATGGGGCACATTCACTTACTCGGTCTCTCTGAGTTCCCTAAAGTGCATTGTCCGAAGATAATGCACTATGCCGCGATTCACTACGATTGTGCGCCCGATATCCCGCATGTGTCGCTTCCCCGCTCAGATCAGATAGAGTTCACCTTCTTCTTCCTGGTAATATTGAATCCAAGTCTCAGTCGGATCGTCTGACGCCCCCCCCCCCCCATTTCTGTTGCGTGAAAGCCTGTACAGCAGCGCCAAAATCCGATTGCGTGCAGCACAATCCCCTTCGAAATCCCAGTCACAGCGCAAATCCCAAAAATGTTGGGAAGAAACGCGATCCGTGGACCCTTAGTAGATAAGCCCCAATAATTTATTTCCGGAAAGGACATAGTCATAAGGAGTAAATCCATCAATGGAGCAATGGATGAAACCTATTCAGGACGACATTCAGGACTGGTGATGGATACCAGAGGTCCGAGTTATTCTGTGTACTGTAAATAATTCAATGTAAATGAAGGCATAGAACGACGAGCCGTCATAAAGCAATTCTTATAATCAAAACTGGACATTTTCTTCCAAATTAAATCGATTCCGGCTCAATTATAATCTCATTTGTACCAGAAATCATTAGACAGTTCGGACTTTTTTCAGTAAATGCAAAGCAGAAGAAAAATCTTACAGTCTGAGCCTCGTATAAGACTGTAAAGGCTCCAGATAGAAGAATAATAACAGAATGTCAATGTCTGGAAGCGGCTCAGATCCATGGAAGGAAGGTGACCGCTTCTCCATATTGATATGTGCTCCTTTACTAACACGATTCTCTCCCGCTGCTGTCAATATCCATATTAAAGAACTGACTTAAAGGGGCTTTACCAAGTTTGATTGTTACCCTCTATCCACTGGATAAAGGCACTGGGAGCTAAGTACAGGCGGTCTCCTACTTAAGGACATCCGACTTACCGACGACCCCTAGTTACAGACGGACCCCTCTGCCCCCTGTGACCTCTGGTGACCTCTCTGGTGGCCCTGCAATAATCAGCTGTAAAGTGTCTGTAATGAAGCTTTATTCATAATATTTGGTACAATTACAGCAAAAAATGTCTGGATCTACAGTGATAAAATATACAGTTTCAACTTGCATACAAATTCAACCTATGGAACCTATCTTGTACATAACCGGGGGACTGCCTAGTATAGTACATGCCCCAGTTAATTTACATATTGCTAAAATACATTTTTAACATTTTAGCTAAGGTTTCACGATTATTAAAGTACAGGAGGAATCTACCATGAGCTCTACTTCTGATTCCTCATAGTAGGTTTCCTTTAAAGGAAATCTACCATTTGTTTTTCTGCATTCTAAACCAAACATACTTTGAGAATGCTGTAGCGACACTGATGCAGAAACATATCTTGTTTGATCCCTGTTTTTTCAGTGATTTTGCTCAAAAAACAATAATAAAATTCAGGACCTTGGGAAATCTGGGTGCAGGGTGGCTGTCGTACACAGAAGAGCTGCCTGAACTGTTTAGACAGGACTAATCAACCTGAGCTGTATGACTCAAACACAGAAGCTGGGGGATGGTGCAGCGATTGATTACTTCTGCCTGTCAGGGACAACACAGTGATGACATATTCTCAGCTTATGCTGGGAAGGACAAGACTGGAGCAGTGTATAATTAGGGTAAGAGGAAAGCACGGGGGCGGCCACAGGAGCAACAGATTATCATGATCATGATAATCATGACCTGAACTTAATCCCTCAGTTCAGGGATTAAACAAGATAAGTTTCTGCATCAGTGTTGCTACAGCATTATTAAGGTATGTTTGGTTCACAATGCATAAAAGCAAATGGTAGATTTAAGAATTGTTTGTTATTTCACATCAGTTCCAGCTGCATCCAACAAAATTAACGAAACAATCCCTTGAAGCTGCTAAATTTGCAATAAGACCAAATCCTCGCAGTCTTATTTAGTAGAGTTCTCTTCTTACGAGTCCCGAGATCTTGCACGTACTACCCAAGAGCAGCAGCAGTCCCCCCCCCATATCTCCATCCAAGGACAGTACAATCTCAGCTCCGAGCATTGAGTTACTACGTTTCTATATAGCCCTTAGCGCCGGCTCCTCTTGATACATGAATACGCATCAATGATACATGTTTTCTATGTGTGGACTTAAATGTAGCCATTGTTAACTCTCCTTCAGAAGCTTGTTAGCCCTTGCATCCTATACTCCACTTATAATCTGTACTTAATAGGAGAGGCTCTTCATGTTTGCCTTCATTACCGTCTTCCAGTGTCATAATAGCCTATATGCATATCATTGACCCCCAATGTCTCAGCCGTGATATATAGAAACTTCTATATCTCGTCTTCATCCAACATACAATATAATGGGGCAGATTTACTTACCCGGTCCAGTCGTGATCCCGCGGCACATTGTCCGATGAGGATTCGGGTTCTGCCGGGATTCACTAAGGTCGTGCGCCAATATCCAGCAGGTGTCGCTGCTGCGCCGTGGTCCGCCGGAGTTCACCTTCTTCTTCCCGGTGCATGTAAGTGCGTGATCTTGCTACACAAGTCGTTTTTCTTAATTCTGCGGTTTTTCTGAATCTGTCGGGTTGTCCGATGATTTCTGTCGCGTGAAAGCCGGTGCTGATGCGCCACAATCGCGTGCAATTCAGCGCAAAACGGAAATATTCAGGAAAGCTGACGAAAGTGCGGCATTCGAGCCCTTAGTAAATGAGCCCCATGTTTGATGTACGACAAACCCAACTCCAAGATTTTCAGGAAAGCGAAAAGGATGATATGTGACAAACGATCCTACGCTGGAAGAACATCATATTGTTCTTTGGACTGAGTCTACAGGTTCGTGCCGACCTTTATAAATGTCAAACCATCTGTTTTTTTTTACACTACCGGGTGCCAGATTATAAGAATTTTGCCGTATATTTAGTAATTCACTCTGGAAAATGTATCCATCTGTCAGGCAAAGTGCACATAATATCAGTAATTATTCAGTAGTTACAATACACCAAACCTCTACACATCACAGAGCCACGAGTCGTGGAGACATCATATGGCAAGCAACACGCGGTGTATACTTTGTATACAGAAAGGATTTGGGGGAGAGAGGTGGCGACCCACTCCAGGGAGACAAGAGCTTCAGAAAGTCGATGAGCAGAGAAAATAAAATTTCACGCCTGGTTCTTGTGACATCTAGAAGCTGTGCCCGGCATGTCAGGGGCTCGGCGGGGGACTAGATTAGATTAGGACTTGGGTTCCCTCTTAATTTATGCCAATTGCTCCAGATAAAGGGTAAGGAATCTATTAATTGGAGGCCGGAAGGGATTCATAGCCGGGAAGATTAATGAATGTATCACAATTAGATTATTTTCCTGGACTGGGTGTTACTGTAGCGGCTTTATTTTTCTTCATGTTCTTATACAAAGGGAATAGGTTTCTTGTATATGAATCAGCAGGCAGAAGCTGGTTCATAGTGAAGCAGGTGGATCTCCCAGGGGGTCCCTGCGCCCGGATGAGCCCCTGCATTGTTAGTAGGTGGTACAGTATATACTTTGATCTACACACTAATCTATGGACCCCACCACCATCTTTCTTGGAGAATCCAACATGAATATGTGAATATGTGTCTCTGTCCTTCAGATCTAAAAGGAAGAAACCAATCAGCAAGACGCTGACAGGCAACGTGTAGGAAGATGGAAACTAACAGGACCCCCATAACAGACACAAGGGTCCAAAAAAGAGGGGTTGTCCAGCTCCCTTGTCTCATATAACGATACAACCCGATGCACGGCACTCTCCCCGGACTCCAAGGGGCACAAGTAACACGCCAAAAAGAAAATAGATCCGGCACTCGGAGGTTCGATTTCTTCTCCAAATTTTTTCTTTAAAAATACACTTGTATAGATAAAATGTAACGCAACAAACTGATCGACGCGATTTGCCAATGAGCCTTAGTCTTGATCTACTCATTGTCGAAACGCGGTGATCAGTTTGTTACATTTTGTCTATGTGAGTGTGTTTTTAAAGAAAAAATTTGGAGAAGAAATCGAACCTCTGAGTGCAGGATCTTTTTTCTTTTGGCGAGACACAAGGAAGAGACAAGGGCCAGGCAGTAGGATACTGCAAGACCCCCATAACGGAGACAAGGGACAGGCAGCAGGATACTGACAGGACCCCCATAACGGAGACAAGGGACAGGCAGCAGGATACTGACAGGACCCCCATAACGGAGACAAGGGACAGGCAGCAGGATACTGACAGGACCCCCATAACGGAGACAAGGGCCAGGCAGCAGGATACTGACAGGACCCCCATAACAGAGACAAGGGCCAGGCAGCAGGATACTGCCAGGACCCCCATAACAGAGACAAGGGCCAGGCAGAAGGAAACTGACAGGACCCCCATAACAGAGACAAGGGCCAGGCAGAAGGAAACTGACAGGACCCCCATAACAAAGACAAGGGCCAGGCAGAAGGAAACTGACAGGACCCCCATAACAGAGACAAGGGCCAGGCAGCAGGATATTGACAGGACCCCCATAACAGAGACAAGGGCCAGGCAGCAGGATACTGACAGGACCCCCATAACAGAGACAGTCAGAGACAAGGGCCAGGCAGCAGAATACTGACAGGACCCCCATAACAGAGACAAGGGCCAGGCAGCAGGATACTGACAGGACCCCCATAACAGAGACAGTCAGAGACAAGGGCCAGGCAGCAGAATACTGACAGGACCCCCATAACAGAGACAAGGGCCAGGCAGCAGGATACTGACAGGACCCCCATAACAGAGACAAGGGCCAGGCAGCAGGATACTGACAGGACCCCCATAACAGAGACAAGGGCCAGGCAGCAGGATACTGACAGGACCCCCATAACAGAGACAAGGGCCAGGCAGCAGGATACTGACAGGACCCCCATAACAGAGACAAGGGCCAGGCAGCAGGATACTGACAGGACCCCCATAACAGAGACAAGGGCCAGGCAGCAGGAAACTGACAGGACCCCCATAACAGAGACAAGGGCCAGGCAGCAGGATACTGACAGGACCCCCATAACAGAGACAAGGGCCAGGCAGCAGGATACTGACAGGACCCCCATAACAGAGACAAGGACTAGGAAGCCGGATACTGACAGGACCCCCATAACAAAGACAAGGGCCAGGCAGCAGGATACTGACAGGACCCCCATAACAGAGACAAGGGCCAGGCAGCAGGATACTGACAGGACCCCCATAACAGAGACAAGGGCCAGGCAGAAGGAAACTGACAGGACCCCCATAACAGAGACAAGGGCCAGGCAGCAGGATACTGACAGGACCCCCATAACAGAGATACTGACAGGACTCCTAAAACCTGAAACAGTCATAGGCAAGGACTATCAGACTACTGACTGACACCCATCAACAGAAACAGTCAGAGGGAAAGACTAGTCAGCGGATATGAACAGGACCCCATAATAGGGTGAGGCCACCTGCACACCCGTGTGATCCGCCATGGAAATAAACCTGTGTGGTGGTCCAATCCCACAGACCAAACCCGGAGTCCTTGTATCATAGAGAAATATGAAGCAAGGACTCCCTGCCAAACGAACTGTAACAGGACTAATTACCTACAATGCAGCATTACAGAAACAGTGAGAGACCGGGGCTGGACTTTGGATACTACTGAGTAAACTTTGCTTTGGGAATTTGCTAATATTTGCATTTAGTCCAATGACCCCAGGCACTCCTGTGTGACCCAGGAGCTCGGGGGGAGGGAGGGGGGGGGACTCGAGTAGCACTACAAGTCTCATATCTCTCCCGCTTTAGCCCACGATGTATTCCTGTACCATAGTAACCTCCGCTATATGGGTGCGATGCATAATGTACAAGATATGGATATACACATGCACCCCGCAGGACAACACGCTACATTTCACCTTCTCCACCTCCAGTGTCAAGTATTGAAGAAATCCCTGCAAATCCAAAACAGTCCTAAGAGACAGAGTTATCCACAATCCAACAAATCCCTCCACTTGACAAATCAGCTGGCAGGAATAAGACTGGCTTTGGATGGATTTTCTCACTGGAGTGATTCTGTCAATAACTGCACTATGGACTTAGATAGGAGGACGGTGACTTGTGGCTCCCCGGCGCCCCCCTGCAGCATGTAGGTGTCCTGCACCGCCGGCCACATCATCATATCCCCTCATTATTAATTAACCTGACGGAAAATATTAATAACTCCCACAGCAGGAAAGCGAGAGAATACGTCTCACATTCATCTGTCTGTTATCCTTGCCCATGGCTGATACGTTACATGACGTGCGCTGCGGGAGGGCACTGACTCCGACCTTGAATTCTTCACCGACCAATGGGCACAGCATTATACCATGTTAATGCAAAAGCCTCGTAGATACAACTTTCTATGTGTCCTCCGGTCTTTGGTTGTTTGCATCAATCTTACTGCAGGTCAATGGATCACATTATATATTAATCATGGGTCATGTGACTGCTGGGGTAAAAAAAAGGAGCTGCTATTGGTTACAAAGATATAAGCAATAGTCAACTTCCAATGAATAAGAACTTTAACTTGGTAAAGATATTGACATGGATAAACATTGCAGTTTCGTGAACAGCCTCTAGAGGTCACTGCAGCAGGTATAAGCCATAAACAACCACACTGCTTTACAGCATGCTGTGAAACTTTAAATTATAAATATATCTTCTAAAAACGGTTGTCTTGCCAACCTATTTCCATGTAATAAAGGAAATCTAGAGTTCAGCAGTAAACGTCTTGTTACTAATAAATGTAACACCATTGGCCTGGGGAGCCGTGGTGGCAATCAGTGCTGCGCCAAACTGCTTTAAACATGTGCTGCAACATCACTGATGTAATTTTATAATAATATTAAAGAACTTTTTACCCTCCACCTGATTTAATCTCACAAAGTGGGAGTGGTTAAGTGCTACTGCACAATGTAACGGCCTGTGAAGCATTTATATGGTTAACACAGTCATATCAGCGGTTACCCGTACCAAACTTTTGTTAGAGGTTCAGGCCGTACTCAGAAAACCAGAACCTGAATGGGTCTGCCATCACTTTACCCTTTAACACATTGGGTTACATTTACTTACCCGGTCCCGTCACGATCCCGCAGTGCGTTGTCCGGCGAGGATTCGGGTCTGACACGATTCACTAAGATCGTGGGCCCCATATCCTGCATGTGTTGCTTCCCCCGCCGAGATCCGCTGGAGTTCACCTTCTTGTTCCTGGTGCATGTGAGTGCGTGATCTTGCGACACATTTAGTTTTTTAAATTCCACAGTTTTTCCGAATCCGTTGGTTTCTGTTGCGTGCAAGCCGATGCGCCACAATCCGATCGCGAGCACCAAAAACACGGGGCAATTCGGTGCTAAACGGAAATATTCTGAAAAACACAACGGAATCGCGGTCCATGGACCCTTAGTAAATGTGCCCCAATGTTGTTTACATATGAGCCACTAGAGGTCACTGCAGCAGACATAAACCAGACATGGACAAATTGGTTTACAGCGTGCTGTGAAACTTCAAATTATACATTTTTCTGCCTATTTGACCACCAATATCTTCTTCTGCTCCCACCTGTCCCATGTGGCTACTTATCTCATTACAATGAAATAAGACGGACACTTAGTTGAGCTTTATATGGGGGATACCGGGGCGATAGCTCCGTTGACTCCACTCTTACAACATCTTAGCTATGTCTTAGACACTTAATCCAAGCATCTTAATGAAGCAATGGATTTTGGAGGCATACTTCTACATTATCCACCATCTCCTTCCCTTCCCTCCACCTTCATCCCTTATCCCTCACTCCGTGCCTCCTACCCCTGCCCCCCCCTCTCTCCAGCTGCCGACCATAATTGTCTGAAATTGTCATAATGACACAGATAATGAAAATAATAACGCTTCTTTATTACAGGGAATGCCGATCAAAGTCAGCGAGCGCTGCAGTCTCTGTCATTGTGTTAGAGGTGAAGGGTTTAATGCCAACATCTTCACGGCTACCGCAGAGCCGCACAGCTCCAGTAATCACCCGATCCGGAAAACAGGAGAATTTAACAGAATAATAAGCCTTAACCATGTCAGTCTCTTTTCACCATGCAAAGTATGGCGGCTCTATACCTCACAATGGCGGTATTATTATTACACAACAGTTAATATCTCAATTACTCTTGGCACAATCACATCTCAGTGCAGGACTAACAAAAAAACCCAATGCATTCATGTGTCAAGGGCTTCTCTGATGAAGAAGCAGATGGGGGCAGCGATTTTAGTAACATTCCTGTAAAATGCCTTTATTGTATCTGTTTTCAATAAATGATTGCAAAATAGAACACAAACATTTGTGATGTTTTTTCAGATAACTTACATTCTGATATTCTTTTGTGTAAGGGTTACAGCATTTGTAACAAGCAGCGAGGACCCCCCTGTGTCACTTAAAAAGTTTGACTTTTGGCTAATCCAAAGTGTCTCCACTGGTTTTCACTCTTTAACCATTATGTAGGGATCTGGACTTTGCTTTGACTACGACACCGGGCTTTAGACACAGAATAGTCAGAGACTGTCAGAGTTCAGGGCAGGCAGCAGTCAGACAGAGAATAGTCAGACACAGGCTGAGTTCAGGGCAGGCAGCAGTCAGACAGAGAATAGTCAGAGACAGTTGGAGTCCAGGGCAGGCAGCAGTCAGGCAGAGAATAGTCAGACACAGGCTGAGTTCAGGGCAGGCAGTAGTCAGGCAAAGAATAGTCAGAGACAGTCCGAGTTCAGGGCAGGCAGCAGTCAGGCTGAGAATAGTCAGAGAAAATCCAATTCAGAGCAGGCAGCAGTCAGACAGAGAAAAGTCAGAGACTGTCAGAGCTCAGGGCAGGCAGCAGTCAGACAGAGAAAAGTCAGAGACTGTCAGAGCTCAGGGCAGGCAACAGTTAGGCAGAGAATAGTTAGAGACAGCCTGAGTTCAGGGCAGGCAGTAGTCAGACAGAGAATAGTCAGAGACAGTCCGAGTTCAGGGCAGGAAGCAGTCAGAGAGAGAATAGTTAGAGACAGCCTGAGTTCAGGGCAGGCAGCAGTCAGACAGAGAATAGTCAAAGACTGTCAGAGTTCAGGGCAGGCAGCAGTCAGAGAGAGAATAGTCAGACACAGGCTGAGTTCAGGGCAGGCAGCAGTCAGACAGAGAATAGTCAGAGACAGTTGGAGTCCAGGGCAGGAAGCAGTCAGACAGAGAATAGTCAGAGACAGTTGGAGTCCAGGGCAGGAAGCAGTCAGACAGAGAATAGTCAGAGACAGTTGGAGTCCAGGGCAGGAAGCAGTCAGACAGAGAATAGTCCGAGACAGCCTGAGTTCAGGGCAGGCAGCAGTCAGACAGAGAATAGTCAGAGACAGCCTGAGTTCAGGGCAGGCAGCAGTCAGACAGAGAATAGTCAAAGACTGTCAGAGTTCAGGGCAGGCAGCAGTCAGACAGAGAATAGTCAAAGACTGTCAGAGTTCAGGGCAGGCAGCAGTCAGACAGAGAATAGTCAAAGACTGTCAGAGTTCAGGGCAGGCAGCAATCAGACAGAGAATAGTTAGAGAAATTCACGAGTTCAGGACACAACAGATGATCCAGTGCTAAACATGGACTCTACCAGCGCACCTTCCAGTTTCATATTCACATCGAGGCTTCCCAGTGTCCGAGACATAACCTCAATTCACTACCCTGACCAAATAGGTAAAAGACTCTCATTGAGGCTGATTTATGGCCAATCGGGTAGGAATTCAGCCTTAATGAGTGTTTCTAACCACTCGGAAGAAAACAAACAGGAGATACACTTTTTTTTTTTTGTGCAAAGAAAATAAATTATTTGATAAAATAATAATTTGTTACAGTGCAATAATAATTTTGTAAAAATTCCCCAGGGTTACAAGGAGCATTAAATGTAGACGTATGAATAAGTACATCTGCATTCCCGGTAATGACCACACGCGGCATCCATACTGTTTGCCACCCAACTTTCCAAATCTAAAGGAAGTAATCCTGGATAATAGTCCCTTAGGAAAGCCGAGCCGCAGATTTTAGATTTTTATGTTTGTGTACAGGCCTGTGAATAGCCGCCATTAGTGTGCCAGCGTCTACTTCATATCTCTGTAAGTGAAGTACTTTCATTTCACTAAATATATTTTTTGAACCGCTGCCCGTGCTACACATCAAAGCCTGGAGCCGGACACCTGGATCCAACAAAAAGCCGAAATTGTAGCCCTGGTTTAATACATAACCTTAATCATTCATTGAACATTTGAAGGAAAAGGGGAACTATGAGAGAAAAACCCACACACAAGTGTAGATGAAAGACGACTCCGCCGAGGATTGATAAAACATTCCTTGTGAAGCCGACAACTGACAGGTGCGGCAGGATTACAAGATAGTAATATTTACCCAGCAGGGTACAACATGGAGGGACGGAGGCCAGGAGGGGCGCGGGGTATGGAGGAAGCAATGCTAGTCCATCACCAATCACCAGTTACCTGACAATCAATAAGTCCATGCTTATGGTTGTCCCCCAGATTCTATAGATTCCGGACCACACATGCCACCCCCCCTAATAAAATCTGGTTGCCACCATCCAACATGAGGATGAGTTTAAAACACCCTGTCCTTTTTGTAAACCGGACCTCAGTGAATTTCTCCGGATCTGCCGGAGCATGTGAGATGAGCTGCAGAACCTTTAGTCACCTCCACCACCTTTAAGACTTTGTGAAGCTTTATGATGAGTGGACCCAAACCGCATCCATAAATTTGGGAGTCCAGGCTCCCCCACACCACCGCTACAAAAGTTATAGACTAGTGATGAATGGACCGGTTCGGTTTTGCTGAGTTTGGACAAACCATAAACAAATGTTTGGGTACCGAACCCAACCCGCAACTGGTGATGGTGCTGGCACAGATCACCGGTGTTAACCCTTTAAATGCAACAAGCAAAGACGTGGATGGTGAGTGACAATCCTAGGGAATCAGTCGTAGAGCGGACCTGTACTTCTAAATGCCGCCGACAAAGTGCCAGGAACAATCGCGGGTGTTCGGGTACCTGAACCAAACTTTAGATTGAGATTTGGCCCAAACTCAACGAACCTGAACGCATCTGCTCATCACTAGTCTCTAGCTCTCGGAGTACCAAAGCCTGGACCCCTTCTTCCTACCCTGATCTCTCCTTGGAGTCTCCTTGTAGGACTATGGTCCAGTACTGTAATCACACTTATGTTAGGGGACACAAATGAGGATGTAGGGACTCGCAGTATAGTAGATCACTATGATGATGAGGGTCCCGGTCCCTGTACAGTGTCATCCTTGGAAAATATGACATTTCACAGGGCGAAAATGTCCACCTATAAGGAACCATAAGGAATGAGCAGGAAGCCAGTGATAGATTTTGTTACTTTGTTTTAAAATGCATTAGAAAAAAATCCATAATTTGTGACTGTGGAAGCGGTGATCACTTCTCGCCTCGTCTGGGGTTGTATCTGGCCCTAATAAACATATGACTTCCTCTTTGTATAGTTACTTGTCGCTATCCATCGTTTTCGCAATGTGAGGACAATTTTGGGAAGACATTTGGCTGCAGGAGAGAACATCAATTCAGATTGTGCTCAGCGCAGTGTAGACGGCGCACTACCGCTCTCAGCGTGACCTGATTACGGAGCGCGCTAGTAATGGCCTTTTATTGTATTTAAATTGTCCTATTTATTAAGTATGAGGCTACGTATGAGGAGAGCCGCATCTGACACAGCTGTGGATGTAGGCGAAGTACTAGATTATATACAGATAGATCTATATCCAGGGCTGCTCTGTATACTCTGTGTATGCACTCTCTGTATGAAGCACAAGTGTCTTGTGAGGTCAGATTATTCCTATCGTAGACTTTTGGGACAGGATATATTTGTCTTATCGCTTTTTATGCTATTTTAGCTCTTATGATGATGACCCTATGTTACAGCCATAAAGATGATCTTCTTTTATGGGTCTCCTTAAGTTTGCACTCAAAGATGAAACACAACTTACCTTTCCGCTGTAGCATAGACCATGTTGCATAATTTATGGGGGCTTTTCAATGAAAATATAATGGATCAGATAATATTGATCCAATCACTGGAGGTCCGACTCTTGAACCCCGAATAATCAAGCCTGACGTGTAGAGATCAGATCTTGAAATCCAGTTCCATGGGGCCCATCTCTCCTGACACCGGCTTTCTTCCGCTGAATTAAGAGGTGATTGCGCATGCGCGCCATTCCTCATGCAAAACATATGCAAGAGTGCAGCACATGCGTGTCATTTCTTATGCAAGACTCAAATGGAAAGTGCTACCCATGTGTGTTATTCTTTATTCAAACCTTACAACATTGTGCAACATTTCTTATCCAAAACCTACATGTGACTTAAATGGGGAGTGTATCACCATTTCTTATGTAAAACCTACGTGAGACTTGAATGAAGAGTGCTGCGCCATTCCTTATGCAACACTGAAATGGGGAGTGCTGCGCATGCCCATCCTTTGGTATGTGAAACTTATGCAACACTGAAATAGGGAGCATTGCGCATGCGCGCCATTCCTTCTGCAACACTTATGTCCATCCACCTCTCAGTTTAACCCAATTACCAGATTAAAATCAGTGGACTACTGTTCTCAAAGAAGATGTGGTTTCACCTCTATGACTTACACCGAACTCTGGAAAGGGGGTCCACAGACCCTCATCCTGTGCGCAGGCCAAGCAGAGAGAAGGATGTAGCAGGCATTTTCTGGAACATTACTGTGTATCCAGAATCCACATCACTGCATATTAAAAAATCCCTAAAATTGCCTTTACATCTCCTGTTCTTGTGGTCAGGATGGGTTTCACTCTATCCAGGCAGCACAAGCGGATCCGAGGGCAGACGCCATACCGTTGGCAGCTAGTACATCACTCATTTGCTATTTCATCCAGAGACACAATGAAATGGGTAAAGTTCTTATTACGGTGAATTTGTTTAGTGGAGTAAATGTTCCCGGTGACATGCGTAGCCGTGCGGCAGTGACAGGGAGAGTAAGTCAGCAGCAGGCAATCTCGCCCAGGGTTAGAGGGACGCCACCTTTATTAATTCCACACATTTCCTCCCAGCATCCAGCAGAATCTAGCGGCGGGAGCCCATGTGGATTTCCAGCCTGCGCTGTCCCAGTGACATAATTAGGGTAATCAATAGTCATTACTAGCAGGCATCTGTCGGCGGTGACACTTGGAGGGTCCGCTGGGAACGCATACTGTGAATGGAGCAGGAGCCGGGTGTCTCGGGAGGGACCCTGACATTCAACTCTCTGCAAGTGGCAGAAGTAATTCCACTAGAGCAACAGCCATCATTTGCCACCCCGGGCAATATGGCACCTGTGGGGGGGACAGACACATTATAAATACCGGGCTGAGTATGGCAGGAGCCATATGGCGGTAGAAGACAAGAGGAACCTTGGTTTGTCTATTCTCGGCTACATAAAGAAATATTTGTTTTAACCTCTTGTTGATAGACATGTTCTTGAAGACATATAAAAAGTCAGGTTACGGAACTCTCAATGGGGCTAATTTGGGGTAACGACCTCTATGAGTAGCATTTTGATGGCTGAAGGCTTTAAATTAGCTTAAAAGTTTTGTTGTCGGGTCATGATCTGTAGTCCCAAGTTTTGGAACCAATGAAGGCTTGACGAAAATAACATGGTAAAAGGAATCCTCCAGCTGCCGTAGGATGGTGTACCCAGATTACAAGTCATGGGGGCAATGGACTACATGATATGGGCACAGGGGAGGGCAGCTAAAGAGGGATAAATGCTTGGAAGAGTCTATGGTCCTGTGTTGAGTAGAGCGAATCTATTAATCAAAGTCAAAGACACAGCACAATTTTCAGGCACCAAATCGAATCAGGATATATTTTCGGATTCAATTCAGACGAATCTTGTACAAACCATAATCCCGGTAGTTAAAACACTTTGAATAAACTAACAAAATGAGAATTAGAGGGGGTTTATACCAATTTCCAGGACAATCAAAGCGACGTCGATTCGGTTTTAATAGAGTCGGACCTAAATTAAGTCTTACAAAAATTTTAACATTGGGGGTCATTTACTAAGGGCCCAATTCGCGTTTTCCCGACGTGTTACCCGAATATTTCAGATTTGCGCCGATTTTCCCTGAATTGCCCCGGGATTTTGGCGCACGCGATCGGATTGTGGCGCATCGCCGCTGGGATGCACGCGACGGAAATCAGGGGGCGTGGCCGAATGGTAACCCAACGGATTCGGAAAAACCACCGCATTTAAAAAAGAAAAAATGGTCGCACGGCCCATACTCACATGCACCACGTTGAAGACGATGAACTCCGGGGCATCTCGGCAGACCTCGGCGCAGCAACGCCACCTGGTGGACATCGGGCGCAGGACCTTGATGAATCGCCAGAAGACCCGAACGCTCGTCAGAGAAGCCGCCGCTGGAACGTGAATGGACCGGGTAAGTAAATGTGCCCCAATGTTTCAGAAAGCGAATCTTGAATGGTTGTCTCATTTTCTAGTGCAGGGCTTTTTGTGGGATAGATAGCGCAGGGCAGAGACGAGAGTAAGTGGCACCAGACGCCATTGCTTTGGTATCATATATTGGCTATGTTTGGTTCGTATCACAGAAGGTAGAAGGCTTTGGAGCTGGATGAAAGTTGTAAGGTCCCTTCTATAAGTTGGATGTTAATCATTGGTCTGGCTTGGTTTTGGGCTCTTCCACTAGGTGGCATCTCAAGGAGTTGTGTGGATTATAAGATCCATCAGCAATTGATACGATGGACCAAACCTGTGGTAGATGGTTTGACCGAATTTAGTATTTCCAAACACTCCTCTCCACCATATTTGTTAATAATTGTCTGCTGTAGCTTATTTGACCCAAATTTTCATTAATGGAGAAGGTATTGAGGTGATAAAGAGGGAGGAGGAACAAAGAGGAGGGTCGCCATGACCCAAAAGCCTACGCTCCACTAAACAATTACTCTGTCACTAATGAGAACAAAGCAAAATGAAGGAGCTTTGTCTCCCATAGACGTATCAGGACCAGAGACTGGAAGTCAACAGGTTCAAGGGGAAAGAACTCAGGATCCTTCATATAGACCGGGTGAATCATCGAGTCTCATCCCAATAGAGGTGACAGAGGCTAAAGTGGTAATGCAATCGGAAAATGCCTGGAGTGACATTAATCTCTTCTGAATGGAAGGGAAGTCGGAAGATCAAAGCTGGTCTGAGGTTTTATAGAAGGTGGGAACAGAGAGAAAGAGATGGTTGGGATGTGAAGCCTGTGTTTCCATGTGAAGTATGGGGTGAAGAGATTAGAGCTTTGATGAGGATGCGCTGACACAAAGCGAGGCCTCCGAGCAGAGGTGCAAACAGGTCTCGAGGTCACGACTACAGAAGGCAAGGAACACGGAGCATGGAGCGTGGTGTGAGGGGGTGCAGGACCATCAGAGAGGAGTAAGAGGCCGTAAGAAGAAGACAACGGTCTACACAGGAGATAAAAGGAATGGGAAATAGGTGAGAGGTGGACGGAAATGTATCCATAATGTATACTAGACAGCCAGGAGTCAGCCCCAGTGGTATCAATAAGGTATTTATGTTACCTTATAACAGAATACAGTGAGCCATCCAAAGCCAGTCTCGTGATAATTTACTTAGAGGCATGGAGATTGGAGAACATAAGCGGACTGAAGTGTAGGTTTCGGGTTTGGCATTTGGGCACCCGGAAATATTGTTACAGAGCAGCCAATTTAGCAATTTACTGATTCTATCAACTAGCCATGGCTAGGATTGGCAAGGGGGACACATTTAGGATTGGCTCGGGGGACACCCTGGCCAATCATAGCCATGGCTAGTTGTTTGGGGTGTTTAATTTGCCGGAACGGCTGCTCGGAAATATGTCCGGGTCAGGAGGAACACACCCAAAAAACGAACCTACGCTCATCTCTAGTTGTGAACCTTCTACTTCATTGGAAGCTGCATCCTAAGTATCAGGGGTTTCTGTTAAAATCCCTTAATGATAGCTTAAAGGGGTTCTCTGGAGGTGGAAAAACATGGCTGCAGTCTTCCAAAAACAGCGCCTCACCTGGGTAGTGTGTGGTATTGCAACTAAACTCCATTCATTTCTATACAGCTGAGCTGCAGTACTGGCAGTAACCATGGTCAGGTGTGGCGCTGTTTTTGGAAGACTGCAGCCATGTTTTTCCACCTCCAGAGAACCCCTTTAAGTAAAGAAAGAAACTAACGTCACTAATCCAGAGGCCATCGAATTGTAGCACGGGCTCTTCAGTATTTCAACTGGACATTATTGAGCATGTGACAGCTGGAGCAATCACGCTTCCAGTCAAATGGAACCGCAAATCTTGGATTCCAGGTAGCTGTCACTGAAATTGGAGCACCTCCTCCTCCAGCAGATTATCCCATTCAGAGGAGGAAGTAGACTCCCTTTAAGTAGACTTTCTCAGATATAGTCCTGGAACAACTTCTGTACGAATGAGTATTGAACATTGACTCTACAGTTTTGCAGGGATGAGCAAATATACTGCAGCTTGTTCTTTGCAAACTGTGTTAATGGGACTGCAGGAGCTACAGAAGCCCAAAATACTGCAGATCCTCGCTGTGTGACTCTGGCCTCATAAACATATTATGACAATATGGCGTGGCGCTGCTCCATCGCTGTGTTCCTACTCGGCAGCTATGGAACGGTCAGGTAGATTGCCTCTCTTCATGTGTGGCAGCATTGGAAGTCTAGCTACGTGTTACATGAATATTAATAGTATGTACGACTATAGGAATGGAGAGGGGTGCGTACGGCATTAACCAACACTAATGGAACCTTGTTTCTAGTTTTTGACACAATTGTGACAAAAGTAACAATTCTGCAAGAACCATTCATGGGTAACATCCAGTATTCACACTGATGGAATGTTCATGAGATACATCATCAATATCATTATATAGGAAATGAATAACAATAACCGGGAAATCCTCTACTTGATGCTCTACTTCTCCATTGGGTGTATTGAGCTGGTTATGGTCATGATGTATTATGTTGTGTGAATACTGATGCCCGGTCCGGGGGTCTCTACTTTTGGTCTGGTCAAGAGTATTGTCTCAAGTTTCGAGCCAACATTGAGGTCGACACTGGGGTCTGTATTGACGCGTCTGGTCTATAGTAAGGTTTTAAGTTTGAATACAAGAGTTTGGTTCAGGATCGACCCTGGGTTCTGCATTATTCGATCTGGCCCAGGGCATATTCTGAAGTTTAATAGTGGATCTGGTCCGGGTTCTGTATTATATTTGTATGGCATAGGGCATGGTCTGAAGTTCAATATTGGGACTGGTCTGGGATCAGAATCAAAGTTACCGAGTTTAGGTCAACACTGGGGTCTGTATTAACACCTCTAGTCTGTGGTAGAGTTTTAAGGTTGAATACAAGTGTTTGGTTTGGGATCAACACTGGAATCTGTATTATCTGGCCAAGGGCATGGTCTAAAGTGTAATAGTGGGTCTGGGGTCTGTATTATATCTATATGTCATAGGGCATGGCATGAATTCTAATATTTGGCTTGATCTAGGGTCTGTAATATATGGTCTGACCTGGGGCATGGTCTAAAGTCTAATACTGGGGTCTGGTTTGGGTTCTGATCTATGAGATCTAGTCTAGGGTATGGTCTAGACTTGTGTATATCATGAATCTGGTTTTGGGTAAAAACTAGGTTCTGTATTATGAGTCTAATCTAAGGCATGGTCTTAGGTCCAAATATTGGGGTTTGGTTTTTCTTCAATAGTGGGTTCTGTCTTATGCAATCCAATCCATTCCCACCATAAAGTCCAGATTGTAAGGTCCTGGCAGTGATAATGGGATATGGGGAATATTCTAAAATATTTGTATTGGCTACGACAATTCCTGCCAATACTCTGCCCCATTTCCAGATGTTGGTGTCAATGGTTACACCTACATCCATGAGCAGAAATTTGACGATAGCAAAATGGTACAAGCAAAAACCCTCTCGGCTGTTGTTCTATAAGGGGTTAATCCTGCCGGAATCAGGTGACTGGGACATTGTGTACTGCCGACAATAGGAGCGGCAGCATCCAAGCTCTCTAAACCCCCTCCCCATAATCCCACCGTCAATATTAATTAGAGGCAGCTCCAGGGAGGACATAATAAAAGGAGGTATCAGAATAATGGCAGGGAATTAAACGAGTCATTTATCTAGAGGGTAAGTCAGGCGAGCGCCAGATACTCCCTGACAGGCGATTGGCGCTGCTTGGTAAAACAGCTTTCTAAATAAACTGCCCTCCCACGGCCAATCACATTACAGGATGTCACCGGTTGCAGCATCAATGGTCCTTCATCCACCCTTTCAATGCCAGGGGGCAGAGTAGATTTAAAGGAGATTTGTCAACGACATTGACCCCCTCCTAGACTGCAGCATTGTCCCTGGAGAGATGTGTAATTAGACCTCTGTGTATGTTGTTAGTAGGAGCAGGACTGTGAAATATGGATTTATATTCCAGGATTGTACTTGGGGGAGGGGTGTCCCCACACTGCTGTGCTCTGTGCTCTCTGCAGCCAGTGTAAGGTATTCTCACTGAAGTGATGTGTAATTATACCTTTGTGGAAGTTGTAAGTAGCAGCGGGACTGTGTGTAATATATGGATTTATATATGAGTGAGTGTCCTCAGACTAGCAGCAGATTTGTGAAATACTGATTTACATTCCAGTATTATAGTGCACTGGCATGTCCTCACACTGCTGTGCACTTAGCTCTCTCCATTACAAAACCTAAAGCACAGCAGTGTGAGGAAACAGCCTCAGTGCACTGGGGAGAAGCTATAAACCTGGAATAGGATACAAATTTTAAACAGTTACTAAGTTTATACGGTTGAAATAAAAAGACACTTGTCCATCAAGATCAACCAAGGAAGGGAAGGGATTGGATGAGGAAGGGGGATTAAGGTAGATTGGGTGGTAGGTGCCTCTATTGTTCGTGAGGATAGCCCTTTTGAGGGCTAATCCTCACGTCCCCTGTATCTTTTTATAACTTTTATTCCCCTAATATGCTAATTTTCTAAAGAGGCTACTGGGGCGTGGAGAAGCCAGTGCTGAGGCTGTATGGCGCGGGTACTCTACACCCCAGTAGCCTCTTTGATCCTCCTACCAGATATCTTCGCATGCGCAGAACACAGGCCCACGGCCGCAAGATCACTGCTCCAAAGCCGGAGCTACTGCGCATGCACAGAACTCCAGCTTTGCGGACAAGGGCGAGCACCTCCTCGTAGCTGTGCGCCAAAGATATCTGGTAGCAAGATCAAAGAGGCTGCTGGGGCGTGGAGTAGGCATGCCGTGTAGCCTCAGCTCCGGCTACTCCACGCCCCAGTAGCCTCTTTGGAAAATTAACATATTAGGGGAATAAAAGTTAGAAAAAGAAACAGGGGACGTGAGGATTCCTTTAAGGGAAATCAATATTTCACAATCTGGAAGCTACTAGCAACATACACAAAGGAATGATTACACATTCTCCAGGGACAATACACTGATTACAGTTTAGTACACAGGGCTAAAAGCACAGCAGTGTGAGGGTATGGCCCTAGTGCACTTGGAGAAGCTACAATCCTGGAATATAAAAAAATATTTCACAATCTTGCGGTAACTAACAAAATATACAAAGGTTTGATAACACATCTCTCCAAAGACAATACCTAACACTGCCTGCGGAGAGCACAGAGCTAACAGCACAGCAGTGTGAGGACATTCCTCCAGTTCACTTTGTGAAACTACAATCCTGGAATATAAATCACATATTTCACAGCCCTGCTGTTACTAACAACATTCACAAAGGTCTGATCACACATCTCTCAAGACCTAACACTTCATACAGCTCAGAGCACAGCAGTGTAAGGACACACCCCAAATCAATCTTGGATAATAAACTCATTGGGGCTTTCCGCTTTGCGCCGAATTGCACCGGGATTTTGGCGCACACGATCGGATTTTGGTGCATCGGCGCCAGCTTGCACGCAACAGAAATCGGAGGGTGTGGCCGTCGGACAACGCACAAGATTTAATATTTAGAATTGTGTCGCAAGACACGCAGTTACAAGCACCGGGAAGAAGAAGGTGAACTCCGTCGGACCTCGGCGCAGAAGCGGCGGATGCAGGAACTCGGGCGCACGATCTTAGTGAATCGCGGCAAACCAGAATCCTCGTCGGACAACGCACCGCGGGATCGCGACAGGACCGGGTAAGTAAATCTGCCCCAATATCTTAATAAAAATCTACTAAATCCTTAAAAATCTGCTATATTCAGGTTGCTCCGGTATACAGAATCTAATGACCGTATTGTAATGAGTTACACGTTGCCCCCTGTCTCCATTGAAAAGAAAAAACGTGAGTACTTCAAATACTTGCTTGCATCAAAGACTAAACCCCCAGTTATGTGGGATGCTCATTTCCACGCTTGTTTCTCTACAACAGGGAGATAATTTTACAGTTTGACAGAGACAGACAATGACGGGGTATACAAACCTTGTGCCAGTAACATCGCAGACTCGTAAAATTCAGGAACCGCAGGGTCCGCCCACACCCGACGCGCTGTCATCACAAGACAAAACGAACGGAAAATTGATCTGTGGGTGAGATCTTCAACGCGGGAGACGAAGTTTCTCTGTGCATATAAATGTGAGCGGAATAAACAAAATGTTCCTGAAAACTTCTGCAGTGAAGCTGAATTACAGCACAGAGAGATGGAGATGTGCACAAACTGTATATAGATTTATGGCGCTATATACAGGAGATGTCTCGTCATGTGGGCAGATTTAACAAAAATAGAGGCACCGACTCTTCCTCCTCACCCCCCAAAAAATCTATATGCTTTGTGAAAACATCATAACAATCAAGGGTGCACCAGCCATGGAGCAAGTGGAGCCTCTCGCCTCAGGCAGCATCAACTGCAGCATCAGGGGCGCAGTCAGCAGGCCCTGACAATTACAAATGGCGACTCTTCCCACCAGATGTCAGCACGGGTGTGACACACCGCGTGGTATAACATGATTTATTACTATTGGATGGGTCGGAGGGGGCAGTGATTTATAGATCTCCTCAGGCAGCAGGGAGTTTGCCCATGATAACAATGATTCTAACATGGCCGCTTAGATACAGAAGCTCAGCTCTATGTAAGGTAGTTGCCTACATAATGGCAGCTTATATATAGAGGCACTGCCTTGTATATGATGGACACCTCTATATAGAGGCCTCACCCTTTGCCCCGCCCCTTACCATACCCCCTATCATTCCTAAACAGTATAATACCCACCCTCATGCAGTCCCCTTAGTAGCCCCCATAATATATTCCCCCCTTGTCTATGGTGCACCACACTGTAAAATACCCCCTACTTTGTATAATGCCCCCCTCTTATATCCCCTCACATTTTGGTCCCCTCTTCCAAATCTTAAGACCTCCCATCTCCTTTTCTTTGCTTCCTCCTCCTCTATATCATCATTGTATTCAACTCAGCCCAGGTCAAACCTCCCCCACCTCAGACTGCAGGACAGAGCCTGAAATCTGGGACTGTCCCGCTAAACACTGCATGTATACCAGCTATACACAGTGAGATCTGATTAAGCCCCAGGTAGTGAGAGTGGAGTAGTAGTAGGAGAACACTGTAACCCTTGCTGCTGCAGATTTCTCTGTAGCCTTAGTTACTTGACTATAGACAGACCCGCTGCTACTTCTCACATTAAACATTTTATGATATCCTAGCAAATGCGTAAAATAGGTTTGGCAGCTTGTGTCATAAATCTCAAAGGTTGAAACATGGAAGGAGACAAAGTGTTGTTCAACACCGTGACCACTGCCAGCTATATATTTACACGACTGGGAGCCCGACAAAATGGGGCTCCTGTTCCCCCAACTGAGCAATGCTGCACCTCCCAACTATAGATGGCTATTTATGGACACCCCATAGAAAGGAAGGGCAAGGACTGGGCACATTCAAATTAAAAATGTATAAAATGTGTTAAATAACAAAGCAAATATGGACATAGCCCTAGGTGTCCAGTCATGGTAAGAGGCTCTCTATCTATAGTGAGCCTGGAACATCTCATTGTGATTCATCTGCCGGATTGTCTATGTACTTGCAGCAAGTTTTCGGAGGAGACCAATGGGAAAATACTGTTAGAGGTTGTAGGGAAGGTTAGAAATGTGAAGACGGACTGCGTCCAGCTGTTAAGCCCTTAATAAAGCAGAGGAGGAATGTTGATCGGCGCTCGGCCTGACTCAGCTCCTTCTCCTCTCTGTCCTGTTTCATCTCCTGTCAATGCCAGCCTTCACGCAACGCCCCGCTGATCCGTCGCCCTCCAACCATCTGCCTCTGCCAAAGTCCACTACAGGAATGGCCTCTGTTATTGAAGCCCATCCGTCAGAGACCTGATGCCTCCCCACTGAGAACTATGAAGCGTGATCAACGCAAGGCGAATAGAGGGCCAAATATATATAATAGCGATGGCATCGCCTATAGCCGGAGCAGAGTCCAACCGCAGGATGTGTGCGAGAATCTCAACAGCGCCGAATCAAACGCTTCTATAATTATTTGTAACAATCTGGCCAATAAACATAGCAACAACACATGGCAACAAGTGTCCACGGGGTGCGGGAAGTTTCTGATTAGTATCAACAAGCGTAGCCGTCAGGATGATTCTCTGCTTATCAGCGCTACAGCTTATCCCCCCCAGGCTAGTTGTACACCAGAGCGTCCATAGGCCCGGGTCTTCTGTATGCGCGGCACCACCTGTTCTCCTCTCCTACCACCAAGTCCCATCAGGATGAACAAAGACTTTTTTTTTTTTGTTTTTTGTGAAAACGTTTCTCCATTTTATGGTAAAAAAGTCCATTAGGGCTTTCTGGCAAGCAAAGTGTTAATCCCGGGAGCTTCCGGACATATGGCAAGGAAGAGCTGATTTGCCGTCTATCAAATGACAGTCGCACTGATCAGATTGTGAGCCGTTAATCGGATTGGGCTTGGCGGGTGTTAACCGGATTAAGCAGACTGTGCGCCTGGTCAGAACATTAAAGTAGCTTTCGCCTTTCCTGCGGCACATGACGGAAGCGCCCTGCTATCACCCAGCACCTGAAGGCATCTCCCAAATTAATGCCCCCCCAACCGCCTCCACCACCACAACCATCTACATCCCTCCAGGCGAAGCTTGCATGAGCCTTCCCCTGACGGACCCCCGTGCCCTCCAATGTCACACAGAGATATGGAAATCGCACGGATATTCTTGGCTTCTCTCATTGTCAGGGCTGCAGCTTTGGAACGCTTTACCGCTCAGTTGGTTGTTAAAGGGAAGGCTTCATTCTGGAAATCTCCCAATGAATCTGCTTTAATGGAGGCGGTAAAATCTTGTAGGAATCTAATTTTTGGAAAGACAAAAATAACGGTCCTGTTTGCGGAGAGATATTTTCTGATAAATCGAGGGTGGAACGTCAAGGTTTTGGTATAATTCTGTATATGAGCCTCTTGACGCTGCAGGAGGGAGCACTTTAAACTTCCAAGTTTCTGGGTCGTGAACAGGGGTAAATCTAAACTCACTGCTGCCTGGGGCAAACTATAAATCTCTGACCCCTCTAACCCATTAGTAAGTGGGTTCTTCATGCAGTGTCTCACCACCATGCTGACATCTGCTGCCTTCACTCAGAGGGTGATACGTTGCCTGTCTGAACATTGGTGGAATAAAAAACACTTTTCTTGAAGAGTGCTGCTTCATCGTATGTTATTAATCTGGTGAGATGAAAAACTATTTGTGATTTTTGCTGACTGTGTCCTCCACCTTCCTGCAGTTGATGCTGCCTAAGGCGAGAAGCTCAAATTGCCTCATGGCAGGTGCACCCTTGTTTCATGAAAGGGGTGGAGATTAAGGCTACATTCACACTACAGTATGGGGGACGTATATACGGCCGACGTATATACGGCCGATATACGTCCCCCATACACTTGTATGGGCTCACGGCCCTGTACGGGAGCGGTACGGTGCTGCACACGTGCGGCACCGTACCGCTCCGTAGCCCGGGGAAAGATAGGACATGTCCGTGCGCCATTAATTCCTATGGAGAGGGGCGGGGGTGAGCGGCGCTCACCTCCTCCTCCTCTCCCCACGCTGCAATGTGCCCGCCGTACTACGGTGCGGCGGGCTCACGGCAGTGTGAATTTAGCCTAATTGTGAGGCCGTTTCTAAATGGACGTTATGTAGGCATCTCATTCACGAAAAATATTTATTTACAGGCAAATAGGCATTTTGGTGGCTGCAGGGATCAGTGCACCCTTTTTTGTTCAGTTTTACCACCCAGGACTCATCCTTGATTGACAATGCCCAGCTCCCTGGATAAAACTAGAAAAAAGAGGGTGCACCTGACTGCATGCTCACACCCAGGGTCGGCGCCGGCACTGGGCATAGCTGGGCAAGTGTCGGGGCCCAGTGCTGCTTTGGGGGGGGCCACATATGGCTGTACATAAGGAATCCATGGGGGTCAGTGGGGCTTTATATAAAAATAACTATGAAGGGTATGTTTGGGATGATAAACTAGGGAATATTTTAGGGAACAGGAGACTGTTTTAGTTTCAGAACTTTTAATGCCGACACGTGAGTTCATTGCAAAGGGGCCCACTGAGGCTGTGTCACCCAGGGGCCTACTGAATCCTGGAGCCGACCTTGCTCACACCCATAGTGCACCTGGACGTTTATCTACATAAATTGGAAAAGTAAGATTTCTCTTGATCTAGATCTTATAATGGAAGCCATACTTATGATGCAGGACACTTCACCTACTAGGACCTTCCTTTTGGTTACATAATAAGTTTTTATACAGATTACATTTATCTGGTACTTGCCGACTGTTTCCCTGCTTCCTTGCGAGGAGAAGAGAGGCTATGCTAAGCACCACCTGTTACCGAACGCCATGGGGGGGCATCTGGTACAAGGTTCTCACCGCTCGCCAAGTATTTTGATGAAGTGGGTCTCATCTGTGGGTGAAGGCTGTATACTATAAGAAAGCCTGCGCCATTCTGTGCGCTTAGTGAACCATAAGAGGGGGTCACATACTTTGTGTGGAACAAATCTGTGGACAACCCTCCTCTATAGATGCACGGTATTGTTGCTGCGTGTCTGCTCAAAGACAACACTACAAATAGTAGTCACATGGCTGCCGGAACGGTCCATGGAAGTTCGCGTGTCCCCCGAATTCTACGCTCTCATTCGATACAAAAAGTTCTTTGAAGATGACGAATGGAGAAAAACATTCCGCACATACCCAGCGTCTCCGTGTTGCCGCACACTTACTTACTGGTCGGTCGTTTTCTCAGCATTACTGTCCTGAGTAACGTTATTGTAGAAAGATAGACTTATATTCAATATGCTAATGAGCCGGAGACGTGACCTGTGACTGTGGGAATCTTCTTGTATTCATTATCCATGGCCTCCTTCCTTATAAAATCAACTTGTGAAATTATTCTAATGAACCTGTGTGGCTTTGGGGGTGTTACCAGAGCCCTTCTGTGCTGTAGCTTCACAGGCTTACACTGTACAGGATCCCTTCCCCCCCTCCCAATGTGTGAGATTACATGAAGGAGGGTGAATTGCTGGGGGAGTAGGGGGGAGACAGTATAACAGGCTGTTATATTAGCATATTAAGTTGATCCATGGTACTCCTATCCTCTTAACTATGCTAATGAGACTGAAGGGCTTATGGGGGTGTTACTAGAGCTCCTCACTGTGCAGGAGCACTTCCCTGCTTTCTTTGCGGGAGAAGGGGGATTAGACAGTGTAACAGCCACTGAAGCTACAGCATGAAGGGTCTCTGGAAAAGCCCCCCAAGCCCTTTTGGCTCATTAGCATAATTATAATAGTTGATTTTACACAGAAGGAGGTGATGGATAACACATATAAGGAGATTACCACAGTCACAGGGCCTGGACATATATTTAGTAAGTGTTTATTATCATGATGGATTTTGATGGTAGATTTCCTTTAATATATCCATTTATGGTCAGACCAGACCTCCTTTGTGGAACTTGTTGGACAAGTCCTCCGCTAATGACAGCAATGGGTCCTGCATTTAATTGGGGCAATGGTAACAAGTGCAGCTACATCAGTGTCTATGTGTCTGCCAAATTATCAGTAGTCATCACTCCCCTTTGAAATGAATGGAGTGGCAGCGCACCTCTGTCCAGGAGATACAAGGGACGCCAACTTTCTCATTTTGGCAATGGATAAGGGAGAAGTGGCAGCAAAAATCTGACAAATTTTAGACACTTTTTGAGCCCGCTTAATTCATGGCAAGGACTAAGTTGTGCCAATGTGCTCCAAAAAGTGGAGAAAATTATTAGTCGAGTCAACAAGCAAGACTAGAGTTGACTCAAAGGAGCAGGAAAAGCATCATCCGGCAGGGGTCACCGCATCTATAGGGAAGGACTATATCAAGCCGTGCACTCAGCATTGAGCCACCCTTCATCAGTGCTGGAGACAAAATCAGCCTCCAAATTTACCAAAACCTCCACCCACCGGAGGATCTCCTGAATCTCTGATGGGCCACTCCGACGCTTGATCTGCTTCATCAATCTCTCCCCAAAAATAGGATTTATTAGCACAAAAATGAACTTTTAACAAGTGGGTGTGAACCTTGTCACAGGAGTGTTAGAAGAGTTGATACATTTTGTTTAAGTTTTGCAACATAGACGCAGACGGAACTGACTTTAAAGATCGCGCTAGTTATCTCACCATACAAATCAATAGGGATATTGATACGGTATTCAGGTAGCGCACAGCGGGGGGTCGTGACGTTTAGCGTAGTGTGACTGTATGAAAACCTGATCTAAGCTCTGTGTAAGTGACTACATTCAGGTGTCAACTTACAAAACTGAGATCCGCGATAAAGCAGAGAAGTCCATGGACCTACATTACATCATAGCTATAATAAAATGAATACAAGTCACTATTCAGACGGGTAATTTTAAAGGGTCCCATCCACTAAGAACTAGAACATATCATCGATCACTCACAGTTGATAGTCCATGAAGATCAGTGAAAAATTGTTGCAAATTGAAAGTCAAAAGTGTGCATATCCTGATCCGGCTTCCGGTTCTGATGTTGAGATGGCCGTCAATCTTAGCAGGGGTCATGGGAGTACCAGGGCTCATGGGACCCTAGGCATCCAAGTGATTGGCCAGGACGTAGGGGTGCACCAGCTATGAGATGAGTTGAGCCTCTTGCCTCAATCAGCGCCACCTCATAGATTATAGGCCTTGAAGATCAGGAACATTTTTTTGCAAATTGCACATCAAAATTTTGCCTACCCTGCTCCGGCTTCTGCTGTTGTGGTGGCTGTCCCTCTTGGCAGTGTTGGGAGTGTCAGGGGTCATGGGACCCTATGCCTCCAATCAGAGGCCACAACAAGAATGAAAAGTGGTTGGCCTGGATGCAGGGGTGCACCAGTTTTAAGGCGAGTTGAGCATCTGGCCTCAAGCAGAGCCACCTCATAGGCCTTGAAGATCAGTGAAAAATGTTTGAAAATTGGATGTCAAAAGTGTCCCTGCCAAGCTGCAGCTTCTGGTCCATGTTGAGATGGACATCACCCTTGGCAGTGTTGAGAGTGCCAGGATTTATGGGACCATTCAAATTAGTGGCCACAACGAGAGATAAACAAGGGATTAGCCTGGATGCACAGGGACACCAGCCATGAGGTGAGTTGAGCCTCTTGCCTCAGGCAGCACCCCCTGCAGCAAGATTGGGGGCAGTTACCTAATAGAAAGCAGGACCTGACACTTAAAAATAGCATTTCTTCACAGCAGATGTCAGCATGGATGATAGACACTACATGGGGAACCCACTTACTAAATAAATAACCTGATATAATACTACTGGATGGTGCAGAGAGGGCGCCGTTCTATAGCTTGACTCAAGGAGCAGAAAGTTTAGGTTTTTCCTGCCTGGATGCAAGGGGTTTGTGACCACCAACAATTGCGACCCCTCCAGAAATGCCATGGAACAGACAAGAGTCCTCTAAAACCCCTTTAAGCACACGGCTACACATACAAATCCATATATAGTTCCCATAGACCATATTGGGCTTCGTTTCGGACATTATCGCCCATGGTCCGTTGCTTGGTTTGATACAGATGTGAATGCACAAAGTCAACGCAATGGATTTTCTGGCAAATCTTTGGCAACATTTGTTACAACTAACACCCAGATGTATCATAGAGCTAGACATAAGGCACAATGACAGTCATGTGTTCCTGGGGGATGGTATATCGGTATTATTACATTGCACGGTTGTTCTATACCGCTATATCCCTGTACACTTATTTCCCTCCAATCCCATTTTCTGCCTGGCACACAATCCGCATTCCTCCGCAGCGCCTAATACTCTGAAGGGACGCGTCTTTTGTTCTGCTATTGTCTGCCGATGAAAAGGCTTTGACTTATCAAAAGCTTTCAGTGACCTGGTAACCTGCGAGTGCCGGCCCGCGAGCCTCATTTCTAAAGGTTAGATATTGAATGTAAAAGGGTCCACGTGAGCCTGCAGGGTCCGAGGAGCCCGGATGAGAGGCCATGTGGAGGCTGAGATCGCCCAGGCACACGGCTGCATACAGTCCAACAATTACCTTAGATCGGAGATAATTGCTAAAATAGCAATTCCCTAACGTAATCTTATTATCAGATTGTCTCCCGCTAGTTGTGGGAACATTCCACATGCGAATGAAATCCTCGGCCCGGGCGATGACTTTACGATGAAACTATGTCTGAATACTTGGAACGTTTTCCAGGCATAGACTTGGATCGCTCCCAGGATAATGAGAGGGATTCTGATCATTGCAAAATTATATGAAAGGGAGTCTAAAGGCTCAGATGTCTCCAGGGGGCATGAAAAATGTTACAAAGGAGCAACGTCTGGAACATTAAAGAGGCGTTCCCGTATCAGGAAAGTTATTGTTTGTATGATGAAAGATTATACAGTTCTGCAATATACTTTCTGTATTGTGCAGGATTGTTTCATTGTTTACTTCCTCTGGATAAAAAAGGGTCCCTGGTCATGTCATGTCCCACAGGTGCCCGGCTCGTTATATCCCAGGTCATGTGATGTCCCACAGGTGCCCGGCTCGTTATATCCCAGGTCATGTGATGTCCCACAGGTGCCCGGCTCGTTATATCCCAGGTCATGTGATGTCCCACAGGTGCCCGGCTCGTTATATCCCAGGTCATGTGATGTCCCACAGGTGCCCGGCTCGTTATATCCCAGGTCATGTGATGTCACACAGGTGCACGGCTCGTTATATCCCAGGTCATGTGATGTCCCACAGGTGCCCGGCTCGTTATATCCCAGGTCATGTGATGTCACACAGGTGCACGGCTCATTATATCCCTGGTCATGTGATGTCACACAGGTGCGCGGCTCGTTATATCCCAGGTCATGTGATGTCACACAGGTGCACGGCTCGTTATATCCCTGGTCATGTGATGTCACACAGGTACACGGCTCGTTATATCCCTGGTCATGTGATGTCACACAGGTGCACGGCTCGTTATATCCCTGGTCATGTGATGTCACATAGGTGCCCGGCTCGTTATATCCCAGGTCATGTGATGTCACACAGGTGCACGGCTCGTTATATCCCTGGTCATGTGATGTCACACAGGTGCGCGGCTCGTTATATCCCAGGTCATGTGATGTCACACAGGTGCACGGCTCGTTATATCCCTGGTCATGTGATGTCACACAGGTGCGCGGCTCGTTATATCCCTGGTCATGTGATGTCACATAGGTGCCCGGCTCGTTATATCCCAGGTCATGTGATGTCACACAGGTGCACGGCTCGTTATATCTTTGGTCATGTGATGTCACACAGGTGCACGGCTAGTTATATCCCTGGTCATGTGATGTCACACAGGTGCGCGGCTCGTTATATCCCTGGTCATGTGATGTCACACAGGTGCGCGGCTCGTTATATCCCTGGTCATGTGATGTCACATAGGTGCCCGGCTCGTTATATCCCAGGTCATGTGATGTCACACAGGTGCACGGCTCATTATATCTCTGGTCATGTGATGTCACACAGGTGCACGGCTAGTTATATCCCTGGTCATGTGATGTCACAAAGGTGCACAGCTCGTTATATCCCTGGTCATGTGATGTCACACAGGTGCACGGCTCGTTATATCCCTGGTCATGTGATGTCACAAAGGTGCACAGCTCGTTATATCCCTGGTCATGTGATGTCACAAAGGTGCACAGTTCGTTATACCCATGGTCATGTGATGTCACACAGGTGCACGACTCATCAGTGATGTCACACAGGTGCACGACTCATCATATCCCTGGTCATGTGATGTCACACAGGTGCACGGCTCGTTATATCCCTGGTCATGTGATGTCACACAGGTGTTCGGCTCGTTATATCCCTGACCTTGTGATGTCACACAGGTGCGCGGCTCGTTATATCCCTGGTCATGTGATGTCACACAGGTGTTCGGCTCGTTATATCCCTGGTCATGTGATGTCACACAGGTGCACGGCTCGTTATATCCCTGGTCATGTGATGTCACACAGGTGCACGGCTCGTTATATCCCTGGTCATGTGATGTCACACAGCTCATTATATCTCTGGTCATGTGATGTCACACAGGTGCACGGCTCGTTATATCCCTGGTCATGTGATGTCACACAGGTGCACAGCTAGTTTTTCCCTGGTCAGGTGATGTCACACAGGTTCACGGCTCGTTATAATCCTGGTCATGTGATGTCACACAGGTGCACAGCTCGTTATATCCCTGGTCATGTGATGTCACACAGGTGCACAGCTCGTTATATCCCTGGTCATGTGATGTCACACAGGTGCACGGCTCGTTATATCCCTGGTCATGTGATGTCACACAGGTGCACAGCTAGTTTTTCCCTGGTCAGGTGATGTCACACAGGTTCACGGCTCGTTATAATCCTGGTCATGTGATGTCACACAGGTGCACAGCTCGTTATATCCCTGGTCATGTGATGTCACACAGGTGCACAGCTCGTTATATCCCTGGTCATGTGATGTCACACAGGTGCATGGCTCGTTATATTCCTGGTCATGTGATGTCACACAGGTGCACAGCTCGTTATATCCAAGGACACAATCATACCCTGTGCAGGGCCTGAAGGGAGGCGCAGGACTCCAGGTTCTAGGACTACAATGATAACAAGTCCTGCTCCTCCCTTCAGACCCTGTAGTGTTCATGGAGTGTTCCTTTAATGTCAGATCTGTATTTTGTGGATACAGTGTTTCACATCCATTCCAAAAAAAAAAAAAAAAAAAACTTCACTTCAAAACTTTATTTCTGGATTTTTCTTTTCCCCCTGTTGCTGGTTCCGCAGGATCCGTCTCATATAACCTTACACTAGAGAGCGGCGCTGCCCCCGGCACACACTATTTGCATGTCGTCTGCATCATTTGTCCCAGGGGTGACGGGTTTTTAGAATATAAAACAAAAAATCTTTTGCTGCAGCTGATAGGAATAACCCGCTGCTTTAAAGGCTCAGTGATTCTGGAGGCAGCGAGTGTCTGAGCCCACAGCGTGCGACTGTCCTGACTCTACAAAGTCAGCGGCACAGCAGCGGGGGGGGGGCGTCAGAGGCAGCGGAGACAGAGTGAGGCACCGGTGATACCTCCCCGGGACAGAGCAGTGCCCTCCTAGCAGCGGGGGGTGTCAGAGGCAGCGGAGACAGAGTGAGGCACCGGTGATACCTCCCTGGTACAGAGCAGTGCCCTCCTAGCAGCGGGGGGTGTCAGAGGCAGCGGAGACAGAGTGAGGCACCGGTGATACCTCCCTGGTACAGAGCAGTGCCCTCCTAGCAGCGGGGGGCGTCAGAGGCAGCGGAGACAGAGTGAGGCACCGGTGATACCTCCCCGGGACAGAGCAGTGCCCTCCTAGCAGCGGGGGGTGTCAGAGGCAGCGGAGACAGAGTGAGGCACCGGTGATACCTCCCTGGTACAGAGCAGTGCCCTCCTAGCAGCGGGGGGCGTCAGAGGCAACGGAGACAGAGTGTTGCACCGGTGATACCTCCCTGGTACAGAGCAGTGCCCTCCTAGCAGCGGGGGGCGTCAGAGGCAGCGGAGACAGAGTGAGGCACCAGTGATACCTCCCCGGGACAGAGCAGTGCCCTCCTAGCAGCGGGGGGCGTCAGAGGCAGCAGAGAAAGAGTGAGGCACCGGTGATACCTCCCTGGTACAGAGCAGTGCCCTCCTAGCAGCGGGGGGCGTCAGAGGCAGCGGAGACAGAGTGAGGCACCAGTGATACCTCCCCGGGACAGAGCAGTGCCCTCCTAGCAGCGGGGGGCGTCAGAGGCAGCAGAGAAAGAGTGAGGCACCGGTGATACCTCCCTGGTACAGAGCAGTGCCCTCCTAGCAGCGGGGGGTGTCAGAGGCAGCAGAGACAGAGTGAGGCACCGGTGATACCTCCCCGGGACAGAGCAGTGCCCTCCTAGCAGCGGGGGGCGTCAGAGGCAGCAGAGAAAGAGTGAGGCACCGGTGATACCTCCCTGGTACAGAGCAGTGCCCTCCTAGCAGCGGGGACGTCAGAGGCAGCGGAGACAGAGTGAGGCACCGGTGATACCTCCCCGGGACAGAGCAGTGCCCTCCTAGCAGCGGGGGGCGTCAGAGGCAGCAGAGAAAGAGTGAGGCACCGGTGATACCTCCCTGGTACAGAGCAGTGCCCTCCTAGCAGCGGGGGGTGTCAGAGGCAGCAGAGACAGAGTGAGGCACCGGTGATACCTCCCCGGGACAGAGCAGTGCCCTCCTAGCAGAGGGGGCGTCAGAGGCAGCAGAGACAGAGTGAGGCACCGGTGATACCTCGCTGGTACAGAGCAGTGCCCTCCTGGCAGCGGGGGGCGTCAGAGGCAGCAGAGACAGAGTGAGGCACCGGTGATACCTCGCTGGTACAGAGCAGTGCCCTCCTAGCAGCGGGGGGCGTCAGAGGCAGCGGAGACAGAGTGAGGCACCGGTGATACCTCGCTGGTACAGAGCAGTGCTCTTGTATGTGCTTCATACAGGAGAGTACAGATGGATAGAGTCACCAGAATGTGCACATATTAGGATGACAGGAGTGAGGCCGCCATATTGATGCGCAGTCTGCCCACTTTATGCATCATTAGGTGACAACCGTCATGTCTGTGGGCGCTGTCACACTGCAAGCAGGAAGATGCTCGTTCCTCCCACTGGGGTTTACACCACCAAATCTATAACCTCTAGCCTAATGACTATACCTGATTCTGTTATGGGGGTCCTGCCAGGAGCCTGTTATAGGGGTCAGTATCCTGCTGCCAAGCCCTTGTCTCTGACCCAGTTATGGGGTCCTGTTAATATCCTGCTATAAAGCCCTTATCTCTATATCTGTTATGGGGGTCCTGCCACTATCCTGCTGCCTATCTATTATCTCTATGTCCGTTGTGGGGGTCCTGCCAGTATCCTTCTGCCTATTTATTATCTCTCTGTTTATTATGGGGGTCCTGGCGTATCCTGCTATCAAGCCCTTGCCTTTGACTCTCTTTGTTATAGGGGTCCTGTTAGCATCCTACTATCCAGCCCTTGTCTCTGACTGTCTCTGGTATCGGGGTCCTGTCAGTATCCTGCTGACTAGCCCTTGTCTCTGACTGTCTCTGGTATCGGGGTCCTGTCAGTATCCTGCTGACTAGCCCTTGTCTCTGACTGTCTCTGGTATGGGGGTCCTGTCAGTATCTTGCCTTGTGCTAGGGACCAGTGATCCAGAGATACTCGCTCTCAATGATAATCGCCAATGGTCGTCCTACATCCACATCTATAAGATGGGGCCCAGTGAAGGTGGATATTGATTGTCTGTCTTTGCATCTAGATCCCATCTCAATAACCTGAATATTATATATAATCATGGAGCAGGGAGCCATTATATTATCTTCCCAGTTCTAATAAAGCTTAGGCTTATGGAGATGCTGTATGTATCCGTGTATCCTGTGCCTTGCACTATTCTAGGATTCTAGGCAGATTCCTACATTGAAGTGTCCAATGTGTTACATTATTCTAGAATTCCCATACAGATACTCACATCAGAGGATAACAGAACTTGGTCAGGACCCCAATATAATACAACTCTACCCAACAATAAGTCTCCTCCTTTGAAGAATTTTCTATCATATCTTCTGCAACCCAAACCCAATCCATCTCAGTAACCAGATGGCAGGTTCTCTTTAAGTCGCCTTGCAAATTGCTTTCCTAAGGCCCCTTTCACACTTGCGTTTTTCACGCGCGTTTTCTGCGCGTGCTTTTGACGCGCAGAACTTGCATTGCACTCTGACCCATTGTAATCAATGGGTCTTTTCAGACTTGCATTTTTTTTCACGCACACACGCACGTTTTTTTTAACGCGCGTTTAAATCTCGACATGCTCTACTTTTGCAAGTCACGCGCGTGAAAAACGCACCATACAAGTCTATGGAGATGCATCAAAAACGCATTGCACTCTGAGACACTTGCAAGTGCAATGCAAGTGCAATGCGTTTTTCACGCATCAATTGCCATAGAAAAGATAGAGCTCAGTCCTGAGTCCATTTCACGCGCGTTTTCTGCGCGTGAAAAACGCATTGAAATTGCATTGAAATTGCATCAAAAACGCGCGTGAAAAACTGAGACACTGAACAAACTCTGACTGAAAACTGATTGCACTCTGATGCAAAATGTGCGTTTTTCACTGACCAAAAACTGATCGCACCCTGATCAAACTCTGACGTGAAATGCAACGCGAGTGTGGAAGGGGCCTAAGTCTTTCATTCCAGGCCGGGGCCAGACTTTGCAGTTAATTGTACTTAGACATAGAGAGATATATTGGGAGATATTCCACCATCATGCGCGGCTTAGTCCCATCAGAGCAGAATTAATAATCCCCATGATCACAGTTTTTCCAAGGGAAGAATAGAGCTAATTGATTTCTTTCTGAATACTACAGACTAATTAAGCGCTAATCTTGTGTTTATACGCCACATTGCTGGAGAGTGATTTTACGTAACAATAAGGCTCTTTGGGGATTACACAGGATGTTTTTGAAGATAAATTATAGTGTATTGGATAAAAGGAAAGCCGGTTATTTTTTTCACGCCGGGATCAAGTAATTCTGTCAAAATCCAGGCAGCAGAAAGCAAGGGGTTAACAGGGCCTCATACAACAGCTATGTCCTGCGGGGGCCTTTCAATTGCTTTTTTTCGGCTGAACAGGTGCGGATAACAGTTGGTCCACAGTCTGGATCATTAGATTGGAAGGACGGAGGGAGTCTGAGAGTGTCCGGGGCGCGGTGTACATGAAGGGAAGAAGGGAGACGGTGAGAGGATAGAGTGGGCTAGACAAGTATGGCAGACGACTTAGACAATGTTGACAGCGGCAGCAGGTGCGAGCGGAGAATGGAGGAGAAATATTCAAGGACGAGAACCAAGAGAGAATATACTGGTGAGAAGATGCTGAATATGTTAAATTAAACAACCCCCTTTAAGATTTGAGTTCTTTGGATGTGACCTACTTGTTTACTAACACTAGGTGGCGCTGAAGAGTAACAAGCAGATGGATTCCAAATAGAATCTTCTGTATCCATTTACATTCTCACTTCCTAAACTTTTCCCTCCAAACTGTAGGGTCTAACAAGTAGCTCCACCCAGCGCGCCGCACGGTAACAGTAGCACCCATCATCTCGTTGTCTCACGTTTACGCTTTGTTTTTTTTTTTTTTTTATCCCTTTTTAATTAGCGAATATCTGAGAGACAGTTGTCGCATATTGTAAGAGCCGAGACCCCCGGGCTGTGCTGCTAAGCAGGATTTAGATTTGTTAATTAAAAGCAGAATGCGGCTGTAACAAACTTCCCATCTGCAGCGCTCCCTCCCTCCAAACACACATATCCCTGGAGGAAAGCGGCCAGACACACAGCGGGATCCTGCCCACACAATGCCCAGGAGATGCCCTGCCTGCACCCTGTGCCCATTCTATGGATATACATGGTGCGATCCCGGTATACTCACATCAAGCCTCCAGAGAATGACTAAAGGTGATGGCACACGTGGCGTTTTGAACCCGTTTTTGGTCCGTTTTTAAGCAGTCCGTTAAAAAACACATGCGTTTTTGACCATTTTTTATTAAGATAATTGGTAAAAACCTGTCAAAAATGGATGCGTTTTCAAAAAACTGATGCTTTGTTAAAAAAACAGATGCGTTGTTAAAAAAACAGATGCGTTGTTAAAAAAACGCATGCGTTTTTAACGGACTGCATAAAAAAGGACCAAAAACGGTTTCAAAATGCCACGTGTGGCATCGCCCTAAGGTTGATGCCACACGAGGCGTTTTGAACCCTTTTTGGCCCGTTTTCAAGCAGTCCGTTAAAAAACGCATGCGTTTTTTGAAAACGCATCCGTTTTTGACAGGTTTGACCAATTATCTTCATTAAAACTGGTTAAAAACTGATGCGTTTTTTAATGGAATGCTTAAAAACAGGCCAAAAACGAGTTCAAAACGCCACGTCTGCCATCACCCTAAGGGCACGTTCACACGATGCTTTTTTGACTCATTACAAAGGTTTCAGCCTTGATCACATACTGAGGTTACATTGTGTTTTAGCAGATGCAGTGGAAACACAATGTAACCTCAGAATATGATCAAGGCTAAAGTCTTTGGAATGCGTCAAAAACGCATTAAAAAAACTTGACGCAACCCATCGTGTGAATGTGCCCTAAGGCAAACGGAAGAAATAATATTCAATATCCGTAATCATCCATTTATTCAGGTTATCAGAGTAAAATAATGGTTTCCATCTGGTCACATGATCTCTGGGTGACTACCTGGGATTTACTGGGGGTAATTTATCATTATGACAGTTCTATGTCTGTCTTTGGATCTCCCCTGCAGGTGGTGGCTTTGGCCTTTGATAAATCTGCTGGAAGTGTTTTTTTGCTGTGCGGGTTGTTCTCAACAGTTGCATAAAACATCACAAAAAAAACATCAAAAGTCACAACATAGAATGGCTGGGGACCGGCGTAAATTTGTGCAAAAATGGAAATTTGAGCCAAATTGAAAACTAGTCTAGGCAAATAATGAATTTGGCACAAGCACGGTCTATGTCATAGTGACCTTTGTTCATTTGGCGCAATGGAAAGTCTAAAAACTGCATTTGTACCACAACTGCGCCAAATATAGACAAAATACCCAATGATAAATTACCCCAACTGTGTCTATTTGTTCGACATGGGTTCTCTTGGTGCATGCAAGTCTTGACTCATCTCAGGCAAAATATGACTCTTCTCTGCTTGTTGTCACATTTTTAAATATGTAAATGTGTGAGATTTCACATAAAAGAGGAAATTCTACAAAGGACACTTCATACCCAACTTGAGGGGGGCTGGGAGTTTAATGGGTAAAATCTAGAAAAAAGTAGACAAAAAAGTTCATACATGGTAGAGTATAAAACATACACAGATCCCCATCATATAATGAATGTGGGTGCAGGTAACAGAACACTATCGGTGATTGGGGAGTCAGTCATGTCAGTGAATCGTGTTTCCGCCTCTCTCTGCGGTGAAGAGCAGCTGATGGGGGTCTGATTTCCCCGCAGCTGTCCTACTCTTTTCCCTAAATCGGTGGGAAGGCCTCCTGCCCACGAACAGTCAGTGAAAATCGCTCCATGCACTAAGGGACCCTCGACCCGAACCTCTGATCACTGGAATGAACCGAATGTTAAAAGTAAGAAAATGTCCTTATGGATTATGGTACAGACTTTCAGCTTGGATCCATCATCCTAAAATTGGTACCGACCCCATTGATGTCACAGCGGATTAGCCACAGCACAGCACATAGATGGTGTACATGTACCAGAGGGGAAATACTTTTCAGGTCCGTAGCCCTGTCCTTTACCCCACTCTCTCCCCCTTTCTTATTATGCCCAATAATATGACCCATCAATTTATGACTCCTCCTTTACTTTACTCCTTTACTGTAGCCCCTTAATTACAATGTCCTCCTTCCTTTGGCCTCCACTTATAATGCCCTCCTTTCAGTAATCCCCACCACTTCTCATGCTGCCTTTTCTGTAGCCCCCCTTATAATGCCCCCTTTTACTGTAGCCCCCTACTTATAATGCTCCCTTTTCTGTAGCCCCCTACTTATTATGCCCCATTTACTGTAGCCTCCTACTTATGAAGCTGCCTTTTCTGTAGCCACCTACTTATAATGCTCCCATTTCTGTAGCCCCCTACTTATTATGCCCCATTTACTGTAGCCTCCTACTTATTATGCCCCATTTACTGTAGCCTCCTACTTATGATGCTCCCTTTTCTGTAGCCACCAACTTATAATGCTCCCTTTTCTGTAGCCCCCTACTTATGATGCTTCCTTTTCTGTAGCCCCCTACTTATAATGCCCCCTTTTCTGTAGCCCCCCTACTTATAATGCCCCCTTTTCTGTAGCCCCCTACTTATTATACCCCATTTACTGTAGCCTCCTACTTATGATGCTCCCTTTTCTGTAGCCACCTACTTATAATGCTCCCATTTCTGTAGCCTCCTACTTATTATGCCCCATTTACTGTAGCCTCCTACTTATTATGCCCCATTTACTGTAGCCTCCTACTTATGATGCTCCCTTTTCTGTAGCCACCAACTTATAATGCTCCCTTTTCTGTAGCCCCCTACTTATGATGCTTCCTTTTCTGTAGCCCCCTACTTATAATGCCCCCTTTTCTGTAGCCCCCTACTTATGATGCTTCCTTTTCTGTAGCCACCAACTTATAATGCTCCCTTTTCTGTAGCCCCCTACTTATGATGCTTCCTTTTCTGTAGCCCCCTACTTATAATGCCCCCTTTTCTGTAGCCCCCCTACTTATAATGCCCCCTTTTCTGTAGCCCCCTACTTATTATACCCCATTTACTGTAGCCTCCTACTTATGATGCTCCCTTTTCTGTAGCCACCTACTTATAATGCTCCCATTTCTGTAGCCCCCTACTTATTATGCCCCATTTACTGTAGCCTCCTACTTATTATGCCCCATTTACTGTAGCCTCCTACTTATTATGCCCCATTTACTGTAGCCTCCTACTTATCATGCCCCATTTACTGTAGCCTCCTACTTATCATGCCCCATTTACTGTAGCCTCCTACTTATGATGCTCCCTTTTCTGTAGCCACCAACTTATAATGCTCCCTTTTCTGTAGCCCCCTACTTATGATGCTTCCTTTTCTGTAGCCCCCTACTTATAATGCCCCCTTTTCTGTAGCCCCCCTACTTATAATGCCCCCTTTTCTGTAGCCCCCTACTTATTATACCCCATTTACTGTAGCCTCCTACTTATGATGCTCCCTTTTCTGTAGCCACCTACTTATAATGCTCCCTTTTCTGTAGCCACCTACTTATAATGCCCCCTTTTCTGTAGCCCCCTACTTATAATGCCCCATTTACGGTAGCCCCCTACTTATAATGCCCCCTTTTCTGTAGCCACCTACTTATAATGCCCCCTTTTCTGTAGCCACCTACTTATAATGCCCCCTTTTCTGTAGCCACCTACTTATAATGCCACATTTACTGTAGCCCCCTACTTATGATGCTCCCTTTTCTGTAGCCACCTACTTATAATGCCACATTTACTGTAGCCCCCTACTTATGATGCTCCCTTTTCTGTAGCCACCTACTTATAATGCCCCCTTTTCTGTAGCCCCCTACTTATAATGCCCCCTTTTACTGTAGCCACCTCCCTATAATGCTCCCTTTTCTGTAGACCCCTACTTATAATGCCCCATTTACTGTAGCCCCCTATTTATAATGCCCCCTTTTCTGTAGCCCATTACTTATGATGCCCCCTTTTCTGTAGCCACCTACTTATAGTGACTCTTTTCTGTAGCCCCCTACGTTGGATATAGTTGATCCTATATGGATGGCAACGCACAACAATCCCAGCTATATAAAGCCTAACCCCATAAAATCGGTAAAGTATCTGCGGCACACAATTATTCTGGTGCGCCTTTTACCTGCGGCAGCCTACTGCGAAATGCAGATGACACAGCCTAATCCTTATTTTGTAACCCAATGTACTGGGGCTTGTATCCGCCATTACCTGCTACACACATATGAGGGTCATTCTGGGTGAATCTGTTCCTCGTAATTCGCCTCATCCCCCCATTCTAAGCCTCCAGCAGATCAGAGATGAATCATTTCATCCCGTCCCCGTTATTTCTTTTCTTTAGTGGCCGATTTTCTACCTAATCTGACTCGCCGCTGGCGCGGGATGGAGGTACTTCAGTAGTCACAAATTATTATTAGCCTCTTGATGTGTCTTGAAGTGTGAGATTTACATTCATATTAAATACGGTATAAAACACGCGGCTAAATCAGGCGCAGAGATGAAAACAGATGAAGGATTGTTCTGCTCGCACAAGGTAATAAATGAGCGCTCCCTATTCCTCGCTCCCCACCAGGATCTGAGCTGGATTTTCCAAGAGCAACAAAGTAGCTGAAGGAATTTTTCGGCTTGATCTTGAGAGGGAGCCATTGAGCGCTGGCACGGGCAGCGGCGGGCATCCCATGTGTACCTCCATTGAGAAGGTAACGCACAATTCCCGGTTTCATGCCCAAAACATGGAAAAAACAACATCTTGTCAATGACGGGGACGGCCTGTGCTGAGACATTCACAGGCCCCGCTCTGTCTTACCCAAAGTCAGGGAGATTTATTAGGGTGGACAGTGTGTGCTGCACCCTCCCCCCTCCGACCTCCACCCCCTAAGGCAAGGATGAAGCACAGGAGACCTTGCCTGTGGTCAGCAGCCGCTCACAGTCTAATGCTCTACCCCTGGGCAGATACATCAGATATTCTCAGTATATGTTACACTGTATCCCAGGTCTGTTCCCCGCACCCTCATGATGCCTGTTACTATTACAATGTAACGGAATCAAATGGATACACTGAGAATTCCGATGGAATTTTTGATAATGTCTTTAATTGTTACTGCTATAGTATTGACGAAAGCGATCTAAATAATGGAAATGCAACGGATGGACGGATGAAGGGTAACATCTGTATCAAAGTCTATGCAAAGCAGATGGTTGTAGACATATATAAAGGAAATCTACCATCACAATCCATCCTGATAAACCAGGGACACTATACATAGATCCAGGCACTGTGACTGTGGTTAATATTCTTATATGTGTTATCCATGGCCTCCTTCCTTCTAAAATCAACGGTTATAATTATGCTAATGAGCCAGAAGGACGTTACCATAGCACCCCCCCCCTCCCCCGTACAGTAGCTTTACAAGCTGTTACCATGTCTCCTCTCCACCTTCTTCCTTAGCGTTTGCACCTGCATGTGAAGGTGCATACAAGAGGGGCTCTGTTAACATCTCCAGGAGCCCTTAAGGTTCATAATTATAAAATTACAAACATATTATATTATTAATTATAAAAGTACAAACATAGAATGAGATTACATGAGGCAGAGGGAGGAGGGAAGTGCTGAGGGAGCGGGGGGAGGGATAGACAGTGTAACATCCTGTGAAGCTCGGCATGGAGGGGCTCTGGTAACACCTCCAGAGACCTTCTGGCTCATGAGCATAATTATACAAGTTGATTTTAGAAGGAAGAAGGCCATGGATTACAGATATAAGAAGATTACCACAGTCCTGGTGCCTGGATCTATGAATAAGTGTTCCTGATTTATCGTGATGGATTTTGATGGTAGATTTCTTTTAAAGGGGTATGCTTATCTCACTGCTTGGATCTATTTTTTCTAGAGAATTGGGGTCCCTGGAACTCTGGAGGGTGGAAATGACTAAGCAAGGTCCATCCAAACTATAGGAATAATCACACTGTCCTCCCAGCAGGCAGAGATGGTACAATGTCATGCAGCCCATGTGATGTCGTGCTGACACATCATAGGATTTACAACAAATAGATAGGGAAATTGAACGATTGAGATGGCATTTGATGTCTTATGCTGTACACTTCTAGTATGTAAGGGGTAAATACAGGCGGTCCCCTACTTAAGGACACCCGACTTACAGACAACCCATAGTTACAGACGGACCCCTCTGCCCACTGTGACCTCTGGTGAAGCTCTCTGGATGCTTTACTATAGTCCCAGACTGCAATGATCAGCTGTAAGATGTCTGTAATGAAGCTTTATTGATAATTCTTGGTCCAATTACACCAAAAATTTTGAAACTCCAATTGTCACTGGGGCAAAAGAAAAAAAATTCTCCAGAACTTCCATTATAAAATATACAGTTTCGACTTACATACAAATTCAACTTAAGAACAAACCTCCAGACCCTATCTTGTATGTAACCCGGGGACTGCCTGTACAAGGATAAAAAAATACTTACATAAATAGTCATTTTTAAAAATTCGAAATTAAATTTTAAAAAACACACATGAACAAGGTGACTCCATATTTTACTATCTTTGGACAGTGGATAAATGTGTCAGCACTGATAAAGCATCTATGACTTCCCTGGAAGCCTGGTAGCATTTGCCCTTTTAAAATGCCCCCTGCCAGCAATCTGGCCATTAGTATAACAGTCTGTGATGCAGCATTTTCCCTGTCACCCTTGATCAGTGTCCTGTGATGATAGCAGCATGTAGGGTGCAGTTACTGTGTCTCCCGGGCCAGGACAAGGTGACACGGCAATGAGGGGACAATTATGGAGTCATCACTGCAGAGTCACACAATGGACACGGATGCAGGTGCAGCGCACACAATGGGATGACATGAGGACGGTCACAACGGCACATGGAGCGGCCCCATGGAAATCTTACACTGGAGCCCATAAACCCATTATTTCTAGACTGCAAGCTCTGCTGTCTAGCCCCCCCCCCCTTACAATCTGTTTAGAATAAAATAACAAGACCCTAAGGCGAGCGGATCGCCCTATAATTAGAAAAAGAGCCGCCTGCCGCAGAAAGCCATGTGTTACCCGGATTTTCCTACAAACCACGGAAATGTTCTTTGTGATAGTTAAAGGGATGAAATAAATTCTGAGCGTGAGCTGAAGAACGGATCTGGCTGAACACTGGATCATGTGCGCGACATGTGTACGACGCAGCGACCTGCGCTCATTTACTAGAGGAATCCTTTACATTAATTCCCATGAGTGCATTATATGCATCCTATAGAGGTCACGGCCCCCTACTTTCCAGTGTTTTAGGGGTGTTCTGCTGGGGTACGGTTAAAACCATATCAGTGGAGTTTTTTCAAAATTTTTCAGATGAACCACTTTTCAATTAAATAGTCAATCATTTTTCAAAGGAAATCTGCCATCAAAATCCATCCTGATAAACCAGGGACACTATACATAGATCCGGGCACTGGGACTGTGGTTATCTTCTTATATGTGTTATCCATGGTGTCTTTCCTTCTAAAAGCAAATTTTACAATTATGCTCATGAGCCAGAAAGTCTCTGGGGGTGTTACCAGAGTCCCTCTGTGCTGTAGCTTCACAGGCACTTACACTGTCTACCCTGCTCTGTCTACCCTGCTCCATCCCTGATCTGTCTACCCTGCTCCCCCAGCACTCCTTCCCCCTCTGCCTCATGTAATCTCATTGCAGCAGAGCATGTTTCAGTGCACAGTGGGAGAGGGAAGTGCTCCTGCACAGTGTAACATCCTGTGAAGTTACAGCACAGAGGGGTTCTGAACACCATCCCAGAGACTGTCAGGCTCATTAGCATAATTATAAAAGTTGATTTTAGAAGGAAGTTATCATCTTATATCTGTTATCCATGGCCCCCTTCCTTCTAAAATCTATTTTTATAATTATGCTAATGAGCCAGAGGGGCTGTGATGGGCATTACCAAAGCCCCTCCATGCCGTAGCTTCACAAGCTGTTACACTGTCTCCCCTCCTCCTGCTCCCTTAGCACTTGCCCCTGAACAATCTAACAGCCTGTGAAGCTGCAGCACAGAGGGTCTCTGGTAATGACCCCAGTAGCTCTTCATTAGCATTATTATAAAAGTTGGAGGTCATGGATAATACATATAAGGAGATTACCACAGTCCCGGTGCCTGGATTTATGAGTAAGTGCCCCAGGTTTATCAGGATGGAATTTGATGGCAGATTTCCTTTAAAAAAAACTTAGCATAATTCAATAATTCAAGTGACTACATGAAACTTCGTAACATATCTTATCAGAGGAAAGTGCTTCTTGCTCCACCTACAAGGCTCTCTTCATACTCCCCCCCTACTTACCTGACATTGACTCTGATCATTACAGAGGTTCAGCATTACATAGGGGTCTATGGAGAGGGCAGGGGGATAGCAGTTAGGTCTCCACTCTGGTAAAACTGCTAGTAAGCTCAGAATATAAGTTATATGACTCCAGGAATAGTGTTGGATTATTGTATGTACTGCATTCTGTTGAAAATCATATGTTCCTACATATTCCTGCCAGACCTGAGCGTCCGGCCTCCACATCAGCCTCTACCGAGCTGCAGGATATTTTTAGCCAGGGTTGTACAGAGACAGATTTTCCAAGAACACAAGAAACTATCCTAAGAATAAAATAATAAAACAGAGCAGTAAAGAAACAATGAAACACAAATATGTGACAAAAACAGAACACAGTAATATAGTTCATCCCTGTTACTAGAGCGAGGTGCGAGGATGCTGAGGGCCGACCCTATACAGGTCCTTGTAGAACATATTACAGACAAAACTTAATTTTTCCATAAATTCGAAGACACTTTCAACTAAGGCCTCAATTGATGAAGGTTTAAAAAATGTTTATAAATTACGAACCAAGGTGTAGACGTCCATATATTTCAATAAACGTTGCAGATATCTAGTTCTGTGTTGACATTGTGTGACTTGTATTCTTTGTATTCTAACACTATTCTCATCTGCAGTGTCTATTTGTGATGTTGCAGAGTTGCTGTGTATGAACCTAACTGCTGTGACTCACTGTTCCCCCTCCCCTGTGCATAGACTTTTATGTATTGATCCTTCTCTGATGGTTGATGGAGACCTAGCTGCTGTGACCCACTGCTCCCCTCCCCTCTCCATAGACCTCTATGTAATGATTCCTCTCTGATGGTGGATGCAGACCCAGCTGCTGTGACCCACTTCTCCCCCTCCCCTTTCCATAGACCTATATGTAATGATCCCTTTCTGATCGGGGAAGGAGACCCAACTGCTGTGACCCACTGCTCTCCCTCCCCTCTCCATAGACCTTTATGTAATGATCCTTCTCTGGTGGGGGAAGGAGACCTAGCTGCTGTGACCCCCTGCTCCCCCTCTCCTCTCCATATATCTCTATGTAACATTTCTTCCCTGATGGTGGGTGGTGGCCTAGCTGCTGTGACTCACTGCCACCCCCCTCCCCTCTCCATAGACCTTTATCTAATGATCCTTCTCTGATGGGGGAAGGAGACCTAGTTGCTCCCCCTCCTTTCTCCATAGACCTTTATCTAATGATCCTTCTCTGGTGGGGGAAGGAGACCTAGCTGCTGTGACCGCCTGCTCCCCCTCTCCTCTCCATATATCTCTATGTAACATTTCTTCCCTGATGGTGGGTGGAGGCCTAGCTGCTGTGACTCACTGCTCTCCTCTCCATAGACCTTTATGTAATGATTATTTTCTGATGGTGGCAGGAGACCTAGCTGCTGTGACACCCCCCCCCCTCCTCTCTCTATAGAGCTATAAGTAATGATCCTTCTCCAATTGTAAGTGGAAACTTAGCTGCTGTAGCTCCTTCTCCAGTTTCATAGACCTTTATGTAATGATCCTTCTCTGATGGTGGATTGAGACCTAGTTGCTGTGACTCACTGTTCCCCCTCCCCTCTTCACAGACTTCTATATAATCTGAAACCTCAGTGAGCTTGATGTGGTTTTAATATCATCCCAACTGCACAGTCATGACTTAGCATATGCATAGGTTGGAAGGCAGACTGGACCCCACAGCAATAAATGACGTGCTGAGGGTTCACAACCCATAGTGAAAACCTTTTTGACATTTGTTAAAAACTCCTCCACTACACGGGAGCTATACTCCACCAGGGATGAACCTAAACTCTCTGCTGCCTCTCTGAGTCGAGCTATAGTCCAGCTCCCCCTCTGCCCCATCCACGAGTAATATGTTAGGTCATTTTTTTTAGTAAGTGGCTTCTCCTTATAATATCTTACACTCATGCTGACATCAGATGTGTAGAGACACTATTTGTAATAATGAGGTCCTGCTTTGTAGCAGGTGATTGCGCCGCTGATGCTGCCACCCCCCCCCCCCCATCTTGCTGCAGGAGGCGCCGCCTAAGGCAAGAGGCTCAACTCACCTCACGGCTGCCACAGTTCACACTCCATTAACAAAATGGAAAAAATTGGCATATGCCCAAGTCTACGAGTGACTATGGGTAACACAAAAGCTTCTGACGACATGAAATAATACTCACTGTTCAACTCCAAAGACCCGCTACATAAGGTTTGGGCAACAGTAAGATAACAAGTCTGTGCCAGGAGCAACAAGTGCAGGATGGAGACAAGTAATTCCCGCAGACCCGCCGCCTGTTATCCCTCCGCCAGACAGCTGCGCGGCATGCCCTTTGCTGGCGGTATCTCACTTTTAGATGTATTTCCCCCGCTGTACTGTACGATAAGCGTCCTGAAGTACATGAAATACTTCCCGATATAAATGAAGACCTTGCAGCATTTTACTAGTGCGTTCCGCATTGTCTTGAAATTTATCAGTGTCCTGGCACCACTATCTCGCTCGCTCGCCTCCTCATACCTCTACCCATTGAAGTCGGCGCCACGCTGCTCCCCCCCCCCCCACTGACTTGCCTACCTTTAATTCAGCCGACACAATACCCGCCCGCTCCGTCTCTCCCCTGAATCGCGTTAGCCATTAATCCTGCCTTCTGTCATTCGATTATTGAGTCCCTGCTGCATTATTTTCCACTTTTTTGTCATTAAACTGGAGTTATCACCCTTTTGTCCATTCTTTTAATTTAGTCGGATGGGGAATCTATCAAGGAGACGGGAATTTGCTGGCAGGCGGTAATACGGGCGATTCTTGTTTATCTGCATCATGCAAACATTATTAACGGTGGGGTTTTTATTCATATTAAAAAAAAAAAATGTCACCGGGCGCATTAATCACGGCGCTTGCAGGAGGGAATAATTGAGCGCTATGAGATATGGAGATAATATAGGTAATGTCTGCGAAAGAATTGACAATATTGCTATGGCCAGAAAGCGTAAAATTACCGCATACGCTGCCACCTGCTTCATACTTATGTATCTGTAACCCAATAGTATAGACAATGGGGCACATTTACTAAGAACAGAGCAGTGTGTACTATGTGCAGTGACCTGTGTAGTCTGCAGGGGGCGCCAGATTCAAGTTCTTCAATCTGGCACCCCTCTGCACTGCTCCGACCACCTTACCTGCGCTTACCTGCACCCAGCAACGGATCGTGAACTCCAGTGAACTCCGACGGACTTCAGCGCAGCAGCGACACCTGGTGGACATCGGGCAAACTACCTTAGTGAATCGCCGGAAAACCCGAATCCTCAACGGAGAACGCGTCGCTGGATCGCGACAGGACCGGCTAAGTAAATCTGCCCCATTCTGTAGACTTCCTCCGGATTCGGGATCTTAGTCTGACTGCACCATAATCAACACTTCAAAACTTGGTAGCAAAAGGCTTCCACGTTGCTGGTGCCATTGTAAAGATGAGCATCTCATCTATGAAAACATATGATTGTGGAGCTCTATTTAAAAAAACTCAGGGCACATTCATCAGGGCTTTTGTGCCAGGTTTATGGGGTACAAGCCCTGAAATAGGTGAAATTCCTGGCATATGGACTGGAATTGTGGCTATTTTCCACCAAGTGGGTGTGGAGGTGAGTGAAAGTGGGCCAGCACGGGGTGTTCCTCCTCCACATCTGCACACTGCCCATAGCCTGTTCCCGTTCAAGCGCAGGGTATGGTGCAATTCTACACCAGGCTGGAGCTAGCATAAAAGTAGTTCCTCACCTGCACACCCGGAGGCTGGAGTCTCCTGATAGATCCGGTTGATGTCAGGTGGCTACCATCCTAAGCTGGTGTTCTAAGTGCCATAAAGATTCAACTCCCTGCATCTCTGGTTCTGTAGAATGTAGGACAAGCATTTTGATAGATGAGATTCTCATCTTTACAATGACATCAGAAACACGGTTCCAGCTGCCACAGAACCCAAGATATGGCATTTGAAGTGATGCTCCTCTAGCAGTAACTCATCCCATGCAAAAAGTGACTCTTCTTGGCTCATATTAGTTTGGTTTTAACATAAAAGAAGAGAAATCTAGTAAGGATATTTCACAACCTACATGAAAGGCTGGTAGTTTAGTGCAGTAAGAACAGGGGAAGGGTTTCCTATAAGGTGAGTACAAAAAGCCTAGACTAGGTTGAGACAAATCTGGAGATGTGTAAGGTTACTGGTTGTGCTGTGTGATAGATTTGCTTTAACCCAGACATGTCAATGGGTATCTATGTGACTAATTGTTACAATGCACTGCTCCTACAAAACATGTGTTGCTACGCAACAAGCCTGAAACATTTCTGTGGCTACATCCAATATTAGTAGAGACTGGCAACAAGAAGACTGCAATCTGAATGTGGACTGGTCAAAAGTATCTGCAGGCCCCAGTCTTAAAGGGCTGGTACCCTAATAGAAAGTTCTGGTTAGTATAATATATGATGATTGGGGATCCAACCCCTCGGACCCCTGGTGAACGGGAGAACACGAAACAGCAAAGTTTGGTCCCTTGTAGATCCCTTGTAGATGGGGGAATTCTTGATCACTAATACATTGTAACTCCAGGGTGTAAGACTCCTATACTCCTAACTCCTAAGGTTCTTAGTGTTTCCGACACTTTCCACAAAGATTCATCTCCTTGATTAATAGATTTTTTGGCAAAGTGCTCAGAATTCCAAAAGTAAGTCCTGGGAAAGGCCTCAGGGGACTGGAACCTAAGAACCTTGGCTTTATTCTATTGTTGAAGTCAGTCTCCTCTCATCTGTCAGCTTCAGGTCAGACGTAGGTCATCTACTGCCCAAAGGGAGGTCACAGCTTTCTTTTTACGCCAAAATCATCTTAATCTGATACCTGTGAATAATTAAAAGTGAAGATTTGCTACAAAAAGTTCCTAATAAATATCAGTGTGTAGACAATTACTCCTGGGGTTCTTCTAGGACACTGTTTCACTGCTGATTTCTAGCTATGATATATAAATAGGGTACAGTATATATTTGTAGATGTTGGTCTGTATGTACTATCCATGTACGGTCAACCAAGAGCTGGTGTGCTCCATATAAACAATAATATACAACTATGAATGTTAGAGAAGAAATGGAAGATATATGTAATAGAGGCGATGGTGATTGCAGAGAGTAACTGGATGACCTTGTATATCAAACATAATAGAGAGCGATGGTGGTCCTAGAGCAGTGGTGGCGAACCTATGGCACGGGTGCCAGAGGTGGCACTCAGAGCCCTTTCTGTGGGCACCCAGGCCTTCACCCCAACACAGAGTTTACCAGCTAGGCATTCTTCTGTGGTACAGCCCAAGACGTGCCATGCTCAGCGCTTTTTTAAAGCAACATCCTTGGCTGCCAGTACTATAGGAGGAGTGAGAAGGTGTGGATAGAGATGGATTGTCATTGGAGATTCTGCTCTGGGTCCCCTGATTCTCTCTCTACAGGGGACCCTGGAGGGAAGCTACAATCCAAATTTCTCCATCATCTTTCTATTGTATTAGTCAATTCAGGAGACCAATACGATTCAAACCTGTGCTACAGCAAGAAGCAATAAGTTGCCGCTTAAATTGTCATGTTGTGACATATACGTGGATTTTGGTTGTAGCTTGGGGACTCTGTCTCCAAACGGTTTGCCATCACTGTCCAAGAGAGTAACTGGATGTCCCTATGTACCAAATATAATAGAGAGCGATGGTGGTCCTAGAGAGTAACTGGATGACCCTATGTACCAAATATAATAGAGAGCGATGGTGGCCCTAGAGAGTAACTGGATGACCCTTTGGACTAAAACTTTGAGAGTTTAAAGCATTGAGAGTAGACAGATCCACACATACAATTGGAGGATAAATCCTGAGTTGGTGGATGACCATCACAAACCGCATATGACTACGACCCCATAGAGTAAAAGGAGGGGCAGTCCACGTCTTTGGCCCATGTCGTATACAGGGGAAATGAGCTCCATGCAGCCTACAATGCAGCGTCATAATGGGGCTCCTTGATTCCATCACGGTACTGGGGCAAAGCCTCTAACAACTAATAGGAAATAGACCCTAATAGGTTACATATTGGGTTGTTTTACTTGGGTTGTGCTATAGCCTGGGCTGGATCCTTCAGTCTTTTGATGGTCCAGTCCGACCTTATGGTGAGGACTCCCTTGGAGCTGCTGTGCATGCTTTAAATCAATATAACAGGATTTAATACCTATGGATATGGGATTTAGATCAGATCTAACCTCCAGGTGAGCTGACTGAATCAGTCATGGTGCTTACATTCTGCTGAAACTTTGCAGGCCAATGATGTCCATGTCCATCCGGCATGTGTCCATGATCAAATGAATGAAGCTGAAGGGGATAAACCAAGCACGATAAATGTTGCATGGCAGTGTGCTTACTCGATAGAACTGATCCCCGAAACCCCTTGAATCACCACCACCATATTGGTAAAAATGTCCTCTTTATAGGTCCCCAAAGTGGTGAAGGTTTTCAATTTTCCCAAAATGAAACCCCCAAAAGAATGAAGGCCCCAATATATTCGGCTCATGAGAAAGATCTCATCAATTTGCTCCTCTTCCACCCAAGATCCGGTAAGATTTCCAGCGTATAGTTTGGCTCCCTTTCAGGGTATGGGGGTCTATCGCTCTCCTTTGTCTGATCCGGACATCTATTCTGAAATGTTTTGCTTTCTGCCGCTCTGATATAAAGCTCTATTACCGCCTGAGTCCGCTGATATTTTCGGAACGCCGTCCTTCAGTCTTTGCAAAACCTGCCACCTGCTTTGTGAACCATATCGCTTCATTTTTCCATCCGTTTTTTAACAATCTGCCAGCCAGAAAGGTTCTGTTAGCTTCCGCGCTTCATCTTATTTTATAATGTTTGTCTTCTCTAGATGGATCCGTAAAAAAAACCACAGATACCTTTGCTCTCGCCAAAATTAAAAAGATAAGAGAGAAAAAAAAAATTACGAGGCTGGGAGGAAAATTACAAAGTGAATCGCTGGTTTTTGGACACGTCTGTGTATTTGACGGAGAAATAAATTAAATTAAATCTAAAGGGATTTTCTGGGACCCCAAAGGGAATTTGTTATATTAATGACCAATCTTTGGGATTTGCCAACAGTGGGGCTCATTTACTAAGGGTCTGAACGCCGCTCTTTCGTTTTGCGCCAAATTGCCCCGGGATTTTGGCACACGCGATTGGATTGTGGCGCATCGGCATTCACAGACAGAAATGGGGGGGGGGGCGTGGCTATCGGACAACCTGACGGATTCTGAAAAAATGCGGAATTAAAAAAACGATTTGTATTGCAAGATCAAGCACTCACATGAACCGGGAAGAAGAAGGTGAACTCTGGCGGACTTTGGCGCAGCAGCGACACCTGCAGGATATCGGGCGCTCGACCAGAATCCTTGTCGGGCAACGAACCGCGGGATCGCGACGGGACCAAGTAAGTAAATGTGCCCCAGTATGTAATTTAATACAAAAGATCAGCTATCCTGGGGTTTAGTTATTAGTATAAAAAATGTATTGCTCGACCAACAAAAGCACTTACAAATAAGTAGAGTTTTCACTCATCTCCTGTACAGCTATCCATACCGATCCCATAGGATATACTCCTCAGTCCCATAACATTGTATACAGAGGGGTACATCATCCCAAACAATAATTTAGGTCGCCCTTCTTGATGTCAGCATCTGATCTACGACCTACGGATTGGCCGATTCCTCCTACCACCTTTTGTTATAATTGTAGTTCTCCTGGTAGAAGCTATAGATGAAGCCACAATGCACAATTCTGCATCAGGCCCCAACTATAATGTATTGTTTATTACTGCCTTGTTCATATGGGGAAGAGACAACCTGTGAAAGCCTAAGGCATAGCTGCCAATCACCCAAATTTTGCATGACAGCCCTGGATTTCAGGCTCTGTTCCGCTGTCCTGCCGGATGGGAGTTATGTCCTCCGGGCGCTGAAAGAGTTGAATGTAGTGATAATATCACTGTGGCTGCTGTGTGTAGCAGAGGTTGGCAGGCACAATGATATGATGTCATCCTACCTGCCGGCTTCAGTGCTACACACAGCAGGAGATGAGAGGAGAGCTGCTGCGGTGGCGGAACCGGGAGAGGTAAGTATCTTGTATTTATTTGTTTTTGGTAAGCAGTAACAAAGGATCAGAGGGGGCCACAATCTGAAGGGAAGCTGATCAGAGTTGCACAGTATGGAGGGGAGCTGCTGGGGTGGGGCAAAATATGAGGAGTAGCTGCTGGGGGGCACAAAATAAGGGGAGTTGCTGGGGGAACAGAACAAGGGGAGCTTCTGGGGGGCACAGAATGAAGGAGAGCTGCCTGGGGGGCACAGTATGTATGGAGTCAGAGCTGCTAGGAGGGGCAGTATGAAGGGGAGCTGGTGGAGGAAAACAGTATGAAGGGGAACTACTGAGGGGCGCAGTATAAAGAGGAGCTGCTGGGGGAAAAGATTATGAAGGGGAGCTTCTGGGGGGACAGTATGAAGGGGAGCTGTTGGGGGAGCACAGTTTGGAGGGGAGTTGCTTGGGAAGGCCCAATTTGAGGGGAGCTGTTGGTGGGCACAATATAGGGTGGGTGGGCCACAATGTGCCAGGCAGCTGGGGTAAAACAATGTGTGGGGGAAATGGGGGGCCCTAAGGGGGGGAATTATACAGTATGGGGGCGGAATAAGGGTGGGGTAAAAGGTGTGGCGAAGGAAAACAACTTCAGTGGAGGGTAATGCATGCTCCATCTTTTGTCCCTCTGCTCCAACATTTGGGAGTTAGGCCGGAGGCTCCAGGATCAGAGGTGACGTCCCTGTCCCTTATGATGTCCCTGTCTCATGGTGAGGGGTGTCCTGATTGGACCCTCAACACAACAGACAAGAGGACATTGACAACTCTTCACAATGACGCCACATATTAATTAAAAAATAATAAAAGAGAGAACAGATGGAATATATTTCTTTTTACAAACACAAGAACAAAATGGAGGTGTCACCAGGGACGGATTTTTAATATATTTTAGATGGAAACGCTCTTCGAAAATACTAAATTAGGAGTTCTATTATTATTAATCTGTCAAGGTAAAATACATTTCAGAAACATTTTCCATATAACTTTTTTGCATTTTCAAATTTTTTTCTTCTATTACCCCTTGGGAACCACAGAGACTGGCCCAGATGGAAACAGAAACCTGGAGAGGTAAGTGAGGGCCGGGAAGGGTGCCGCCATGGAGAGGGGCACCGGTGTGCTGGCGATCCGAGACTTGGATCGCAGGGACACCCATGACAACATATTGGGGCAGATTTACCTACCCGGTCCATTCGCGATCCAGCGGCGCGTTCTCTGCGGTGGATTCGGGTCCGACCAGGATTCACTAAGGCAGTTCCTCCGACGTCCACCAGGTGGCGCTGCTGCGCCGAAGTTCCCCGAGGCCCGCCGGAATGCCCTGAAGTTCACCAGCCTATAACTGGTGAAGGTAAGTGCAAGTCCCGCGACACTTTTTTTTTTTCAAATGTGGCGGTTTTTCCGAATCCGTCGGTTTTTCGTTCGGCCACGCCCCCCGATTTCCGTTGCGTGCATGCCGGCACCAATGCGCCACAATCCGATCGCGTGCTCCAAAATCCCGGGGCAATACAGGGAAAATCAGCGCAAATCGGAAATATTCGGGTAACACGTCGGGAAACCGCGGATCGGGCCCTTAGTAAATGACCCCCACTGTGCTTATTAATTCTTGTAACCAAAGGGATCCCCGGAGATGGGATGTGTAATGATGACACTAGGTTGCCCTCAAGGTTTAGTGTTCGGTCAGGGTGGTCACCTTCACATCGTACCTATATGGTAATTAATTAACAGTGAATTTTGTCAAATTGGTGCAATTCAAGCACAAATTTATCAAGAAAAAGCATTTAGAAGATGAGAATATGAAGGATGTGTTTGTGCCGGTCATAAACCTAATAGAAATAAACCTTCCAACGCGACGCCATCCCCCGGGGGCCATAAATATGGTCTTCATTTGTTCACATCATGTAACTTATCCTTGAACATATTGGTTGCAGATACATTCCCGGGTCTAATAAGGCACAGAACATCCTTATAAGAAGGTTATAAGTTGAGGCCAGTTGTATTGAGCTCCACCGCTTACAAGCCAGGTTAAGCAGACAGCTGCTATTGACAGCCCGTTCAATATCTCACTTATGTCAATTGATTTTTGTCTATACTCATGTTGGGTCATAATTAAATCCCAGCTTTACATTGACAATTTAACACTAGTTTGAGACATTCATTTCCAAGAAATGTGTGGGACATATTGACAATCCCAATGAAATTTACAGCCGAGCCAATGTCCACCGATGTCTCTTACCTGGTCACCTTGGTGTATATTGTGTGAGCTCTCCTACCGCCTAGTAAGACCTCTAACTAATGGTGTATGACCATAATTAACAAGGTCGTTTATTAGGCGTAGAACCACCAGTGCTCCTTACAGACGTGTCAAGTACAATGATGTAAGACCTGACCGGAGGAAGACCTTCTCGTTGACGGCCTCAAGCATGGCTTTAATTATTTACGCTTATGTATAGACGGGATACATTACTTCTAATGATGTCTTGTACATACACAGTCATTTGTTAAAATCACCATATTGTGAGACCGATTACACACCTTTCTCATCATAATTACCAATTACTCCGCTAAAGGAGGTCAATTATTATAATTTAAAGGGCTTTGCCAGGATTTTGGTTCACACACTTTATCCTGTGCTATATACACGGCTGTGTGTATACACACTAGTACAACTTTCAGTAGGATCAATTTTGGGGGTTACTTTGTGACTTTGGAGCCCATGCACCATGTCATGCACCAGGGGTAGTGGACACAGTGGACCTCCGCGGATGATGACGTAAGCTCCACGGACAGTAAGCGGGTTGGACTTGCAGCGGTGTGGAACCACCGGGTCGTTCCACAGGCGCAACTTTGTCTGCTGTTGCGGGACAGGCAGGAGGTCAGGACGGCAGCTCAAGATCAGAGTTGGGGACGTAGCGGTAGGTTAGGGCAGGCAGCACGGGATCAGAGTCAATAACGGAACCGGGGTCACACCAGGAAATCACAAAGGAAACGCAGGGCATCAGAGACAAGTTTTCTCAATGGCTATACAGCACAAAGATCCGGCATGGTGTGCAGGAAGAGGCTGGCTTATGAGGAATCCCTGGGAATAGCCAGCACCAATCAATGGCCCTTAAAATCTTCGGGAGCAGGCGCGCGCACACCCTAGGAGGCGGGAACACGCGGATCTGACCGCCAGACCGGGAACAGGAGCGTGGACAGGTGAGTTGGACGCTGGATCTCAGAGAGGGGCGCGGGTGAGCCCGCGATCCGAGATGTGGGTCACGGGAGCACCCGTGACACACCAGCATTGTTAAGATTCTGTGGTCTGATTTGACCCCTGCACCTAACAGCAGATACATAATAATTTAGCTTCCAAGCGCTCTCCCTTAAAGGAGCTTTCTCATGGATATTACTTTTATCATTTCCACATCTAGCATCCACTCCTATTTTGAGTACGGGATCCGCTAAAATTTCCCATAGATCATGATGGAGAGTGGCTGCGAATACATGGCCAATTCTACATTCACAGGAGGAGGGTCGGCAGACCCCGTTTCATGAGAAAGTTGTGGGTCTTAGAGGTCAGACCCACATCTTGAGGACGGGATCTGATGAATCGATATTTGGAGTCTGGACAGCAAGGCAAGGGCAGACATGTGTCTCAATTTGTTCTAGAATCCCTGGACAAAGAGATATACATTACTCTCAATGGGAGCATAGCAAGTAGGTTATGTCTGGTCTCAATGTAATCCAGAGATTCATCTGGATCCAATGAAATCAGAACCCTGGTCCTATGAGCTCTCTTTGAGAAGCTAGAACTCCATCCAAGGTTCTGGATCTGATCCAAGTTGAGATGTTCTCTAGAGCCACCTAGATAGTGTTTTGCCTCGGGCAACTTTGACCATCATCAAGAGGAGAAATGATCAACAATGTGGATTAACTTCTTTTCCCAATGAGTCCAGCACAAGGTAACGGAATTGTTTGTTCTTGTAGTCCTACACTTGTATTTGTCCTTTGTTAAACTGTATATATATCTATTGTGTGTACCGTTTTGTCTAGTGTGCCTCTTTTATCTTGATCTACGCTTCCCCACTTCCGTGTTTCCGATATATATATGTTACCGGATTGGTTCTTCACCTGATATAATCCTGCTGTATCAAAGCTGGTGGCAGTCTACTGTACTGGTGGTGAGCTAGTGTTGTGCCATACCATACCAGAGGTTGTGTGGACAACTCTATCTCACTTCTATATCCTTCACTTTTGCCAAAGTTCTGGCAAACCTCTAAACATTGGGCAATTAGCGAATTGGCAACATACTTCTAATTAGGACTTCAGCCAGGCCACCACCAGCTAAAATGGGATGAATGGGATTTGGAGATCCACCTCTAATCAGTCTCTAGACCCTAGTAGCCCCCAAATTGCGTTGATCAACGTTGGAACTCTTGGGCTCATCATTGTTTTGGAGCCTCGGCCCACCAAAGTCTGGCTCTCTGGTGGGCCAGCCCTTACATGACCTCAATCTACTTGACTTGAATAGCCGGCCACCACCACCTAAAACCGGATGAATGGGATTTGGAGATCCACCTCTAATCAGTCCTTCCGAAATAGACCCTCGTAGCCCCCAAATTGCGTTGATCAACGTTGGAACTCTTGGGCTCAAAGTCTGGTTCTCTGGTGGGCCAGGCCTTACATGACCTCAATCTATTTGACTTGAATAAAGTAGATTCGACGCAACTCGCATAGTAGTCTGCTGCAGAGAAGTTGACGAGAACTCATCATTGTTTTGGAGCCTCGGCCCACCAAAGTCTGGCTCTCTGGTGGGCCAGCCCTTACATGACCTCAATCTACTTGACTTGAATAGCCGGCCACCACCAGCTAAAACCGGATGAATGGGATTTGGAGATCCACCTCTAATCAGTCCTTCCGAAATAGACCCTCGTAGCCCCCAAATTGCGTTGTTCAACATTGGAACTCTTGGGCTCAAAGTCTGGTTCTCTGGTGGGCCAGCCCTTACATGACCTCAATCTACTTGACTTGAATAAAGTAGATTTGACGCAACTCCCATAGTAGTCTGCTGCAGAGAAGTTGACGAGAACATTTTAATCCAGTGTATTATCCACCCTCCCAACGTCTTGCCTCGTAAGGACGCGGTCTTTGAGCGATATTAATTTCAAATGTGACTTTGTTGGCTCCTAAAACTCTTGGCTTGGATACAACCAAAAAAAACGACACGGGCAACGTCCCGCATAAATACATTCCTAATGCCACCAATCAAATAGAGTATCTCCATGTAGATGTTCCCTCGCACCGGGCGGGTGACTTGATTGAATTACATATAGATTACGTGCGCGTATTAGAAGCTACTAGGACATTATCAGTATGCAGAGCAGTTTACTATGGCACATCATCACATCCGGATATCCTGGCGGCAGGGCACTGCGGATAACCCTTTATTAGAAAAACAATAATTTCCTTGGAAAGCTTCCAAGGAGATGACATAACGGATGATACCTCGCTATTGCTTTAACCACAGAGCTTACAATCCGTCTCGCAGCTCCGGGAGATGAGAATGTCAAGCGTAAATGCCAGCGAATGCCAAAGATGGATGTTGGGACTGATTAATAGCGCCGAAATAAGGAAAAAAAAATCCTAAATTCTTGGAATTTCATAAAGTTTACAGAAGTGACAACTTAATTTTATGACTCGCAAATCATTTTTCTCCCCCTCTTCGTGAATTTTTTTTTCTGCATTGCTACCGAAATCAAAAAAATCTTATTTTTTCCCCTTTTAATATATATATATATATACCTATAAATTTTCAGGCAGTAAGATAGAAAAAAAAAAAAATCTTTCCTGATTCACCTTCAGTCTGTCGGCAAGGACATCGTTTCCAGACTGATCTCTGTAAGTGAGACTTGGCAGAAAAAGCCCCATGTAAATCTACGAGATGAAGCTTCGCAGTTGCATATATTTTTATTTTATAGGAAATTAACGTCACGGACTTAACCCTCGCGGAGCCGCCAGTCTGAGTCGGCCTAAGAGGATGACTTGGGGGACAGGATAAAGACAAGATTGGGTTAAGAAAATCACATCACTAGTTATTAAAGGGATGGAAATATATGTTTAGAGGAGAAATGTAGGAGGCATGCAAGACAGACAACATGTATAAATCCTGAAGTAGAGCGGGAGACTAGCTGAAGGGTCTGACCGAGTACTCTCACTGTGTGTGGGAGGAGTAATCAGAACTCTCACTGCCAATCACTGTGTGTGGGAGGAGTAATCAGGACTATCACTGCCAATCACTGTGTGTGGGAGGAGTAATCAGAACTCTCACTGCCAATCACTGTGTGTGGGAGGAGTAATCAGGACTATCACTGCCAATCACTGTGTGTGGGTGGAGTAATCAGGACTCTCACTGCCAATCACTGTGTGTGGGAGGAGTAATCAGGACTATCACTGCCAATCACTGTGTGTGGGAGGAGTAATCAGGACTCTCACTGTCAATCACTGTGTGTGGGAGGAGTAATCAGGACTCTCACTGTCAGTCATTGTGTGTGGGTGGAGTAATCAGGACTCTCACTGTCAATCACTGTATGTGGGCGGGGTAATCAGGACTCTTACTGTCAATCACTGTGTGTGGGAGGAGTAATCAGAACTCTCACTGCCAATCACTGTGTGTGGGTGGAGTAATCAGGACTCTCACTGTCTATTACTGTGTGTAGGAGGAGTAATCAGGACTCTCACTGTCAGTCACTGTTTGTGGGCAGAGTAATCAGGACTCTCACTGTCAATCACTGTGAGTGGGAGGAGTAATCAGGACTATCACTGCCAATCACTGTGTGTGGAAGGAGTAATCAGGACTCTCACTGTCAGTCACTGTGTGTGGGCAGAGTAATCAGAACTCTCACTGTCAATCACTGTGTGTGGGTGGAGTAATCAGAACTCTCACTGCCAATCACTGTGAGTGGGAGGAGTAATCAGGACTATCACTGCCAATCACTGTGTGTGGGAGGAGTAATCAGGACTATCACTGCCAATCACCGTGTGTGGGTGGAGTAATCAGGACTCTCACTGTCAGTCACTGTGTGTGGGCAGAGTAATCAGGACTCTCACTGTCAATCACTGTGTGTGGGCAGAGTAATCAGGACTCTCACTGTCAATAACTGTGTGTAGGTGGAGAAATCAGGACTCTCGCTGTCAATCACTATGTGTGGGCGGGGTAATCAGGACTCTTAATAACCATCACTGTGTGTGGGCAGAGTAAACAGGACTCTCACTGTATGCAGACGAGTAAATCAGGTTAATATGTAGTTGTTTTATAACCATAAAAGTAGATAAGATATTCTGAAATCTAATGCACACCATGCAAATCCACATCAGGGCAATTTATGCTTTGAGTAGAAAATTCTCAGTGATGACCCCTTTGACATCACATTGCACCAACTTTCCTGTGAACCCACTGCTGTGATGGACACCTCTTAAAGGTCTCTTGAAACTGAGACAGAGCAAGACAAACGTTGTGAATGACATGTTCAGACATTAAACAATCTCACATTACTATTCTGTGGTGTGAGTTACCGGGGGCAGAGTCCGAGACTGAGGACAGTCGTCACCATCAATGGGTGATCCCGTCTGATTGATGTTTGATTATGGTGGATTTTTTGGGCGAATTGTAAAACAGCTGCAGGGTAACATATGGGGATGTGATCCCTGGTATAAGTTCTTCTTTATATTATAAGCACAGACAACAAGTTGTAAAGCTCCGAGACATAAAGTGGAACATGAGGTTCCAAAACAAAAAAATGGAACTTTACAAATAGAGGAAGATATTGAAAAATACAATCATAAAAGACCAAGACAATAAATATCACAAATAGCCAAATCACCACAAAAATCTGTTATAACAAGGCAAAAAAAATTGATTTTTCACGCATGAATGAACTGAACACTATCGGGTATAAATTAAAATACAAAGCAGCGCACAAGACGAAAAATAAATATCAGCGGACACTGAAGCGTAGCGTGCTACACGGAGTGATCTGCGCCACAATAATAGTGAATGGGGTCTTTCAATAGTACTTAAAGGGGAAGTCGGGTTATGTGCACCTCTTTACTATCCCCATTATATTAGTAACATATAGACTGTAAGTACTACTACTAAAGATTACTACATAGACTGTAAGCTCTTGTGTCACCCGCTCATCCTCATAGACTGTAAGCTCTTGTGTCACCCCCTCATCCTCATAGACTGTAAGCTCTTGTGTCACCCGCTCATCCTCATAGACTGTAAGCTCTTGTGTCACCCCCTCATCCTCATAGACTGTAAGCTCTTGTGTCATCCCCTCATCCTCATAGACTGTAAGCTCTTGTGTCACCCCCTCATCCTCATGTCTGCGGCTATTTATGAGGTAATTTGTCTCCATCTTACCTTTCCTCAAAATTTTTACCTCAGAATCTCTTCATTTTCTCTGACATTTCGCTGACAGAAGCCATCACTCGTTTTTACCTCACATCTCCTCACATTGAGCTGATACGTTCCCGCCCTTGTACCCGTCAACCAACTCCAGGAAACCTTCTGATTGGTTAACGATTATGTCAACAAATTCGATAGAGCTGTCGTGTCCATAGAGCTACCGTAGGCCGAAAAAGTGGTATAACTAAGTACACCACAACGCAAAACAGCAAAGTAAACAACACTTTATGCGTCTATTCGCGCTTCACACGCCTCATTTCAGAACAAATTTTTTTATTCATGATTCTTCTGGCCTATATAGGAAAAATATGAATGTAAAACTAAGTGGGAGGATCCTCCATGTATAATTCAGAAGCCTAATGTATAGTTGTCTGAAAGGAGTTGCTTTTGGATCCCTGTCCCTGTGGCAGCCATGTCAATACGATATTGGCACCATAGTAGGTGCCATACTGTATCAGACATGATCTGTATAGCGCCAACCAATCAGATTTGAAGATCCATTTTCTAACCGAACGCAGTAAAAAAACGTAAAACCTGCAATCCTATGGGTTGCCGTGGGAAACGTAAAATGGAAATCTCGTTCTAGCAAATGAAAATGTTGGCATTTAGCAGTGAATTTCCGCCCTCTCCCGCCTGCCTTCTTGTGTGCGACTTATAATTATCCATCGTGCCAGCCGAGCCTGCAGCGGGACTGCCCCGCAATCACACAGGTCACATTTTCGTCCTATAAAAATAAAAGAAAGGACGCGGGAGACGGCGTAAAAGAGAACGCTGGGATTTGGTGAGATGTTTAGGATAATGTTATGGCTTGTCGGCATATGGTGTGCACACAGCTAATAATCTGCAGGGGTCTATCTGCCGTCAAAACGAGGGCTCTAACGTCTCCCCCCAGTGCTACATGATACAGATAAAAAATTACTTTAGCGTAAAGAGAGCAATATTTTTTCTTTTGGCGGAGAGAGACGTGAGCATTCATAGGCTCGGCTATTCCTCTATACAGACATTATCCGTAGTATTTTCCTACGGTTTAGGAAATGTAAAGAATCCCTTGGAAAAAAAAGACAGTTTACATGCAGAAATGGATCCTCTGGGGCGGGACAAAGTACTCAAAGGGTCCTAGTGGGCGGAGCCATAGCTCAATGGAAATGACTTGTCTCTAAAGATCACTAGCTTCTAATGTAGTACATTTACAGGTGGTCCACACTTCACAAGAATGGGGCACATTGGTGGTCATTTACTAAGGGCCCGATTCGCGTTTTCACGACGTGTTACCCGAATATTTCCGATTTGCGCCGATTTACCCTGTATTGCCCCGGGATTTTGGCGCACGCGATCGGATTGTGGCGCATCGGCGCTGGCATGCACGCGGCAGAAATCGGGGGGCGTGGCCGAACGAAAACCCGACGGATTCGGAAATGTGTCGCGGAGCTTGCACTTACCTTCACTCAGCCCGGCTCGGAGTATTCCAGTGCGTTCCGAGGAACTTCAGCGCAGCAGCGCCACCTGTTGGACGTCGGAGGAACTGCCTTAATGAATCCCGGCCGGACCCGAATCCACCGCAGAGAACGCGCTGCTGGATCGCGAATGGACCGGGTAAGTAAATCTGCTCCATTGCGTTGGACGCATTTCTGACGGGTTTCCCGAATATTTCTGTTTTGCGCTGACTTGCCCCGGGTTTTTTGACTTTCATGCGACACAAATTGGGAGACAACCCCACTGATTCGGACAAACCGCGGAATTTGAAAACGAAATAGTGTCGCAAGATCATCACTCACATGCACCAGGAAGAAGAAGGGGAACTCCATCGGACCTGAGCGGGGAAGCGACACATGCAGGAAATTGGACGCACGATCTTAGTGAATCGCAGCACCTCTGAATCCTTGTCGGACATTCCGGATCAGCGGCGTCAACGGGTGACTTTAGGTATTGCATTGCAGAGAAAAAAAATTATTCCTATACAAGTGAAAGATTAATAAAGTTATATCACAATGGGCACCACTTCCACATACCCTGAGGTCACCAACATTTGTACCCTGCTCTAAGACAATAAGAAAAGGATACCGTCATAATTTCCTCGTGAGTTTTGCAAGAATTTGGGAAGTGTGCTTATCCTGGCAGAGTAACCTGCGCTGGCCCGAGGACGAGTAGTTCCTTGGCAGTGTGTAAGTACCCTCTAATGTCTCAGAGGCGTCTCTGCTATATCTGTCTGTGCCACGTTTCTTATGTGACACGTGTGATGCAGAACATAAACAGATAAATATGGTCTGGGGAATCCATAAAACACAAGATTTCTAAAAAATAATGTGCAATACTACAATAAAAATCCATATGAAAGTAATAAAACAACATTCATGAGTCTGGGTTAGGTATTGTACCTGGAGAGATGGGTAATCATATCTTTATGTAGCAGCAGGACTGTGAAACATGGATTTATATTCCAGTATTGTAGCTTCTGGGGGCACATCCTCACACTGCTGTGCTCTCAACCCCCTGCAGCAAGTGTGAGTTATTGTCCCTGGAGAGATGTGAAATCATATTTTTATGTATGTTGTCAGTAGCAGCAGGACTGTGAAAGATGAACTTTATATTCCAGGATTGTAGCTTCTGGGGGCATGTCCTCACACTGCTGTGGTCTTAGTCCTCTGCAGCCAGTGTAAGGTATTATGATGTGTAATAAAACCCTTATGTTTGTTGTTAGTAGCAGCAGGACTGTGAAATATGGATTTTTATCCCAGGGTTGTAGTTTCTGCATGTGCACTGGAGATGCTTCCTCACACTGCTGTTCTCTTTACTCTCAATACACAGTGAAAAGTATTGTCCTTGGACAGATATGTAATCATATCTTTGCGTAAGTTATTAGTAGCTTTAGGATTTTAAGCATTGCAATGTGGGGGTAAGTCCTAACACCGTTGGGCACTTACCTCATCTCATCTCTCTGACTTTTAGGGCTCTTGTTGCTACTAATAACACGTTGTCCTGGTTTTTGTCATATGTACTTGCTACAGAAGGAAATTGGGGGCCCCACTTTTCCATCCACTTACTAAGAACATACAGGGGCTCATTTACTAAGGGTCCGCGGACCGCGATTCTCACGGGTTTCCCGAATATTTCCTTTTTGCGCCGAATTGCCCCGGCTCTTTGGCGCACGCAATCGGATTGTGGCGCATCGGCGCCGGCTTGCATGCGACAGAAATTGGGGTGAGGGCCGTCGGACAACCCGACGGATTCGGATACATCGCGGAATTTTAAAACGGAATTGTGTCGCAAGATCAAGCACTCACATGCACCAGGAAGAAGAAGGTGACCTCCGGCGGACCTCAGCGCAGCAGCGACACATGCTGAATATCGGGCACACGATCTTAGTGAATCGCCGGAAGACCCAAATCCTCGTCGGACAACGCACCGCGGGGATTGCGACAGGACCAGATAAGTAAATCTGCCCCAATGTATCATATACAATGTATATATAGTATATACTGTTCACGAAGCTGTAGATAACCCCCCCCCCCTTATAATTGGGGTCATGTAACGGGGTAATTCCGGTAATGCTTCTTTTGTCTCCCCCGCCCTCCCCCTCCCCATCGCTGTGATTCCCAAAGAATGTTTTAATCCCATCCATCCCCTGTCAGCTGTTTCCAAGCGCTGATTCAATAGGCTCCCAAAAATCCCTATTCCAAAGTCAGTCTGACCCCCCCACCCCTCTCCTTCATTGTCCCTCTTTCACTTTAACCCCTTAATTGCTTCTGGTCTGATCTATACCCCCTCTTGATCAAAGGAGTGTTTAAAGAAGATCAAGCGTCCATTTTTAACCCCTAAGGGTATAGTTAGCGCATTCCGAGAGCGATACAACGGTGCAGGTGTAATATTCAAGGTTGACCCAAGGTCAGTGAAATATAATCGGCCCTTCTTGCCCCCCGGGGGTGGGGGGGGGGAGAGGTTGGCGGTGAGATCTCTGTAATATACATAGCTGCCTGTTATTACTGGGCCAAAATGTGATTTCCCTCCAGAAGCAGCGGCGTTAAACCGTGTAAATAAACCCGCCATTCCGGGGGAAAACACAGGAGCGATCCGTTCATGTACTAATTTTCTTAATAAAGCAACTTGCCGCGGCGGTGAAACTCCATCTTGAGCGATTGCGCTGCGGCGTACATGAGGCGGCGTGCTGCTCGCCCTAACAGCACCTTGATGTATTTGTGCACAGGCGTTGCGGTATGAATAAATAAAACCGCCACCGAATCCCTTCTCCGGCAGCCGCTAGCGAGGAAACTTCCCAAGGAAAGTCTACGGAGGACAATATTTGATTTTTTTTTCTAAAGTGGCGGCGGAATGGTATCGGAGTTAATCAGTGGCGGCGGCGGCGGGGGGAGCGCGGAGATAATGGAAGTTTATTTGTAAAATGGAAATGCTGATTTTCGTACACCCACACCGCTCCACGGGAATTAATGGGCAAACATATTCCCCCGAAATCTGCCATTACAGGAGCTTGTATTAACAAAGTGACTATAGATTGCAGGTGACTGATCTAATTCCCGTGGCGGGGGAACGCTTACACGCCGTCACGTAAATTGGTATCGCCCCTCTCAGTCATATGGGAAAAGTCATTAGCTATTCATATATGTATATGTATATGTAAATATATGATAATGACATCATATATGTGTATATAAGCCTGTGATAAACAATGTTACTGTTACTCTCTCTCTATGTTCTGTAAAATTATACATTACCATTCCAATAACGGCATATAACAGGCACATAGAACATTGCCCCCTAGTGGCCAGTTTATCATAAAGATAACATTGTTTCAGTTTCGTCTGTTGTAACTGATTTATTTTTGTTCCTTGTTCACCAGATATAGGATTCCTATATGATCAGTAGGGATCTGACCACACCGATCACAAAGGTACAATCATGCATCTCTCCAGGGATAATACGTAACACTGGCTGCAGAGAGATTAGAGCACAGCAGTGTGAGGAGGCATCTCCAGTACAATGCTGGAATATAAATCCATATATCACAGTCATGCTGCTGCTTCCAACAATACACACAAAGTATGATTACATATCTCTGCAGGGACAACACATAACACTGGCTGCAGAGAGCACAGAGCACAGCAGTGTGGGGATATACCCCCATTCCAATCTGGAAAGTAAATCCATATATTACAGTCCTGCTGCTGCTTCCGACAATACACACAGAAGGAATGATTACTTATCTCTGCAGGGACAACACCCAACACTGGCTGCAGAGAGCACAGAGCACAGCAGTGAGGGGATATACCCCCATTCCAATCCTGGAATATAAATCCATAAATCACAGTCCTGATTTAACTAACATACTTGCAGGTATGATTAGACATCTATCCAGAGACTATACCTAACACTGCCTGCAGAAAAATTAGAGCACAGCAGTGTTAGGATGTGCCCCAAGTACATTCCTGGAATATAAATCCATATTTCACAGTCCTGCTGCTCCTAAAAAAAAACATACAAATGTATGATTATACATCTCTCCAGGGATGATACCTAAGACTAGCTACAGAGAGCACAGGGCACAGCAGTGTGAGGACACACTTGTAGTACAATACTGGAATATAAATCTATACATCACAGTTCTGCTGCTACTAACAACATATATAAAGGTCTGAATACACATCTCTGCCTGTATCTGTGCACATGATTCTTGTCGTCCCAGGATCCTCTAGTGCCATGTACCACACTGGCATTCACAACAGTTGGACTCACACTTTCCAAAGTTATATCTGTCGCCGGACACAATGCCAACGTAAAATCATCCCAAGCCACACACTTGTTTCCTATGGGAGCGGCGCTGCCCCCTCTATAAGGGATCAATGTTTATGTAAGATGACACTTCAAAGAAGAGGGGATACAAAGTGCTCTGCTGAGAGGTGGCAGCTGCCTGGGGCACCATCTCAAGGGGGCATCATCTTACCAATCCCCAACTGTGCCCCATAGACTAACAAGCCATGTATAGGAATCCAGAGGGATGGAGAAGAAGGAGCTTCTGTGCTGGGCAGCTGGGAGGGGGAGGTCAGATTTACTCCGAAATCTGGATATACGATATGAGACCCATGTGATACAAAGTGACCCAAATCTCAGTACCAGAGCCAGCGCTGATCCTCCTCCGCATTCCTGGGGTGGTCAGCTGTGAATACACTAACACGGTGCCAAGGCTTTCTTTCTTAAATGGAAACACTAGAAAGTTTTCCAAAGCTGTATAACAGGCACCCAGCTTTCCTAGAATCCTGCACTCTGAAGTTCTGCAGGGATGCATCCCTACCAGTCTATGGCCCATCACATCTACCATTCAGGGAAAGTAAGGTAACAAACTAATCAATACTAGTAGTCGTCACCCAGCTTTCCTAGAAGCCTGAAATCTGCCGGTTGTGCACATATACATCCTTTCCGGGCCATGGTCCAATATAATTTATCACATCTACCGTTCACAGACCAGCGGAAGAAGAATGACAAACGCATCATCATTACTGGTCGTCACCCAGCTTTCCTAGGAACTGAAATACAGGTTGTTTTTGGAATCACAGCACGGCTCTACTGAATGAAATCAGATTACTTTGCAATACCATACACAGCCTGTGGACTGAGGTGGCGCTTTTGTTCCAAAAAACAACCACGTTTTTATAATTATACACAATAAGGTTGAGTGGTTCATAGCAGACTGTATATGGCATGGGAAAGCTGGGTAAGAACAGAACTGCTACAACAGCATTATTGGCTGTTACCCAGCTTTCCCAGTAACTGATAGGCTCATAAAGTATTTTAATCTCCAGGACCAATGCCCTGTGACTAGATAACTTTCGTTTGGCCATTCAGTATCTTAGCAAGGCTGAGTTAGAGTACTACCATGGCAGCTATTTTAACCATCACCCAGCTTTCCTAGAAACAGATATGCCTGCGAAATCTCTTTGTTTCTCAAAAACAATGAACTCCTGCAGTTTAGCCATTCAGAGCCTTGGTAAAGCTGAGTAACCGACTCCCACAGGCATACTTTACCCACCATTAACCTCTTACACCCCAGATGTAACCCTCGCACTGCCTAGCCCCATTAACAGGGAATGTGATTAGTTACTGCCCCATTTAACCATTCAGGAGCTTGGGAAAGGTGGGTGACCAACTCATACTTCATCATTATCCTCTTACATTCCTGATACAACCCTGGCACTGCCTAGTGCCATTACCAAATAGTGTGATTAGTTACTGCCCCATTCAGCCATTCGAGATCTAGGGAAAGCTGGGTGACCTACTCACAAGAAAATATTTTACCAGTCATTAACCCTTTCACATTTCAGATGTAACTCTTGCACCACCTAGCCCCATTACCAGGGGGTGTGACTAGTAACTGCCCCATGTAGTCATTCAGGGCCTTGGAGAAGCTGGATGATTGACTCAAGTGGGTATATTTTACCCATCATTAACCTCTTACATTCCAGATGCAACCCTGACACTGCCTATCCCCATTACCAGGTAGATTAGTAACTGCTCCATTTAGCCATTCAGGATCTTGGGAAAGTTGGGTGCCCAACTCACATGGGCTAACTTTACCCATCTTTCACCTCCTACATTCCAGATGTAACCCTGGCACTGCTTAGCCCCATTACCAGGGGATGTCACTAGTGACTGCCCCAATATTGGCTTTTACGGAAATTCAAATTTCCCTCCTCCCTCCCCCATTATGTAGAAGAATGCGGCTCGTTAACAATTTGTTACAAATTAGTGTAAATATTTTCCCTCTCTGTGACAGCGGCAGGCGGTTAGGGGAGACGTTATGGGGTCAGGCGGGGGATTCGGAAGATTTGGTGGTGAGTAGAGGACAGACATAATACACAGAGTGTAAGTGGATCCTTATAAGGAGAGCAGTGAGCCGAGATGGATGTCTGCCTGACCCCTATGTAAATATACAGTACAGATGAAAGTCCTCGATTCCCCTCATCCCTCTCCCCCCTGCCAGGATCCTCGCACAGCACCTCCTGCTCTACCACAGTTTTGCCGTTTTCTTCTTTTTTTTTAATAACTTCTCCGACTCTCCAGTGATTTCCCGGCGCAGACCTGGAGCTGAGCGGAATATTTATACCGTGTTTACGGTTTATGCCGGGTTATTAGCATAACTACAGAATTTTTCGGAACCGCAAAAGGGGGACACAACCAGAGCGCACCACAGAAAATTATCAGCATACAGATGAGCGAATTCGGTACAAATCTGCCAATACTCCGGCACCAAATCAGCTCAGATCCCGAAAATTTGTATGTTTGTAGAAGATGAAAGAAGCTAATTTTTAATCAAACTTTTTAAACAAAAAAATTCTGTGTTTTAGATGTCTAGAGGGGGTAATATACCAATTTCCAAAACAAGTGGAGCAACATCGCTTCAGATTGATTCCATACCGACCCGAATTCGTTGAAAGATTTTCTCAGGGCCGGCGCCAGCACTAGACATACCTGGGCAAGTGCTGGGGCCAAGAGCTGCTGGGGGGGGGGGGCCCACATAAGGCTGTACATAAGCAATCCATGGGGGTGAGGGGGGGGGGGCTTTATATAAAATAAACACTTGCGGCTGTTTGGGATGATAAATTAGGGAATATTGTAGGCAACAGGAGACTGCTTTAGTTTCAGAATTTTTAATGCTGCCACGTGAGTTCTCTGCAAAGGGGCCCGCTGAGGCTCTGCCGTCCAGGGGCCTACTGAAACCCGGAGCCGACCCTTTGCTGATGCTTCACTGAATCGTATCTTGAATGATTCACTCATCTATACTTAGGAGACTCACACTTGACCCATTCTAGATAGAGTGGGACAGTCACGAATTATCGAGTCCCAGGCAGTGGGAGGTAAGTCCTGGGCTTCATCTCAATATGTGTCCTGCCAAATGCCATCATTACCACTGAACCGAAAACTTTCTTTGTTGCACAGAACTTTTGCCCCCATTTTGCCATCACAAAAACTTAGGAGGTATGAAGCCCCCCTACTCTTCTGTCTTGCCTGCTGACGCTATGCGTGGCACTGTACCGGCAGGCATGATGACATCATCACATGGCGCCCGTCAGCCTTTGCCGCATACAGCAGCTGCTCAATGATGGAGCGGATAGCCGTCAGCTTCCTGTTTCCCCATTGCAATGGATTTGAGAGATACATTATAGCATAACTCCAAACCATCCTGGGTTTAGCGGAACAGCCCTTTTAGCTCCCCGCTCCACCATTGGGTCTCGGCCGCTGATCACAATGTGGTGACATCTAGCGCCTCCCCTCACGGTCGCAGGGATCAGGAACAGAGAAAGGTGAGTGTCTGGAAAGGAAAGGGTAGGGGTGGTTTGGGGTAGGAGGGTTCCTAAAATGGGGAAGAGGGCAGTTACTAAACTCTGGGTATTAAAACAGGTAACATAAAAAGGTGATGTGGAACATGAAAGGGGGATGATGTCTAAAAGTAAATTACAGATGGGGGCATTACAAGTCGATGTTTTCTAAAAGGGGGGCATTTTTAATGGGGAATGCACCACAAGGGGGCATTAGACTACATATGGGTCACTAAAGGGGTTATATTCTATGGGCACTCTATGGGATGGGGTTAGGGTGAGGTTAGGTGGCAACTTCTATCCCTCTTTTCATTTTGAGACAGTTTGGGAGTATTCGATTAGTCAAACATATCAACCCCCAATAATTGAGGACCACCACCACCCCTTTCTCAATAAGAAGGTCCTGCTCGGCCCAACATGTAGCGCAACCTATAAAGAAGAATGAAAATGGAAGGAATAAAAGAATCTACAGCGATGGATCCGCTGCTGCGGTAAGCAAAAGATAAAGGTGATAAATTCCCAACTTTGACAAGTGGTACAGGCTCAGGCCGGAGTCTGGAGGGAGGCATAGATCAGGAGAACAGGAACAGAACAAGGAAGGCAGAACGTTACTACTGGAAAAGGAAAAAACCTAGAAAGACATGAAGCTGTGGCGCTGTGATATGATGGATAGGACCGCTGTGCACATTATATGGTCCCTATGATGCTACTACCCCACCCCCGCAGATCTTATATGGGATGCACTGGGGGTACTGTTACTGTATGATGGCTGAGGATTCTCTCTATGTATCTACCACTGTGCCTATGTCATATCTCAGGTCTGAATACTAGTAACCTGCTCTGAACCTTTTATGATACATAATAACTAATATTCTAGAACCCCCCCCCCCTCACCCCACGCCCGCTACTAGAGATCTCTGCAGACTTGACGAGTTCTGAAGATTTGCTTTGCTCGTTTAGAAGATGTTGGATAGGTATGGTAAATGTATGTGTCATTTGAGGACAATGTGCTGACGTTCCCCCTAGTAAAAGTCTCCGCGGACCCCCTGTGGACCCCCATTCATGCCTTCACATTCCAGTATCCTGAGACAGAATGGCCTGTCCCCTACCCCCTCCCCCATACTGTATGTGTCATTACCCACTGCTGCTTTTATAAAGAGGGGGTTCCTAACCATAACAAAGAGATAGCTGCCCTGGGCCCCCGAATATAATTGCTTCTATGGCACTGTATATAAGTATGTAGTGCTATTTCAAGAAGTAAGATTTACAGTAAGTATTCTCCAGTGTTAGGTATTGTTCCTGGATGTGTGGGTCTGATGTAAGTAGCAGTAGCACTGGGATATAAGGAGGATTATATTCAAGGATTATAGCTTCTGGGGAATGTCCTCACACTGCTGTGCTCTTTGCTCTCTGCAGCCAGTTAAGAAAAGTCCCTGAAGGATTGTAGCTTCTCCAAGTGCACTGGGGAATGTCATCATACTGCTATTCATCTATTCATCCATTCAACCTACTGGTGCATTTAGAGCAGTGATGGCGAACCTATGGCACGGGTGCCAGAGGTGGGACTTAGAGCCATTTCTGTGGGCACTCAGGCCATCACTACAGGAGAGAGTTCCCCAAACAGGACCAAATCCACCAAATCTTCCTTCAGTCTCAGGCAACTTAAGAGATGCTGCTCTTGGCTCTATTTTAAAGCGACACTTCATTGACTGTTTGGAACTGCGGGAAAAGTGAGAAGGTGTTGACATAACTGCATTGTCTTTGGAGGTCCTCCTACTGCACCCAACATTCTGTCTGTACAGAGAGACCCTGGAGAGAAGCTACAATGATAATCTTAATTTGCTCTCTTTCTTTCAACTGTATTTGTGGCCTTAGGCGGCCGCTACAAAAGGTGTGTAAGAACAGGTAGCAATAAGTTACTGCTTAAAATGCCATGTTGATGCTTCACGGTAAATAACTGGATTTTGGTTGTAGTTTGGGCACTCAGTCTCTAAAAGGTTTGCCATCACTGATTTAGAGTGTAGATGTTGGTTCTTATTGTCCTCTGTAAATTATACTATGTAATAAAAAAAGAAGAAAAACAGAATTGGACTTATTTACTAAGGGTCTGCGGCCGCTCCTTCGTTGTATTTTCTCAACGTTTTGGGATTTGTGCCACTGTGACAGGTATTTGACTGGGAATTGTGTTGCGACAGAACTCGGGAGGCGTGCTGTCGGACGATCTGACGGATTCGGACTGAGCGTGGGATTTAACTTTCAAATTGTTTTGCAAGACCAAGCACTTACATGCAGCGGGAAGAAGATCAACTCTGTCTGACCTGAGAAGGGAAGTGACACATGCAGGATATCGGGTGCACAATTGTAGTGAATCGCGGCACGGGGTATTATCGTCGGTGAACGTGTCAGGACGGGTAAGTAAACGTGCCCCCAATGTAGTTGTTGAAGAGTTGACCTGTTTAGGACTGTAGAGCTGCAACATTGTAACAATCCAAAAAGTTCAATGACAAATTCCTCACCATGGTTTCTCTAGTGCACATTTACTGCTACATTTTGCGTCTTTGGAATTCCGTGATTGTCCAGAAGAAACATCCGGGTTCATATCAAAGCACTGATGAAAAAAACACTGGATCCCCTTCATCACTGCACAATAAGCAATGAACAGCAAGCAAATAATAATAGCAGGGAGGAAGCCTCTTCTATGCAGCAGCGTAATCGCTTTCGTGAGGGAGAAGAACATTTGCGCCTGTGATTTATTCCTCTCACATTTGCTGTGCATTCAGCAATTTAGCAAATAACAAAGAGATAAAAAATAATAGGAGTAATGCCGGGCATAAAACACTCAGTATATAATAAGAAGAAAATGTAAAGTGGAGACCCTGAAGGAGCTACAAAAGCGCTCGTAAAGATAAAGATCCGTAACGGCGCAGGACACTCCATAACTCCTTCCCGTATCCTCTAAGTACGACGTCCAGTTTATTTTGTAAGTTGCAAGGAAAGGTAAACAGGAGGGGAAGAGATTAGGAGACGCGCCGTTCTCCGCTCATTAATACAATCACATCACTCCTGACAATGGGATATTTATCACCGTGCCGTCGGAGAGAGCTTTTCGCTCCGTGATGCGCATCTGTCTAATGATTCGAGGGGATCGCGTAATGAGCAGCGTCTGTCCTCTGCCGGTGACGCTTCGATGCCTGCAAACTCCTTTTCTCTTTGGGGAAAGAGGTGATCATCTGTCCCCGTTAACCATACACATCCCAGGGTGAATGTTAACTAAGACAACCCTTTCCTGACCATGGAAATCTCTAGAACCCCTTACCTTTAGGCTATCACCCTACAAATGTTTTTCAGTCTGCTAGAGATCTAAGATTATTCTCTTCTTTAATCCAAACCTCCCAATTACATCTCCAGGACTTCTCCTGAGCTGCACCAATTCTCTGGAATTCCCTATTCCTGAAAGTCAGACTAATACCCTACTACCAAAGTTTCAAACATGCCCTAAAAACCCATCCTTTTTGGGGGATAGATCATGCACCTTGTGTAGTGCACTGGATCAGAGGAGCATTGAAGTCTGAAAATTTGTGGACATTTGAATATTTCCCCGAAGTCAGGGCTTTTTACTTTATTTTACATCAAGGGTTAATCTGCTTTTATCAATAGTGTTTTGTTATATACATTCTGTTTTTGAGTATTGTATCTGTTTAGACCTATAGAAATGGTTAATGAACACTGTGAGACATGTCTGGCTGTATATCTCTAACTAAAGAGAAGCTAGTAATTTTTCACAGTTATAAAAGAAAAATAGACTTGTTTACCAGAAAAGCAGACAATCTGACCTTTATAATGACAGGTGATGTCTGGAAAGTTGTTTACCACTTTAGAACCTTTCTCAATGTAAGTCTATAGGAGAATGCTGAAATAGAAGGTATATAAAGAGGACAGTCCCAGTCCCTAGTGTTTTGTAGTTAGGGAATAGAGCATGGAGGAGAAGGACAAGCAGAAAATGAAGCTCAGATGGAGATACTCTGCAATAGACCCTGGACTCCTGGCCTGTGACCAGGCTACCAGCCTTCTGAGAAAGAGAGGGACAGCTACCCCAGGCCCTCAGATCTTCAGCATTAACCCTTCTTTTGCCAGGGAGGAGATTGGAGAAGTCAGCCCTTTGATTTGCTTTGCACCTGAATTTCTTCAGTAAAGAAGGAAACTGTTCACTGCAGACCCTGACACTCTGGACTAATTTCCTATTGGGGTGCACCACGACTTACCATCCATTCCAGAGAGCAGCAACATATGGTTACACCTCAATGGTGCTTGGCAGACCCAGAATTGCTTCAGGACCACCCCTTACCTAGGCTTTGTGCTTTAATCTGCACATAAAGATGGCGGCTGTTGATGGATCATGTACCATGGACCATTGTATAAGCGCTGTCAACTCCCGTCAAGCTCTTGCCAACCAAACCCATCTCCAATTGTTTCACCCGATCATGTTATTGTTCTGCAATATCTGTATATGTCCCCCATGATCTGTAAAACACTGCGAAATATGATGACACAATATAAAGAAGTGAAAAGGTGAATAGTAGTGAATGGAAGACGTAACTGATGAATAGAAAGGCTTGAAAAATCCATATCTGGTCGCCTTAGTTCCCACTTGCACTAGGATATGTATTGTCAAACAGTCTCTGGCGTCCAAATTATCATCATTTAAAGATCAATATATTGCTTGAACCTCTGTACAATGTGTCTTTGTTATCAGGAGTTCACGCTGTGCCAAAAGCATCACTCTAAAGAGACTTCAGAATAATCGAGACGTTGACTTCATCCTGGATCCCCACAATGATCTTCTCCATCACCGTGTTGTTGTTACCATCAAGTGGTTTTGATATATATTGACAAAGTAGGAGAAGGCGAATCCTTCTTTCCCATCGACTCGACCCTCTTGACGGGAAGTAGTTAACAGCAGATCTAGATCTATCCTCTTTCAAGGGCACCATGAGTCTCCAACCAAGCGGAATAATCTGCAGCCCCTCGGGGAAACATGTGGTGAGGATATGACAGACACATGGGAAGATGAAAAGTAACTATGTAACGGGTAAAACTTGCCCCAAAGAGGTTCAATCATTTGCCTTATTAGAAGACCCAGACTGCCCTGGGCCAATCCTCATCCTCCTGCTGCCACAGTAATGGTATGAGACTCGAGACACGGAATGAGCATTCCCCGGATACACTCTGCCCATTAGAAACGCATGGAATGAGAATGCCTAATGGAGGATTTGCTCCAACCAGACGATTTCACGCATCCATTATATTTTGATAGAATGTAGCAGTCGCTAAATTTTGGCCAGAAACTGGTTCCTCCTCGGGAAAGAAACCGCATAGTCAACGCCTGTCAACATAGCACATCACACTGATCTGTTACGTACATGGCAATAGACTAGCTGTGTAATGCTTCATCCCAGAAACTCTCCATCATTAATAACAAATCATCTATGTGACCCGAGTTTGACAACCAGTCATAAACTTACTCTATCACCTGGACCGGATGTCCGTCTTTATCCGACAACTCTCCATCCTTCTCTATGCGGCAAATTGTAGCACCGTATAAATGGAAGGTGAGACTAATATTCTACAAAACTCTTGTGACTTACCCTGTCTATACTACCTGTGATTGCTGTGTGCAGAGTCTTTAGTGTATTCCTATGTATGTAGCTTCATACTGCTGCACCCTGCCTGTCCATACTGTCTGTGAATGCTGTGTACATGGTCTGCAGTGTGCAACACCCCTGCCAATGTGCGGGCAGAAGAGTATTTGCGAATAAGCCACCTTGTTTGTGTCTCCCCAGTAGGTGAGCCTGCACAACTCACTTCAGGGATTATATAGCTATCTAGAGGTAATTAGCAGCGGTAGATTCTGCCTGGACAGGTATGGGTTAAAACTGTTTAATATTGTTATCCAATGATGTTCCAATCTGTAAGCTGGAGTGTGATTGGAGAGTAAGCACCACCTGACCAGGGAGCAACAAAACCCCTGGACAGGAAGGGGCAAGGCTCTCTTAGGATCCAGCTCCTGACATAGGAGCATCTCTTTAGGCCCAGCTCTCAACACTTGAGGAGCTCCTTAGCCACAGGCCCTTCCACAGAGCAGAGAGTCTGTCTTAGCTCTCAACTCTTAGGCCTAAGCTCTCCTAGAGAGCACATCTTAGAGACAGAGTGTCAGTGAACCACTAGCACAGACACACAGAACACCCAGGACAAAGCTGCAGCTTCCATACCTGGACGCAGCTACATCCCAGCCTGCATCTACTACCAGGCTGGTGACCAAACTCCTGAGGACACTCTCCATGACCACTCCAGTAATCTGGAATCCCTCCAGTAATCCGACATCTGTTCTGAAATCGTTTGGCCCGTTGCCTGCAGTTGTTCCAATAAAGAACCGTGAGTTACTTTTGCACAACGTTGCCTCTGTCTGATCCATGGATACAGCTGTTACCATCATGGGCTTCCCCATCCATCGCCCAGGGACTCATACTACAGACAGTAAGGGGTTGCCCCAGGGAGAACCACTACATTAGCCTCCCCCTTTACAATTTCTTGCACACACCACCTGCTGGAGAGCTGCCAGGCAGTGGAACAGCCATCCGGTCCCCATACCAAGCACCGTGACACTAGCGTCCCTAGGCCGCAACCACCAGCCACTCCGGTATTCTGGGCCCCGGCTGCCTCCAGGCCCCAAGAAAAGGCTGCGCCCCGGTGGGGGAAGTTGCAAGTGTATTCCATGAGATGTAGTTTTAGACTGCACCCTGTCTGTATATACTATCTGTGAGTGTTGTATGCAGAGTCTTCAGTGTATTCCTATGAGCTGTCATTTTAGACTGTTGCATCCTGCCTGTCTACACTTTCTGTGAGTGCAGTGTGCCGAATCTCCAGTGCAATCCCATGGGATATTGCTTCAGACTCTTCATTATATTACTATACACTGTAGTCTGTGGGTCTCTGTGGGTCTCCTTTGTGCCGAGTCTCCTGCCTCCTGCTTGTAAGAGCTGACATGGAGGAACCAATGACAAGCAGGAGGCAGAGGAGACCGAAAATACATCACATAGGATGCAGTGAGACTCTCAGGTGTGAGATAGCAGTTTTATGTCACTGCTGCCCCTAGACAGAGCAATTCAGTGTGATAAGTGACCCACCTGCAAAAACAGAGGAATCATGGGAAATAAAACCATATAAAAAAGAAAAGAAAGATTTCAAAATATAAGACGAATCATAATAAGCAAATTAAATAAAACAGGTACTTCCCCCCTCCGACTGTGTGATATTATAGCAAACAGACAGAAGGGAAGAAGTGTTCCTGCTCAGTGTATCAACCTACAGCACAGAGAGGCTCTGGTAACGCCCCAGGAGCCATTTTGGCTCATTAGTATAATTGTAAAAGTTGATTTTAGATGAAAGGAGGCCATGGATAACATATATTAAAAGATACTGCAGTCACTGTGCCTGGGGCTATGAGTAAGTGTTCCTGGTTGATTTGGATGGTAGATGTTTTGTATTTCTTTAAAAAACTCTTTCCTGGCCGGGACACAAAAAGCTAAATCTTCTTGTCCCCCCACCAAACCATGAGACACATTCTTTTCATTTACTACAGTAAAACAGCCCTTTGTGATCAGGATAACATCAACATTTGTGGTGGTGAAAAGCGGGCATGGGGTGTATGTGCCAAAACAACCTTGGCAAGCGGCTGAGGCTTGTGTGTCCTCACTTGTCACTTCTGAATAGGAGAAGAGCTCCGGATCCGAGGCAAGTCCTTGCATCTTATGAAGCCACGGGATAGGTGCTAGCATGTGTGATAAAATAGTAACACAATCACCGTCTTAAGACACCAGACGCTCCAAATTATTTGGGCTTTGGGCCAACGGGGCCTGCAGATACGATAGCGCTGAGTGCACAATCACCGCATTGTCAATTCTGACCTCATTTATTGGCATGGAAGACACCTGGAGGCGGAGAAGGGATTCGAAAGGGTTAAATTATCCATTACAATTCACAAGCCATCGCAGGGACGGAGATTGCAGTCATTGCAGTCGTCGCTATCTCCTGCCTTTGGAAGTAGTAACTTCTGTTCCAGACTAATCTACCTCCACGACCTCGGAGACTGTCCCTTGTGTACTTGTTTTATCTGCGCGCTGTCAGACTCGCCGTGAATCCCGGGGCCCGCGACTCTCAGCGCCGCTCATTCTGCTGAGCTGTCCAGATTATAGATCCAGATTAACGTGACGGGAATGGGGCTGACTACAACGCACCCCAATGTTACGTCCCTAACAGTCAAAGACGCCATTCCGGAGGCCTCCAAGGACCAGTCCACAAGCTCCGAGCCGGACTCTCTAGATCCCATCATCAGCCACAGACTAACACACAACTGAGGACGTCCACCTGCTGACCCATCTCTCTCCTGCCGGATGACAAGACCAGTGAAATATCACATTTCTCAGTGTACACATCCCTAATGGGAAATTCGTTCCGGATAATCCTAGACATTCCTAGAACGGATCAAACAAGTTTTTCTCAATTTTTACCTTAATATTATTTTCCTAAAGTGATGCAAAATTAAAGACGATGTAGCTTGGGAGACCAGACACAGGACCCCTGTACTGTGTAGCCTTCACTTACACCCTAAAAGCTCATTTCACACCACCCTCCATAATTCTAACAGCCCTACATATAACAATCACCCCTTTCCATGTATTCTTATAGACTATAAGAAGCTCCTGGCATCTTTAAAGTGAACCTGTCACCAGGAAGGTAATTTTTAGCAGTTGACAGGTTCCAATAGCCTATGCTATGCAGATTTTTTATAAATGTCACCATTCTGAATACTGCCACTACTTTATAAAACTTTATTTCACATTACCTGGCTCACTGACAACAGCCTGTGGTGAGTCCCAGGGAAAGGGACAGAGGCTTACCTGTTATTTCACATCAAAAACGGGTTCCTGCTATAGGCTTATACATCCTATCGACATGACACCATCCCTGAGCCTCTGTATACCAACAAGCAGCGCATACTGCACCGGGTTATGAACAAGGTAAATGTTACTTCTTTCTTATTTTTAAACCACCTGGAGCCCATAGTAGAAAAATCATGATAACAACCAGACAATCCCTTTAAGGAGTCTCACAGAAACTCCTAGAAATATGCCATCACTTTACAAGATGGAAATACCCCTTTAAGATGGCACAGGGGCAGTACAATATAATATGTTCGCACAAGCAGGTGCCTTGTACATGTATGTCCACATCTGGTAACAGATTAAGAACCAGCAATCTCAAGCATGATAAACCAGGGAGTCTTACTTTTTCTAAAATCAACTTTTAAAATTATACTAATAGCCCCTCTGCAATTTGGCTATACAGACAGTTACACTGTCTCACCCTCCCCGCTGCTCCCTCAGGGAGTGGCCACTGCACAAGGGAAGCAGGGAGGAGGGTGAGACAGTGTAACAGCCTACAAAGCCAGATCACAGAGGGGCTAGCATAGGCCATAAGACTCATTAGCATAAGTTTAAAAGTTGATTTTAGAAGGAAGGACGCCATGGATAACAAAGAAGATTAACACAGTCACAGTGCTTGGATCTATGAGTAATATCCCTGGTTTATCAGAATGGATTTGATGCTAAATTTCCTTTAAATTGGGGGTCACAATGGGCATGTACTTCTGGTGTGGAGTGTTGAGGTGGGCCGCCAAAGAGTCATTAAGCCCTAAGCTTGTAGGTAAATGGACTTACCAAGGCAAGTGAAAGAAAACCTAGCTCCAGTTTCGGGTTAACCACTGACTCCATGGGTTAAAAAGTAACAAAGTACAGGCAGTCCCCGGGTTACATACAAGATAGGGTCTGGAGGTTTGTTCTTAAGTTGAATTTGTATGTAAGTCGAAACTGTATATTTTATAATTGAAGTTCTAGACAATTTTTTTTTCTTTTGCCCCAGTGACAATTGGAGTTTCAAAATTTTTGCTGTAATTGGACCAAGAATTATCAATAAAGCTTCATTACAGACATCTTATAGCTGATCATTGCAGTCTGGGACTATAGTAACATCCAGAGAGCTTCACCAGAGGTCACAGTGGGCAGAGGGGTCCGTCTGTAACTATGGGTTGTCTGTAAGTCGGGTGTCCTTAAGTAGGGGACCGCCTGTAGCAATATCCATGCGGAGATGTTACAAATGTATATCCATATATGTCTAACAATCCTCCTGAGCTGCGCAGGACCTTGGCTGCCCCTTATGTTGTCAGTCATCCCCCTCCACATTGTGCTCTCGCCTGTTCTGGACCTTGTACTTCTGGCACCCAACCTCTTGTTACAACTATTCTTGGACATGGAGGAGCAAATCCCGGCCAAGTCTGTCCCTAAGAACCAGGAGCCCTCCACTGGCAGATGTCTCTATACAAAGCAGAGCCGCATCTGGAAGAGCCGCCAAAAGAGTTAATAGCACATGTAGATCTCATTTCTGTCAAAGGCGCACAATGAGTATTCAAGCAAGTAAAGTAATCTGTGTCCCCGCAGGGGAACATGTGGTGACGATGTGACAGACACCGAAGCGTTCTGGAGAAGTCCTCTCATCAGCCTCTTATGGTGCAGCAATGTATGGAGAAGGTCCTGCGTCCCCCACATGATGCCTCCCCCCCCCCCCCCGTGTATTCATAGGAATAATGATGATCCCACCATAGGACCATATCCAGAACTCATATCCATTCTTCACATTCTCTTCCATGTTATATTTTAACCCCGTCCACGCCAGCATTTTATTCATTGATAGGTAACGCTCAACAGGTTACCTCTACAGTAGCCTCCATCCCTGAGGTCTCAGAGGCCTCGTACCCTTGTACAATGGAAAGGATTGGGGTGAATGCAAAAGAGGTTGAAGTTTTTGGTAACTAAAAAAAAAAAATACTGAGTAATTGTTACTGCTTACACTCCAAATGCCTAAAATTCAAGGAACATTTGAAGCCGGGTATGCTAGTTATAATAGATATAGTTGTGCTGAGCCCATATAGGAGTAGTAGTACTGTGCTGAGCCAATATATACAGGATAGGAGTAGTAGTACTGTGCTGTGCCCATATATACAGGATAGGAGTAGTAGTACTGTGCTGTGCCCATATATACAGGATAGGAGTAGTAGTACTGTGCTGTGCCCATATATACAGGATAGGAATAGTAGTAATGTGCTGTGCCCATAAATACGGGATAGGAGTAGTAGTACTGTGCTGTGCCCATATATACAGGATAGGAGTAGTAGTACTGTGCTGAGCCAATATATACAGGATAGGAGTAGTAGTACTGTGCTGTGCCCATATATACGGGATAGGAGTAGTAGTACTGTGCTGTGCCCATAAATACGGGATAGGAGTAGTAGTACTGTGCTGTGCCCATATATACAGGATAGGAGTAGTAGTACTGTGCTGTGCCCATATATACAGGATAGGAGTAGTAGTACTGTGCTGTGCCCATATATACAGGATAGGAGTAGTAATACTGTGCAGAGCCAATATATACAGGATAGGAGTAGTAGTACTGTGCTGTGCCCATATATACAGGATAGGAGTAGTAGTACTGCGCAGTACCCACATATACAGGATAGGAGTAGTAGTACTGTGCTCATATATACAGGATAGGAGTAGTAGTACTGTGCTGTGCCCATATATACAGGATAGGAGTAGTAGTACTGCGCAGTACCCACATATACAGGATAGGAGTAGTAGTACTGTGCTCATATATACAGGATAGGAGTAGTAGTACTGTGCTGAGCCAATATATACAGGATAGGAGTAGTAGTACTGTGCTCATATATACAGGATAAGAGTAGTAGTACTGTGCTGAGCCAATATATACAGGATAGGAGTAGTAGTACTGTGCTGTGCCCATGTATACAGGATAGGGGTAGTAGTACTGTGCTGTGCTCATATATACAGGATAGGAGTAGTAGTACTGTGCTGTGCCCATATATACAGGATAGGAGTAGCAGTACTGTGCTGTGCCCATATATACAGGATAGGAGTAGTAGTACTGTGCTGTGCCCATATATACAGGATAGGAGTAGTAGTACTGTGCTGTGCTCATATATACAGGATAGGAGTAGTAGTGCTGTGCACATATATACAGGATAGGAGTAGTAGTACTGTGCTGTGTGTATATGTAGGATAGGAGTAGTAGTACTGTGCTGTGCACATATATACAGGATAGGAGTAGTAGTACTGTGCTGTGTGTATATGTAGGATAGGAGTAGTAGTACTGTGCTGTGTCTATATATGTAGTCTAGTGCTGTGCCCTGAGTAACAACATACACAGAGGTCTGATTACACTACTCTCCAGGGACAATACCTAAAATTGGTTGCATCTTTGCAGGGTCAACACTACTGACAGTTTCCCTTTAATGTTGGATACATACATATTGATGTAATTTTACCCTCTACAAAATCCTCCCGCTACCAAGATTTGATTGACTACTTCCAAAACTAAACACCCCTTTATCTCCCCTTGTCGCAGTGATTTTGCCGTCTCTGATGACAAGTAAAATGATGACAAGAGGCGCTAATTCCTCCATCAGGATAATAACAAGCCAAAGGCATTAACCTGTCTGCAGACACAGCGCCAAATAATGGCTGGAAGGAGACGACTACAATGTCTGCGCCCTCTGTGTGTCCAGGGGAGAAATGGGGCCCCCAGGAACCAAGGACGGTTCTTATACTAAGGATTTGGATCAGAAGCAATTGGACCAGCAGCCTCCACAGAAAGATGAGTGCAGGCTAAACCAATATGTAATATCAATGGCCTGCAGATCAATATATACTTATTATGGGGGCACTATGGGGCTTCATTGATCACAGGCTGGTGCTAAATGCGCCAGCGTATGATGCTACCCCTGCCCCCGGCTCCGGGCGGTGCAGCGCATCACAACCAGGGCTCTTATATACCAGGTCTGACCTAGCGAAGAATAGCGCCATAGCCTGCAGTGCACAAGAGGCGCTAGTACTGTATCTACTATGGGGGAACTATTACTGTATCTACTATAGGGGAACTATTACTGTATCTATTTTGTGGGCACTATTACTGTATCTCTTATGTGGGCACTATTACTGTATCTACTATAGGGGAACTATTACTGTATCTATTTTGTGGGCATTATTACTGTATCTCTTATGTGGGCACTATTACTGTATCTACTATGGGGCCACTATTACTGTATCTATAAGGAGGGCACTATTACTGTATCTATTTTGTGGGCACTATTACTGTTTCTACTATAGGGGAACTATTACTGTATCTACTATGGGGGCACTATTACTGTATCTATAAGGAGGCCACTATTACTGTATCTACTATGGGGGCAGTATTACTGTATCTACTATGGGGCAGTATTACTGTATCTATTATGTGGGCACTATTACTGTATCTATTATGGGGGCACTATTACTGTATCTATTATGGGGGAGTATTACTGTATCTATTATGTGGGCACTATTACTGTATCTATTATGTGGGCACTATTACTGAATCTACTATGGGGGCACTATTACTGTATCTATTATGGGGGCACTATTACTGTATCTATTATGGGGGCATTATCACTGTATCTATTATGTGGGCACTATCACTGTATCTATTATGCGGGCACTATTACTGTATCTATTATGTGGGCACTATCACTGTATCTATTATGTGGGCACTATCACTGTATCTATTATGCGGGCACTATTACTGTATCTATTATGGGGGCACTATTACTGTATCTATTACGCAGGCACTATCACTGTATCTATTATGGGGGCACTATTACTGTATCTCTTATGCGGGCACTATCACTATATATTATGCGGGAACTATCACTGTATCTATTATGGGGGCACTATTACTGTATCTACTATGGGGGCACTATTACTGTATCTCTTATGGGGGCATTATCACTGTATTTATTATGGGGGCACTATCACTGTATCTATTATGTGGGCACTACTACTGTATCTCTTATACGGGCACTATTACTGTATCTACTATGGGGGAACTATTACTGTATCTCTTATGTGGGCACTACTACTGTATCTTTTATACGAGCACTATTACTGTATCTACTATGGGGGAACTATCACTGTATCTATTATGTGGGCACAACTACTGTATCTTTTATACGAGCACTATTACTGTATCTACTATGGGGGAACTATCACTGTATCTATTATGTGGGCACTACTACTGTATCTTTTATACGGGCACTATCACTGTATCTCTTATACGGGCACTATCACTGTATCTATTATGTGGGCAGCTTTACTGTATCTATTATGGGGGCACTATTACTGTATCTATTATGTGGGCACTATCACTGTATCTTTTATACGGGCACTATCACTGTATCTCTTATACGGGCACTATCACTGTATCTCTTATACGGGCACTATTACTGTATCTGCTATGGGGGAACTATCACTGTATCTATTATGTGGGCAGCTTTACTGTATCTATTATGGGGCACTATTACTGTATCTATTATGTGGGCACTATCACTGTATCTTTTATACGGGCACTATCACTGTATCTCTTATACGGGCACTATCACTGTATCTCTTATACGGGCACTATTACTGTATCTGCTATGGGGGAACTATCACTGTATCTACTATGGGGGAACTATCACTGTATCTATTATGTGGGCAGCTTTACTGTATCTATTATGGGGGCACTATTACTGTATCTATTATGTGGGCACTATCACTGTATCTATTATGGGGGCACTATTACTGTATCTATTATGTGGGCACTATTACTGTATCTCTTATGGGGGCACTATCACTGTATCTCTTATACGGACACTATCACTGTATCTATTATGTGGGGACTATTACTGTATCTATTATGGGGGCACTATTACTGTATCTCTTATGGGGGCACTATCACTGTATCTCTTATACGGACACTATCACTGTATCTCTTATACGGGCACTATTACTGTATCTACTATGGGGGAACTATCACTGTATGTATTATGTGGGCAGCTTTACTGTAACTATTATGGGGGCACTATCTCTTATGAGCACTGTTGCTGTATTTCGTACATTATGACTGTATTCATTATAGAGGGCTATTGCTGTGTTTATGGCGGTTTTTCCTTAGCGATTTTCTGTGTGAAGTGAAGTCATGCAGGGAAATGGATGTGGGGTTTAGCGTCTTCCAGCACTGAATGGGTTACAGGCGGCTTCTCCTGCTCTATGCCAAGGACGAGTGACTAATTGCACCGGGCCGGGTCCTGACGGGTGAGCTATCCAGGCAGCACCGGTGCGGCTCACACCCCGGCCATGACAGAATGATGAAGTAGCCCGCGTGGCCCGGGGCACGGCACTGGCAATAGCGCGGCAGCGACTATCCCCAGGTACCACCTATGCATGCACCAGCGCACCCGCCGGAAATGCCCCCATCATTAAGTAATGTGCTGGAGCAGAAGAAGAAGCCAAGACTCGGGACCCCTGAGCAGCAATGCGGATCCCCCCATGTGCCACCCCCCAAACCTTCACCTAATCCGCACGGGATTATAATTCCAGGCGACACATGCAAATACAATCCTAATATTCCACACACTCCTATTACATGAGCGTCAATGGCGCGGATAATCCGTCTGAGCGAACGAGGTAGAAATATCATCTGTCACTTAGTAAGTGGATTAAATAGACACGAGAGCGATGGCGGCATCTGTACCGTGCACCAGCATGTACCGCCATACAAATCCACTTCTCATGATAAGAACAGCGCCACCGAGACTACTGGCCGTGTGCGGTACTGCAGCTGGGCACAATGTACCTGAATACTGCAATACCAGACACAGCCTGAGAACAAGAGTGGCGCTGTTTCTAATTTTTGCTAATTCAGCAGCTGCAAAACCAGACATGAGCTGATGACAAGGGTCACAAACTTTTCATCTTATCTCTTGCAACCCCTTAATGTGGTGATATGGGGTATGAATGGGTCATAACACTGAGTCACCAACACGTTAAACTAGGGTTTCTGGTGATCAACAGCGCCACTCTTGTCATCAGGCTGTGTCTGGTATTGCAGTTTGTAAATTAGGCTGACAAGCAATACCAGGCATGGCCAATGGAAAAAAATGGCGCACCACTGAAACATTAGATGGTACAGTTACTCTTAAAGGAAATCTACTGTCAAAGTCCATCCTAATAAACCAGGGACATTACTTATAGGTCCAGGCACCGTGACTTTGGTAATCTTCTTATATTTGTTATCCATGGCCTCCTGCCTTCTAAAATCAATTATGCTAATTAGCCAGAAGAGCTCTGGGGGAGTTACCAGAGCCCCTATGTGCTACAGCTTCACAGGCATTTACACTGTGCAGGAGCACTTCCCCCTCCCCCTGTGGGAGATTAAGTCAGGCAAAGAGAAGGGAAAGGTGCTGAGAAAGCAGAGAGCGAGACAGTGTAACAGACTGTGAAACTACAGCATTGACAACTCCATTAGCCTTTAAGGCTCATTAGCATATTTTTGAAAGTTGATTTTTAAACGGGAGGAGGCCATGGATAACAAGTATAAGAAGATAGCACAGTCCCGGTGCCTGGATCTATGAGTAATGTCCCTGGTTTATCAGGATGGATCTTTATGGGAGATTTCCTTTAATCCTATTTGCAAATTTAGGCTTTTCACACATCAAGAACAAAAAACAGCGCCACTCTTGTGAACAGGTTGTGCCTGGCATTACAGCAGGTGAAGTAGGTTGATTGGCAATGTTTCTAGGCCCAACTTTTCAGATGAATATAATTCTTAAAGGGGTTTTCCAGGGTTCTAAAAACATGGCTGCTTCTTTTTTCAAAAACAGCACCACCAATGACTGTGGGCAGTATGTGGTACTACAACTAAGCTCCATTCATCTCTATACAGCTGGAACCACCAGTGACTTAACTAGAAGCTGATGGGCCCCAGTGCAAAGTCTGTGCCAGGCCCCCCGATAATGTGTGGTTTATAGTAATAGTCTTCTCATATGGGAAAGTGACACCATAAGGGCCCCCTAAACCTCTTGGGCCCAGGTGCGATCGCAACCTCTGCACCCCCTCAAGTTACGCCCCTGGGAACCACTCTTATCCTTGTTGTGTCTGGTATTGGATTAGGACGAGTTGCAATACCAGATTTAGCCCATGAGCAAGAGTGGCGCTGTGGCTGGAAATAAAATAGACAAAAAGACTAAAATAGATAAAAATTGCCACCAACCCCAATCATCTCCAATCTCCTCACCTCCTATTTCCGCAGTTAATGATTCAGGTAAAAGTAAACTCTGTGATGACCACACATCAGACGCCGCAATACGTTGAGGTCGTTGTGTAACAGCGGCGGCCATGACTGTGTCCCCCATTGTAGGGCAATATTACTGCTCCTACGGAATTCTATGCTAATAACTGGATACAATGTTATTATATAAAGATATTTTAGATTCCATGACGGATCATCTATTGTTATAAGTCCCCATTGTGGAGAGTGGAGTGACATACTCCATATTCGTAGACGCGAGGTATTGTAGACGCGTCTCACACATCACCTGGCATTACCTTACAACCTTTACAGAGTCTTGAAAAGTAAAATGTGTGACAGAGGAAATAATGCCGCCACAGAATACACAAAAAAAAACCCCTCACATGTTCATCTCATTGTTGCTTCTGTATCAGTTCTTCCCGATTTCTCTACCGATATCGACTTCCTGGCCCCTCCCCACACAATACAAATCATCCAATCACTGGCAACACTTGTGAACAGCCTAAGCCACTGATTGGCTGATCAGAATTATTACGGGAAATCTACCACCAAATCCATCCTGATAAACCAGGGACATTACTCATAGATCCAGGCACCGGGACTGTGATCATCTTCTTATATTTGTTATCCGTTCCATCTAAAATCAACTTTTAACATTATGCTAATGAGCCTGGATGGCTCTGGAGGCGTTACCAGAAGCTCTCCATTATAAACCTTCACAGGCTGTTACACTGTTCAAGAGCACTGCTCCCCTCCCAATTTGTGAGATAATAGCAGGCAGAAGGAGGGGGGAAGTGTGAAGGTACAAGGCGTTACCAGTGTCCCTCTGTGCTCTAGCTTCACAGGCTGTTATGCTGTCGCATCCTCCCCCTGCTTCCTTGCCACTTCCCCTGTGGGTGAATCTAAACTCTACACTGCCTGTGGCAGGCTACAGAACAACGCGGTCTCCACCCCATCCAATATGAATGTATCAGACTGTTTTTTTTAGTAAGTGGGTTCCCCATGCAGTGTCTAACATCCATGATCATATCGGATGTGTAGAGACTATTTTTAAGTGTCAGATCCTGCTTTGTAGCAAATAACTGTGCCCCTAATGCCGCCCCCATCTTGTTGCAGGTGGTGCCGCCTGAGGGAAGTGGCTCAACTTCCCTTAAAAAAATCAAATTCTTCAAAAAGATGTCCGTCCCTTCTTTGAACCTAAGCAATACAGTTTGGCTCCTCCTCCCTGTCTTAACTTCAGCCAATCCCATAATATTTTATAACCCCTGGCCCCTCCCACTTTACAACAACAAATTCCTTGTATATCCTTGCAATCTAATCCCTCACGTCAGGGCCTACCAAAAGGCTGAATTCATCGGCTTCGTATAGTCTACCACAACCCTCAACCCAAAAACATACTAAAGAAGATGCTAAATATTGGGTGGTAATGACTCAAAAATGTTACAAAATCCATTTGTTTCAAACATTCCGAAAGTAAAATCCTAGCAAATTTGGCCTGGAAAATGGGGCAGAGCTTATGGAAATTCCACCCACAAGGGGCTGACCTGAGTGTGTCTGCTGCATTCCTCGGGGGTGGGGCTAAGGAAACTTGATTTGACCAAACTATGTATATACTATATCTATGGTATGAATTGTAATCCTATGCCTGGCTCTCTGGCGCCCCCTGTATAAACCTGTCACACTTGTATCATCTGTAAATGCTGCTATAATCTTGTTCTTACTGCTTGTCCCTGGCGTTCTGTGACTGGCAGGGACCGTCTCGCTGTAGATGTCCCCGTGGACCAATTCTCACTTTACATTTCCGAATCCCAGTGTGACCATGTTCTCTCTCTTTTCTGACAACTCCCCTAAGGAAATCAAGATCTATCTTCTGGGTTTTGTAGAGTCTTGGTAACGTCTTCCTAGACGGTTACTATGGACTTTGTCGCCCTCGGTTAAGGCTTTAGGCTTCCTTCCCTTGATTGATACTAAGTATTAGAGGATCCCTCTGCCCGAAACTGTAAGTTATTACAAAAAGAAGGAGACGTCTGTAAAAATCCAGACATATACTGTAACTCTGCTGTGTACGGTTCCTCTGTTATTCCTCCAACAAATTGCCACTAAGTGACCATTGCCACTGGTCAAAGGGGCGTGTCCCGACCTGTCTGACAACATCTGCACTTATAGGACAATGTTAGGTCCTCTTTAATGCCTAGTTCCCACTGGATGTACTCACAGTATACTTTCCTTTTAAAGGGAATCTGTCAGCAGTTTTCACATTGAGAATTGTGTCCTCACACTGCTGTGCTCTGTGCTCTCTGCAGCCAATGTTAGGTATTGTCCCTGGAGAGATGTGTAATCATACCCTTGTGTACGTGGTAAGTAGAAGTGGAACTGTACAATATAGATTTATATTCCAGAATTGTAGCTTATCCAAGTACACTAGAGGTGTGTCCTCACACTGCTGTGCTCTGTGCTCTCTGCAGCCAGTGTTAGGTATTGTCCCTGGAGAGATGTATGATCATATCTTGCTGTATGTTGTTAGTAACAACAGAACTGTGAAATATGGATTTACATTCCAAGATTGTAGTGTCTTCAGGAATGTCCTCACACTGTTGTGCTCTGAGCTCTCTCTGCAGGCAGTGTTAGTTATTGTCCCTAGAGAGCTGTGTAATCATAACTTTGTATATGTTTTTAGTAGCAGCAGGACTGTGTAAATATGTACAATCTCCAGGATTGTAGCATTTCCAAGTGCACTAGAGGTGTGTCCTGACACTGCTGTGCTCTCTGCAGCTAGGGTTAGGCATTGTCCCTGGAGAGATGTATAATCATACCTTGGTGTATGTTGTTAGTAACAACCAAACTGAGAAATATGGATTTACATTCCAGGATTGTAGCGTCTTTGGGACTGTCCTCACACTGCTGTGCTCTGAGCTCTCTCTGCAGACAGTGCTGTGTAATCAGAACTTTGTGTATGTTTTTAGTAGCATCAGGACTGTGAAATATGTATTTTGTCCCCAGGATTGTAGCATCTCCAAGTGCACTAGAGGTGAGTCCTCACACTGCTGTGCTATTTTCTATCGTCATCAAACTGCTCTATCAACCAAGTCCTCTGCTCTGAATGAATGGAGAAGGATTCAACTGTAATCCTGCTGAAGACTCTCTGGTGGGAGGGACAGTGGAGCAGCTCAATGCACAGAATTAATAGAACAGCAGTGTGAGGACGCACCCTCAGAGCACTAGGAGAAGCTACAAGCCTGGAATATACATTCATTCCTTCCCTCTGCTCTGGGTGACTTCTGTAGTATTCATCCAGTTACCTGCTGCAGCACAGAGCATATAGCACAGCAGTGTGAGGACTCGCCCCGAGAAACAACATTTCTGGAATATAAATCCATATATCACAGTCCTACCGCTACTAACAGCATAAACACCCACAAGCTTTCTATAGCTTCAATGTAGAGCAGAGGGGAAGGGCTATGTTGTAGCTCGATGCAGAGAGCACAGCAGTGTGAGGACTGGAATATAAATCAATTTATCCTAGTGCTGCTGCTACTAACAACATAAACAAAGGTATGATTACACATCCCAACAGGGACTATACCTAACACTGGCTTCAGGGCACAGCAGTGTGAGGACACACCCCCAGTGCCCTTGGAGAAGCTACAATACTGGAATATAAATCCACAGTCCTGCTGCTACTAACAACTTAAACAGCTTTCAGATTGCACATCTCAACAGGTATAATACATAACACTGGTTGTAGAGAGCACAGAGCACAGCAGTGTGAGGACACACCCCCAGTGCAGTTGGAGAAGCTACAATCCTGGAATATAAATCCGTATAGCACAGTCCTGCTGCTACTAACAACAACAGTTGTATGGTCCACACTACTCACACTTCCCCTTTAAGAGGTGTGATGGTCTCCACTATTACGTCTCTATTAGCAGCCCCTAAGCACCTGTTGTAATAACTGCAACAAATACAAAGGAGGTTAAAGTCTAAATAAAAGCATATTAAAAAAACACAGCGGAAACGTGTAATAGTGAAGCCATAACAAATTACGTCTCGCTGTACATTTTATGGGGCAATTATCCTCTAACGACCCAACGAGATTACACTTTGTGTCAAGATTCTCCTCACATTATACTTTACTGAGCGCCGAAAAGTACAAAAAATGAGAAGAACCTGCGGCCGTCCCCAGACTGTATAACCAATAATCGGGGAAAGCGCCGGCGATATTGCGGAGGGGGTAAAGGGCGATGGGAAGCACTGGAGGAGCTCGGACCCGTCTGCAAATATTGAAACTGTCCAAAGATCAAAGATGGTTAACAAAAAACCACAAGGCAAACAAATAACTGGAGAGCCGAAAACTCCGAAAACTGATGGAATTATTTGTACGACTGTTTTAGTTCTGAGCGTTTAGGGCGTCCAAGATATTCCTCAGATTGTCCACAATATCACGATATACAGGATGTAGATAGGATGTGACCGCACTGATATGTGACTGTCCTGATATGTGACCGTCCTTATATGTGACCGTCCTGATATGTGACCGTCCTGATATGTGACCGTCCTGATATGTGACCGTCCTGATATGTGACTGTCCTGATATGTGACCGTCCTGATATGTGACCGTCCTGATATGTGACTGTCCTGATATGTGACCGTCCTTATATGTGACCGTCCTTATATGTGACCGTCCTTATATGTGACCGTCCTGATATGTGACCATCCTGATATGTGACCGTCCTGATATGTGACCGTCCTTATATGTGACCGTCCTTATATGTGACCGTCCTGAAATGTGACCGTCCTGATATGTGACTGATATGTGACAGTCCTGATATGTGACAGTCCTGATATGTGACTGTCCTGATATGTGACCGTCCTGATATGTGACTGTCCTGATATGTGACCGTCCTGATATGTGACTGTCCTGATATGTGACCGTCCTGATATGTGACCGTCCTGATATGTGACTGTCCTGATATGTGACCGTCCTGATATGTGACCGTCCTGATATGTGACCGCACTGATATGTGACCATACTGATATGTGACTGTCCTGATATGTGACTGTCCTGATATGTGACCGTCCTGATATGTGACCGTCCTGATATGTGACCGCACTGATATGTGACCATACTGATATGTAACTGTCCTGATATGTGACTGTCCTGATATGTGACTGTCCTGATATGTGACCGTCCTGATATGTGACCGTCCTGATATGTGACTGTCCTGATATGTGACTGTCCTGATATGTGACTGCACTGATATGTGACTGTCCTGATACGTGACTGTCCTTATATGTGACTGTCCTGATATGTGACTGTCCTGATATGTGACTGTCCTGATATGTGACTGTCCTGATATGTGACCGTCCTGATATGTGACCGTCCTGATATGTGACTGTCCTGATATGTGACTGTCCTGATATGTGACTGCACTGATATGTGACTGTCCTGATACGTGACTGTCCTTATATGTGACTGTCCTGATATGTGACTGATATGTGACAGTCCTGATATGTGACTGTCCTGATATGTGACCGTCCTGATATGTGACTGATATGTGACAGTCCTGATATGTGACAGTCCTGATATGTGACTGTCCTAATATGTGACCGTCCTGATATGTGACTGATATGTGACAGTCCTGATATGTGACAGTCCTGATATGTGACTGTCCTGATATGTGACTGTCCTGATATGTGACTGTCCTGATATGTGACTGCACTGATATGTGACTGTCCTGATACGTGACTGTTCTGATACGTGACTGTCCTTATATGTGACTGTCCTGATACGTGACTGTCCTGATATGTGACTGATTTGTAGGTGCATAGATCTGATCCAGGGTAGATATCATAAGACAGACCCATGTCTCCTATAAAGAAATGTTCAGAAAGTCATCACCTTCCTTGAGATGTTGTTGTTGTTGTGATGCCCCCTGTAGTCCATGGGCACAGGTGCCAGTTGTCCTTATGAATGAGGAGGGGGTCACATAACCCTCGGTTCTGATTGATGGATGAGTTTCGATGAATTTGCACAGTTCTGTGCTATAGCGCTGTCACTCATTCATCATGCACCGAGATGATGTCTAGATGATTGCTACAACCTGTGATTGCTCAGCCATGTTTGTGTAGATCTTCTTCATGTCTCCCAAATGACCTTCTGAGCACGGACTTGGCATGGCGGGTGCCATGGATGGCTAGGGCTTTGGTTCTGACCTGCACCCTAATATATTTTCTAGTCTTCTCCAAGAGGTGGGGCTCTGCTTGGGTCCCCGTCAGTCTATGCCCAGGGCTCAGTGTATGATTTGTTACATTGTATCCACTGGATGTTACTCTGTGTCGCTCACTTTGTCAGCCGTTGGGCAGCAGTAACAATGCTCATCCTTAGATCAATTTACAGTCAAAGCCCGAGAGTGATGTCCATGCCAGCTGTAGCGCGCGCCAGGCCGGCCTCAGACCCTCGCAGGTGTCCTGACATTGGCCGGTGATGATTTAGGATCATACTGTAAACCTCACTGCAGTAAAACCAGCGTTAGGAGCCATGGACGGAGGCCAAACCTCTACCTTAAATTTATTAGGACGATCCTGTTTCATAGCCCTGACATATAACCGAACTGGAGATAAAAAGCAGAATCGGAGTCTCCTGCAGATTGTGAGCAGCGTCTTCCTTATATAGACAAGTCTGGAGAATTCTGCATCTTTATAACGGTGGATCCAAGACCAGTTTATCGAGAACAGACGGCGGCGGATTTACCTTCAAACGTCTGGAGCCATCCAGCTGGGGAGCGCTGGCACCGTATAAACGGTCACAGTCCAATCGTTTGACAATCGGACTAAAACCAAATATGCCGCTGCCTGGAAGGCCATCTGCAGCGAGGCACCGGCGCCTGTCACCTCCTTCATGCGAGTAATCACATGCGCCGGCTGGAAGAGACGTCTACAGGATCCACATGCCTGATGGTGGATATAGACTCTTTACCGGCTGCCAATCTCGCCCTACTAGGGATTGGGGTTGGCATTTTTGAGTCACTATTTTGAACCCTACCCCTAACTGCAGCCAATATTGTAGAGCACTAGCACCAATTGTAGACCCAATCTTGTAGACCTCCTATCCGCTATTACGGACAATTTTGTAAAGCACTAGCTCCAATTGTAGCCCATATTATAAAGTCCTACCCCCAATTGTAGACCCAATCTTGTAGACCCCCTACCCCCAATAGTGAACAATATTGTAGAACCCCACCCCCAATAGTAGCCAATATTGTAGAGATTTACCCCCAATAATAGCCAATATTGTAAAGCCCTACCCCTAATTGTAGCCAATATTGTAAAGCCCTACCCCCAATTGTAGCAAATATTGTAAAGCCCTACCCCCAATAGTAGCCAATATTGTAAAGCCCTACCCCCAATTGTAGCAAATATTGTAGAGACCTACCCCCAATTATGGCCAATATTGTAGACCCCCCCCCTATCCCCAATTGGAATCAATATTGCAGAACCCTACCCCTAATTGTAGCCAATATTGTAAAGCCCTACCCCCAATTGTAGCAAATATTATGAAGCGCTACCCTCAATTATGGCCAATATTGTAGACCCCCCCTATCCCCAATTGGAATCAATATTGCAGACCCCTACCCCTAATCGTAGCCAATATTGTAAAGCCCTACCCCCAATTGTAGCAAATATTATGAAGCGCTAGCCCCAATTATGGCCAATATTGTAGACCCCCCTATCCCCAATTGGAATCAATATTGCAGAACCCTACCCCCAAATGTAGCTAATATTGTAGAGACCTACCCCCCAATTGTAGCCAATATTGTAGAGACCTACCCCCAATTGTAGCCAATATTGTAGAGACCTACCCCCCAATTGTAGCCAATATTGTAGACCCCCTTACCCCAATTGTAATCAATATTGCAGAACCCTACCCCCAATCGTAGACAATATTATAGACCCCTACCCCCTATTGTGGCCAATATTGTGCCCAATGAATGCTATGAATGAAAGTAACAGTAAGTGTATGTCCAACAATACACCTACTGTATTTTATAAAGGTTTTTGGTCATGATCCCATTGATAAATTGATAGTTTCTCTGCTGTGTGGCACTACCCCCACTATGTATAAACCTGACCATAGGTTTATTCTAGCTTAATACTGACTTGATCTAATTATAGGTCATCTGTATGGAAATGGACCAGAAAACTACTTTAAGTCCAGGGACAAAAAGTCTGGAATTTTTGGGGACTGATTGTTATATAGTTGATATCATATAAGTTAATAGGGTTGCACTGTGACCCCAAGGTCCCATTCCATTGATGTAACCAGTGTGGTATCTTCGTAAGTTTTCAAAATTTCCTATGAGCAAACAATGACCACCGCGGACCCATAAACGATCTCAAACTGAAATATATGGACCCCGATATAACAAACATTGTTCACAGAAATACATAGATTTTAACAACCCTGACACAACGCGGCGGCTGTGATGTGCGGCCAAGAGGGTCCGAGCCGCAGGGATGGGTCACATGTTTGTGATTACCCTACAGCCACAAAGTAGATTTATTGCCCGGCATGTTCCTTAACTGTGTCCTGCTGGGTAAGGCACAGTGCACACAGGTGGCATTTAACAGGCCCCTCAATCATGTCAGGCACTCCTGCCCCCAATGTCTGCCAAGGGGTGATGGACCATAGAACCATAGAACAACATATAACAAGTCTGCAATGTTTTTCCTCCCAAAAAACTGCAACATTCTTAAAGCATTATTCAAAGAATTAAAACTGAGCTGCAATACCAGACACAGCCACTGAACAAAGGGGGGCGCTGTTTTTCATATAAAATTCTTATAGTGGTACAGCGGCAGTGCCCAGACAAGTCTGAATCCTTAATCCCATGTACAAATTATAATTACAATATATACAATTATAAAATATACAATTTCTCACTGCAAAATGCGAGTGAAGTTGAAGTATAATGTTATGAATAGAATGCCGGAACTGCAGTGAGGACTGACACAGGTAAGTAGAGAGCCAGTGCCATCTAATATATACCGAATGGCACACCCAGCTCTGCTACATCGAGCGCAGCTGCAGAGACATGTAAGGAATCGATTCCTACTTATGTACAATAATAATCATGGAAGGAAGCCAAGTGTCAATGTACAAGCGGCCAGGAAGACAAGGCTCGCTATTTATACCGGCACCATTCACAGCAGGTGACAGATTAATACACAACTCGGTTACATTGCGCATGTTGTCGGCAAGTGTTAAAATCCACCGCTACATCATCTCTTTGTGATATGGATACAACACATGTAAGTAGAAAGCATAATTCACTACAGACAGATAATACACTAGTCTCTATGAGCACAGCACTAACAGCCGGAGGAGGTGATGCACGCCTTAAAGAATCCACCACCCCTTTAACATGACTGGAGAAAAAAAGACACAGAGTTTATAAGATTATGTAGTAGATTTGCATCAGCCAGCTCTGGATGAGCATTAAAGAGTCCCAATATTTATTGTTCTAGTGAAGCATGAAAGGGTCTTACAGGTGCAATTAACCATGGGATGGTGTTAATGCTCAAGTTAGGCTTGTTAGTATTTTACTGCTCTAGTTAAGCATGGGAGGGTCTTTCTGCTCTAGTTAAGCAAAGGAGGGTATTATTGCTCTAGTTAAGCATAGGAGGATCTTACTGCTCTAGTTAAGCATAGGAGGATCTTACTGCTCTAGTTAAGCATAGGAGGGTCTTACTGCTCTAGTTAAGCATAGGAGGGTCTTACTTCTCTAGTTAAGCACAGGGGGGTCTTACTGCTCTAGTTAAGCATAGGAGGGTCTTACTGCTCTAGTTAAGCATAGGAGGGTCTTACTGCTCTAGTTAAGCATAGGAGGGTCTTACTGCTCTAGTTAAGCAAAGGAGGGTATTATTGCTCTAGTTAAGCATAGGAGGGTCTTACTGCTCTACTTAAGCAAAGGAGGGTATTATTGCTCTAGTTAAGCATAGGAGGGTCTTACTGCTCTAGTTAAGCATAGGAGGGTCTTACTGCTCTAGTTAAGCAAGGGATGGTCTTACTGCTCTAGTTAAGCAAGGGAGGGTCTTACTGCTCTAGTTAACCATAGGAGGGTCTTACTGCTCTAGTTAAGCAAGGGAGGGTCCTACTGCTCCAGTTAAGCATAGGAGGGTCTTACTGCTCTGGTTAAGCATTCAAATGTCTTACTGCTCTAATTAAGCATGGGAGGGTCTTACTGCTCTAGTTAAGCAAGGGAGGGTCTTACTGCTCTAGTTAAGCAAGGGAGGGTCTTACTGCTCTAGTTAAGCATAGGAGGGTCTTACTGCTCTAGTTAATCATAGGAGGATCTTACTGCTCTAGTTAAGCATAGGAGGATCTTACTGCTCTAGTTAAGCATAGGAGGGTCTTACTGCTCTAGTTAAGCATAGGAGGGTCTTACTTCTCTAGTTAAGCACAGGGGGGTCTTACTGCTCTAGTTAAGCATAGGAGGGTCTTACTGCTCTAGTTAAGCATAGGAGGGTCTTACTGCTCTAGTTAAGCATAGGAGGGTCTTACTGCTCGAGTTAAGCAAAGGAGGGTATTATTGCTCTAGTTAAGCATAGGAGGGTCTTACTGCTCTACTTAAGCAAAGGAGGGTATTATTGCTCTAGTTAAGCATAGGAGGGTCTTACTGCTCTAGTTAAGCATAGGAGGGTCTTACTGCTCTAGTTAAGCAAGGGATGGTCTTACTGCTCTAGTTAAGCAAGGGAGGGTCTTACTGCTCTAGTTAACCATAGGAGGGTCTTACTACTCTAGTTAAGCAAGGGAGGGTCCTACTGCTCCAGTTAAGCATAGGAGGGTCTTACTGCTCTGGTTAAGCATTCAAATGTCTTACTGCTCTAATTAAGCATGGGAGGGTCTTACTGCTCTAGTTAAGCAAGGGAGGGTCTTACTGCTCTAGTTAAGCAAGGGAGGGTCTTACTGCTCTAGTTAACCATAGGAGGGTCTTACTGCTCGAGTTAAGCATAGGAGGGTCTTACTGCTCTAGTTAAGCATAGGAGGGTCTTACTGCTCTAGTTAAGCAAGGGAGGGTCCTACTGCTCCAGTTAAGCATAGGAGGGTCTTACTGCTCTGGTTAAGCATTCAAATGTCTTACTGCTCTAATTAAGCATGGGAGGGTATTACTGCCTTAATAAAGCATGGGTGGTCCCACTTCTCACTGCCCTAGTTAGGCATGTAAGATTATTACTTCTACAGCTAAGCATGGGAGGATCGTACTGCTTTTGGTAAGCATGGGAGGGCATAATTGCTCTCATCTCACTACTTCAATTAAGCATTTGAGGATCACTACACTAGTAAAACATGGAGAAGGGGGGTCCCGAAAGAAGGTGTTTAGGAAGCTATAGTTTTCATTGGTATCTAATTATAGCTGCTTTTGTAATGCACAGATAATGTGGTAAAACTACTACTATTGTGGAGTGGAGGTCCTCAAAAGGAAGATCACCCCTTATTGCCTCCAAATAAAATAATGCAGCATATGGAAAGAGATGAGCCATGTCGCTGCATGAAGCTTAGTCTCTGCCTGCACTACATATACCTTCAGCAAAGGGTACCTAAAGGCAAACGTTATAGCCATATAATTATGAAGGTCTTCAAACTTTAGGTCAAAGAACAACTCGGAGAAGACCATACACGACAATGATCTCAGATCATGACCAGATCCTTCAAGTTCTCCCTTATTCTAGAAACATCTTATGAAGATCCAACTCGTTTTGATGGACAATGACACATAGAAGATTTGAGGGTAAAAAGAAAACCAACACTGAGAGTCCTGAAGACCAAAACAGAAGAAGGGACATTTTGGAGATACACTGGTCATAAGATTGTAATGAATGGAAACATGAGGTCACCCAACTCATTTTGATGGGCAATGATACATAGAAGAGTTGAGGGTAAAAAGAAAGGAGATGTATGGAGACCAACAGCTGAAGACCAAAACAGAAGACAGGACATTTTGGAGATACACTGGTCACACAATTGTAATGAATGGAAACCTTGAAGTCACCCAACACGAATACTACAGAAGATGATGTCACTGCTTGGATTGGCAAACCAAGATGACAGACTTTTAGTGCCAAGATGTTTGCCAAGGAGATGACATCACTACCCTGAAGATGTCAACGCTCTGGTAATGTACTACGGTCAGACATTGAGGTGGAACATTGTCATATCTGAGGTCAACACCAAACAGGGTGACTGTACGACCCCCAGGGGGTGGAAGGGGGGGGGGCAAATCCTGCGTCTACAGTAAAAAGAGACAATAAGTAGACATAAGACACATGTGAGTACATATGAGACGTCCTCGATGACATAGAAGTCACTAGAAATCTTAATGGAGATGATTCATTAGTCGTCCCCCATCTTTATGGTAGTAGTAGACGGAATCCTAGAGTCCATACACTCCGTACATGGCAACCTGTGGCTCTACCACAACTCACAGGCTGTCCGGGGATGCTGAGAGCTCTAGTCCTACAACATCTAGTATCTACCTCACAGAAGTCTTCTACTGACCAGGTTCCTCATAGTCACTGGCCCGGCTTAACCCCTTCCATGCTACAGACAAACTTATGTATCAACAATACAGACAGTCCTCCATTTAAATCATAATAATGGATGTATCCATAAAACGTACGGCTCTTGTTAACCCTTACACCTCCCTGTCTATACATGTCTAGGGTCCTGGAAGCTGAGATCTGTTTGGTGGGGGTCCTTACAAAGTTTATTCTATGACAGGATGATCATCTACCAAGCACTGACAGGTCAACAAGTCTAATAATACAATAAATTCTGATATTAATAACATGGAACTTCATTTGTAACAAAATCATGATCGGATCCCGGGATGTCAGTATAGATTACACTAACCCTTCTCCGGGCATGACCAGTCCCAGCTTCCAGGAGAAGAGGTATAGTGGGGGTTAACCGCTGGATTTTGGGTTTCTAGCCACATAACACTCAGGTCATCAGCCCTGCGGCTATAAACTTCAGCCATGGTCCACAGAGAAGCGACATTAGGCTCATGGAGAAGACGCCGGATACTGTATGGAGTATGTTCAGAATACCAATGACATGCAGAGAGGGATACCGAGACCCGAATCTTAGCAACTGATGGAGTTTGTTGTCACCTTGGCCGGTATTTTGCCAGCAGACGGGTGCAGACCAAAGCAAGATAAGGCGGCACATACATAATAATGCACATAGGCATGTCATTTCCTACACATCGCAACTTCTACATCATGCACATAGGCATGTCATCCCCTACACACCGCAACTTCTACATCATGCACATAGGCATGTCATCCCCTACACACCGCAACTTCTACATCATGCACATAGGCATGTCATCCCCTACACACAGAAACTTCTACATCATGCACATAGGCATGTCATCCCCTACACACCGCAACTTCCACATAATGCACATAGGCATGTCATCCCCTACACACCGCAACTTCTACATCATGCACATAGGCATGTCATCCCCTACACACCGCAACTTCTACATAATGCACATAGGCATGTCATCCCCTACACACCGCAACTTCTACATCATGCACATAGGCATGTCATCCCCTACACACCGCAACTTCTACATAATGCACATAGGCATGTCATCCCCTACACACCGCAACTTCTACATCATGCACATAGGCATGTCATCCCCTACACACCGCAACTTCTACATAATGTACATAGGCATGTCATCCCCTACACACCGCAACTTCTACATCATGCACATAGGCATGTCATCCCCTACACACCGCAACTTCTACATCATGCACATAGGCATGTCATCCCCTACACACCGCAACTTCTACATAATGCACATAGGCATGTCATCCCCTACACACCGCAACTTCTACATCATGCACATAGGCATGTCATCCCCTACACACCGCAACTTCTACATCATGCACATAGGCATGTCATCCCCTACACACCGCAACTTCCACATAATGCACATAGGCATGTCATCCCCTACACACAGCAACTTCCAAGGGTTAACACCGTAGCCACCGTCACCTGCAGCGGTGACATAGTAGCCACACAATGATCACTTTCGTTGTACCAACCTTGAGCCCGGGCTGGGCACTGCACCCCCAGAACTGCCATCCATATCCAGATCTGCAGGTACGCTCCAGACATAATCCCAGAGATGTGGCGAAAGGAGAATAAACTAAGGGGGTCTTGCACTTGGAGGGGATGCCAGTTACTCCCCCAAATTCCAGGCAGCAGTAGGGAGGTGATGCAGGGACCCACTGCACATTGAGTGCTGGAGATGGATTTGTGGGTGCAATCTGATCCCCCAGATCAGTGAAGTTGGATGCACAGAGTCCTCCTGTAAATCCTATAGCCGCCTCCTGTTCTGCAGAAAGTTTCTGTGCCCTGCTCCCCAGGATGGGCAGTGCATTGGGTGGTAAAGTTTTCCTATTGATCCTGGCAGCCTGTGAGTGCTGCCTCCCTCTGCTTCCCCTGCACTTGCTGGCTGCTCTCAGCTTGGCTGCTGCTCCATGGATGGTGAGCAGGGGAATGCTGCTGCTGCTGCTGCTGCTGAAGCCCAGAGACCTGGGATGAGGAGGAGGGAGACAGGGGAGGAGGGGATGTGCTTGTACAATAGAGCGCACTGCCACCTAGTGACCACTCTATGGTAATGCAGCACTCACTGCTACATATGACACCTACAAGTAGCAGCTGAATGAGGATGGAGACATATGCACAACATAGGTGGGGTCAACAGAAATCATGGAGACCTTATGGAAAGTGCTCAGGAGCTGAGACATCAAGAAGGTGTCAATAGTCCTTAAAGGAAAACTACCATCAGATATCTACCTATTAAGGCAAATCTATTGGTAAATTGCTACCTACATTGAAAATCCTAATCTATCTTGAGCTAACACTAGATTACTACCTACACTAAACTACAGCTTATTTTACTAATATGCTAATTTCTGGAGAGGCTCCTGGGGCTCCTGGATCGGGGACAAAGGCTACTCCACGCTCAGTAGCCTCTGTTGTTCCCACCTACCTGCTCATCCCCTGACGCTGACTCCCTGATTGCGTGTCCTCGGTGCATAATGATAATAATTCCTTTTTTATATAGTGCACGCAGATTACACAGCGCAGCACACAGCTACCTAAATCGGCACCTGCCCCATGTGGCTCACAATCTAATCAACCTACCAGTATGTTTTGAAGTGTGGGAGGAAACCGTAGGACCTGGAGGAAACCCAGGAAAACACAGAGAGAACATAAGAACTTTTTGCAGATGCGGATTGTATTTGAACCCAGGACCCCAGCGCTGTAAGGCTGTAGTGCTAACCACTGATCCACCATGCTGCCCGTAGATCAACATCTGTGCAAAGCAAGTGCGCAGTTGCTCCGGCTTCACTATATGAGTCAGCGCATGCGCATAGCGGTGCTGAGGACGTGCAATAAGGTAGGCAGAGTGTGGGGGAACGAGCAGCTAGGTGGGGACAGAAGAGGCTGCTGGCCGGAAATAGGCAACTGCACGGCCCAGTAGCTTTTCCTAAAATTAGTAAGATTATATGTAGCTTAGTGTAGATAGTAATCTAGTATTAGCTAAAGATAGATTAGGATCTAGAATGCAGGTGGGAACCTACCATCAGATACGCCTTAATAGGTAAATATCCGATGGTAAATGTGTATGTTGTTAGTAGCAACAGGACTGTGACATATGGATTTGAATTCCATGATTGTACTGGAGGTGTGTCCTCACACTGCTGTGCTCTGTGCTCTCTCTAGGAAGTTTTAAATATTATTGCTGGAATGATGTGTAATCATACATTTGTGTATGTTGTTAGTAGCAGCAGAACTGTGACATATTTATTTATATTCCAAGATTGTAGTTTCTGGGGGCTTGTCCTTACACTGCTGTGCTCTGTGCTTTCTGTAGGGAGTGTCAGATATTTCCAGGGAGAGATGTGTAATGATACCTTTGTGGATGTTGTTAGTAGCAGCAGGACTGTGACATATGGATTTATATTTCTTTTTTTTTCTGCAGCCAGAGTTATGTATTGCACGTGGAGAGATGTATAATCTTACCGTTGTGTATGTTCATACTAGCAGCAGGACTGTGCAATATGGATTTATGTTACAGAATTGTACTGGGGGGGGTCCTCACACTGCTGTGCTCTGTGCTCTCTGCAGCCAGTGTCCTCACACTGCTGTTCTCGGTGCTCTCTGCAGCCAGTGTCCTCACACTGCTGTTCTCTGTGCTCTCTGCAGCCAGTGTCCTCACACTGCTGTGCTCTGTGCTCTCTCCAGCCAGTGTCCTCACACTGCTGTGCTCTGTGCTCTCTGCAGCCAGTGTCCTTACACTGCTGTGCTCTGTGCTCTCTCCAGCCAGTGTCCTCACACTGCTGTTCTCTGTGCTCCCTGCAGCCAGTGTCCTCACACTGCTGTGCTCTGTGCTCTCTCCAGCCAGTGTCCTTACACTGCTGTGCTCTGTGCTCTCTCCAGCCAGTATCCTCACACTTCTGTGTTCTGTACTCTCCGCAGTCCATAGAAAATATGTCTATATAAGACAGGCCAAAATAGAGATGGGGAATAGATAGAAATTTAGGAAGAACCATCTGAGACCTACACCTATTATCTCAAGTGGGGCTGTCTCTGGTACCTCCGTTTATCAAGAGTCAATATTGCAATACCAGACACGGCCTGTGCACAAGAATGGCGCTATTTCTATAGAAGTATGGTAAGAAGTTGTCTGTACAAGTAAATAGGGTCTGTAGTAAAGGAGTACAGGCGGTCCCCTATTTAAGGACACCCGACTTACAGACAACCCATACTTACAGACGGACCCCTCTGACCTCTGGTGAAGCTTTCTAAGTGCTTTACTATAGTCCCAGGCTGCAATGATCAGCTGTAAGGTGTCTGTAATGAAGCTTTATTGATAATCCTTGTTCCCATTACAGCAAAAAATGTTTAAACTCCAATTGTCACTGGGGCCAAAATTTTTTTTTGTCTGGATCTACAATTATAAAATATACAGTTTCGACTTACATACAAATTCAACTTAAGAACAAACCTCCGGACCCTATCTTGTACGTAACCTGGGGACTGCCTGTATTGTAGGTATTCCAAGTTATCACTAGCTATACCCTATAGTGTGAGCCCCCAATCAGCGGACCCTCGTACCCTTGTATAAATACAATTGTTACTTGCCTATTGACTCTCTTGCTGCAGCCAAGTACAGCATAGTAATGTATTTTTATTTTGGACCCTTGTTCACATGATCAGTGGTGGTCCCAGCCGTTATATACCCCCACTGCAGAGCAAATCATCCTCCGTCCAGGAGATGAGGGATGGATCATGGGAAATATTGTCAGGTCTGGGGTCTGTATTATTTTATAGGGTCAAGTTTGGAGTCTGTGTTATTTTATAGGGCCAGGTCTGTTTTTTTTTTACAAGATCAGGTCTGGGGTATGTTTTATTTTATATTGTCTGGTCTGCGGTCTGTATTATTATATATTTTGTTGTTCTGGGGTATGTATTATTGTGTAGGGTCTGATCTGGGGGTCTGTACTATTTTATAGGGCCAGGTCTGGGGTCTGTATTATTTTATAGGGTGGGGTTTAAGGACTGGATTATTTTATAGGGTCAGATCTGGATTGTAGTATAGGGCCAGGTTTGGATTATTTTATAGGACCAGGTCTATATTATTTTATTAGGGCCAGGTCTGGGGGTCTATATTATTTTATAGCGCCAGGTCTGGGGTCTGGATTATGTTATAGGATCAAGTCTGGGGTCTGGATTATTTTATTGGGTCAAGTCTGGAGTCTGAATTATTTTATAGAGCCAGATTTAGGGACTGGATTATTTTATAGGGTCAGGTCTGGATTATTTTATAGGGTCAGGTCTGCGCCCTATATTTCCTCAGCGGGGAAGCGACACATTCAAGAAACCGGGTGCACGCTGTAAGTGAATCGTGGCAGCTCCGTATCCTCGCTGGACATTCCGGATCGGGGGACGCAACGGGACGGGTAAGTAAATGTGCCCCACTGTGTGTGGGAAGTTTTGTGCCATTATTTTGGGGTGACCAAAGCAATGTCCTCATAATCTATGCTGTGCCGCATTTGGTGGTGCATTGGTCATATCAAGTGAATGGAGTTGTGGTGACACTTGGGCACCTCGGTCAGTGGATCCCCCCACCTACACCTGGTCCCGGTAGTCCTATTACTACAGGTGGGTAAGTTGGGCTTATCTTTGCCTCTCATATGATTATACTTTCTCCTCGCCATTTTCTGTGCGGTTTGAAATTTTTTTCCAGAATCTAAGTTTTGGGATAAACTGCAATTTCTAGTCCAGTCAATTAAGACATTCCCCAGTCTGCGAGCACCCACCTACCTCGTTCCCCACTTGTCACATTGTCTCCATTGAAATCTACAAAGCCGCACAAAGCATGATGGGAATTTTTAGCGGGATGATGACAGGTTGCCTTCTTTTGATAGATATAAAGCCAAACTCTGCGTCTATTGAATCCCCCTCTCCTGCCGCCTCTGTCTCCCATTCTCTGCCATAGTTAAAAGCTTCTCCAGACTCGCTCTCCATCCAAACAACCAGCGCACCTCCCGCTGTGAATAAGAATGGGTCCCTAGCGTCTTTAATTGGTTATGTCTCCGCGCTGTCATGTTCTCCTCTCGCCGAGGCTGTCTGACCCTCCCTTCATCCAAAAAAACAGGATGATTACCAAACGAGAACGCTGACGCCTGTTTATAACCCTCCTGTCACCGTGGAACATCTCACCGGCCCAGGATTTGGGCTTTTTAGCAGCCGACGCAAGGAATTACAGGAGCAGCAGAGCTGAATTTGTCACTCACTGGTTACTCTTCAAAGGGGGGACACATCTTGTATCTTATAGATCTGTAACGTAAGGATACAAACTTACCCGTGCACTCACCTCCATAACTGTATTCACCGGCTGCAGTGCTGACATCATCAAACCTCCCAGTTTTCAGAGCAGCCAAAATGACACAATTGATGCCACATTGGAAATTTGGGGCTTCTTAAAAGAAAATCTACCATCAAAATCCATCCTGATAAATCAGGGACATTACTCATAGATCCAGGCACCAGGACTGTGCTAACCTTGTAATATTTGTTATCCATGGCCTCCTTCCTGTTAAAATCAACTTTCAAAATTATACTAAAGAGCCTGAAAGGCTCTGGGGGTGTTACCAGAGCCCTTCTGGGTCATGAGGGTCATTTTGAAAGTTGATTTTAGAAGGAAAGAGTCCATGGATAACAAATATAAGGAAATTACCACAGTTATGGGGTCTGGATCTAGGAGTAAGTGTCCCTGGTTTTTCAAGATGGTAGATATGATGTTGCCTTTTCTGTACCCTTTCTCTTTCTACAGCCCTCCTGACCTCCTGACCTTTTCTTCTCTTTCACTCTTTCACTCTTCTTTCACTCTTCATTCCTTTATTTGAGACAAAATATGAAAAATTAAATTTGCCAGCTTTTCTGTACTTTCCTGCAGGAGACTGCTTCCTTCTTGGCTATGAAGCCTCAGATGCCTAATGGTGGATTGTGGAGCCGACGGCTCCCTGCTTCACTTTTACACTCAACTCTATCTTCATCCAGAAGAAATGTTTTAATGGTAGGCTATCACCTTGTGACCCCCTTATTATAAAATGTCCCTTTGTGACCCCCACACTGGAAAATGAGGATTGTGTGACCTGTTTACCATATATAATCCCCCCCATCTCTTCTCACAGTATGATGCCCCCTTGTGGCTCACATACCTCCTTATCGACCCCCTACTGCAGTGATGGGCAACCTTTTGAGCTTGGCGTGTCAAAATTCGCCAAAAAACCGAGCATAACTCGGGTGGTGTGTCACCTTTAGAAAAAAAAACTAATTTTGTGATATTTAGAGTTTAAATAACAAATATGTATAATTATTTAACTGCTTAGTAATCGTATTGACCCACAGAATAAAGATAACATGATTATTAGGCTATACGGGGAACACCAAAAAAAAGCATCTCATCCCGCATAAAAAATGCCGTCACATGGCCCCAGTAACGCAAAAGCTAAAATTTTATAGCCTGCAAAATGGGTCAATGAAGAAAATAAAATCCTGGCATCTGCAGGGCGCTCCTTCCCTTCTGCACCTCGCTGTGCGCCCATAAAACAAGTACTCGGGAGAAATTATAGAACAAATTGTATGGTGGGGTTTCTATTAGTATCTATATGAAATATGTAAATTTTAGGCTAAATGAACGTATAATTGGCACAATTTGACCCCCCCCCCCAAAGCAGTGCCTCTGCCTCAGCCCCCGCTCCGAACCTCCATGCCCGCTCCAGCCCCGCTCCGCCTGCTCCGCTCCATGATGCCCGCTCCTCCATGCCCTCTCCGATCCTCCATGCCCGCTCCAGCCCCGCTCTGCTCCTCCAGGCCCGCTCCAGCCCCGCTACGATCCTTCATGCCTGCTCCAGCCCCGCTCCGCTCCTCCATGCCCGCTCCAGCCCCGCTCCGCTCTTTGATGCCCGCTCCTCCATGCCCGCTTCAGCCCCGCTCCGATCCTCCATGCCTGCTCCAGCCCGCTCCGTGATGCCCGCTCCTCCATGCCCACTCCTATCCTCCATGCCTGCTCCAGCCCCGCTCCCCTCCGTGATGCCCACTCCTCCATGCCCGCTCCGATCCTCCATGCCCGCTCCAGCCCCCGCTCCGCTCCTCCATACCCGCTCAGGTGATGCCCGCTCCACTCCTCCATGCCCGCTCCAGCCCCGCTCCTCCATGACCGCTCCGATCCTACATGCCTGCTCCAGCCCCGCTCCGTGATGCCCGCTACTCCATGCCCGCTCTGCTCCTCCATGCCCGCTCCAGCCCCGCTCCGATCCTCCATGTCTGCTCCAGCCCCGCTCGGCTCCTCCATGCCCGCTCCGATCCTACATGCCTGCTCCAGCCCCGCTCGGTTCCGTGATGCCCGCTCCTCCATGCCCGCTCCGCTCCTCCATGCCCGCTCCAGCCCCGCTCCACTTCAGCCTCCGCTCCTGCATGCCTGATCCAGCGTCGGCACTTGTGTCTTCAGCTAAGTGAGCAGATGTTCCGAACATCTGCAATGTGTTCTTCACTGTGTTCTTCACTTAAATGATCCTGTGTTCACTGTTTTAATTGTATTCTTCACTGTTCTTCACTGTCTTTTCTTAATTAAATGCTCGATCTCGAGCAGGGAAAATACTCGTCCGAGCAACGAGCCATTCTGAGTACTCTAATACTCGAACGAGCATCAAGCTTGGAAGAGTATACTCGCTCATCTCTACTTGTTACATATTCAAGCTCATGACCATACAGTGAGTAGGAGTGAATAAGTACTTTGTATCTCCTTGATGATAACCATCCATGGTGTGAACGTCTTCTACCACTCCAGTGTTTTGCCCTGGAAAGACTCCAATCTGAACCTCTCCATCAAGTTCCACAAAACTTTCCTTTAGTTTCTAACTTTTCTCAGGTGTAACCTTCCTTTGTTGCCATTGATTTGGTCTTCCGCCGTCTTTGTTGTATTCTTGAGCCTTCCTCATTCACTTCTCACTTTCATGTCTCATATAATTCATACGCTGAGATCATTTTTGCTTGTTTCTCTCACTTGAACTTCTCCGGAACAATTTCTCTGCTCTCTGCTTCATTATTTCCTTCAGTACTTTGCAGTTGTGTTGGAGAGCTGGAGAGTGTATCCTCGTCCTGTCATTCCCAGATTAGATTGCGTCTTATAATTAGACTGAGATAATCTCACGACCCATCGCTGCTTCACGGCTCCCAACTTCACCATTTTAAGATCTGTCAATGGGATGAAATCAGTCGTCATCTTCATGTTTCCAATGAGATATTCTCCAAATGTCTCATGATCGGTGCAAACTACCTATAACAGTTCTAGTCAACACATGCCCCTAGTTGATACATAGTCACAGCACATGTCCCCAGTCGATAGGTAGTCACAGCACATGCCCCCCAATTCCATTTTTGTTTTATTTGAATTCATCAAGTGGGTCCATGTATGTTGTTTTACTTGTTTTTGTTTATTGTTTTGTTTAGCTGTTTTGCGAAATGTTCTTTTTTTTGGCGCACATGTCCCTTGATGTCCTGATAAATTTGGTTTTGGTTTTTGTCCTATTTCTATGCCAGGGGGTGACTGGAGTCATTCTGCGCCAAAACAAAGGGCCACATGTATCACACGTTTTTTCTGTTGTTTTTGTGCCTTTTCATTCAGGCGCACCGTTTTTGCGCCATATTTGCGACTAAAGGCCAAACTAGCCGCGCAGCACAAATAACCACCTTTCCCTCATCTATCTTACCAATCCAGATGTTTTGCTGCGCCTAATGACATTCATCACTTGCAACTTTTTCATTTAGGCGCAAAAACGGGCGCAAAAACACTCCAACCCGAAGGTGGCGTAAACTGAGAAGAAAGTACTGAGCCCCTTTGCAGAACAGCTCATTTCTAGCAGCAGAGCTCAGCCAGACCCTAGAACAGATAATAGATACATTAGATACACAGCAGACACTAGTACATATAATAGATACATTACATACACTGCAGACACTAGTACATATAATAGATACATTAGATACACTGCAGACACTGGAACATATAATAGATACATTAGATACACTGCAGACACTAGTACATATAATACAGACATGAGATACTCTGCAGACACTACAACATATAATACAGACATGAGATACTCTGCAGACACTAGAACATATAATAGATACATTAGATACACTGCAGACACTGGAACATATAATAGATACATTAGATACACTGCAGACACTGGAACATATAATAGATACATTAGATACACTGCAGACACTGGAACATATAATAGATACATTAGATACATTACAGACACTAGAACATATAATAGATACATGAGATACACTGCAGACACTACAACATATAATAGATACATTAGATACACTGCAGACACTACAACATATAATAGATACATTAGATACACTGCAGACACTACAACATATAATAGATACATTAGATACACTGCAGACACTACAACATATAATAGATACATTAGATACACTGCAGACAGGAGCTGCAGACTCTATTTACAGTTCATCACCTTCTATTTACAAAACATTCTGCAGAATCATCAGCTCAAAGCAAAGAGCTGAGAACTTTGCAGAATTTTGCAGAAACTACAGACAAGTGTCCCCCATGTAATTCTGCACAGTATCACCAGTGTATCTGAGGGGGATACTGTGCAGAATTACAGGGGTGCAGCAGGAGACCAGCACTGGGGGATCCCCTCCAGGAGAAGCCCCTGCTGAGGAGGTCACTGGGTGCAGGGTGTCACACACCTGGGTGCTGCTGTGAGTGTTATCTTCATTCTGGGCTGTGGGAGAAGCAGAGAGGAGCTTGTAGCAGGATCACATGTAAGTGCCCGAATCTAACATTGCGCCTAAACTGTGCCAAAATTGCGCCTAAACTGTGTTAAAGTAAAGTGATTAATAAGAGGCAGAAAATTACCTTATCACAGTTACTGGTAATTCTGGCAAAACAGTGCGCCAGAATTTAGGCGCAACTACCACACTTAGGCGCACAAAAGTGATAAATGTGGCCCAAAAATTTGCGCCAACTTAGTTCAGTATTGTAAAAAATAGTCTATACTAATAATGAATTTATCGCAAGCAGAGTCTATATTAAAGTGACTTTGCTCTGTCCTATGTTACCTCTCAACTTTTGGGTGAGAGAAAGAGGAACAAAAAAACCCTGCCCCTTCTTTTTATAAACCACGCATTCTCGCCCCACCTGCAAGCATAATGCAATATCAAACTCTCCTCCATCTCATATTGTGGCCTCCTGTCCTCCAGCCTCCTCTACCTGCAGCCTTCTGTCCACCAGCCTCCTCTTGTTGTGGCCCCCTGTCCTCCTGCAGCATACTGTTCTGCCGCCTCCTCCTGTAGCCTCCAGCCTCCTCCTGCAGCCTTCTGTTCTCCAGCCTCCTCCTGTAGCCTCCAGCCTCCTCCTGCAGCCTACTGTTCTCCAGCCTCCTACTGTGGCCTCTTGTACTCCAGCCTCCTTCTGTAGCCCCTGGTCCCCCAGCCTCCTTCTGTAGCCCCCTGTACTTCATCCTCCTGTAGCCTCCTGTCTTCCATCCTCCTCCTGTGGCCTCCAGTCCTTCAGCCTCCTCCTGCGGCCCCCTGTACTCGATCCTCCCTTATATTGTGGCCTCCTTCTGTCCTCCAGTGTGGCCTCCTCTACCTGTAGCCTCCTCCTTTAGACCCCCAATCAATCAATCAATAATAAATATATATATATATATATATATATATATATACCCAAATAAATATTATAACATTATACATTTAGGCCCCCCAATCAATAATACACATATACAGCGCCTTGTGAAAGTATTCGGCCCCCTTGAACTTTTGACCTTTTGCCACATTTTCGGCTATAAACATAACGATATAAAATTTTACGTTTTTTTTGGAAGAATCAGCAACAAGCTCTGTCCAAAACATTTGACACCCCCAATGGGGGAGATTTACTGAGACTTCCCCACCAGTTCTGAGCCTTTTACACCCAGGTTCGACCTGGCGGAGATTACATCTGCACCTACTAAGAGGCCGGAGCGATGGTGGGGGGGATTTTAAGACTGATGTTTAAAACACAAGTCTAAATCCCTCCCCCCCCCAAATATGTAAATACATTTACAGAAATATGCATTGCTATACAGTAAAAAAAAAAACAATGCACAGTAGTGAACAGTTGATTTTTAGCTTGCCCCGTGTGTCCCCCTAAAACCTAAAAATAAAGTTATGACTAGAGATGAGCGAACATGCTCGTCCGAGCTTGATGCTCTTTCGAGCATTAGCGTACTCGAAACTGCTCGTTGCTCGGACGAATACTTCGCCCGCTCGAGAAAATGGCAGCTCCCGCCGTTTTGCTTTTTGGCGGCCAGAAACAGAGCCAATCACAAGCCAGGAGACTCTGCACTCCACCCAGCATGACGTGGTACCCTTACACGTCGATAGCAGTGGTTGGCTGGCCAGATCAGGTGACCCTGGGATAGACTAGCCGCTGCCCGCGCTGCTCGGATCATTCTGTCTCTGGATGCCGCTAGGGAGAGAGCTGCTGCTGGTCAGGGAAAGCGTTAGGCTGTTCTATTAGCTTACTGTTAGGCAGGAGTGATTCTCAAAGAACCCAACAGCCCTTCTTAGGGCTACAATAACGTTCTACTTTTTTTTTTTATTATTTGCAGCTAGTACCATTTTGTGAGGAATTAGCAGGGGGACTTGCTACCGTTGTGTTTAGCTCTTAGTGGCACACATATCCATAGCAAAGACCAAAGTGGGAAAATTTAGTAGGGGTTGGATTTCAATTAGGCACAGTCTGCCATTTGTCCTTTTTTATTTTACGTTTATTTTGTTTAATAATTCAGCGTCATCTCATCTGGCATAGTAGTGTGCTTTCATACTTGGCTAGAAAATAGCCATAGGAGAATCCAAACGGCTTACGCCTACAGTAGCGTTCTATATATTTGATTTCTGGTTGATCTGCTGGTGGCTGTACTTGCTACAGTGCATCTACTAGCCAATTGTGAGCAATTTGTAGTGAGACTTGCGACCGCTGTGTTTTGCGCCTAGTGACGCACATATCCATTGCAAAGACCGAAGTGGGAAAATTTAGTAGGGGTTGGATTTCAATTAGGCAAGTCTGCCATTTGTCCTTTTTTATTTTACGTTTATTTTGTTTAATAACTCAGCGTCATCTCATCTGGCATAGTAGTGTGCTTTCATACTTGGCTAGAAAATAGCCATAGCAATAGGATAGCATCGTTTGGTTTTAAAAACTCAAAAACACAAAAAAAAAAAACACAAAAAAAAGTTAAAAAAAAATTAAAGTTATAACTCTCATTTTAAAAATGTTTAACCCGAGGGCTAGGGGTAGAGGACGAGGGCGGGGACGTGGGCGTCCAACTACTGCAGGGGTCAGAGGCCGTGGTCCTGGCCGGGGTGAGACACCACCTGCTGATGAGGGAGCAGGGGAACGCCGCAGAGCTACACTCCCTAGGTTCATGTCTGAAGTTACTGGGACTCGTGGTAGAGCACTGTTGAGGCCAGAACAGTGCGAACAGGTGATGTCGTGGATTGCTGACAATGCTTCGAGCAATTTGTCCACCAGTCAGTCTTCCACGCAGTCCACCCATGTCACCGAAATCGCCACTCCTCCAGCTCCTGCACCTCAGCCTCCTCCCCCCCAGTCTGCCCCCTCCCAGGAAAATTTGGCATTTGAACCGGCATACTCTGAGGAACTGTTTTCTGGACCCTTCCCACAGTCACAAACCACTTGTCCGGTTGCTGCTGAGCAATTTTCCGATGCCCAGGTTTTCCACCAGTCACAGTCTGTGGGCGATGATGACCTTCTTGACGTAGTGGAAGTGTGTAAAGAGGTGTCCGACGATGAGGAGACACGGTTGTCAGACAGTGGGGAAGTTGTTGTCAGGGCAGGAAGTCCGAGGGGGGAGCAGACTGAGGGATCGGAGGATGATGAGGTGACAGACCCAAGCTGGGTTGAGAGGCCGGGTGAACACAGTGCTTCTGAGACGGAGGAGAGTCCTCGACCAGAACAGGTTGGAAGAGGCAGTGGTGGGGCCAGACGGAGAGGCAGGGCCAGAGCTGGTGCATCAGCGCCAAATGTGTCAACTAGTGAAGCTCCCGTGGCGAGGGCTCTTGCGGCGAGGGCTAGATCTTCAGAAGTCTGGAGGTTCTTTAAGGAAACACCGGATGACCGACGGACTGTGGTGTGCAACATTTGCCAAACCAGGCTCAGCAGGGGTTCCACCACTACTAGCTTAACTACCACCAGTATGCGCAGGCATATGAATGCTAAACACCCCACTCAGTGGCAACAAGCCCGTTCACCTCCGGCCGTGCACACCACTGCTCCTTCCCCTGTGTCAGCTGATAGTCAGCCCCCTGCCCAGGACCCTGCCACAAAAACCCCATCGTCGCCTCCACGATCCTCCACAGCATCCACCAGCGTTCAGCTCTCCATACCCCAGACGCTGGAGCGGAAACGCAAATATAGTGCAACCCACCCGCACGCCCAAGCCCTTAATGTGCACATCTCCAGATTGCTTAGCCTGGAGATGCTGCCCTATAGGCTAGTAGAGACCGAGGCCTTTCGCAACCTCATGGCGGCGGCCGCCCCTCGGTATTCGGTCCCCAGCCGCCACTACTTTTCCCGATGTGCCGTCCCAGCCCTGCACCAGCACGTGTCAGACAACATCATCCGTGCCCTGACCAACGCCGTTTCTGACAAGGTCCACCTGACCACGGACACGTGGACGAGTGCTGCCGGGCAGGGCCACTATATATCGCTGACGGCACATTGGGTTAACTTGGTGGAGGCTGGGAGCGAGTCTGACCCTGCGGCTGGTCATATACTGCCGACGCCGAGGATTGCGGGGCCTACCTCGGTCCAGGTGTTTCAGGCCTACTATGCCTCCTCCTCCTCCCACCCCTCCTCCACCTCCTCCTCCGAACTACCATCCGTGGGCACGGCGCAATCAGTCGGTAGCTCTAGGCACAGCAGCAGTGCCGTCGCTAAGCGACAGCAGGCGGTGCTCAAACTGCTGAGCCTAGGCGATAAAAGGCACACCGCCCAAGAGCTATTACAGGGCATCACGGCGCAGACTGATCTGTGGCTGGCACCGCTGAACCTGAAGCCAGGCATGGTTGTGTGTGACAACGGCCGTAACCTGGTGGCGGCTCTGCAACTCGGCAGACTGACACATGTGCCATGCCTGGCCCATGTGTTAAATCTGATAGTTCAGCGTTTCCTCAAGACATACCCCAATCTGTCTGATTTGCTCACGAAGGTGCGCCGCATCTGTGCGCATTTCAGGAAGTCCAGCACAGATGCTGCCACTCTCAGGGCAGCGCAGCGCCGCCTCCAACTGCCCGCTCACCGACTGTTGTGCGACGTGCCCACGAGGTGGAATTCAACACTGACCATGTTATCCAGAGTTTACCAGCAGCGCAGAGCGATTGTAGACTGCCAGATGTCAACTTCCACCAGAACTGGTAGTCAGGTCAGTCAGCTTCCTCAAGTCTACAATGAGGAGTGGACGTGGATGTCTGATATCTGTCAGGTGCTGAGTAACTTTGAGGAGTCAACACAGATGGTCAGTGGCGATGCCGCCATCATCAGCCTCACCATCCCGCTGCTTGGCCTGTTGAAAAACTCTCTGATCAGCATGAAGTCGGAAGCTTTGCGCTCGTCACAAGAGACGGGGGAAGAAGATTCCCTTGTTGATAGCCAAAGCACCCTTAGGTCTGTTTCTCAGCGCATATCGGAGGAGGTGGAGGTGGATGAGGAGGAAGAGGAGGAGAATGTTGGCGAGACACAAGAGGGGACCATTGTTGAGTCCTTCACTGTTCAGCGTGTATGGGCAGAAGAAGAGGAGTTGGAGGAGTTGGAGGAGGAGGAAATGGACAGTCAGGCCAGTGAGGGGAGTGAATTCTTACGCGTTGGTACTCTGGCGCATATGGCAGATTTCATGCTAGGCTGCCTATCCCGTGACCCTCGCGTTCAAAGAATTTATTCCAGCACCGATTACTGGGTGTTCACTCTCCTGGACCCACGGTACAAGCAAAATCTTTCCACTCTCATCCCTGCAGAGGAAAGGAGTGTGAGAATGCATGAATACCAGCAGGCCCTGGTGCACAAGCTGAAACAGTATTTCCCTTCTGACAGCGCTAGCAGCAGAGTGCGTAGTTCTGCGGGACAAGTAGCGAGGGAGAGTAGGCGAGCAGGCAGCTTGTCCAGCACTGGCAAGGGTACGCTTTACAAGGCTTTTGCCAGCTTTATGTCACCCCAGCAAGACACTGTCACCTGTCCCCAGTCTCGGCAGAGTAGGGCTGATCTTTACAGAAAGATGGTGAGGGAGTACGTAGCTGACCATACCATCGTCCTAAATGATCACACAGCTCCCTACAACTACTGGGTTTCAAAGCTGGACATGTGGCACGAACTGGCGCTGTACGCCTTGGAGGTTCTTGCCTGCCCTGCCGCTAGCGTCTTGTCCGAGCGGGTTTTCAGTGCAGCTGGTGGCATCATCACCGATAAGCGTACACGCCTGTCGACTGACAGCGCTGACAGGCTGACGCTTATTAAAATGAATAAAGGCTGGATTTCTCAGAATTTCCAATCTCCACCAGGTGAAGGAAGCTCAACCTGAATAATTGATCCACTCCTCCTCCTCCTCATTTTCCTCCTTCTCCTCCTCTTTGTACAGTAAAGCAGAGGAAAATGGCTATTTTTTCACAGGGCCCACTGGCTCTAGCTATAGTACTTTATGCATTTAATTTTTCTGGAGGGCCACCTACCCGGTCCTCTGTTTTAAACAATTTTTGGGAGTGCCACATACAGGCACTCAATCTATTCAATTTTTCTGGAGGGCCACCTACCCGGTCCTCTGTTTTAAACAATTTTTGGGAGTGCCACATACAGGCACTCAATCTATTCAATTTTTCTGGAGGGCCACCTACCTGCTCCTCTGGTTTGAAAATTTTTTTGGACTGCCACATACAGGCACTCAATCTATTCCATTTTACTGGAGGGACACCTACCTGCTCCTCTGGTTTGAAAAATTTTTGGGACTGCCACATACAGGCACTATCCAAATTAAATTGTCTCCATAGCAGCCTCCACACGTTGTCTCCATTGCTACCTCCAAAAGTCGTCCATATAGCTGCCTCCATACATCGTCCCTTTATCAAACGAGCTGTGTCAGGCAGAAATTTGGGTTGTTTTCATGGATTCCACATCAAAGTTGTTAACTTTGTCGCCACCCTGCTGTGTTATCCACAAAATATACTGGCAAACTTTTATCATTTACCAATATTATTTCAGCGCTTCTTGCGCATCTGTTTACATTCCCCTCACCCGGCATATCCTAAACTTATAAGAACGCTACTACACTTGATCTTATACAAAAGGTTCTTAGAAGTGCTGTTTGGGGAGTAGCCTAGAGACAGGGGCTTGGATTGGCGAAAGCTCGCCTGGCAGCGGAGCGCCAGCTCCATGCGCATCAGCCGCTTCTTGCGCATCTGTTTACATTCCCCTCACCCGCCATATCCCAAACTTATAAGAACGCTACTACACTTAACTTGGTGCAGGCTGGGACCGAGTCTGACCCTGGGGCTGGTCATATACTGCCGACGCAGAGAATTGCGGGGCCTACCTCGGTCCAGGTCTCAAAGGCCTACTATACCTCCTCCCAACCCTCCTCCACCTCCTCCTCCTCCGAATTACCATCCGTGGGCATGGCGCCATCAGTCGGTAGCTCTAGGCACAGCAGCAGTGCCGTCGCTAAGCGACAGCAGGCGGTGCTCAAACTGCTGAGCCTAGGCGATAAAAGGCACACCGCCCAAGAGCTATTACAGGGCATTCCACATCAAACTTGTTAACTTTGTCGCCACCCTGCTGTGTAATCCACAAAATATACTTGCAAACTTTTATCATTTACCGATATTATTTCAGCGCTTCTTGCGCATCTGTTTACATTCCCCTCACCCGGCATATCCTAAACTTATAAGAACGCTACTACACTTGATCTTATACAAAAGGTTCTTAGAAGTGCTGTTTGGGGAGTAGCCTAGAGACAGGGGCTTGGATTGGCGAAAGCTCGCCTGGCAGCGGAGCGCCAGCTCCATGCCAAGATCCAACTAACATAGTTTTAACTGCAGCACCTTTAATCTACTACTAGTTCACTGCCTCCATACATGGTCCCCTTATCAAACGAGCTGTGTCAGGCAGAATTTTGGGTTGTTTTCATGGCTTCCATGTTAACTTTGTCGCCACCCTGCTGTGTAATCCACAAAATATACTGGCAAACTTTTATCATGTACCGATATTATTTGAGCGCTTCTTGCTCACCTCCTTTGGTTCCTCTCTGACACCCATTGGTTTGAAGCCTGAGTCCATTTAGGGTATGTCGCCATGCCACTCTCTAGCCTGCTGCCGCTGCCTCTGCATGCCGTCCCCTATAGTGTCAGGGTCAATTATTGCATGTTTTAGATGCTATCTAGCTTCATTCTGTCACTCTGTCATGGCCATGCTGTTGCCCATAATTTTGGCATAATGGTGCGATTATGCAGCCTCAGAGGCATCCATGCATGCTGCCCCTGCTGTTTCCTGTCCATTTCCGTGGTGTTTCCATCCTTTTCTGAGGTTCCCAGGTGTTTGGCCAAGCTTCCCTGTGCAGAGCCTTGGTCCCCTTGAAAAATGCTCGAGTCTCCCATTGAGTTCAATGGGGTTCGTTATTCGAGACGAGCACTCGAGCATCGGGAAAAGTTCGTCTCGAATAACGAGTACCCGAGCATTTTAGTGCTCGCTCATCTCTAGTTATGACCCTTTGTCAGCAAATTCACTAGAAATGCCCTGGTCATTATAACCTTTTCAGGTTTGTAGTGCGTTACCCTGGAGACACATGAATCTGCATAGGAGCTGTATACACCATCCCATAAGAATCATCTGTAAAGTTGCATTAGAACAATGAAATGTATTGGTTGCAAAGTTTTGGATACAATTCTATTCCATTACCCGGCTAAAAAAGGAGGATAAGAATGTCTAAAAAGTGTCCTGTCCCGGGTTCTGTAGTGGTATCAGAAGTGACAGCTCCTGCGCTTGTCTCCTGCCCCGTCTTTGTGAGTACAGGAAGGTGACCCACTCCCCAGGACACGCTGCTTGAGATGCGCACCACGTCCAGCGCTCACAATTACGCACTATTTACCTAGCAGCATATGGCGGCACGGAGCAGGTGTCTGCCTAATGAAACACTACACTTCAATTATGCATCTGGGAAGCCGCCTCACTTCTGTCCTGATTAGGAGAATGATGGCTCTTTATTTATTTATTTAGCTATTTTTTATTTTAATTAACCGAATTATAACTTAATGAGACAGCAGATTGGGGGGGGGGGGGGGGACCGGGGGGAGACCACTCCGGTGCAGTGATCTGAACCTAACGTCTAATGGCAATGTGACCCTTGTGCAGTATAGACGTGAGAAATGTACAGTAACGCGTCCATAGAGTCCCTATATAAATCCCAGCGACTGTGTACATAGAGGGAATCTGTATGTAATACAATGGGGCACATTTACTTACCCATCCGGAGGTGTTCACCGAAAGTGCATTGTCCGTGTATAATGCGCTGTGCGGGGAGTCACTAAGATCGTGTGCCCGATATCCTGCTTGTGTCGCTTCCCCGCTCAGGTCCAACAGAGTTCACCTTCTTCTTCCCGGTGCATGTAAGTGTTCTGTTTTGCGACACAGTTTGAATCTTAAATCCCGCGTTCAGTCCGAATCAGTTGGAACGGCCGCCCCCCCCCCCCCCCGATTTCTGTCGCATGAAAGCAGCGCAGCTGTGCCAAAAAATAAATGATCGTGCGACACAATCCAAGTGCAGGCACCCGTCAAATGCCTGTCACAGTCGTGCAAATTCTGAAAACGTCGGAATGAAAGTGCGTGTGAAGACCCTTAGTAAATAAGCCCCAATAAGGCATAGTCAGAGGTCCAGTTAACAATGAAGATGGCAGAAACAGCACAAAATCAGAGTCCAAAGAGATAGTCAGTAAACGTAAACCATGATCAGATAACCAGAAATTCAGTCGGAGAGAAAGGGCGGCACAAAGTTTTCTCACGGGTTAAGGGAATGGATGTGAACCAAATACTTAAAGGTGATTGGATCCGAGCTCTGTCAATTACAACATTAACTATAGCTGGACCAGAGAAAAAGTGTGTGGTGCAATGAACTCCTATACCACTAGCAAGTAAAACAGAAAGAGAAAAATAAACACCACCTAAGCGGACAGTGGGAGACTTTGGCACGGATGTTACAGCCCCCTTATCTATAGCCTCCTCCAAAAAAAGTGAACTGTAGCTTCACATTCGTGAGTAATAAAAGTTACTAATTTGTGGGAAATTTGCACATTATGGGAAACCCTCCACCTTATGATTTATGGGAAAGAATTCTATATAACATAACCGTCAATGATATTTAGGTGTAAAAAGGCATCTGGACCCTTCTTGTAGCTCTCTACTGTCCCTGCTGTTACCAGCGCCTGAGCTCTGCTATTCCACAGATTGACAGTTCTCATAGTAAAGAAGCCTTGTGTCGCCTCTGGTGATTAAACCTTGTTTTCTCCAGACGGAGACAGTGCCCCCTCGTCTTTTGATTTGATTTAATCTGAAATAACTTTCCACCATATTTTTTGTATGGACCATTCATATATTTATAGAAATTAATCATGTCCCCTCGTAGTCGTCTCTTTTTCCAGACTACATAAATCTGGTTGTTTTAATCTTTCCTCATAACTAAGACCCTCCATACCTCTTATCATTTTGTGGCTCTTTGTTAAATCCTCTCCAGCTCCAGGGCCTCCTTTTTATGGACCGGTGCCCAGAACTGGACGGCATATTCCAGGTGAGGCCGAACCAATGCCTTGTATAGTGGTAATATTACATCTCTATCCCCAGAGTCCAGACCACTGCTCATACATGACAAGACCCTACTGGCTTTAGAGGCAGCTGACTGACATTGTGCTGTTTTTCAATTTATGATCTACTAGTACCCCCAGGTCCTTCTCAACAGGGGGCTCTCCCAGATTTACTCCCCCAAGGAGTCAGGACATATGTTTCCTGAGGATTATCAGCCCCCCAGGTGCATAACCTTACACTCATCCACATTGAACCTCGGTTTGTCCAAGTCACCCTGCAGCCTATGAACATCCTTAGCTATGTCTATGATGTTTGCCATGGAGTAGGTCAGTAGGAGTCTATTGAGAGGATCCCTTTAAGGAAAACCTCCATTCCTCTGCTCGTGATCTGCCTGTTTATATCAATGGATATTTCTAGAATATGAAATGTCATCAAATATAATTACTCCTCAGCTTTAGCATCTTTCATGTAACATGAAGTTCTCTCCTATAAACAATTATCCATTATTTCCACTACTTTTAATGCACTTAACATTCATAATAAAGAGTTTTGATGATAAAATGGAAAATCTCTTCCATTACTGAAGTTTATTTTTCTCTGAATATTCAGTAAAGACCATGGAACATTGCGGAACACATTGGGGGTCATTTACTAAGGGCCCGATTCGCGGTTTCCCGGCGTGTTACCCGAATATATCCGATTTGCGACGATTTCCCCCGGGTTTTTGGCGCACGCGATCGGATTGTGGCGCATCGGCGCTGGCATGCACGCGACGGAAATCGGGGGGCGTGGCTGAATGAAAACCCAACGGATTCGGAAAAACCGCCGCATTTAAAAAAAAAAATCTGTCGCGAAGCTTGCACTTACCTTCACTCAGCCCGGCTCGGTGAACTCCAGTGCGTTCCGATGCTTTTCAGCGCAGCAGCGCCACCTGGTGGACGGCGGAGGAACTACCTTAATGAATCCCGGCCGGACCCGAATCCACCGCAGAGAACGCGCCGCTGGATAGCGAATGGGCCGGGTAAGTAAATCTGCCCCAGTGAGATGGATAAAGACAATGGGGCACATTTACTTACCTGTCTAACTATGTTCTCCGAAAGTGCATTGTCCGTCGATCATGCACTGCGCCGCGATTCACTAAGATCGTGCGCCTGATATCCTGCATGTGTCGCTTCCCCGTTTAGGTCCCCGGAGTTCACCATCTTCTTCCCGGTGCATGTAAGTGCTTGGGCTTGTGACACAATTTGAAAGTTAAATCCCGTTCTCAGCTCGAATCAGTCGGATCGTCCAACAGCCTGCCCCCCGATTTCTGTCGCATGGAAGCCGACGCAGCTGCGCCAAAATCCGATCACGTGCGACATAATCCCAGCGCAGACGCCTGTTAAATACAGGTGTCACAGTTGTGCAATCCCCCAAAACATCAGAAAGTCCGACGAAAGTGCCACCCTCAGTAAATAAGCCCCATAGTTTCATACCAATATACTGCCCCCTAGTGACCTCATTATCAAGAACATAAATGTATATTACAGCAGATCGGCAACAGGAAGCAGACAGCTCCGTTCTCTGTGTAATGGTCAGACAAGGTTACTACAGATCAACTCCTATGTATTTGAATGAGAGCTCATCTGCAATGACTTGGTTCAGCCACTAACTGAGAACGGCGCCATCTGCTTCTTTTTCCATTCTCTGTTTATTTCTATAGATATTCCTTGAATATGAGATATCATCAAATATAATATAAAATATTGCTTTACAATCTTCCACATGAAGTTCTCTTATGCAAACAATTAATTCTCCTTCCTTTTCCATTTTCTAAGAGAATCATGAATTCTAGGGCAGTAGGCTGGACACATGGAAAGTTACTGATAATATCACTGATAGTCTAGGAATCTTAAAGAGAACCTGTCACCAGGTTTCACACCAATAAATTACCAGACCCCTCAGGTCAGGTATGAAATGTCCTTTCTAGAATTCCCTCTTATGTGAATTATCATCCATTTACCTATAAAAAATGTCCTTCAAATTCAAGCAAATATGACTCTACTCACCTCTTTTTCACATGAGATGAGTCAAGTTTGTTGCATGGCAGTGTCACTTCAGAAGCCCCTATCTTCTGTTCTGTAGCATCTAGAAACATGGTGGTGTCATATTAAAGGTAAGAATCTCATCTTACAAATAACATAAGACTTGGCTTTGTTATCTACAGAACCAGAAATACAGGCAGCTAATCATATATTAGGAAATGTGAGTTTATAAAATTACAATACTCAACTGAACTATAAGCCTGATCTGTTTTGAAAAATTAGATTCTTGTCTTTATTATGATACAAAAAGCATGTTTCTAGGTGCTATAGAACCAAAGATATCGGCTTCCGAAGTGAAAGTCACCCTGCAACCACTAAACTTGACTCATCTCATGTGAGAATGAGGTGAGAAGAGTCATATTTGCCTGACTGCGGGGGAGATATTTTTTATTAGGTAAACGGGTGAGATTTCACATAATAGAGGGAATTCTAGAAAGGACATTCATATACAACCTGGGGAGACTAGTAGTTTAATGGAGAAAAACTTTCTGACAGGTTCCCTTTAAGGAGTTAAAAGAGTTAAAAGAACTATCCTGATGTAGGAGGTTGAGGAAATTACTGGATGTCACTGGTGGTCTAGGGCAGTGAAATGGTTACTTACTGTATAATATCTCTGGTGCTGTTGTAAAGTTAAAGAGTTATCTATATCATCACTAGTAGTCTATGGTAGTAAGTATGTATCCGATAATATCCCTGTTGGTCTATGGCAAATAAATGATTACTGATAATATCTGTGGTGGCCTAGAGATATGAGATATAGATAATAATATCCCTGGTAGACTAGGGCACAGAAGAGGTTGCTGATAATATCCCTGGTGGTCTAGAGCACCAAGGACATTTCTGTTATACCTAGTGATCCATGGCACAGAGGAGGTTACCTTCAGTGGCGTAACTACAGTGGTAGCAGCCATAGCAGCTGTTATGGGGCCCACAGTGTCAGGGGGCCCCGTCATCCAACCTAACCATCTCTGGCAGACTATGGCAGTAACATGATGTGAAGATATAATGTATAATATACCTGGTGTATTGCAGTGGTGAGGTAACTGATCATATACTCCATAGTGGTCTAGGGCAGTGATGAAGTTGGTTATAATATCTCCAGAGGTCTAGGGCAATTAAATGGTTATTCATTATCTCCCTGGTGGTCTAGGTAGATGAAGACATAACTGATAATATTTCTGGTGCTGTAGGGCAGTGAGGAGACTACTTTTCAAATCCCTGATGGTCTGAAAGATCATGGAGGTTTCCAATGAAGATTATATCTGTGGTGGCCTTGGGCAGTGAGGAGGACACTTGTAATATCTGTGGTGGTCTAGGGCAGTGAGGAGGATACCTATAATATCTGTGGTGGCCTTGGGCAGCGAGGAGGATACTTATAACGTCTGTGGTAGCCTTGGGCAGCGAGGAGGATGCCTATAATATCTGTGGTGGCCTTTGGCAGTGAGGAGGATACCTATAATATCTGTGGTGGCCTTGGGATGCGAGGAGGATACCTATAATATCTGTGGTGGCCTTGGGCAGTGCGGAGGACACTTGTAATATCTGTGGTGGCCTTGGCCAGCGAGGAGAACACCTATAATATCTGTGGTGGCCTTGGGCAGCGAGGAGGATACTTATAACGTCTGTGGTAGCCTTGGGCAGTGAGGAGGATACCTATAACATCTGTGGTGGCCTTGGGCAGTGAGGAGGATACTTATAACATCTGTGGTGGCCTTGGGCAGTGAGGAGGATACCTATAACATCTGTGGTGGCCTTGGGCAGTGAGGAGGATACTTATAATATCTGTGGTGGCCTTGGGCAGTGAGGAGGATACTTATAACATCTGTGGTGGCCTTGGGCAGTGAGGAAGATACTTAGAATATCTGTGGTGGTCCAGGGCAGTGAGGAGGATACTTATAACATCTGTGGTGGCCTTGGGCAGCGAGGAGGATACTTATAACATCTGTGGTGGCCTTGGGCAGTGAGGAGGATACTTATAACATCTGTGGTGGCCTTGGGCAGTGAGGAAGATACTTAGAATATCTGTGGTGGTCCAGGGCAGTGAGGAGGATACTTATAACATCTGTGGTAGCCTTGGGCAGCGAGGAGGATACCTATAATATCTGTGGTGGCCTTTGGCAGTGAGGAGGATACCTATAATATCTGTGGTGGCCTTGGGATGCGAGGAGGATACCTATAATATCTGTGGTGGCCTTGGGCAGTGCGGAGGACACTTGTAATATCTGTGGTGGCCTTGGGCAGCGAGGAGGATACTTATAACGTCTGTGGTAGCCTTGGGCAGCGAGGAGGATACCTATAATATCTGTGGTGGCCTTTGGCAGTGAGGAGGATACCTATAACATCTGTGGTGGCCTTGGGCAGTGAGGAGGATACCTGTAACATCTGTGGTGGCCTTGGGCAGTGAGGAGGATACTTATAATATCTGTGGTGGCCTTGGGCAGTGAGGAGGATACTTATAACATCTGTGGTGGCCTTGGGCAGTGAGGAAGATACTTAGAATATCTGTGGTGGTCCAGGGCAGTGAGGAGGATACTTATAACATCTGTGGTGGCCTTGGGCAGCGAGGAGGATACTTATAACATCTGTGGTGGCCTTGGGCAGCGAGGAGGACACTTGTAATATCTGTGGTGGCCTTCGTCAGTGAGGAGGACACTTATAACATCTGTGGTGGCCTTGGGCAACGAGGAGGACACTTATAACATCTGTGGTGGCCTTGGGCAGCGAGGAGGACACTTATAATATCTGTGGTGGCCTTGGGCAGCGAGGAGGACACTTGTAATATCTGTGGTGGCCTTCGTCAGTGAGGAGGACACTTATAACATCTGTGGTGGCCTTGGGCAGCGAGGAGGACACTTATAACATCTGTGGTGGCCTTGGTCAGTGAGGAGGACACTTATAATATCTGTGGTGGCCTTGGGCAGCGAGGAGGACACTTGTAATATCTGTGGTGGCCTTGGGCAGCGAGGAGGACACTTAAAATATCTGTGGTGGCCTTGGGATGCGAGGAGGATACCTATAATATCTGTGGTGACCTTGGGCAGTGAGGAGGACACTTAGAATATCTGTGGTGGTCCAGGGCAGTGAGGAGGATACCTATAATATCTGTGATGGCATTGGGCAGTGAGGAGGACAGTTATAATATCTGTGGTGGCCTTGGGCAGTGAGGAGGACACTTAGAATATCTGTGGTGGTCCAGGGCAGTGAGGAGGATACCTATAATATCTGTGGTGGCATTGGGCAGTGAGGAGGACACCTATAATATCTGTAGTGGCCTTGGGCAGCGAGGAGGATACTTGTAATATCTGTGGTGACCTTGGTCAGTGAGGAGGACACTTATAATATCTGTGGTGGCCTTGGGCAGCGAGGAGGATACCTATAATATCTGTGGTGACCTTGGGCAGTGAGGAGGACACTTAGAATATCTGTGGTGGTCCAGGGCAGTGAGGAGGATACCTATAATATCTGTGATGGCATTGGGCAGTGAGGAGGACACTTATAATATCTGTGGTGGCCTTGGGCAGCGAGGAGGACACTTGTAATATCTGTGGTGACCTTGGGCAGTGAGGAGGACACTTAGAATATCTGTGGTGGTCCAGGGCAGTGAGGAGGATACCTATAATATCTGTGGTGGCATTGGGCAGTGAGGAGGACACCTATAATATCTGTAGTGGCCTTGGGCAGCGAGGAGGATACTTGTAATATCTGTGGTGGCCTTGGGCAATGAGGAGGACACTTGTAATATCTGTGGTGGCCTTGGGCAGCGAGGAGGACACTTAGAATATCTTTGGTGGCCTTGGGATGCGAGGAGGATACCTATAATATCTGTGGTGACCTTGGGCAGTGAGGAGGACACTTAGAATATCAGTGGTGGTCCAGGGCAGTGAGGAGGATACCTATAATATCTGTGGTGGCATTGGGCAGTGAGGAGGACACTTATAATATCTGTGGTGGCCTTGGGCAGCGAGGAGGACACTTGTAATATCTGTGGTGACCTTGGGCAGTGAGGAGGACACTTAGAATATCTGTGGTGGCCTTGGGCAGTGAGGAGGATACCTATAATATCTGTGGTGGCCTTGGACAGCGAGGAGGATACTTATAACATCTGTGGTGACCTTGGGCAGTGAGGAGGACACTTAGAATATCTGTGGTGGTCCAGGGCAGTGAGGAGGATAGCTACAATATCTGTGGTGGCCTTGGGCAGTGAGATGGACACTTATAATATCTGTGGTGGCCTTGGTCAGGGAGGAGGACACGTATAACATCTGTGGTGGCCTTGGGCAGTGAGGAGGATACCTATAACATCCGTGGTGGTCTAGGGCAGTAAAGGGGCAAAGGTAGAAGAATAGTCAGACTCTTTGCTCCATTATCAATAATCTATTATAATATTAATAGATCTCTATTAAACCCAAGTTTTCAGGAATAACAATGGCTTCACAAGAAATATTTCTCTACTGCTGCCATTTTTTTCCCTTTTATTTATAAGGTTTTTTTGAGATGTAGAAAAAGTTCTATAAAAACGATGAATTCAGCCTGTCCACATTTCAATAAAACCCTCTTTCTGGGGCTTTTGTATTATAAAAGGTTTGTAGCGCTGGTCGAAAAAAAATACAAAGGGTGTCACAATACAGAAGCAAATCAGAGCCGCTTTTTGGGGATTTTTTAGGTACTATACGAAAAATATAAAATAGATAAAACAGCCGGTCCGGTTAGTGAGCTCGATTCACAGCATCGTCTATGGCTTTTATATTATGCAATTTTTTTTTTGAGGAATCTTCAAAAAAAAAAAGATACAAGACGTCTCACAATAACATGGATATTTTTTTTTTTTTACCTCTGTAGGAATTTTTTGCTTTTGTTATTTTTGGTATTTTATAATAGATAGAATGGAGTCCACAACCAAGGTCAAGGAAAAGTTAAGTACGGGCTTATGTTAACATCTCCTTTTGAAAGTTGAACGCCAACTTCTTCTGCTTTAGTTAGTAACAGAATCTAGGACAATACTCAAAGATGTTTGGAGATGAAAGCTGGTGGTCTAGGACAGCAAAGTGATATCCTGCTAAACTTGCAAAATTATGGAAACCTGGAAAAGAATTAAAAATATCATCACTGGCGGTCTATGCAATGAGGAGGTAATCAGTGTCGGATTGGGATACCTTGGGCCCACCAGTAAAACCTGATCTTGGGACCCACCACAACTATAAGTTTGTTACATAATCTGTTAATTTAATCATATAAATACATAGGATAGTTGAGATGCTTTATGCTAAGTATATGTATAAATTACAGAGAGGATACATTGTCCAGCACTACTTATGCAGGACCTGGGGGCCCACCGGTGGATCCACCTGTTCACCTGTGGGCCAGTCCGAGCCTGGAGCTTATTGATAATACCCCTGGTGGTATAGGGGAATAAAGAAGGATATTATCCATAGCCTTCCCATTAGTAAACCCCTCCCTTTCTAAGCCCATCAGGGATGGTATTTCCCAAGGCCACTAGGGCTATCATTTGTAATTTTCTTGTCATCCTAGAAGACCAGGGATGGTACTTCCCACGGCCACTAGGGTTGTCATCATTAGTAATCTTCTAGTCATCCTGGAAGACCAGGGATGGTACTTCCCAAGACCACTAGGGTTGTCATCATTAGTAATCTTCTTGTCATCCTAGAAGACCAGGGTTGCTACTTCCCAAGACCACTAGGGTTGTCATCATTAGCAATCTTCTTGTCATCCTAGGAGACCAGGGATGGTACTTCCCAAGGCCACTAGGGTTGTCATCATTAGTAATCTTCTAGTCATCCTGGAAGACCAGAGATGGTACTTCCCAAGGCCACTAGGGCTATCATTAGTAATCTTTTAGTAATCCTAGAAGACCAGGGATGGTACTTCCCAAGGCCACTAGGGCTATCATTAGTAATCTTCTAGTAATCCTAGAAGACCAGGGATGGTACTTCCCAAGGCCACTAGGGTTATCATTAGTAATCTTCTAGTCATCCTAGGAGACCAGGGATGGTACTTCCCAAGGCCACTAGGGTTGTCATCATTAGTAATCTTCTAGTCATCCTGGAAGACCAGAGATGGTACTTCCCAAGGCCACTAGGGCTATCATTAGTAATCTTCTAGTAATCCTAGAAGACCAGGGATGGTACTTCCCAAGGCCACTAGGGCTATCATTAGTAATCTTCTAGTAATCCTAGAAGACCAGGGATGGTACTTCCCAAGGCCACTAGGGTTATCATTAGTAATCTTCTAGTCATTCTAGAAGACCAGAGTTGCTACTTCCCAAGGCCACTAGGGCTATCATTAGTAATCTTCTAGTCATCCTAGAAGACCAGGGATGGTACTTCCCAAGGCCACTAGGGCTATCATTAGTAATCTTCTAGTCATCCTAGAAGACCAGGGATGGTACTTCCCAAGGCCACTAGGGTTATCATTAGTAATCTTCTAGTCATCCTAGAAGACCAGGGTTGCTACTTCCCAAGACCACTAGGGTTGTCATCATTAGCAATCTTCTTGTCATCCTAGGAGACCAGGGATGGTACTTCCCAAGGCCACTAGGGTTGTCATCATTAGTAATCTTCTCGTCATCCTAGAAGACCAGGGTTGCTACTTCCCAAGGCCATTAGGGTTATCATTAGTAATCTTCTCGTCATCCTAGAAGACCAGGGTTGCTACTTCCCAAGGCCACTAGGGCTATCATTAGTAATCTTCTAGTCATCCTAGAAGACCAGGGATGGTACTTCCCAAGGCCACTAGGGCTATCATTAGTAATCTTCTAGTAATCCTAGAAGACCAGGGATGGTACTTCCCAAGGCCACCAAGGCTATCATTAGTAATCTTCTAGTAATCCTAGAAGACCAGGGATGGTACTTCCCAAGGCCACTAGGGTTATCATTAGTAATCTTCTAGTCATTCTAGAAGACCAGGGTTGCTACTTCCCAAGGCCACTAGGGCTATCATTAGTAATCTTCTAGTCATCCTAGAAGACCAGGGATGGTACTTCCCAAGGCCACTAGGGCTATCATTAGTAATCTTCTAGTCATCCTAGAAGACCAGGGTTGCTACTTCCCAAGACCACTAGGGTTGTCATCATTAGCAATCTTCTTGTCATCCTAGGAGACCAGGGATGGTACTTCCCAAGGCCACTAGGGTTGTCATCATTAGTAATCTTCTCGTCATCCTAGAAGACCAGGGTTGCTACTTCCCAAGGCCACTAGGGTTATCATTAGTAATCTTCTCGTCATCCTAGAAGACCAGGGTTGCTACTTCCCAAGGCAACTAGGGCTATCATTAGTAATCTTCTAGTCATCCTAGAAGACCAGGGATGGTACTTCTCAAGGCCACTAGGGCTATCATTAGTAATCTTCTAGTCATCCTAGAAGACCAGGGATGGTACTTCCCAAGGCCACTAGGGTTGTCATCATTAGTAATCTTCTAGTCATCCTGGAAGACCAGAGATGGTACTTCCCAAGGCCACTAGGGCTATCATTAGTAATCTTCTAGTAATCCTAGAAGACCAGGGATGGTACTTCCCAAGGCCACTAGGGTTATCATTAGTAATCTTCTAGTCATTCTAGAAGACCAGAGTTGCTACTTCCCAAGGCCACTAGAGCTATCATTAGTAATCTTCTAGTCATCCTAGAAGACCAGGGATGGTACTTCCCAAGGCCACTAGGGCTATCATTAGTAATCTTCTAGTCATCCTAGAAGACCAGGGATGGTACTTCCCAAGGCCACTAGGGTTGTCATCATTAGCAATCTTCTTGTCATCCTAGGAGACCAGGGATGGTACTTCCCAAGGCCACTAGGGTTGTCATCATTAGTAATCTTCTAGTCATCCTGGAAGACCAGAGATGGTACTTCCCAAGGCCACTAGGGCTATCATTAGTAATCTTCTAGTAATCCTAGAAGACCAGGGATGGTACTTCCCAAGGCCACTAGGGTTATCATTAGTAATCTTCTATTCATTCTAGAAGACCAGAGTTGCTACTTCCCAAGGCCACTAGGGCTATCATTAGTAATCTTCTAGTCATCCTAGAAGACCAGGGATGGTACTTCCCAAGGCCACTAGGGTTGTCATCATTAGCAATCTTCTTGTCATCATAGGAGACCAGGGATGGTACTTCCCAAGGCCACTAGGGTTGTCATCATTAGTAATCTTCTAGTCATCCTGGAAGACCAGAGATGGTACTTCCCAAGGCCACTAGGGCTATCATTAGTAATCTTCTAGTAATCCTAGAAGACCAGGGATGGTACTTCCCAAGGCCACTAGGGTTATCATTAGTAAACTTCTAGTCATTCTAGAAGACCAGAGTTGCTACTTCCCAAGGCCACTAGGGCTATCATTAGTAATCTTCTAGTCATCCTAGAAGACCAGGGATGGTACTTCCCAAGGCCACTAGGGCTATCATTAGTAATCTTCTAGTCATCCTAGAAGACCAGGGATGGTACTTCCCAAGGCCACTAGGGTTATCATTAGTAATCTTCTAGTCATCCTAGAAGACCAGGGTTGCTACTTCCCAAGACCACTAGGGTTGTCATCATTAGCAATCTTCTTGTCATCCTAGGAGACCAGGGATGGTACTTCCCAAGGCCACTAGGGTTGTCATCATTAGTAATCTTCTCGTCATCCTAGAAGACCAGGGTTGCTACTTCCCAAGGCCATTAGGGTTATCATTAGTAATCTTCTCGTCATCCTAGAAGACCAGGGTTGCTACTTCCCAAGGCCACTAGGGCTATCATTAGTAATCTTCTAGTCATCCTGGAAGACCAGAGATGGTACTTCCCAAGGCCACTAGGGCTATCATTAGTAATCTTCTAGTAATCCTAGAAGACCAGGGATGGTACTTCCCAAGGCCACTAGGGCTATCATTAGTAATCTTCTAGTAATCCTAGAAGACCAGGGATGGTATTTCCCAAGGCCACTAGGGTTATCATTAGTAATCTTCTCGTCATCCTAGAAGACCAGGGTTGCTACTTCCCAAGGCCACTAGGGCTATCATTAGTAATCTTCTAGTCATCCTAGAAGACCAGGGTTGCTACTTCCCAAGACCACTAGGGTTGTCATCATTAGCAATCTTCTTGTCATCCTAGGAGACCAGGGATGGTACTTCCCAAGGCCACTAGGGTTGTCATCATTAGTAATCTTCTCGTCATCCTAGAAGACCAGGGTTGCTACTTCCCAAGGCCACTAGGGTTATCATTAGTAATCTTCTCGTCATCCTAGAAGACCAGGGTTGCTACTTCCCAAGGCCACTAGGGCTATCATTAGTAATCTTCTAGTCATCCTAGAAGACCAGGGATGGTACTTCCCAAGGCCACTAGGGCTATCATTAGTAATCTTCTAGTCATCCTAGAAGACCAGGGATGGTACTTCCCAAGGCCACTAGGGTTGTCACCATTAGCAATCTTCTTGTCATCCTAGGAGACCAGGGATGGTACTTCCCAAGGCCACTAGGGTTGTCATCATTAGTAATCTTCTAGTCATCCTGGAAGACCAGAGATGGTACTTCCCAAGGCCACTAGGGCTATCATTAGTAATCTTCTAGTAATCCTAGAAGACCAGGGATGGTACTTCCCAAGGCCACTAGGGCTATCATTAGTAATCTTCTAGTAATCCTAGAAGACCAGGGATGGTATTTCCCAAGGCCACTAGGGTTATCATTAGTAATCTTCTAGTCATCCTAGGAGACCAGGGATGGTACTTCCCAAGGCCACTAGGGTTGTCATCATTAGTAATCTTCTAGTCATCCTGGAAGACCAGAGATGGTACTTCCCAAGGCCACTAGGGCTATCATTAGTAATCTTCTAGTAATCCTAGAAGACCAGGGATGGTACTTCCCAAGGCCACTAGGGCTATCATTAGTAATCTTCTAGTAATCCTAGAAGACCAGGGATGGTAGTTCCCAAGGCCACTAGGGTTATCATTAGTAATCTTCTAGTCATTCTAGAAGACCAGGGTTGCTACTTCCCAAGGCCACTAGGGCTATCATTAGTAATCTTCTAGTCATCCTAGAAGACCAGGGATGGTACTTCCCAAGGCCACTAGGGCTATCATTAGTAATCTTCTAGTCATCCTAGAAGACCAGGGTTGCTACTTCCCAAGACCACTAGGGTTGTCATCATTAGCAATCTTCTTGTCATCCTAGGAGACCAGGGATGGTACTTCCCAAGGCCACTAGGGTTGTCATCATTAGTAATCTTCTCGTCATCCTAGAAGACCAGGGTTGCTACTTCCCAAGGCCACTAGGGTTATCATTAGTAATCTTCTCGTCATCCTAGAAGACCAGGGTTGCTACTTCCCAAGGCCACTAGGGCTATCATTAGTAATCTTCTAGTCATCCTAGAAGACCAGGGATGGTACTTCCCAAGGCCACTAGGGCTATCATTAGTAATCTTCTAGTAATCCTAGAATACCAGGGATGGTACTTCCCAAGGCCACTAGGGCTATCATTAGTAATCTTCTAGTAATCCTAGAAGACCAGGGATGGTACTTCCCAAGGCCACTAGGGTTATCATTAGTAATCTTCTAGTCATTCTAGAAGACCAGGGTTGCTACTTCCCATGGCCACTAGGGCTATCATTAGTAATCTTCTAGTCATCCTAGAAGACCAGGGATGGTACTTCCCAAGGCCACTAGGGCTATCATTAGTAATCTTCTAGTCATCCTAGAAGACCAGGGTTGCTACTTCCCAAGACCACTAGGGTTGTCATCATTAGCAATCTTCTTGTCATCCTAGGAGACCAGGGATGGTACTTCCCAAGGCCACTAGGGTTGTCATCATTAGTAATCTTCTCGTCATCCTAGAAGACCAGGGTTGCTACTTCCCAAGGCCACTAGGGTTATCATTAGTAATCTTCTCGTCATCCTAGAAGACCAGGGTTGCTACTTCCCAAGGCCACTAGGGCTATCATTAGTAATCTTCTAGTCATCCTAGAAGACCAGGGATGGTACTTCCCAAGGCCACTAGGGCTATCATTAGTAATCTTCTAGTCATCCTAGAAGACCAGGGATGGTACTTCCCAAGGCCACTAGGGTTGTCATCATTAGCAATCTTCTAGTCATCCTAGAAGACCAGGGATGGTACTTCCCAAGGCCACTAGGGTTGTCATCATTAGCAATCTTCTTGTCATCCTAGGAGACCAGGGATGGTACTTTAAACTTCTTAGGGGTAAAAGGGATATTAAGGAGTTTAAAGTACCATTCCTGGTCGTCTAGGATGCCAAGAAGGTTATCAATGATAGCCCTAGATTAAGTCCCGCGTGGCCTAGAGAATCTAACTTGTCGAAAGTATCATCTATGGTCAGGGAAAGGGAAGAGGTTAGTTATGATATCCAGGGGAGATCTAGGGTCAAAACGGGAAAAAGTAGTAGCAAAGTGGAATCGATTATCGTACATTTAACGAACAAACTGGTTTGTCATTTATGTACTTTCTGCCCATTTTTCTGATTCACATAAAAAGTTCTAAAAAAATTTGCTTGTCCACATTTCAATAAAACCTTGGCCGGCATAACAGGCTTTTATTATAAATATTTGTAATAATGGCCAAAAAAATACAAAGGATGTTACGATACAGAACCAAATCAGAGCAGTTTTATGGGGGGATTTTTTTCTGTGTTAAAGTATAGGAAAAAACAAAAGGTAGATAAAACAGCCTGTCCGGTTTGTGAGCTCGATTCAGCGGAGGCTTTCTTCAGTCTGGCAGAGCAGGCTTTTTATATTGTAAGAATTTTTTTTAGCAACCTTCAAAAAAAGATACAAGAGGTGTCACGATAAGAGAGTGTGTTATTTGATACGTTTTTCCGCCTTAACAGGGTTTTTTTTTTGTTTTATACAAAAAGATATTTTTATGGATTTCATATTCAGTTTCAGTTTCCTGAGCAATAGTCCTCAACCTCATTCAAACCAAGTTTGGACCTTTGGAAGGTTAATACTTACCCCTAAGAACAAATAGGCCAGTCACATGGTCCAAGAAGCCACCCTTCCCTCTATGGTCCAACATTGAGCTGCAGACATCATTCTCTACGAAAAAACAAAGGTCGGTGATATTGTTCGGAGATGGAAGGGATGGACTTTAACAACATGGACTTATTAATAGAAAAGCTGTGGCGTACTAAAACATGATGTCTTCTAATATCTATTGGATTGGGCTTCATACCCATACTTGAGTATGTTTCACAACTCGACAACTTTCCTGGGAATATCCAGAATATTCAGAGACTATCGGTTTCTAGAATTCATCTAGTACCTGTCTGAAGGTGGACATTCTATGGACGCATGAGGACAGAAGTATGGGCCAAGACTTACATCCAGTAAATTCTACCAATGTGAAGTTGGTAGGTATGCCATGATATGATCTAATTCGAGTATCCATGTTATGGGCATTTTAACAGGACCTGTTGACATTATGGAGCTGAAAGAATCAGATAAGGAACAAATAAAACAATCCTAAGTTTCTGGAAATGGTAGTCATTAGAGGTCATGTGGCCACCAGATCTAACAAGTCATAACAAGTCAAATGTTGGAGCCGCTCATTCCATCATAATCTCCAGCAATGGAACCAAATATAATAAGATCTTTACATTATAATTTATTCACTCCTTTGAAATCTGATATTAGATTTTAGTGATGGAAACTGATTAGAAACTTTTGTAATAGGGTTGTGCAGTGTAAATGATGGCCTCTTAACTACGCGGGTTCCTAGAAGCTGCCATGTCTCTTACCCTAATGGTTACATCTTTAGTCAATCGCCTTCCAAATTTGTGATGTTAAAGGATTTCTTTATGATTCCTTAACAATTTGCACAAAAAACTTAGTCCCCTTAAGCTGGAGGACCTCATAGCAAAATCTATTATCAATATTTATATTACCATTAAATGGATAGAACCACTAACAATAACCACAAACTGCCCCCCCATTCCTTATTCTTAGGATTAAGGAGATGGTCTCTTAGCTAATCAGCCTCCTAGAAGCTGCCGTGTCTCTAACCAAGATGGTTACATCTATGGTAAATTTCCTTCCGAATTTGGGTTCCGAAGGGTTTCGTTAGGATTCCTTAACAATTTGCACACAAAAAAACCCTTCAAAAAGAAATTTGGTCCCCCTGAAGCTGGAGGACCTCATAGCAAAATCGACTATCCTATTATCTATATCTATATTACCATTTAAATAGATAGCTCCACTGACAATAACCACAAACTGTCCCTCCATTCCTTAGGCTTCCTTTAATGGGATTGTCCAAATTGAAATTATGGGACTCCCTCAATTTCTGGGTCACACCGTAGCTCTTATGTCCCTTGACCTGGAAGTTACAGGTTGTCCACATGGAGGAGGTGGGTCTTCTCAGTTTAGGTAGTTATGCACTTGATGAAACACCTTTTGGATTTATGAATATATTCGGGTTGACTAGGTCAACTTATAAAAGAGTCAATGTGTACCATCATCTGGTGGGTACAAAAGCAGCTGCCAGGTCTCCGACCCTGGACTCCTGATGGTATTATCTTTCTGGTCCAATTGACAAGCGTTGTCTTCTCAGTTGTTGAGCCAATTATTCGAACCCGGTTAGTTATCCTCTTTATCAGATCCCTTTGAAAGCCAAACATCTATGGTCACTTTCAACACAAACCTTCATGTAGACATTAAAGTAGAACATTAGCTTTGTAGGTCTGGACAAGACTTGTTTTGCCAACTCTAAATGCCACCTCTTCCTTTTTGACCAAATCTTGTTCAGTACCTCAAAAGAACTAAAATAATGGGATCCGCCCTCTCAGAGGAAGCCTCGTACACACCAGGACCTAGTTCTGAAGGCCATCAAGGACTTCCTTCTCCTCTTTAGCTCAACATACGTAGAAAAGTAAAAACATTCAGCTTGACAGCTTGAATCCAAAAGTTATTTTCCACTCTTCAAAGAGCCACTTTTTGTGTGAGTGATGAAGGCATGACTGGCCACACATCTCCCACTCATCTCTGGTCTGCCTTACGATTGCTTATGTGCCTCCTAATAAAGCGGTGAAGGTTGCTTTGCATTTTTTTTTCTTCCTCCCCCCATGATGATAAGAGAGGGGTGGGGGTGGCAGGGCTGGGGGCTTATTCCTGACAGCAGAAGACTGCAGTCTGTAGGAACACGAAGCTACAAACGGAAGCAAACGAACCAATTAAGGTGAAAATGAAAAGAGATGATCAGGACGGATGACGCGTCTCGTCAGAGAAAAGTCACAGAGTGAGGCAGCGGGCGCTGGAATTCAATCCGTGCTCATTAAATCCTGCATAGTGACATGCAATGAAAGGGACGCGCCAACCAGCATTCCCTTCTTCTCCAAAAACAGCCGATAACAAGCACTTAACCCATTCCAGCCTGCTATGAAACACAGCGGCTTCTGCTCAGACAGAGAGTATACTTCAGAGCTGCTTTTTGTGTCCGGTGAGCTCAGTAGCAGCGTTAACTGCGGCAATTAACCCGACCTCTCAGCTGCTCGCCACTTACGGCTTAATAGAGAATCATTCCAATCCTGTGTATTCTTATCTGCATGTTGTGCCTAAGAAATATTCATATGGTAATGAAAATTTACAAATAATCTAAACTTTTTGGCTGATGCATTCACAGGCTGTTAATCTGCACAGGAGCACTTCCCCGTCCCACTGTGTGCCGAAACTTCTCTGAGTTTAAATGAGGGGAGTTTGAGAATGTAATAGCCTGTGAAGCTGCAGCACAGAGGGGCTCTGGTAACAACCCCAGGAGCCCTTCTGGCTAATTAGCATAATTGTAAACGTTAATTTTAGAAAGAAGGAGGCAATAGTCCCCTTATGTGACCTAGTCTTCTCCATCCCTAATGAGAAGCATCAATAAGACTATTAAAAGAGAGATATACAATGACCCCGCCCCCCCCCCGCCCCATGACGAGTGCCATCCAATATATCAAGGTTAGCCAAAGAGCTTCTATAAGTAACGGAAGTTCCCCCATGCACAAAATCATTGAAAACTCCCCGAGAAGTAAGGACGACTAGAGTATCCCTAATTTCAGTGTAAATCAGAGCGAGTCATAAGTAATGCTAGTGCTAGATCCATCTAGTGCCTAGATGGATCGAAAGTAAATGGGATGTTCCCTCCGTGGCAAAACTGGGGAAGGGTATCTACAGCCCAGAAGACAAGTCTTCACGATACTGAAACCTAGCCTAGCCCTGGTGGTCCTCTCCTGGCTTATGGTAGTCCTCTTACACACATTGGGTTTGAAAGGGGCCGCTGTAAGAAGAGTGGCTACACGTATGTAAGAATCCCCTTGGGATAATCCCAGCTGGTACAACTGGAGGCAGTAGAATCCAACTCTTCTTTATTCCGTAAACCGGAATTAAAGAGCATGAAAACAGTAGCACAAGGTTTGTCTCTGGTAGTAGGGCGGCATGTACAGCCAGTGATTCTGGTCTGAATGGCTTTCTCAGACTTGTGGCTGGCACAAAATGTGGCACATTTACTTACCTGACCGATAAGAGGTCACCCGAAATGCATTCACCTTCTTCTTCCCGGTGCATGTAAGTGCATTGTATGCGTCACAATTTTAAAGTTAAATCCCGCGCTCAGTCCGAATCCGTCTGATCGTCCTACATGAAAGCCGACGCGATTGCACCAAAATCTGATTGCATGCGACACAATTCTCTTCTAAATACCTGTCCCAGTCGTGCAACCCCCAAAAACGTCGGGAAATGTGATCCGCGGACCCTTAGTAAATAAGCCCCAATATCCTCTTTACTCACGGGCTGGATGAAGTTTCTACAGCTTTGCAGTATTGATCTGTATGCTGCTTCTTTCTCTCCACTGCATCACTAAACTACTTCCAACTATCCACCAACACACAAACAGACCTGGGAAGGAATTTAGGACTCTCCCTTCTAGAAGGTTCTGGGCGACCAGCTAACAGAATGCCCACCTGCTTCTATGTGACAGAAAACATATTAAACAACAATGATACCTATTAAAACATTATAATTAGAACATAGTGCCAAGAAAGGCCAGCATGGGATGTTGTTATTTCACCTAACTTATTTAGAGAGGGGATTATGAGACTGAGCCTACCTGCTCGGAGTGGTTAGAGTGAGGTGATCAGTCTCTCCGCTCCAAAATCTTGGGGGTTACACAGAATATACTTTAGTAGGGACCCGCTATGGATCACTACACGATCAGTGTAATAAGTAATAGGATTGCACCTACTAATAAGTTGACCTGAAGTTCTCCTATGAACAGTGCTAACTATAGCATAGATGACTCTGGTGAGAAATAGCAGTGTCCTCAGTAAATGCCCCTATGGACAGTGTCAACTAGAGTGTCCCCATAATCGTGCACAATCCCTAAATTGTGAATACCCCTATCACCAATGTTATTCTCCCTTGTGAAATGAAGAAGACGGCTGTAGTTCTGTATAAAGCCGTACATAATGACACATTTTTATTTGGTGGGCGTTGTGTTTGCTGGATGATGGGTGCGGGTAGGGGGTGCCTTTTGTCAGTTTTGCAGTATTGCGCTTTTCATGTAACGTTAGATAGTGATCGCTCGCTGCTTAAATAATATTTTGTGTTTTAAGATGTGTTAAACCCTTCAAGTGTGTTATTGAATCTCTATTTTTCGCTTTGTGATATGTTTCAGTAGCAGTAATGTCTAAATTATATGGAACTGCTTTCCTGAAATGATGTATAATCTCCTCTCTGGGTTGACAACTGCAGGATGACTAAATGAGGTAAATGGGTAGAGAAATGCAAACATAAAGAGTGATTAAATCTGCTGAATAGCTTAAAGGGTTAAAAAAATGATTTTTATTTTCCAGAAATAGCGCCATTTTTGTCTCTGAGCTGTGCCTGGTATTGTAACTTAGCCTTAGTCACTTGCAGACAAAGCCCCAGCTCAATATTAGTGTAGTCCAATCAGAGTCCAATCCAGGTTTCAATAGGCCCCTGGGTGACAGAGCCTCATTAAAATTCAGAAATTAAAACAGTCTCCTGCTCCCTAAAATATTCCCTAGTTCATCATCCCAAACTGCCCCCTTATGGTTATTTTATATAAAGACCCCCTCACTCCCTATGTATTCATTGATACAGCCCCCACACACCCTATGGTTTCCTTATGTACAGCCTTATGTGGGTCCCCCCCCCCCAGCAGCTCTTGGCCCCGGCACTTGCCCAGGTATGCCTAGTGCAGGCGCCGGCCATGAGTCCAATTCTGGTCTTGTCTAAAAAGTCCTTGTATTTGGTCCAGGAGTGCACATGACTGGGGATACTTCCATAGCCTCCAAAGTATCACGTTCATGCAAATTCAGGCATCACTTCATCCTGAGCCTGTACAGGTATCAGACATCACATCATCCTGAGCTTGTACATGTGTCAGACATCACATCATCCTGAGCTTGTACAAGAATCAGACATCACATCATCCTGAGCGTGTACATGTATCAGACATCACATCATCCTGAGCTTCTACATGTATCAGACATAACATCATCCTGGGCTTGTACATGTATCAGCCATAACATCATCCTGAGCTTGTACATGTATCAGCCATAACATCATCCTGAGCTTGTACATGTATCAGACATCACATCATCCTGAGCTTGTACATTTATCAGACATCACATCATCCTGAGCTTGTACATGTATCAGACATCACATCATCCTGAGCTAGTACATGTGTCAGACATTGCATCATCCTGAGCTTGTACATGTGTCAGACATTGCATCATCCTGAGCTTGTACATGTATCAGACATCACATCATCCTGAGCTTGTACATGTAGCAGACATCACATCATCCTGCGCTTGTACATGTACCAGGTATCACATCATCCTGAGCTTGTACATGTATCAGGTATCACATCATCCTGAGCTTGTACATGTATCAGACGTCACATCATCCTGATCTTGTAAATGTATAAGGTATCACATCATCCTGAGCTTGTACACGTATCAGATATCACATCATCCTGAGCTTGTACATGTATCAGACATCACATCATCTTGAGCTTGTACATGTATCAGACATTGCATCATTCTGAAATTGTACATGTATCATATCATCCTGAGCGTGTACATGTATCAGACATCACATCATCCTGAGCATGTACATGTACAAGACATCACATCATCCTGAGCTTGTACATATATCAGACATCACATCATCTTGAGCTTGTACATGTATCAGACATCACATCACCCTGAGCTAGTACATGAGTCAGACATTGCATCATCCTGAGCTTGTACATGTATCAGACATCACATCATCCTGAGCTTGTACATGTATCAGACATCACACCATCCTGCGCTTGTACATGTATCAGGCATCACATCATCCTGAGCTTGTACATGTATCAGGTATCACATCATCCTGAGCTTGTACATGTATCAGACGTCACATCATCCTGATCTTGTAAATGTATAAGGCATCACATCATCCTGAGCTTGTACACGTATCAGATATCACATCAACCTGAGCTTGTACATGTATTATGCATCACATCATCCTGAGCTTGTACATGTATCAGACATCACATCTTCCTGAGCTTGTACATGTATCAGACATCACATCATCCTGATCTTGTAAATGTATCTCAACATCCTAATCCTGAGCTTGTACATGTATCAGACGTCACATCATCCTGATCTTGTAAATGTATAAGGTATCACATCATCCTGAGCTTGTACACGTTTCAGATATAACATCATCCTGAGCTTGTACATGTATCAGACATCACATCATCTTGAGCTTGTACATGTGTCAGACATTGCATCATTCTGAAATTGTACATGTATCATATCATCCTGAGCGTGTACATGTATCAGACATCACATCATCCTGAGCTTGTACATGTATCAGACATCACATCATCCTGCGCTTGTACATGTATCGGGCATCACATCATCCTGAGCTTGTACATGTATCAGGTATCACATCATCCTGAGCTTGTACATGTATCAGACATCACATCACCCTGAGCTAGTACATGAGTCAGACATTGCATCATCCTGAGCTTGTACATGTATCAGACATCACATCATCCTGAGCTTGTACATGTATCAGACATCACACCATCCTGCGCTTGTACATGTATCAGGCATCACATCATCCTGAGCTTGTACATGTATCAGGTATCACATCATCCTGAGCTTGTACATGTATCAGACGTCACATCATCCTGATCTTGTAAATGTATAAGGCATCACATCATCCTGAGCTTGTACACGTATCAGATATCACATCAACCTGAGCTTGTACATGTATTATGCATCACATCATCCTGAGCTTGTACATGTATCAGACATCACATCTTCCTGAGCTTGTACATGTATCAGACATCACATCATCCTGATCTTGTAAATGTATCTCAACATCCTAATCCTGAGCTTGTACATGTATCAGACGTCACATCATCCTGATCTTGTAAATGTATAAGGTATCACATCATCCTGAGCTTGTACACGTTTCAGATATAACATCATCCTGAGCTTGTACATGTATCAGACATCACATCATCTTGAGCTTGTACATGTGTCAGACATTGCATCATTCTGAAATTGTACATGTATCATATCATCCTGAGCGTGTACATGTATCAGACATCACATCATCCTGAGAATGTACATGTATAAGACATCACATCATCCTGAGCTTGTACATGTATCAGACATCACATCATCTTGAGCTTGTACATGTATCAGACATCACATCATCCTGAGCTTGTACATGTATCAGACATCACATCATCCTGCGCTTGTACATGTATCGGGCATCACATCATCCTGAGCTTGTACATGTATCAGGTATCACATCATCCTGAGCTTGTACATGTATCAGACGTCACATCATCCTGATCTTGTAAATGTATAAGGTATCACATCATCCTGAGCTTGTACACGTATCAGATATCACATCATCCTGAGCTTGTACATGTATCAGACATCACATCGTCTTGAGCTTGTACATGTATCAGACATTGCATCATTCTGAAATTGTACATGTATCATATCATCCTGAGCGTGTACATGTATCAGACATCACATCATCCTGAGCATGTACATGTACAAGACATCACATCATCCTGAGCTTGTACATGTATCAGACATCACATCATCTAGAGCTTGTACATGTATCAGACATCACATCACCCTTAGCTAGTACATGAGTCAGACATTGCATCATCCTGAGCTTGTACATGTATCAGACATCACATCATCCTGAGCTTGTACATGTATCAGACATCACACCATCCTGCGCTTGTACATGTATCAGGCATCACATCATCCTGAGCTTGTACATGTATCAGGTATCACATCATCCTGAGCTTGTACATGTATCAGACGTCACATCATCCTGATCTTGTAAATGTATAAGGTATCACATCATCCTGAGCTTGTACACGTATCAGATATCACATCAACCTGAGCTTGTACATGTATTATGCATCACATCATCCTGAGCTTGTACATGTATCAGACATCACATCTTCCTGAGCTTGTACATGTATCAGACATCACATCATCCTGATCTTGTAAATGTATCTCAACATCCTAATCCTGAGCTTGTACATGTATCAGACGTCACAACATCCTGATCTTGTAAATGTATAAGGTATCACATCATCCTGAGCTTGTACACGTATCAGATATAACATCATCCTGAGCTTGTACATGTATCAGACATCACATCATCTTGAGCTTGTACATGTGTCAGACATTGCATCATTCTGAAATTGTACATGTATCATATCATCCTGAGCGTGTACATGTATCAGACATCACATCATCCTGAGCATGTACATGTATAAGACATCACATCATCCTGAGCTTGTACATGTATCAGACATCACATCATCTTGAGCTTGTACATGTATCAGACATCACATCATCCTGAGCTTGTACATGTATCAGACATCACATCATCCTGCGCTTGTACATGTATCGGGCATCACATCATCCTGAGCTTGTACATGTATCAGGTATCACATCATCCTGAGCTTGTACATGTATCAGACGTCACATCATCCTGATCTTGTAAATGTATAAGGTATCACATCATCCTGAGCTTGTACACGTATCAGATATCACATCAACCTGAGCTTGTACATGTATTATGCATCACATCATCCTGAGCTTGTACATGTATCAGACATCACATCTTCCTGAGCTTGTACATGTATCAGACATCACATCATCCTGATCTTGTAAATGTATCTCAACATCCTAATCCTGAGCTTGTACATGTATCAGACATCACATCATCCTGATATTGTAAATGTATAAGGTATCACATCATCCTGAGTTGTTCTTTTTCTCTGACACCACATCATCCTGAGCTTGTACATGTATCAGACATCCCATCATCCTGAGCTTGTACATGTATCAGACATCACATCATCCTGAGCTTGTACATACACTCACCGGCCACTTTATTAGGTACACCTGTCCAACTGCTCGTTAACACTTAATTTCTAATCAGCCAATCACATGGCGGCAACTCAGTGCATTTAGGCATGTAGACATGGTCAAGACAATCTCCTGCAGTTCAAACCGAGCATCAGTATGGGGAAGAAAGGTGATTTGAGTGTCTTTGAACGTGGCATGGTTGTTGCTGCCAGAAGGGCTGATCTGAGTATTTCAGAAACTGCTGATCTACTGGGATTTTCATGCACAACCATCTCTAGGGTTTACAGAGAATGGTCCAAAAAAGAAAAAACATCCAGTGAGCGGCAGTTCTGTGGGCGGAAATGCCTTGTTGATGCCAGGGGTCAGAGGAGAATGGGCAGACTGGTTCGAGCTGATAGAAAGGCAACAGTGACTCAAATCACCACCAGTTACAACCAAGGTAGGCAGAAGAGCATCTCTGAACGCACAGTACGTCGAACTTTGAGGCAGATGGGCTACAGCAGCAGAAGACCACACCGGGTGCCACTCCTTTCAGCTAAGAACAGGAAACTGAGGCTACAATTTGCACAAGCTCATCGAAATTAGACAGTAGAAGATTGGAAAAACGTTGCCTGGTCTGATGAGTCTCGATTTCTGCTGCGACATTCGGATGGTAGGGTCAGAATTTGTCGTCAACAACATGAAAGCATGGATCCATTCTGCCTTGTATCAACGGTTCAGGCTGGTGGTGGTGGTGTCATGGTGTGGGGAATATTTTCTTGGCACTCTTTGGGCCCCTTGGTACAACGCCACAGCCTACCTGAGTATTGTTGCTGACCATGTCCATCCCTTTATGAGCACAATGTACCCTGTAACATCTGATGGCTACTTTCAGCAGGATAATGCGCCATGTCATAAAGCTGGAATCATCTCAGACTGGTTTCTTGAACATGACAATGAGTTCACTGGACTCAAATGGCCTCCACAGTCACCAGATCTCAATCCAATAGAGCAGTGATGGGCAACCTTTTGAGCTAGGTGTGTCAAAATTCGCCAAAAAACGAGCATAACTCGGGTGCTGTGTCACCTTTAGGAAAAACCTAATTTTGTAATAACATGTCCAGCAGCGGCCTCCCCTTATTAATAACATGTCTAGCAGCGGCCTCCCTTTACTACTAAAATACCCCTAGCGGCCTCCCTCTACTACTAAAATACCCCTAGCGGCCTCCCTTTACTACTAAAATACCCCTAGCACCCTCCCTTTGCTACTAAAATACCCCTAGCGCCCTCCCTTTACTATTAAAATACCCCTAGCGCCCTCCCTTTACTACTAAAATACCCCTAGCGCCCTCCCTTTACTACTAAAATACCGCCAGCGGCCTCCCTTTACTACTAAAATACCCCTAGCGGCCTCCCTTTACTACTAAAATACCCCTAGCGGCCTCCCTTTACTACTAAAATACCCCTAGCGGCCTCCCTTTACTACTAAAATACCCCCAACGGCCTCCCTTTACTACTAAAATACCCCTAGCCGCCTCCCTTTACTACTAAAATGCCCCTAGCCGCCTCCCTTTACTGCTAAAATACCCCTAGCGGCCTCCCTTTACTACTAAAATACCCCTAGCGGCCTCCCTTTACTGCTAAAATACCCCTAGCAGCCTCCCTTTACTACTAAAATACCCCTAACGGCCTCCCTTTACTACTAAATTACCCCTAGCGGCCTCCCTTTACTACTAAAATACCCCTAGCTGCCTCCCTTTACTACTAAATTACCCCTAGCACCCTCCCTTTACTACTAAAATACCCCTAGCGGCCTCCCTTTACTACTAAATTACCCCTAGCACCCTCCCTTTACTACTAAAATACCCCTAGCACCCTCCCTTTACTACTAAAATACCCCTAGCGCCCTCCCTTTACTACTAAAATACCCCTAGCGCCCTCCCTTTAAATATAATATAATAATAAACTTACATACTTACCCAGTGATGTCTTCTTCCCTGTAGCTTTACTGCAGGCGGCTCGGCTCTTCCAGGTTGCACCGCGCGCCTCGGGTCACGTGACTGACGTGACCTGACGTCAGGTCGCCTCAGTCACGTGACGAGCAGCGCGCACTACAGCCTGGAGGAGCCGGAGGAGTTGCAGAAGGTGGGCGGACCAACGCGGCGCCGGACAGGTAAGCAGGGGGCAGAAACACAGGGACGGGGGCGGGACATTAACATAGGGGTAGCACATTACACAGGGAGGGGGGCGGACAGCGGGCGCTGGGCGGCCGCATGTCAGCAAAAATGACTACGCGTGTCAGTGCTGACACGCGTGTCATAGGTTCGCCATCACTGCAATAGAGCATCTTTGGGATGTGGTGGAACGGGAGATTCGCATCATGGATGTGCAGCCAACAAATCTGCGGCAACTGTGTGATGCCATCATGTCAATATGGACCAAAATCTCTGAGGAGCTTCCAGCACCTTGTTGTATCTATGCCACGAAGAATTGAGGCAGTTCTGAAGGCAAAAGGGAATCCAACCCGTTACTAGCATGGTGTACCTAATAAAGTGGCCGGTGAGTGTATATCAGGTATAACATCATCCTGAGCTTGTACATGTGTCACAACATCCTGTGGCAGCGACATAGGTGAACCAATGACACTAAGGCCACTTGCCAAGTTAGGGCAAGGTACCAACTGTGTTATCTACAAATTGGACTTGGTTGGGTCTCAACGGAACAGATTGTTATCCCCTATACTATGGTAAGCGCTTCACATTTAAATTTAGTAAAACCCCTTTAAGTATTACAAAAGGAGAAGTTCTGTAAAGATGAAAATAAAGCGTCGCCCAGAAGAAAACGAAATAAATTTCACAATGTAATTCAAAAAGACTTGAAAATTCTGTTATGACAAAACACTTCAATGTTCTTGCACGTTTTCAAAGGGCCTTGTGAACAAAAAAACCTCTTCATTCAATGCTTGATAATACTTGAAGGTTTAGAAAAAAAAACTTCATTATTGGAATCAGAGAAAAACTTAGGAGCAGATGAGATACTGGTTCTGGAAAATAACACATCTTGTTACTGTAGGACATATGGGTTAAAATGTGGGGGTGGGGGGCAAGAAACTAGGAGACATAACTTAGAAGTTTTATTGTGTTTTCTTATAACAATGTATTTAAAGGGAACCTGTCACCAGAGTGCATTTTTGTCAGGGGACAGGTTGCTATAGACAAAGCACTGTATGTGCCAACTATGTTTTTAAAAAAATGTCTATGTTATATGGTGTTTGAAATAAAATAGGTGAAACTTTACCTGGCTCCCTGCCAGATGCTTCGGGTGAGTCCCAGAGAGGAAAATTTTCAACTTCCATCTGCGGGGGTGCTGGGGTGGGGGATGCAGAATTAGGAGTTTCCATTAGAGCAGTGAATATATTACAGAACAAACTGTATTTTTCAGTTTTCCTCTCTGGGACTCAGTTGAAACCTCTAGCAGGGAGCCAGATAAAGTTTCTCATAATTTATCTCCAACACCATATAATACAGATATTTTTAAAAAAACATATTTAGCATATACAGTACTTTGTCGATAGTAACCTATCCCCTGATAAAAATAGCATTCTGTTAACAGATTCCCGTTAAGTAGTCAATGTAAGTAATCCCATACAATCTGACAATAGAGGTCATAAGCCACTCATATACAGGGGATGTAGTTACATGTTCTGGACAGCAGGTGGCAAGATAAGCTGCTTTACATCATGCCGAAAAAGAATCTGTAACAGAGCCCCACCATTACATGAAACATTGATAATACTGATGTCTACATATCTCAACCAAAATTTGGTGAATGACCATGTCAAAATAAGTTATTTTAACATAGTTTAGTTAGTATTATGGTTCTGTACCCTCTCCTGCTGCAGCCAGTTGTCTTATTGGTTAGTTAAAGATCTCTGGGGTCCAACTCCTGCTTGGACCACCAGAGATTTGTACATAAGTGGGACCAAAAGTCTTTCTGTAACTGCTGCACTTATGTGATCCAAATCGACAGGGTTCCGGCACCGCCAGTGCTTGGACCCCAGCAATCTGTCATTCATCCAGTTTATATGGGATAAGTTACAATGTACACCGAACCCCTTCAAACCTCAGCTGCTGCAGAACCTCCCATCTGCGATCAATATGAATAAGTGGTTCCGCAGCAGCTGAACCGGGTAGGCGGTTTGTTCTGGAGCCCAATTGAGGCTTTTCTAACTTTCGCCTTTCAAGTGGAAGACGAATGTGGAGCTGATTATACGAGAATCAGAAGCGAGTCACTAAATCCAGGGGAGAACGGAAAGTGAAATACATATTCACAAATGTAGCGGCTTTTAGGAGCAGTTAGCCGGAGGACTATGGATTAGAGGTTTGGGGTAAGTGCGGGGGGCTGGGCAGAGGTCTGTCCGGCTGAATGGTCCGTAATTACAGCTCTGGAGGTTCTGGCTGACACCTGATTGTAACGCTGCACAATGGACGTGGCGGAACGTGCCGTAGTAAAAGTCGCAGAGCGGCGCTGAGCCAAACCCGCTAACAATCTGTGTCACTTTATATGTGTTTATGTAGCAATTACCACAGCGAAACAACATTAAAAGTAATTGTGACAGAGATGGAAAAGGTATTCTCATTAACAGCAGCCGTTATGGAAATCTCTGCTAATTAGCAAATGCTCATTTATTTCTCTGCCTGGATCACTTCATTATATATAGAGATTTTAGGTGTCCATCGTGATGTACTGTATGGCTGCTGTACCTAACTCTTGGCCCTTCTTCAGCTTTTGCATTAGGTGGCAGCGCTATCCAGAGTCACAGGGTGGTGCGTCCCACTTCAGGCAATAAATGCTGTGTTCCTGCTTTTACCAGTAGGGGGTGCTGTCCCTTTAAGAGTCAGAATTACCCCTGATTTAAAGTATAAAAGGAAGATGCCTGAGCAAAGGGTCTCAACTTTTTCGTGTGTTTCTAAGGTGCCCACCCTGACCTATTGTCTAGAGCCTGACTGTGCACATACTGTGGTCTTGATTTTGATCACTTACCAAGACCCTGCCAACCTACAGTGTCTCTGCTATCTGTCTTACCTGTCAGCTAAACCGGTAAGATGGTACAATGGATCCACTTCCAGCTGCAGTTAAAAAAAAGTCCTGATGGTAGAAAGAATCAGACATCACATCATCCTGAGCTTGTATATGTATCAGACATCACATCATCCTGAGCTTGTACATGTATCAGACATCACATCATCCTGAGCTTGTACATGTATCAGATATCACATCATCCTGAGCTTGTACATGTATCAGACATCACATCATCCTGAGCTTGTACATGTATCAGATATCACATCATCCTGAGCTTGTACATGTATCAGATATCACATCATCCTGAGCTTGTACATGTATCAGACATCACATCATCCTGAGCTTGTACATGTATCAGACATCACATCATCCTGAGCTTGTACATGTATCAGATATCACATCATCCTGAGCTTGTATATGTATCAGACATCACATCATCCTGAGCTTGTACATGTATCAGATATCACATCATCCTGAGCTAGTACATGTATCAGACATCACATCATCCTGAGCTTGTACATGTATCAGACATCACATCCCGAGCTGGTACATGTATCAGATATCACATCATCCTGAGCTGGTTCATGTATCAGACATCACATTATCCTGAGCTTGTACATGTATCAGACATCACATCATCCCGAGCTTGTACATGTATCAGATATCACATCATCCTGAGCTTGTTCATGTATCAGACATCACATCATCCTGAGCTTGTACATGTATCAGATATCACAACATCCCGAGCTTCTACATGTATCAGATATCACATCATCCTGAGCTTGTTCATGTATCAGACATCACATCATCCTGAGCTTGTACATGTATCAGACATCACATCATCCTGAGCTTGTACATGTATCAGACATCACATCATCCTGAGCTTGTACATGTATCAGACATCACATCATCCTGAGCTTGTACATGTATCAGACATCACATCATCCTGCGCTTGAACATGTATCAGACATCACATCATCCTGAGCTTGTTCATGTATCAGACATCACATCATCCTGATCTTGTTCATGTATCAGATATCACATCATCCTGAGCTTGTACATGTATCAGACATCACATCATCCTGAGCTTGTACATGTATCAGATATCACATCATCCTGAGCTTGTACATGTATCAGGCATCACATCATCCTGAGCTTGTACATGTATCAGACATCACATCATCCTGAGCTTGTACATGTATCAGATATCACATCATCCTGAGCTTGTTCATGTATCAGACATCACATCATCCTGAGCTTGTACATGTATCAGACATCACATCATCCTTAGCTTGTACATGTATCAGTCATCACATCATCCCGAGCTTGTACATGTATCAGTCATCACATCATCCCGAGCTTGTACATGTATCAGATATCACATCATCCAGAGCTTGTACATGTATCAGACATCACATCATCCTGAGCTTGTACATGTATCAGGCATCACATCATCCTGAGCTTGTACATGTATCAGGCATCACATCATCCTGAGCTTGTACATGTATCAGACATCACATTATCCTGAGCTTGTACATGTATCAGACATCACATCATCCTAAGCTTGTACATGTATCAGTCATCACGTCATCCTGTGCTTGTACATGTATTAGGTATCACTTCATCCTGAGCTTGTACATGTATCAGATATCACATCATCCTGAGCTTGTACATGTATCAGACATCACATCATTCTGAGCTTGTACATGTATCAGACATCACATCATCCTGAGCTTGTACATGTATCAGACATCACAGCATCCTGAGCTTGTACATGTATCAGACATCACATCATCCTGAGCTTATACATGTATCAGACATCACATCATCCTGAGCTTGTACATGTATCAGACATCACGTCATCCTGAGCTTCAGCATGAATCACAACGTCATGTAGCAATGACATGGAATGAACCAATGACATGAAGACAGCTTGCCAAGCTAGAGTAAGATGGCATCTTTGCCACTTTAAACTTGGACTTTAAACTCCGCCGAACAGATTGTGCATATACTATGCCTACCCTGGCCCTGATTTTGATTACTTACCATGACCCTTCCAACCTACTGTGTCTTAGATACTTATCACCTGTGTCAACTAAGACGGTATAAGGGTACATTGGGGAACATTTACTAAGGACCTTGCCGCAGTTTTCTGTCGGACTTTGCATGTTCTTTAATGTGAAAAACTGCTTGCACAGGTATTCAAGAAGTGTTAGCGCCACAATTGTCACACACGACTCATTTGTGTTGTGGCTGCACAGTATGACGTGACACAAATTTATGTACATTAAGGGGCATTCCGGTGCTCAGTCCAACCTTGTGCCATATTCATCATGCAGAATCTGACAGAAGTCTGTCACACTCCCCATGTTAAAGGTGCACCATAAAAAAGTTGGTGCACTGCAGGGACCACCCGATTCATGCACAATGGGCACCACAATTCCTGAATCTGGTGCCCGCTGCACACTACACAGGCAAACTGCACATAGTACAGACACTGTACTCTTCTTAGTAAATGTGGCCCAATGGGTCCACTACCAGCTGCTGTGGCAACAATGGGGGTCATTTACTAAGGGCCCGATTCGCGTTTTCCCAACGTGTTACCCGAATATTTCTGATTTGCGCCGATTTCCCCTGAATTGCCCCGGGATTTTGGCTCACGTGATCGGATTGTGGCGCATCGGCGCTGGCATGCAGGCGACGGAAATCGGGGGGCGTGGACGAACGAAAACCCGACGGATTCGGAAAAACTGCCGCATTTTTTAAAAAAAAATCTGTCGCGGAGCTTGCACTTACCTTCACTCAGCCCGAGCCGGTGATGCTTTTCAGCGCAGCAGCGCCACCTGGTGGATGGCGGAGGAACTACCTTTATAAATCCCGGCCGGACCCGAATCCAGCACAGAGAACGCGCCGCTGGATCGCGAATGGACCGGGTAAGTAAATCTGCCCCAATGTCCTGATGAGCCTATAGGTTACCAAGATACAGAAAAATAGTAGTTTTTTAAACTCTGGTCTTGGGTCTCAATATCAAATAGGTCTGAGAATATTAAATATAGGGGATTAGACTGGAAAATTAGATATTTAGAGACATTAACAATATTTTGGGCAGGAACATGGGATATGAACCTCGAAGGAGTTAAAAGGCTGAGCTTTGCAAGTAGCTACTTGAAGGAGTGAGGATCTTCAATGAGTGAGGCCATTGGTGCACTGGAAGTGTACTGGCTCTGCTACAATGGTGACATCCAGAAAATTTCTGCCCCTTCATAGCTGTTAGAGCGAGTCCTGAATGTGAAGCAGCTGGGTGGGGGCTCACAATATTGGTGAATTGAGACTTCACCTGATTCTTCCTCTGTTTTGTGTACTTATTCCAGACCCAGTTGAGTAGATTTATCAATTTATTTTACGACAGAATTCTGTCGTAATTTGCACCATAAAGATATCTGTACCACATTTGGGGTATCTGGTCTGAAGTATGAACACATTTGGGGTATCTGGTCTGAAGTATGAACACATTTGGGGTATCTGGTCTGGAGTCTGAATATATTTGTGGGTCTGGTCCTGAAATTGCTTTGTGAACTCTAGAATATTTGGGATACAATGGGGCTCATTTACTAAGGGTCCGAATTGCGCACTTTCGTCGGGTTTCCCGAATATTTGCCCCGGGATTTTGGCGCACGCGATTAGATTGTGTCGCATCGGCGACGGCTTTCACGAGACAGAAATCGGGGGGCGTGGCCGTCGGATTCAGAAAAACCGCTGAATTTAAAAAAAATCTGTGTCGCATGATCAGCACTCACATGCACCGGGACGAAGAAGGTGAACTCCGGCGGACCTCGGCGCAGCAGCGACACCTGCTGGATATCGGGCGCACGACCTCAGTGAATCCCGGCATAACCCGAATCCTCGTCGGACAACGCACTGTGGGATCGTGACTGTACTGGGTAAGTAAATCTGCCCCAATGTTTAGATCACAGCCTGACTGCCTATGATTTAGCGCTGCCATGAATCCCACTTATACACTCACACTTTACCATTATGTAAATAAGACAAGAACTTCACTTAAAGTATAACTACACCCATCAGGCCAGTAGTGTTTATATTTCCCTAACTGTGTAATAAAACATATGGTGAAGTGTTATACGCGAGGAGAGTGCGTTCTCTGCATTTATTCATATACTATCATGGGGACGGCTGTAACAGAATTCGACTTGACTAAATGTTCCAACGAAAATAGGAAAGAAATGGTCAAATGTAAACGTACAGCGGTGAGACCAATTCACATATTCTCAATACAGACCCGGCTATGCATATAATTTATAGTCCCTGTTATGATGACTCGTGACCAAACCTTTCTGACCATCCATTGTAATTCAGCTTCTCCGCCTCCATGAAAATTGGAATGTGGTCAAGACGTGTTCTGGGAATTTACAATAAGTCTAACGAATAGGACTTTTTACCAGATTCCCTTGGACATCCACATTTAGGTGTCACGCAGGGTCTGGGAACAGACTAAAGACCCAGACATAGACAGTGGAACCTGAGACTAATCTCCTTTGCAGCTTTCACTACCTATTTGCCTCACTTTACTCTAATAAGGGACAACTGGAAGACAGTTGTCCTGTGCTGGCCGTGCACACGCTATGGGGCTTATTTACTAAGGGTCCCGCGGCCGCATTTTCGTCGGGTTTCCCAACTTTTCGGGGATCGCACGGGGGATTGTGTCACAATCCCGCTGGCTTTCACGCGTCACAAATTGGGGGCGGGCCGTCGGAAGATCCAACGGATTCGGACTAAGTGTGGGATTCAACATTTAAATTTGTGTCTCAAGTCATGCAGTTACATACACCAGGAAGAAGATGGTGAAATCTGGCGGACCTGATCAAGGAAGCGACACATGCAGAAAATCGGGCGCACAATCTTCTTGAATCGCGGCAGATGTGCATTTCTGCGGACATTCCGGATCAGGGATCACCCAGGACCGGGTAAGTAAATGTGCCTCTATGATGTCGGAAGAAGACTTGTGGGGGATGTCAAAAAAGTTGATGTTTTTTTTACTCAAATATAAGCCTTGTTTGGGGTTTTCAGCCCAATTTTGTGCTCCAAAGCTTAGCTTATACTCGAGTATGTACGGTAGGTCATATTTGATGGTCGGGTTGCTTATGACATTGAGTAAAAACCATTGAGTTTTCATAGTATTGTCAGAAAGAATCTACTTGGATCTTCAACTAAATGTGAACCAGTAAAGAGACGATGATGGTAATGAAGAGGTCTGGTAGTATCGAGATCGCAGGTAGCATATTAGGCATAATAGGTGCAGGATGAACGTTGAGAACCTCATGAAGGTATCGGAACGATGATCCTCATCTCAACTGGAAGAAGAATTTTCCCATTAACATGTTGATGTTATTTCCTTCCCAGAAATAATTAATTCATAGAACTTTGTTTTTCTAAACCCCTCGCATGTACGGCCGCACATACTGATGACCCATTATCAAGTCAACAGAATTAGCCGGCCTGGACTGTGTTGACTTCATTTACGCTACTATTGTTATATATTTGTTATATTTCATGTTCCTTCAGCTGGGTCATCTCTAAGCTTTCGAGTTAGACGTTCAGGGGTGCATGTATCCTTCCCACTGTGTTTGTCACTGTGAATCTTGAGCTGATCAAATACAGAACATGCCCGTGCATCCACCGAGCTTATTATTCCGCACAGCAAATCATAGGATCCGAATGGAATGGAAAATGCCACAAACAGGGCTTTGTCTTACTTCACATCTCGTCCCTATGCGGCACCACATCTCTTATAACTTCCAGGAGTCTGTAACTTCATTTCATAAACTGCATGTGTAGATAAGTCCGATCGATAGTTGACCTCAGCTTTGGCGTTGAACCCTGGTGGTCCAGGAGGACCCACATGTAACAGATCCTGGTATAACGGATGAGTGGTGAATGTAGAAACCACTCAGCCATTCATTCCTGATGTTTTTGGATTGCTGGAGCAAATGTGCACAAAGACAGGGGCCAAAACTTTTGGAATCTAAAAGATCTAGCTTGTCGGCAAACAAATATTCAGCTCCCTCCGATCCTTTAAGCTCCTGGGTTTTGAGTTGGACCTAGGTAAGCAGTAGAGATGAGCATTTTATGGGTCCGTTATTCAGGTGCAACCAGGACATATTCCTGGATTGGCGGCCGTGCAGCCAATCCGGAAAATTAACGCCTCTACCTACTACTCCCGGCTGTAAGGTCTCTATTCATTCTTCTGTCTGGTGTCTGCATTTAAGTAGCAGGTCTGCATGTGTTTAATGGCTTCCTCTGGTCTTTTAATTGTCTAGCCCAGTGGTGGCGAACCTATGGCACGGGTGCCAGAGCTGGCACTCAGAGCCCTTTCTGTGGGCACTCAGGCTGTCGCTCCAGGACAGAGTTCACAAAACAAGACCAAATCCACCGAATCTTCCTGCAGTCCTGGGCAACTGCTCTCAGTGATATTTTAAAGCGACACTTCATTGACTGTTTGAAACTGTGATAAAAATGAAAAGGTTTTGATAGAAGATCTTTGGAGGTCATCCTGGTGGACCCACCAGTCTTCTAGTACAGAGAGACCATGGAGAGAAGCTATAATGATAGTCTGAATTTGCCCTCCTTCTTTCAACTGTATTGGTGGCCTCAGGGGGACGATGCAATTTAAAGATGTGGAATAACAGGTAGCAATAAGTTACTGCTGAAAATGCCATGTTGGCACTTCATGGTAAATAAGTGGATTTTGGTTGATGTTTGGGCACTTGGTCTCTAAAAGGTTCGCCATCACTGGTCTAGCCTGAGATCTGGATCATTAAAGGGAACCTTTCAGAAGAAATTGACCTAATAAACCACTACCAGGATCTTGCCAAGCAGATGATTGCCTTCTAGATCATGTTCCTTTCATGACGCATTATCCAGAAAATCAACTTTAAAGTGGGATGGAATTTGGTTGTATAAAGTCACAAAGGCGGAGAGTTCAGCACTGAAGTCAAGCTCTCCACTCATCAGAACACCCTCTCCTTTGATTGAAAATTCTGCATCCAGGGGCATCACTATATGATATAAGATACCAGCCGCAGCAGAGGGGGCATCCAGAGGTAGGGAGAGTTTTACTTCAGTGCTAAACGTCTCCATCTACGCAACTAGTTCACTTTTCATTTGAAATATTGGGGCAGATTTACTTACCCGGTCCGTTCGCGATCCAGCGGCGCGTTCTCTACGGTGGATTCGGGCCTGGCCGGGATTCATCAAGGCAGTTCCTCCGACGTCCACCAGGTGGCGCTGCTGCGCTGAAGTTCCCTGAAATACACTGAAGTTCACAATCCTATCCTGGATGAAGGTAAGTGCAAGCTCCGCGACACAATTTCCTTTTTTTTAAATGCGGCGGTTTTTCCGAATCCGTCGGGTTTTCGTTCGGCCACGCCTCCCGATTTCCGTCGCGTGCATGCCGGTGTCGATGCGATACAATCCGATCGTGTGCGCCAAAATCCCGGGGCAATTCAGGTACAATCGGCGCAAATCGGAAATATTCGGGTAACGCATCGGGAAAACGCGAATCGGGCCCTTAGTAAATGACCCCCATTGTTTTTGTCGTGTCCATGTTGGGCCATGAAACCAACATGATCGGGAAGATATAAAGCTCCTGCACAATGTATTGGTACTGGTTTATTTGGTCAATTCTGATGACAGTAAATTTGGTCTGGGGTCTGTGACATTATGTGGGTCTCTGGAATTTGCATGTGTATAGAAAATTATTACTTGTTTAGGAAGGTTTTAGTCACCAGGTTTTACCCCACTAAACCATCAGCCCCCCTCAGGTAGGGGATGAAATGTCCTTTCTAGAATTCACTCTTTTATGTGAAATTTCATCCATTTACCTATAAAAAAAATCCCCCCACCCCCCAAACTCAGATGTGATTCTTCTCACTATTCTCACTCATTTTCACAAGTTGAGTCAAGTGTAGTGGTTGCAGTGGGAGTGTCACTTCAGAAGCCGCTATTTTCTATTCTTTAGCACCTAGAAACATGGTGTCATATTAAAGTTAGGGAACTCATCTTTTAGATGACACCAGCCTTAGGGCTTTGTAAGCTACAGAACTGGAAATACAGGCATAGTTGGAAATGCAAGCTGCAGATAAAGATCCAGTTCCCACCTATTTATTAACTGCCTGTAGCTCCTAATAAGCCTGAAGGGATTTGAACCTAGTGTTTAGGGGTCTGTATTTCTGTAGGTGGTCTCGTCTCAAAGTCTACTTGTTTTGGGGTCTTGTCTTCGTCTGTAGTGAATTGGTGTGTGATAAAGGGGGTTATGTGCAGTACACAATGCTGCCCTTTACATAGAAATGGAACTCCCCTTTAAGGAACTGCCCCAGATGATTGCAGAGAAGCCACAAAAATGGAAAGTTTCTTTAAGAAAGTGCTCAATATTAGAAGAAGAGACCCACATCTACAGAATTACATGTACCACAAGTCAGTAATGGCTCCTGTAAGCCCCCCATGTGGCACTTCCCTCCTACACGTCCTTTCATGTCCCTATAATGAAGGCACCAGTATCAGCGCATTGTCCCTCTCCACATACCATCTCCATAGATAAAAGAGAGGAGTTGTTGCTGGAAGAATCCCTTCGGTGTTCCTAGGAGGGGGGGGGGGGGCGATTTGTAACCATGTAGCCGCGTCCCCTCTGACCCCTCTATTCTGCTCACTGCTACAAATTTCTTGTTAATTACCCAGGAGGTCCCTGGAGCTCCGAGATCAATATTCCTATGGGAAGTTGGGCAGCTTCATTTTCATGTTCAGTGTCACCGGATCGGCTCCAATCCCCTCTTATTAGGAGGATGTATATGTACACTATGGAGGAAACGCTGTAATTACCTATAATGTTTAAGGGCGGGAGGGGGGGGGGGGGGTATCTGGGGAAACTTCTTTTCTTGTCCTTTTACACTTCAGAATGTTTTCTCTAGAATGTGTTGTACATAGAAAGCTCTCGCTATATAATGTTCTCTCTATATAATATTCTCTCTTCATAATGTTCTCTCTATATAATGCTCTCTCTTTATATAATGCTCTCTCTATAGAATGCTCTCTCTATAGAATGCTCTCTCTTTATATAATGCTCTCTCTATAGAATGCTCTCTCTATATAATGTTCTCTCTATAGAATGCTCTCTCTTTATATAATGCTCTCTCTATAGAATGCTCTCTCTTTATAAAGTTCTCTCTATAGAATGCTCTCTTTTTATAAAGTTCTCTGTATAGAATGCTCTCTCTTTATAAAGTTCTCTCTATAGAATGCTCTCTCTTTATAAAGTTCTCTCTATAGAATACTCTCTCTATATAATGCTCTCTCTATAGAATGCTCTCTCTTTATAAAGTTCTCTCTATAGAATACTCTCTCTATATAATGCTCTCTCTATAGAATGCTCTCTCTTTATAAAGTTCTCTCTATAGAATGCTCTCTCTTTATAATGTTCTCTCTATAGAATGCTCTCTCTTTATTATATTCTCTATAGAATGCTCTCTCTTTATTATATTCTCTATATAATGCTCTCTCTTTATTTTATTCTCTATAGAATGCTCTCTCTTTATAATGTTATCTCTATAGAATGCTCTCTCTTTATAATGCTCTCTCTATAGAATGCTCTCTCTTTATAAAGTTCTCTCTATAGAATGCTCTCTCTTTATAAAGTTGTCTCTATAGAATGCTCTCTCTTTATAATGTTCTCTCTATAGAATGCTCTCTCTTTATTATATTCTCTCTATAGAATGCTCTCTATATAATGCTCTCTCTTTATAAAGTTCTCTCTATAGAATGCTCTCTCTTTATAAAGTTCTCTCTATAGAATGCTCTCTCTCTATATAATGCTCTCTCTATAGAATGCCCTCTCTTTATAAAGTTCTCTCTATAGAATGCTCTCTCTTTATTATATTCTCTCTATAGAATGCTCTCTTTATAATGTTCTCTCTATAGAATGCTCTCTCTTTATTATATTCTCTCTACAGAATGCTCTCTCTTTATAATGTTCTCTCTATAGAATGCTCTCTCTTTATAATGTTATCTCTATAGAATGCTCTCTCTTTATTATGTTCTCTCTATAGAATGCTCTCTCTTTATTATATTCTCTCTATAGAATGCTCTCTCTTTATAATGTTCTCTCTATAGAATGCTCTTTATTTATAATGTTCTCTCTATAGAATGTTCTCTCTTTATTATATTCTCTCTATAGAATGTTTTCTCTTTATTATATTCTCTCTATAGAATGTTCTATACAATGTTGTCTTTTTAGGATGTGTTCTGTTTAAATTGGCCTCTCTTTATAATAGTTTTTCTTTAGAACGATCTGCGTTCACAATGAATTTGCTTTAGGATGTTTTAGGATGTTTAGGATGTTTTCTCTAGAATCCTCTCCGTTTAGAAAGCTCTCTATATAATCTCTCTTTACAATGCTCTCTCTTTATAATGTTCTCTATAGAATGCTCTCTGTTTAGAAATCTCTCTTTATATAATGCCCTTTTTAGAATGCTTTCTCTATAGAATGTTCTCTTTTTAGAATGCTCTCTATCTTTATAATGCTGTCTCTATAGAATGCTGTCTCTATAGAATGCTCTCTATAATGTTCTCTCTATAGAATGCTCTCCGTTTAGAAAGCTCTCTATCTAATGTTCTCTCTATAGAATGCTCTCTGTTTAGAAATCTCTCTCTATATAATGCTCTTTTTAGAAAGCTCTCTCTTTAGAATACTCTCTCTCTTGAATGCTCTCTGTTTAGATTTTGTTAAAAATGTGTACACTTTAAAATGCTGCATTTATTATACTCTCTCCTCAGAATGTTCTGTCTATAGATTGTTTGCTGTTTAGAATGTGTTCTCTTTATAATACTCTGGGGGGGGGGCATGTATAATGTCCTTTCAAACGGAAAACTGGCGGTGTATTTTTTTTCTCTCTGCACCTCTTGCACCTGAATTTATATCAGCGCCACATTCTTTGGAATGAGGTTTATAGAATGTTCTGCCTTGAGATTGTCTTCTCTTTATCATTTTCTGTGTTTAGAATATTTTTAAAAAATTTGAAAAAAATGCATCTTTATTGATTCAAAGGGACACATTTACTTACCCGGTCCAGTAGCGATCTAGCGGCGGGTTCTCCGACGCTGATTCGAGTCTGGCCGGGATTCACTAAGGTCGTGCGCCCGATGTCCACCAGGTGTCACTGCTGCGCTGAAGTCCGCTGAAGTTCACAGGAGTTCACCATCCGTTTCTGGGTGTAGGTAAGTGCGTGTCAAGCGAAACATTTTTTAAAAAAAATACTGCAGTTTTTCCGAATCCATTGGGTTTTTCCGATGGCCACGGCCCATGATTGTGTACATGCCGGTGCTGATGTGCCACAATCTGATCGCGTGCGCCTAAAACCCGGAGCAATTCGGTGCAAAATGGTAATTTTCGGGAAACGCGATGACAAATAGCGATTCGGGTCCTTAGTAAATGACCCCCAAAATGTGCCATTAGATTGTGGTCTCTTTGGAATGCTGTTTTTAGAATACCGTATTTTTCGGCCTATAAGGCGCACCAAAAATCCGCCTTATAGGCCAGTACGCCTTATATATGAACTTATACAGAAATGTACTACAGACAAGATGTACTGTACATTTACCAGTGTTTAATAGCTCCATCCCCAGAAATGTCCTGCACCTTCCTACACAGTATACAGGGTCCCTGGCTCCTGAAGTGCCCTGGCACCACAACTAACGTTGTGCCCATCCTGCCCTCCCCTAGCACGGAGAGACCGGAGCCGCCATAGTGCCGACCACGAGGCAATCATCATCAAACATAAACAATCCCCCATACCTGACAGCCCTGTAACAGGGGAAAGAGAAGCAGCCACAGGGAACCCCACAGGAATAACACCCTGGCTGAGGAGGGAAGGAGAAGGGGCAGAGGGAGACCGCTTAACCCCTGCTGCATCACCCTGCATTAACCCCCGGCAGCCCATACCTCTGAGACCGGAGCTCTCTGACATGCTGAAGACAAGTTTCCCGGGAAGTGTAGCTGGCTTGTACTGTGCACAGGTCTGCCACCTGCTGGTCATTTTTAGGTACTGCATTTGATCCTGCGCCTTATACTCCAGTGCGCCTTATATATGAACCTAGATGTCTTAGCAGGCATTTATTAGAGGTGCGCCTTATACTCCAGTGCGCCTTATAGGCCGAAAAATGTACTTTTGTCTTTAGAGAGTTCTGTCCTCGGAATTATCTGTCTTTAGATGATGTTCTGTTTAGAATCAACAATTTCTCACAAGAGCTTACAGTCTATGAGGATGAGGGGGTGACACAAGAGCTTACAGTCTATGAGGATGAGGGGGTGATACAACAGCTTACAGTCTATGAGGATGAGAGGTGACACAAGAGCTTACAGTCTATGAGGATGAGGGGGTGACACAAGAGCTTACAGTCTATGAGGATGAGGGGGTGACACAAGAGCTTACAGTCTATGAGGATGAGGGGGACACAAGAGCTTACAGTCTATGAGGGTGAGGGGGGACACAAGAGCTTACAGTCTATGAGGATGAGGGGGTGATACAAGAGCTTACAGTCTATGAGGATGAGGGGTGACACAAGAGCTTACAGTCTATGAGGAGGAGGGAGTGACACAAGAGCTTACAATCTATGAGGATGAGGGGTTGACATAAGAGCTTACAGTCTATGAGGATGAGGGGGTGACACAAGAGCTTACAGTCTATGAGGATGAGGGAGGGGACACAAGAGCTTACAGTCTATGAGGATGAGGGGGTGACACAAGAGCTTACAGTCTATGAGGATGAGGGGGTGACACAAGAGCTTACAGTCTATGAGGATGAGGGGAACACAAGAGCTTACAGTCTATGAGGATGAGGGGGTGACGCATGAGCTTACAGTCTATGAGGATGAGGGAGGGGACACAAGAGCTTACAGTCTATGAGGATGAGGGGGTGACACAAGAGCTTACAGTCTATGAGGATGAGGAGGTGACACAAGAGCTTACAGTCTATGAGGATGAGGGGGGACACAAGAGCTTACAGTCTATGAGGAGGAGGGGGTGACAAAAGAGCTTACAGTCTATGAGGATGAGGGGGTGACACAAGAGCTTACAGTCTATGAGGATGAGGGGTGACACAAGAGCTTACAGTCTATGAGGATGAGGGGGTGACACAAAAGCTTACAGTCTATGAGGATGAGGGGGTGACACAAGAGCTTACAGTCTATGAGGATGAGGGGGGACACAAGAGCTTACAGTCTATGAGGATGAGGGGTGACACAAGAGCTTACAGTCTATGAGGATGAGGGGGTGACACAAGAGCTTACAGTCTATGAGGATGAGGGGGTGACACAAGAGCTTACAGTCTATGAGGATGAGGGGGTGACACAAGAGGTATTTTAGAATGTTCTGTGTTACAATGTGCTCTTTTTGGAATAATTTCTCTTTCCATTGTTCTGTCTTTTGAATTCCTTGTGTGGAGAATCTGTTCTCTTTATAATTCCTGGTCTTTTTAATGTTCTGTCTGGAGGGCGTTCATTCCTTACACTGCTCTATTTATCTTCAGCATATTCTGTTGTGCTGTCCATAGTACTGAACTGAACCAGCTGCCATTTATCTCACAAATCCCTGAATGACAAACCCAGATATACGGTAAATACCTCCTCCATAGACTCAGTGGGGCAGATTTACTTACCCGGTCCATTCGCGATCCAGCGGCGCGTTCTCTGCGGTGGATTCGGGTCCGGCAGGGATTCACTAAGGCAGTTCCTCCGACGGCGGAGAGTTCAGCACTGAAGTCAAGCTCTCCACTCATCAGAACACCCTCTCCTTTGATTGAAAATTCTGCATCCAGGGGCATCACTATATGATATAAGATACCAGCCGCAGCAGAGGGGGCATCCAGAGGTAGGGAGAGTTTTACTTCAGTGCTAAACGTCTCCATCTACGCAACTAGTTCACTTTTCATTTGAAATATTGGGGCAGATTTACTTACCCGGTCCATTCGCGATCCAGCGGCGCGTTCTCTACGGTGGATTCGGGTCCGGCAGGGATTCACTAAGGCAGTTCCTCCGACGTCCACCAGGTGGCGCTGCTGCGCTAAAGAGCATCGGAACGCACTCAAGTACACCGGCCTATTCCTGGTGAAGGTAAGTGCAAGCTCCGCGACACTTTTTTTTAAAAAATGCGGTGGTTTTTCCGAATCCGTCGGGTTTTCGTTCGGCCACGCCCCCCGTTTTCAAGCGCCGATGCGCCAAAATCCGATCGCGTGCGCCAAAATCCCGGGGCAATTCAGGGAGAATCGGCGCAAATCGGAAATATTCGGGTAACACTTCGGGAAAACGCGAATCGGGCCCTTAGTAAACGACCCCCATTGGGGGCCATTCAGAGTCTGCAGAAAGCTGAGTGACATCTCTTTCCAAGCTGCATCCACATATCTAAGGTGCACGCGCTCATGAGCAGGAAGTGTTGTCAGAGGGAAGCCGGCAGAATTTTAATAGTCATTTATTCTTTTACGTCAAGTCTCTGTGACCCAATCTGATAAATTGGATATAAGTAACATATAAAAAGTTCAGTGTGTGCCCTGTGCCGGGTGGGTATGACGGGCGCATTCTAGTTCTTTAAATATTCGAGCTCATTAGTTTTTGGCATTTAAATGCCAGATATGGTGATGCAGCACTCCTGATGTGGGGTTACCCCGTACCTCCAGATACTCTGACAGGTAATAGAAGAGAGATCTCAAAATGTGCTATTTAGATTGAGCTTTACTGTTCCTCCATCCGACTAATGACTAGTGAGGAGCAGGTTGGGTGAAATTTGGGAAAATATCAGGGGAAAATTCTGCACAAACTTTGACCCAAACACAAACCTCACTGAACTCAAAATGAAATGGGGGTAGTAAGGGCTTGAGGGTTGAAAAATTGTAGTAATAACAATGATAAAAGTGGGTTAGGGAAGGTACTTAAAATTATAACATAACAAAAAAAAAAAGAAATAACTAAGAAATAATTAAAAAAAGACTCTCTGGGTGTTCAGAACCAGTTATTTATATAAAGGATTAAAGAAGCAACACACTGGGGCAGATTTACTTACCCGTCCATTCGCGATCCAGCGGCGCGTTCTCTGCGCTGGATTCGGGTCCGCCCGGGATTTATTAAGGCAGTTCCTCCGACATCCACCAGGTGGCGCTGCTGCGCTGAAGTTCCCTGGAACGCACTGGAATACACCGAGCCGGGCTGAGTGAAGGTAAGTGCAAGCTCCGCGACACATTTTTTTCTTTTAAATGCGGAGGTTTTTCCGAATCCGTCGGGTTTTCGTTCCGTCACGCCCCCCGATTTCCATCGCGTGCATGCCAGCGCCGATGCGCCAAAATCCGATCGCGTGCGCCAAAATCCCTGGGGCAATTCAGGGGAAATCGGCGCAAATCGGAAATATTCGGGTAACACGTCGGGAAAACGCGAATCGGGCCCTTAGTAAATGACCCCCACTGTGATGGTGGAACTACAAACTATACTGAGACTATCCCTTTAAGATATTGCTTGATGATGCTGGAATTGCAAAGTTTACAACTTTAAGATGTTGCTAGATGATGCTGCTATTGCAAACTCTACTGACACTGCACCTTTAAGATATTGCTGGATGATGCTGGAACTGCAAGCTGTACTGAGACTGCACCTTTAAGATATTGCTGGATGATGCTAAAACTGCAAGCTGTACTGAGACTGCACCTTTAAGATATTGCTGGATGATGCTGTAAATGATATTAGTACTATGTCTGGCCTTGCACTATACCAGCCTATCAGTAGCTTCAAGGACATCTACCACCAGGATCAAAGATTGTAAACAGAGCACACTTTCATGTGGGTGTGTGTCGCTCTGGCAGGATCCGCTTTTCCTTAAGCTTCTGCCCATGTTTTTTTTTTTTTAATTTGCATAATTTTAAAAGCCCTTTTCTCTTAAAAAAAGTGCATAAGAAGCTGAAAGAAGAGTCAGAGTATCTGGAGGTACGGGGTAACCCCACATCAGGAGTGCTGTATCGCCATACTTGGCTTGCAATCCCTGATCCTGGTAGTAGATGTCCTTTAATGCAGTTCTTTACTGTGGCCTAAAATGGGAAATTATTTGAGATTTTAACCTGTCCCTATTCACAACAGCTTCCTAACCCTATTGTAGTGCCCTGAAAAGGGCATTTATTGGTATTTAAGAAGTCTCTGCTTATGTGACTGGCCATATAAAGAGCAGCAACCTCTCCCTTGCTCTGCCTCCTGTATTGGCATCTGAACATGTGACACTTGCTCTCATACAGTCTATATCCTTCCTGGCCAATCACAGTCAGCATTTCCCCAAACAGGAACCCATAGAATGAACAGCATTAGCTGTCAACTTCAAGGTGCCGAGTCCGCCATATTCGGTACGGACCTTCACTACTAATGACCAAAAGCCCACGACTAACTTTTATTTCAGAAATTAATGTGGACATGCTTGAATCACCAGCATTCAAGTATTGGGTGAGGGGCCTATCTATTAAGTCTGCACCATGGCCGCCATCTTGATAGCTGCCATATTGGTTAAAGGGCAAATTTTTTCTATAGGAAGGAGGTCATATTAAGGTTACATATTAAAGAATCGTCTCAGAAAATGTCTCAGAAAATGTCTCAGAATGTTCTGAACTTATCAATACAGAAAGTTGCAGCAACTATCGGGAACATTCTCTTGTATGCACAGCTGAAGGAGCTGGATCCTATCGTTATGGACCTGTATGAGAATATACAGAGTCTTTCTGACTGCATGTGGTCCGGATTGTTTAAGGTTTAGATGGAACTTGTGCCGCTATCACATAGAATATGGAGATAACTGCGTCCTATTATCGCAGCGATGCTGGAAATTACCGACATAAGCCGTGAATGCCGGAGCCAGAATGATAGCGAGTGAACAGCTGGGAAGGAGGGAATGGATTTTAGGAAGAGTCTCCTAGAACAGATAGTAGAGGTGCGGTGCAGAACCAGGAGTAATTATCTACGGGACGGATTACGCCACGTGCCAAGCGCAGGACCTGACAGCCCGCAGCGTCCTCATCATCACAGGAGGGGGCAGAGGATCATAGGAGACGGCCTGGCATCGGCTACCGAGCCGCAAATATCTGTGCTGGAAAGGAAGGGGACTATAATTGGTTCGGCATGTTCATACGTAGGGTTATAATTATGCTGGATGGTAAGGAGACCCCAGGTGGGCAAAACAAAGACGGACCCCAGGTCACAAGATTTACAGAGTTTTCATCTATTTAAAGAATAAACTACACAATCATGTACTCTGTTACCCCGAATACTGGAATACTTACATGCAATGCCCATAGAATACTGCTATATAATAATCACACCATATATAGTACAAAACTATACTAGTATACAATGCCCACACTATACTCCTATATATGACCAAGTATTACCACTATATAATGCCCACACTATACTCCTATATATGACCAAGTATTACCACTATATAATGCCCACACTATACTCCCATATATTACTAAATAATACTTCTATACAATGTCCACACCCTCCATATATTACTAAATAATACCTATATAATACTGCTTATACAAGTATCACAGCATAATGCTATATAGTACCAAACTATACTTCTATACAACACCCACACTATACTGCCATTTACTAGCAAATAATACTAGTATATAATGCCCACACTATACTCCTATATATTACTAAATAATACTTCTATACAATGCCTAAATAGGCGGTCCCCTACTAAAGGACACCCGACTTACAGATGACCCCTAGTTACAGACGGACCCCTCTGCCCCCTGTGACCTCTGGTGACCTCTATGGATGTTACTATAGTCCCAGGCTGCAATAATCAGCTGTAAGGTGTCTGTAATGAAGCTTTATTCATAATCCTTGGTCCCATTACTGCAAAAAATTTAGAAAATCCAATTGTCACTGGGGCAAAACATTTTTGTATGGAGCTTCAATTATAAAATATGTTCCAATTTACATGCAAATTCAACTTACTTACATACTTCAAATTCAACTGCCTGTACTATACTCGCATATATTACTAAATAATACTACTATATAATGCCTATACTATACTCCTATATAATACTAAATAATACTACCGCACTATACAATGTCCACACCATCCTGTGATATATTACTAAATAATACTACTATACAATGCCCACCAAACACCCACACCTGCCCAAAATTACCAAATAATACTACTTTAAAATTGACTTAATAAAATTTATTTTATTTTTTTTATATACTTGGTGATTTCAACCCTACCACCATAGGGCAAACCTGTTACTACAGGGGTTGATCCCATGATTATAATATAGGACTACCTTGGTTTGGTTAAAGGGCACCTACCACCACGAATCTACCTATAAAGGTAGATCGGGTGGTAGGTGGATGTATGGGACGTGAGGATAGCCCTTTTTAGAGCTAATCCTCAGTCCCCGCTAGCCTAGCATAAACTTTATTGGCCTAATATGTTAATTTAATTAAGCGGCTACCGGGGTGTGGAGTAGCCGGACACGAGGCTACACGGCGCGGCTACTCCACGCCCCAGTAGCTGCTTTCCCCCGCCTACCCTGTGATCTTCGGCGCGCAGCTCCTGGCAGCTGCGCGCCCTCGTCCGAGAAGCCGGAGTTCTGCGCATGCGCAGTAACTCCGGCCTCGTTCCCGAGATCGCGCATCTTGGCCGGAGTTACTGCGCATGCGCAGAACTCCGGCTTCTCGGACGAGGGCGCGCAGCTGCCAGGAGCTGCGCGCCGAAGATCACAGGGTAGGCGGGGGAAAGCAGCTACTGGGGCGTGGAGTAGCCGCGCCGTGTAGCCTCGTGTCCGGCTACTCCACGCCCCGGTAGCCGCTTAATTAAATTAACATATTAGGGCAATAAAGTTTATGGTACGCTAGCGGGGACGTGAGGATTAGCTCTAAAAAGGGCTATCCTCACGTCCCTTACATCCACCTACCACCCGATCTACCTTTATAGGTAGATTCGTGGTGGTAGGTTCCCTTTAAATCTCCTAAAATACACTGGAGATTCGCGAGTCATCACTCAGACATATATCTAGCTCCCTCTAGTGGTGGCTGCAGGTAGCCAGTATTTTATCACTTCTTGCTATGACTTTACAGGATTATCTTTGGAACTTTTGTTTATTCTCTCATTTGTAACAATTCCAGTGATATTGTGGCTCTTTTCAGCATCGAACCCTTGGTTAGTGACTTCCAGTACAGCAGACGTGTCCTTAATGAGTGCCTGAGCGTCATACTCCGGCCTGTAACCGCTGCTGATTTCCTGTCTGTTTGTCAATATTGCAAGTAAGAAGCCAATTAACAAATCTATTGCAGACGCGCACTGAGGGCCGGTCACAGTAATGCATACCTCCCAACCGTCCCGTTTTGGGCGGGACAGTCCCGTTTTTTAACCCTTGTCCCGCCTGCACGGACCGTTAAGTGAAAGTCCCGGTTTTTTTGCGGTTTCACGGATTTTTCCGTTTTGTCCCGCCCCCGAGTCCCGCCCCCCCCGAGTCCCGCCCCCGAGTCCCGCCCCCGTCCTGCTCAGGATACAGAGAAGCCAGGGGGCGGGGTACAGCGTCCTCCTCCTCTCCAGCTCCCGGGCTGTCTGCTGCAGAGCCGGCACCTCCCCCATCCCCTCCCCTGGGAGGCAGAGCCCTCCCTGTCCTCAAGCTGCCACTTGCAGGCACAGGGATGGATGGATGGATGGAGCAGTGCAGAGTGTCATGTTCTCTGCACTGCCCCTGCACAGCAGCCCCAGGGGATCATCCTCCGTGCAGGCAGGAACTCTCCAGCTCTGCTACATCAATGGCTCCCTGCCCCCACCTCCTCCTGCTCCTCACTGAAGTTCGTCTGATGAAGCAGAGCCGAGTGTGTGCAGCTGCTGCAGTGTGATAACAGGTACTCTACAGTGACTGCAGGCAGCAGCTAAAGGGTTAAACACTTTCCTCCATAGACCCCCTGCCCCCATCCCTAACCCCCCCAGTGCCTTCTATTCTGCTTTTATTGTACCATATACTTAATCCCTTAACCCCTTAAGGACGCAGGGTTTTTCTCTCATTTCTCGCTCTCCAACTTCAAAAATCCATAACTTTTTCATTTTTCCGTGTACAGAGCTGTGTGAGGGCTTATTTTGTGCGTAACAAATTTTACTTTCCCGTAATGTTATTTATTTTAACATGCCGTGTACTGCGAAGCTGCAAAAAATTCCAAATGTGGAAAAATTTTTTTAAAAAACCGCACATGTCACGTTCTTGTGGGCTCAGTTTTTTCGACTTTGACTGTGCACTCAAAATAACACCTCAGCTTTATTCTTTGGTTTGGTGCGATCGCGGTGATACCGGATTTATAGGTTTTATTGTGTTTTAATACATTTTCAAAAATTAAACGCATGTGTGCAAAAAAAAAAAAAAATAAATTTTTGCCATCTTCTGACGCTAATAACTTTTTCATATTTCGGTGCACGGAGCTGGGGGTGGGGTCATTTTTGGCGAAATGAGCCGACGTTTTCATTGCTACCATTTTGAGGTCTGTGCGACATTTTGATCATTTTTAATTTCATTTTTTATGTGATGTAAAAAGGTGTAAAAGTCGCATTTCGGACATTTGGGCGCCATTTCCCGCCTCGGAGGTCACCGCCGCCCGTAACCGTTTTTATATTTTGATAGATCGGGCATTTTGGGACGCGGCGATACCTAATATGTCTGTGATCTTTACTGTTTATTATGTTTTATATCCGTTCTAGGGAAAGGGAGGTGATTAGAATTTTTAATATTTTATAAATTTTTTTTATTTTTAAAACCTGTTTTTTCTTTTTTTTCCACTATTTCTTAGACCATCTACGGTACATTAACCCTAGATGGTCAGATCGCTCCTACCATATACTGCAATACTTCTGGCTCATTGTAACGAACCTGCAGAAGCCATGTAGCCTCGTGTCAAAAGAAGACCCGAGGCTACCACGGCAAACGATCGCCGCCCCCGATGACGTTCGGGGGCACAGCGATCGTAAAAAAGACTTTGCCGGCGACAATGACCGACTGCGGTTATTAGCGGTGGGGGTTTTCTGCAACATGCAAAACCCCCCACCTTGTATGAAGAAGACTCAGCCCGTGAGCCCTCTTCATACACTCCTTATACTCTCTGCGTCGTAGAGCTACGGCGCAGAGCGTTAAGGGGTTAAAGGGGTTTTCCCACAAATACAAGTTAGGCCCTATCCATAGGACAGGGCTTAACCTGCTGATGTGTGGGGGTTTCAGTGATGTGACCCCCATAGATCATGAAAACAAGGGGTCTGTTGGGGTCCACATAAGGTCCATGTCATCGCTCTATGACGGTAATGGAGCAGAATGGTCATACACGGCCGCCTGCTCCATTCCTCTGACGGAACAATTTTTGCGTTTCCATATTTCACTCCCCACTTTCAAAAATCAATAACTTTTTTATTTTTCCACGTACAGAGCTGTGTGCGGCCTGTTTCTGCGTAACAAATTATACTTCCTAGTGACAGTATTAAATATTCCAGGCCCTGTACTGGGAAGCGGGAAGGAAAATATCAAATGTGTTTTTTATGGCTTTCACTGCGCGCTCAATAGGACTCCTCCCCTTTACTGCGCTCCATAGGACCCCTCCCCTTTACTGCGCTCCATAGGACCCCTCCCCTTTACTGCGCTCCATAGGACCCCTCCCCTTTACTGCGCTCCATAGGACCCCTCCCCTTTACTGCGCTCCATAGGACCCCTCCCCTTTACTGCGCTCCATAGGACCCCTCCCCTTTACTGCGCTCCATAGGACCCCTCCCCTTTACTGCGACAACGAGCATGTCCCCCCCCTAGACAACGAGGATTTCCCCCCCTAGACAACGAGCATTTCCCCCTGCTAGACAACGAGCATGTCTCCCCCTGACCCCTAGACAACGAGCATGTCCCCCCCCAAGACAACGAGCATGCCCCCCCCCTAGACAACGAGCATGTCCCCCCCCCCCCAGACAACGAGCATTCCCCCCCCTAGACAACGAGCATGTCTCCCCCCGACTCCTAGACAACGAGCATGTCCCCCCCCTAGACAACTAGCATTCCCCCCCCCCCTAGACAACGAGCATGTCTACCCCTGACCCCTAGACAACGAGCATGTCCTCCCCTGTGGCTGCGTGCCCTTTTTTGTGTGTTTGTGTTATTTTTGTCTTCCAGGACCGTGCCTGCTGTGGACTGCTTCGGATTCGAAGGATTACATCTATGACCGACATTTCTAACAAATAAAATGGTCAACGAGGGTGTGTCTGCGTCTTTTGTTCAATAAAATTTTCTGAAAACGGTGTGATTATTTATTTTTTTGCGACACTCTTCATAGTTTGCCGTAGTAGTGGTGCCGGCTAGGTGACGGTGCTCATTACTAAGGGCTGGCCTTAGTGTTTGCCTTAATTTTTTTGGCAAATTTACACTAACGCCCATACCATTACCCCGGTACCCACCGCCACCAGGGGTGCCGGGAAGAGCCGGGTACAAACCAGTACCTGACCGTCTATAGATGGTCAGGTGTTGGGGCGGCTGCAGGCTGTTATTGTTGCGCTGGGATAGCCCCCTAACAGTGGCCTATCCCAGCTCAGTAATAGCAGGCTGCTGCTGCTTTTTTGTATCTGGCTGATTTGAACAATAGGGGGCACCCCATGCCGTTTTTCCCCCCCATTTTTTTGTAAAAATGGGGGAAACAGCCTGGGAGCCCCCTTTAAAGGGGGGACCCCACGCATATTTTTGTCAAAAATTTGAAGAAAAAACGGCATGGGGTGCCCCTATTTTTCAAATCAGCCTGATACAAAAAAGCAGCAGCAGCCTGCCATTACTGAGCTGGGATAGGCCACTGTTAGGGGGCTATCCCAGCGCAACAATAACAGCCTGCAGCCGCCCCACTACCTGACCATCTATAGACGGTCAGGTACTGGTTTGTACCCGGCTCTTCCCGGCACCCCTGGTGGCGGTGGGTACCGGGGTAATGGTATGGGCGTTAGTGTGAATTTGCCAAAAAAATTAAGGCAAACACTAAGGCCAGCCCTTAGTAATGAGCACCGTCATCTAGCCGGCACCACTACTACGGCAAACTATGAAGAGTGTCGCAAAAAAATAAATAATCACACCGTTTTCAGAAAATTTTATTGAACAAAAAACGCAGACACACCCTCGTTGACCATTTTATTTGTTAGAACTGTCGGTCATCGATGTAATCCTTCGAATCGGAAGCAGTCCACAGCAGGCACGGTCCTGGAAGACAAAAATAACACAAACACACAAAAAAGGGCACGCAGCCACAGGGGGGGACAGGCTCGTTGTCTAGGTGGGGGACATGCTCGTTGTCTAGGGGGGGGGGGACATGCTCGTTGTCTAGGGGGGGACATGGTCGTTGTCTAGGTGGGGGTACATTCTCGTTGTCTAGGTGGGGGTACATGCTCGTTGTCTAGGGGGGGGTACATGCTCGTTGTCTAGGGGGGGGCATGCTCGTTGTCTAGGGGACATGCTCGTTGTCTAGGGGGGGCATGCTTGTTGTCTAGGGGGGGCATGCTCGTTGTCTGGGGGGGACATGCTCGTTGTCTAGGGGGGGGCATGCTCGTTGTCTGGGGGCGGACATGCCCGTTGTCTGGGGGGGACATGCTCGTTGTCTGGGGGGGACATGCTCGTTGTCTAGGGGGGGGCATGCTCGTTGTCTGGGGGCGGACATGCCCGTTGTCTGGGGGGGACATGCTCGTTGTCTAGGGGGGGACATGCTCGTTGTCTAGGGGAGGACATGCTCGTTGTCTAGGGGAGGACATGCTCGTTGTCTGGGGGGGGCATGCTCGTTGTCTAGGGGAGGACATGCTCGTTGTCTAGGAGGGCATGCTCGTTGTCTAGGGGGAGTGGAATATGCCCCCCAATTATATACATAAATATACATTGGTGCCAGTGGATGCGTTGAAGGTATGAGCAGTGGCGTGGCCAGGGGGTGTGGTTAGGGGGCGTGGCTAGGGTGTGGCTTCTGTGGGTAAAAAAATCGCCGCGGCGCGCTTCGCGCGCCGCCATTTTGTCCCTCTTTCTCCTCCACAAAAGTTGGGAGGTATGGTAATGATAAGACCGAGGCACCTCGCCAAACGCTGCACATCTCATACAACTCAGTATAGCCAAGACCCTCTGTAACTGTGAGGAAGAATGTATCCAAGTTATGGACACATTAGCTGTTATGGACACATTAAGTGTCAGGGCCCCGGGGTACTGGAGGGGCCCACTCGGGCCCCCGGATCAATTGTATCAGTGTCGCTATAAGACACAATTGGTCACCATCAAGATCGATCACTTTTCTGGCTCTATGCTGCGCTCCTTACCAGGCAGAATCTAAAACTCACCTGTCCCGGTTCCCACGATGCAGCGCTCCGCAGGGTATGCGACGGCTCTGAAGCTGGCGCACATGATGACGTCATCGAATCACGTGTGCCGGCTTCAGAGCCGGCGCGTGCGGGAGGCCCAGGCCGAAGACAGCTGCAGGCGCTGCTCCGGGGGAACCAAAAAAGGTGAATTTTTTCTTTTTTCTTTTCCGGAGGGGAGTCAGGGTGTCCGCGGGGGACGGGGGGGTCAGTGTGTATACAGGGGGAGAGAGGGGGGGGGGGTGTTAGTGTGTCAGCAGGGGGGGTCATTGTGTCCACAGGGAGAGGGGGGGGGTTCAATGTGTCTGGAGGGGGTCATTGTGTCAGCAGGGGGGGTTCAGTGTGTCCGAGTTCAGTGTGTCCGCAGGGGAGCGGGGGGGTTCAGTGTGTCCGCAGGGGGGCGGGGGGGGTTCAGTGTGTCCGCAGGGGAGCGGGGGGGTTCAGTGTGTCCGCAGGGGAGCGGGGGGGGGGTTCAGTGTGTCCGCAGGGGAGGGGGGGGTTCAGTGTGTCTGCAGGGAAGGGGGGGTTCAGTGTGTCCGCACGGGGGGGGGTCAGTGTGTCCCTGGGGGGGTGGGGGGGGGATCAGTGTGTCCCCAGGGTCAGTGTGTCCGCAGGGGAGGGGGGGGGGGGGTTCAGTGTGTCCGCAGGGGAGGGGGGGGGGGTTCAGTGTGTCTGCAGGGGAGGGGGGGTTCAGTGTGTCCGCAGGGGGGGGTCAGTGTGTCCCTGGGGGGGTGGGGGGGGGATCAGTGTGTCCCCAGGGTCAGTGTGTCCGCAAGGGGAGGGGGCGCAGTGTGGCCACTGGAGGGCGGTCCACGGAGGGGCCCACTAGGCCTCTGTCGCCCAGGGGCCCACTAAAACCTGGAGCCGGCCCTGGCTGCATGGGAGCGTAGACTGTAGGCATTGCCCATGTCTTCAATCAAAAGGGGGTATCCAGGGAAACTTGAATGCCCTCTACTAAAATAAACTTCTTCTTACGAGCAATTACCATATATACTCGAGTATAAGCCTAGTTTTTCAGCACAAAAAATGTGCTGAAAAATCCAAACTCGGCTTATACTCGAGTAAAAAAAATATAGGTGTTGTCAGTTTTTTATGGTAAAATTAGAGGCCTCGACTTATACTTGGGTCGACTTATACTCGAGTATATATACGGTAACTAATATATGTTCAAGGATCAATTAAGTCCAAGCAAAATGTAGCATGAGCTCGTGCTATGACATCATATCTCCACATCACATGACTACTTGTTTACTCTTTTCGCTGTCACATCTTTGCAAGGGGCTGGTTACGTTGTAATTGGCAAAATATACTGTCGCAAAGCACCACAAAGTCCTTAGTAAATGTGCCCCACTGTGTGTCCTTCTAAAAAAGTGTCCTGCATCAGAAGTACAACGACCGGAGTATCTGTCTTTACTAATTTCTGACAGGTGTTCCCACTAGAGAGAACCACGACCAATCTGCTTTTGTCTGTGATTCAAAAAAAAACCTATATATATATATATGTATATATATATATATATATATATATATATATATATATATATAAACATCAGTGGCATCTAGTGGATTTGAAAATTTTATTATGCATTTCCTATGTTTACTGTTTTATGTCACCTGGTGGTAAGCAGGCTGTCTGGTTGACTAGCACCCTAGAACATTCCAAAGGCAATTGTTTATTGCTGTTTCACAATAAATAGACTGTGAGTTAGACCTTTCCATTTCTTTATGTGTCGCTGGAGCCATGTATCAGCCTGGAGCCGTTAGCAGCCAGGAGTACTCCAGGAAAAGCCTTACAACATTGAGGCCTATCAGTACCTGTCAATGTGGAGTGAACTGATATCACAACCAGCTTGGTCTTAACTAGAGATGAGCGAGCACTAAAATGCTCGAGTGCTCGTTATTCGAGACAAACTTTTGCCGATGCTCGAGTGCTCGTCTCCAATAACGAGCCCTGTTGAAGTCAATGGGAGACTTGAGCATTTTTCACTGAAAGAACACATTTAAAGAACACTGAAGAACACATTTCAGATGTTTCCGTACATCTGCTAACTTATCCGAAGACACGTGCGCCAAACGGTGTTCTTCACAATAGTATGTGAAGAATAATATGTGTGAAGAACACATTGCAGATGTTTCCATACATCTGCAATGTGTTCTTCACAGATATTATTCTTCACATACTATTGTGAAGAACACCGTTCTGCACGCGTGTCTTCGGAAACATCTGCAATGTGTTCTTCAGTGTTCTTTCAATGTGTTCTTTCAGTGAAAACATCTGCAAACATCTGCAATGTGTTCTTCACTGTGTTCTTCACTTAAATGATCCTGTGTTCACTGTTTTCATTGTATTTTTCACTGTTCTTCACTGTGTTTTCTTAAGTAAATGCTCAATCTCGAGCAGGGGAAATACTCGTCCGAGCAATGAGCCGTTTCGAGTATGCTAATACTCGAACGAGCATCAAGCTCGGACGAGTATACTCGCTCATCTCTAGTCTTAACCTTCCGGTCACTCCTGTACTCGTATCATGTCCTGATGATTTGCCAAGCTCTGGTTGCAGAGCATAGCTTTTTCATGACCCCCAAAAATCTTTATTTTTGCTCATTTGCATATTTTGGTGAACTGGCTGTGTGGTCCCTCCCCTGCCTAAGTGGCCTTCTCAGGCTTATGGCTACTAGATGGAGCCTAGTACTTCCAGCTATGTGTCTCTGGGTAGAATAGATGATCAGTGCTCAATACTCAATCCTGGTCAATCACCTTAACCAGATCCCCACCCCTAAGTAATTGCCTGTTCCCAGTCCGGTCCTGATCCGGGAAGAGGAGTCGTTCTCTCTCCACTTTGATTATAATCATCCGTCCTTTACAGAAAATAATAAAGCCAGACCTTTTACCCGCAGACACGTCGGCCCTGCTGATCATACACATGGAGATGTCATCCCCCGCCGCTCGTCCGGCCGCTAGAATTTTATTCCGTTCACATTAATGTCAAATCCTATTAAAATTCCGCTCCTTCTTTACACCAGAAAGTGTCAAAATAAGCAGGAAATTGTTATTTCACTCCATTTACAGCTAATCATTGCAGCAGAAGCCGAGTGACATTTTCCTTTTGATGTCTCTTTTAAGCCCGATACAACTTTGGCGCCGATGTTAAGTAATTGACACGGTCTCCGCTTGTAAAGTCATTTCATAAAAAAGCCATTTTTGAAGCATTTTGTGACACATGCCGAGTTGTGTGGATGTCACTAATTCCCGACCTGCTGAGAGTGTTGTGTGTCTAATTGTGTCAGCAGCTTTTTATTTCAGGTTGATGTGTAAACTGCAAATTCAGACATTCCGGGGGGAAAATTCACAAATTTTCGGAAGCTTGGAGAAGAAACGCTCTTGCTAAAGCGGAGCTGACTCGTAATCCTAACGTCATCATATGGAGAATTTTTTTTTTTTTTAAGAATCTTTTGCTGTTTCTCTGGAGGAATAAATTGATGGTCTCATCTTTCGCCAACCATGGAATCCTGTGGGATCCGGAAAGTGGGAACGGTGGGATCCGGAAGGTTTGACAAAGTTGCTCCAAACCCTTTAGTAAATAAGCAGCTGGTTTGGAGAACTATGGAGAAACTGGAGCTCCACCCAAGTCAAAATAAGGCGGAGCAAGTGCACTTATGGGAGGAGTCAATGGCTATGCTAACCCCGCCCCCTGCCCAGTAAACTCCTCCTCTAAACTTATAACCACACCCTGATACTACGGAATATTGTGGCTGATTATAGCAGTAATGGCAATCCACCATGTCCAATGAACACAGACAAAATTTTGGAAGCTGGAAGAGACTAAATTCCACTGGTTTGACCTGAGAGACTGGTGCTTGGTGGCACAAGAGGCACAATAATATCATAATGCCCACCTCTGACTGGAAATAGTCAACTCTGGTCATAGAACAGAAGAAGTCTATAGCCTGTGCTGTACTGATGGCACCAACAAGGTTTAGGTAAGTAATGGAGGCACTTTGCTGGGGGTAGGTGACTGTTACTAATGTTTGCTAATGTGGGCACTATGGAGGAACCAATAGTAGCGCTGGGACATAACGACTGATGGGGATTCTTGGAGGTGCATTATTAGCTAATAAAGGGGATCTTCCTCTGTTGGGGTGGTTTCTGTGCTTCCTGACATGGACATGGTGGATATGGAATGAGTAGACAGGTCGGCTGAACAGAAAAGCAAAGAAAGCCTGGCAGATATATATATACTAGCCGGATGACCAAATAATAGGAAGGAACAGGTCTATCATTTCAAAATGGCCGACCTTGGTTACAACTTCCTGTTCTTTCATAACAGTATATCGTGTAGCCCGACTGTAACCCATAACACTGCTGTGTAAGCCGTAAAAAGAGCTTTTAATAGTCACATTTACTATCTAATTCAACTAATGAGATTTTAATTAGGTTTGAACACATCCCCCGAGGGCAGTCGCTGGTAGACCGCTTAATGTTTTATTGGCGCGTCTAGAGTAAGTGCTATCGATGAGTTAGTGTAAGCAAAATTACACTTATCAATCACCGTGATGCATGGAACCCAACGTTCCAGGTGGAACCTGATGGTAAGACAAAAAGATTAAAACAAAAATTAAAGAATCACCGTTGACTCAGGTCTAGGCCTTCATCAGTCACATGGAAGGGAAGTATTGTTCTTTTTTAATGGATCAACTTCCAACTTTTCCTTACAATTGAGACAGTTCTTGTCCTGAGGACCTCTAAAAGGTCCTTACCCCTACTGTTGGTGTTTTCTGGTAAAAATCTTTACCATATACTTAAGATTATTACATTGTTATCTATGAAGATGACTTTGGACTGTTAAAGGGGTTGTCCCATCATAGACAGAATTGTTATATTCCTCAGTCGCAGGTCCTTACCATTAGTAAGGAGAGCCATACCCTGCTGGGAACCCCATCGACCAGTTGTAAACTATTGGAAACCTGAAAGTGAAAGTTTAATTATCCTGTAGCACCACCACTGGAGAAGATGAGCATTACACCATGACCATGTCAATGAATGGGTTCTCTCTGTTATGCAGGACGGGATAGGTCCTAGAGAATGGATGCTGCTCATTGTAGCTACACTTCACTATGATTATTCATAAATAACGTATGAAAATAAGTAAGACCTTCCCCTATCACTTCAGGGAGATAAGTTGAATTATTGTCAATTTGAAAGCTGTCAGAACATTGAGAAGATCCATTTAACCGATCATAAAAATACAGTCACTGTCCCCCTGATTATATAAAATACAGTCACTGTCCCCCTGATTATATAAAATACAGTCACTGTCCCCCTGATTATATAAAATACAGTCACTGTGCCCATGATTATATAAAATACAGTCACTGTGCCCCTGATTATATAAAATACAGTCACTGTCCCCCTGATTATATAAAATACAGTCACTGAGCCTCATGACTATAAAAAATTCAGTCCATGGATGCCTTAATAACTTGATAATAGAAGACTACCATCATTGTGCCCCCTCGGTTATAAAAATACTGTCTCAGTGCCCCTTTATTGAGAGAACATCTTATTGTGTGCCTAGAACTTACAGATGATATTTGGGCACCATACTGTGTGGAGCTCCTTGCCAGGTTGTGGATCCTTGGGTCGACATGATAAAACTATATTGGGGTCCCACCTTTTATTATCCCCTAGGAGATAGATCCCATCAGTCTCCTAAGTGGAAGGTTAACTAATCTGTATCTCTAGACTCCAGTATTATATTAGAGCCTGGTACCACTGATGGATCTTCTAGTGGTCTTGTGGGCCAGTGGGACACTGATGGATCTTCTAGTGGTCTTGTGGGCCAGTGGGACACTGATGGATCTTCTAGTGGTCTTATGGGCCAGTGGGACACTGATGGATCTTCTAGTGGTCTTGTGGGCCAGTGGGACACTGATGGATCTTCTAGTGGTCTTGTGGGCCAGTGGGACACTGATGGATCTTCTAGTGGTCTTGTGAGCCAGTGGGACACTGATAGATCTTCTAGTGGTCTTGTGGGCCAGTGGGACACTGATGGATCTTCTAGTGGTCTTGTGGGCCAGTGGGACACTGATGGATCTTCTAGTGGTCTTGTGGGCCAGTGGGACACTGATGGATCTTCTAGTGGTCTTTTGGGCCAGTGGGACACTGATGGAGCTTATGGTTGTATGGTGTGATTATTTATAGCTTCTTATGGCACATAGAGGAAGTCCAAACAGAAGGAAGAGCACAAGTCTTCATCCAATGAAAGGCAGGACCTTCACGGCAACTTACGTGTTAATGAGACTCGGTAATGTATGAAACATAATGGAGAAGAATTTATTCAGATATGAAAAGACCACCATGAAGGTTGACTGGTTCCTCCTTGTTTCAAGATGGATGCGACAATGACAAGGAGAGAACCTGATGCCAAATGCCGTTCACGGAAATGTGTGAAGAAGAATAAAGGGCGGCTCCGAGTCAAAGGCTGCGAGAAAGATCAAGTATAATGAGAAATGAGTAAAGGTCTCGTTATTTAGCAGCAAGAAGGTCATTTGTCACTTAGTGAAGAGCTGCTTAAATTGAGTGATCTCTGGAAGAAATTGACTGATGAGGGTCCAGAGGAGCAGAAGCCAATGACAAAGGTCATTGTGTTTGAGAAGGTAAGTACTCACTCCTAATGTGAAGCCGAAAGTCACCGGCAGAGTAAGTGGACAAGACAGTGAAGGATATAGACAGTCTTCTTGTCACGTTATGGATCAGGATCGCTTCATGAACATGAAGAAGATAATATGAAGGGTGAGAAGAACCCAAAAACCGGTCCTACGACCCTTCGTGCACCATGAAGGAACTCCAACTTGGTGGAAACATCCATGTGTAACTGATGTCCTCCCGAGGTAACAAACCATGATCTAACCATGTTCCGTCCCTCACAGTTGAGGTAACTATGATGACTGGTAAATTTTGATGATGTCACATCTCCTTTGGCGCATAAATTCCTTCAAACTTCGATGTTTCCGCAATGGCTTATATCGTTGAAGGACCACGTATAACCCTCAAGGTCACCCATGGCTTCCATCAATTTTGTCTGTGATTGGGTTCTTGCCATTTTTTGGTGTACTATTTCATGCCCTTCTTAGGTTCTGGCTTTGTTATTTAGACTCTGGGACTTCATTGATGTTTTCAAAAAGTTGCAATTGATTTTGCTGATATTAAGAATTTGAAGAACTCTCTATAGTACATGGTTGTATCCAAAAAAGGATGTCCGGAGCCCCTGTAGTTTACTCAATTATCTTTTTTCTCCTTCCTAAAGTGTTTTTGCGCCACAGTTCTGCTTGCTATTAGGAACCTAAACTCACATATAGAGGGTCATTTACTAAGGGCCTGAATCACGATTTTTCATTGGGTTTCCCGAAAATTACCGATTTGCGCCTAATTGCCCGGGTTTTTGGCGCACGCGACGGGATTTTGACGCATCGGTGCCGGCATGCATGCAACGGAAATGGGGGGGCATGGCCTCCAGAAAAACAGACGGATTCGGAAAAACCGCAGTAATTTTTTAAAAAAATGTGTCGCTCGACACGCACTTACCTGCACCCAGGATAGGATGGTGAACTCCAGTGAACTCCAGCGGACTTCAGCGCAGCAGCGACACCTGGTGGACATCGGGCGCACTACCTTAGTGAATTGCTGGAAGACGCAAATCAGCGTCGGAGAACCCGCCGCTGGATCGCGAATGGACCGGGTAAGTAAATCTGCCCCATAGGGTTTGACAGACTAAAGAAAGACACATCTCGTCTTGTCATCTTCCATTTGGTCGTTACGTGTTGTTTTGCTATGATGTTCTCTTGAGATGTTGACAACAACCCAAAACGCAGATCAATAGAACATCTCCCATTCACCTACAGTCTTTCTTGTTTAATGTCATCAATGTTAAGGACATCACCTACTGACCCATAGGGGCTCATTTACTAAGGGTCCGTGGACCGCATTTTCGTCGGGTTTACTGGCGATTTCCGTGTTACCCCGCATTTAGAAGGGGTTTGGCGCAAGCCATGTACTTACATACCCCGGGAAGAAGAAGGTGAGCTCCAGCGGACCTGAGCGGGGAAGTGACACATGCAGGATCTCGGGCGCACAATGTTGGTGAATTGCGCCGGGTAAGTAAATGTGCCCCATAGTCTGTGCTAATGGCACTTTTAGTTTTTGAGATTTGGGGGTCCTGTAGGTCCGGTAGCTGTGATATCAGGGTACAGTTCAGTCCAGTAAAGCCTCTGGGGCTCTCGGCTATGAGCTCCTACCTCCTAAGTGGAGCAAATTACATAAAATTGAATAAAAAGAAATATTAGTTTATGACGGAGGAAGGACAAGGTCTGGGTCACGGAGGCCACAAATGTTTTATTTAAACATCTTGTCAGGACTTTCCCTGAAATGTTATTACAGTCACTTTGTGGTAAAAGGAGGTAATAAAGGAAGGTTCTTCCAGTACCAGGAGATACATTTGATACAATTGTATTACTCGTTGCTATGTTACTAATTTTCTCTGTTTTTAATAGTTGCTCTTTTCTTCTATATGGATTGTAAGTGCTTTCTATATTGTGTTGTGTCTGCTATCTGAGATGTTTGTCTTTGGGAGGACCCATCCTTCTAGTAGCAGAGTATATAGTATATAGTTAGGTCACTGTGTTCTCAGTGTTGTCTATTGTAACTAGAAATCCATCCCCCCCCCCCCCCCCCCTCTGCAGCATGCAGCAGATTTCGGTGGGACGGTCCTGATGTTGGTTGGATGTCAAGATGCCTGATCCTTCGGAGTCACTTCCAGGACAGTGTCACCCTTCAAAACATGATAACTGGGGGGGGTGAACCTAACTTTCTGTTGCCTGAGGTGGGCTATACAATGGCACCCAACATTGCCCCATCCAGTAGTGATATATCCGGTTATTTTTTTAGTAAGTGGGTTCTACCTGCAGCATCTCACTCAAATGCTGACATCATGCAAACAGACATTGGCCCGAGGATCGCATTTCCGTGGGACTGTTCATATTTTTGGGGATTTGAACTGCTGGGATAGGGATTTAGAAGGTGATTGTGTCGCATGCGATCTGATTTTGGCGCAGCGGCGCCGGCTTTCATGCAACAGAATTGGGGGTGGGCCATCGGACGATCTGACTGATTCGGACTGAGCACGGGATTTAATATTCAAATTGTGTCGCAACCAATGCACTTACATGCACCGGGAAGAAGATGGTGAACTCCGGCGGACCTGAGCGGTAAAACGACACAGGATATCGGGCGCACGATGTTCATGAATCGCAGCACAGTGCGTTGTCGTCGGACAATGCACTTCGGGTGAACTCCGTCGGCTGGGTAAGTAAATGTGCCCCATTATTTTTAAGTGTCGGATCCTGCTCCGTAGCATATAGTTGTGCTCCTGATGCTTCCCCCCATTTTGCTGTGGGTGGTGCCGCCTGAGGCAAGATGCTCAACTCGCCTAATGGCTGGTGCATCCCTTCATATATGGGTGAAGAGATGGGATAACATCATTGGAGGTTCTTTGGGGGTTCATGTAAATTAATATTTCATGTTTTTCTTAAAAAGGACCTTTCACCAGCTTGCAGATGTCACATGCCATGCTGTACGAGATGCTACACAGACTCTGGGGAACTTTGGATTTTCCTTCTATCCCCCATGGTTCCTGAGATATCAGTCCAGATATCTGACCATTATAATTATCTCCATTGTCAGAGAGGAGGAGCTGGAGCAGAGGAGAAGGAGTTGTGTGCTATTATGATCTTCTACTTGTCAAAGAAGATGTTCATAATACATGCCCTCTCCCAGCATGCTCATCTTCATGTGTGTGAAGTAATGAAAGGCCCTCTTTAAATCCATATATCACAGTCCTGCTGTTACTAACAACATACACAAAGATATCATTACACAAAATTCCAGGATCAATACCTAATATTATCTGAAGTGCACAGAGCACAGCAGTGTAAGGACATGCCCCTGGATATTAATCCATATATGTATTTCACAGTCCTGCTGCAACTAACAACATACACAAAGGTCTCCAGGGACTTTGCCAAACACTTGGTCACACTTGCTGAGAGATTCTTGTTAACTTTTTGACAAAAGTTGACCATTGGATGCAGCTCGTTTTGGTTTTAGCATTTCCCTTTTTTACTTTCCAGGGTTCCTCCCTTCCCCATACACTTTTCATACAGGTTCCTTATGCTCAGGGGACAATTTATACATTTATTTATTATTTATTTCATTATAATTAGTTTATAATTATATTAAATTATAAGCATGGGATTGCTGTGATCTTAATCACCAAAATAATAAAAGTAACAACATATCAATTAGAAATAAAACACATAAAAAACTATGTTTTTTCTTCCAATTTCACCGCACTCTGAATATTTCTCCAGCTTCCCAGTACATTACATGGAATATTACACTTTGCCATTAGGAAGTAAAATCTGTCCCACAAAAAACAAGTCCTCATACTATACAGTTATGGAAACTTTGCCACTAGGAATTCAAATTTGTCCCATGAAAACACAGTCCTCATATGGCTCTGAGAAAAGAACTATGAAGTTATGGACACTTTGCCATTATGAAGTAAAATTTGTCCCACAAAAACCAAGGCCTCATACTATAAAATTATGGGAACTTGCCATTAGAAATTAAAATTTGTCCCGGTGCATTACATGAAATATTATACTATGCCATTAGGAAGTCAAATCTGTCCCATAAAAACCAAGTCCTCATAGAGCTCTGAGAACTGAACGATAAAGTTATGGAGACTTTGCCATTAGGAAATAAAATTTGTCCCACAAAAACCAAGTCCTCATACTATACAGTTATGGAAACTTTGCCATTAGGAATTAAAATTTGTCCCACAAAAACCCAGTCCTCATACAGCTCTGAGAACAGAACTAATTTGTCCCACCAAAACCAAGTCCTCATACTATAAAGTTATGGAAACTTTGCCATTAGAAATTAAAATTTGACCTACAAAAACCAAGTCCTCATATGGCTCTGAGAACAGAACTATAAAGTTATAGACAGGGAAACAGGGAGCAAAAAATAGAGACGAAAAACGTAAGAAAGGATTTGTTGATGCAATTCTGAAATCTGTCGTTGAAAGTGGAAGCAAAACGGAGCTTCATGTGGAAAATAAAGAGGATCCAGAAGAAAGAGGCTCCGGGCTGAGCCGTGTGTTTTCACTGAGCTCATTAGACTAAATGTAGCTATTATAAGCAGGAAGATTCTGACAGATCCTGGCAACCGCATCCTGTACAAGTCTCCGCAAACACAAAAGAGCAGCGCGGTCAGGGCACGCGGGTGGCGGGTGCTAAGGCCGCACTCCGATCCTTTGTACCGGATTTCATCAACAACAACAAGATAAACAGATCTATGAAGAGCTCCGCTCCAGCCTTCACGGAGCCGATCCAACTAATGCAAAAATTCCATGGGAACGCGGGTAACAGGTTCAGGGACAACAATGAGATCAGAAGCGTCAGGATCGTCACAAATTAAAATGTCTGGGCTGGAGAGCAACCTGGGCATGATGGGAAAATTGCAAAGGGATGTGCAAGGATACAACAAAGTCTGCCGATCACAGACAGCCAGGGGTGAGCATAGCCTCCCTGGTTCCTCAGCATAGTCTGCCATGTACAGACAGCCAGGGGTGAGCATAGCCTCCCTGGTTCCTCAGCATAGTCTGCCATGTACAGACAGCCAGGGGTGAGCATAGCCTCGCTGGTGCCTAGGGTACAACAGAGTCTGTCGATCACAGACAGCCAGGGGTGAGCATAGCCTCCTCAGTGCCTGAAAATAGTCTGCCGATTACAGCCAGGTAGGGGTGAGCATAGCCTCTCTGGTGCCTCAGCATAGTCTGCCGATCACAGACAGCCAGGGGTGAGCATAGCATCTCTGGTGCCTGATCAAAGTCTGCCGATCACAGACAGTCAGGGGTAAGCATAGCTTCTCTGGTGCCTGAGCATAGTCTGCCGAATATAGACAGCCAGGGGTGAGCATAGCCTCCCTGGTGCCTGAGCATGGTCTGCCGAATAAAGACAGCCAGGGGTGAGCATAGCCTCCCTGGTGCCTCAGCATAGTCTGCCGATTACAGACAGCCAGGGGTGAGCATAGCCTCTCGGGTGCCTGAATATAGTCTGCCGATTACAGACAGCCAGGGGTGAGCATAGCCTCCCTGGTGCCTCAGCATAGTCTGCCGATTACAGACAGCCAGGGGTGAGCATAGCCTCCCTGGTGCCTGAGCATGGTCTGCCGAATAAAGACAGCCAGGGGTGAGCATAGCCTCCCTGGTGACTGAGCATAGTCTGCCGATCACAGACAGCCAGGGGTGAGCATAGCCTCCCTGGTGCCTCAGTATAGTCTGCTGATCACAGACAGCCAGGGGTGAGCATAGCCTCCCTGGTGCCTCAGCATAGTCTACCGATCACAGACAGCCAGGGGTGAGCATAGCCTCCCTGGTGCCTGAGCATAGTATGCCGATCACAGACAGCCAGGGGTGAGCATAGCCTCCCCAGTGCCTGAGCATAGTCTGCCGATTACAGACAGCCAGGGGTGAGCATAGCCTCTCTGGTGCCTGAGCATAGTCTGCTGAATATAGACAGCCAGGGGTGAGCATAGCCTCTCTGGTGCCTGAGCATAGTCTGCCGATCACAGCCAGCCAGGGGTGAGCATAGCCTCCCCAGTGCCTGAGCATAGTGTGCCGATTACAGCCAGCCAGGGGTGAGCATAGCCTCTCTGGTGCCTGAGCATAGTCTGCCGAATATAGACAGCCAGGGGTGAGCATAGCCTCTCTGGTGCCTGAGCATAGTCTGCCGATCACAGCCAGCCAGGGGTGAGCATAGCCTCCCCAGTGCCTGAGCATAGTGTGCCGATTACAGCCAGCCAGGGGTGAGCATAGCCTCTCTGGTGCCTGAGCATAGTCTGCCGAATATAGACAGCCAGGGGTGAGCATAGCCTCCCTGGTGCCTGAGCATAGTGTGCCGATCACAGACAGCCAGGGGTGAGCATAGCCTCCCCAGTGCCTGAGCATAGTGTGCCGATTACAGACAGCCGGGGGTGAGCATAGCCTCTCTGGTGCCTGAGCATAGTCTGCCGATCACAGACAGCCAGGGGTGAGCATAGCCTCTCGGGTGCCTGAATATAGTCTGCTGATTACAGACAGTCAGGGGTGAGCACAGCCTCTCGGGTGCCTGAGGATAGTCCGCCAATTACAGACAGTCAAGGGTGAGCATAGCCTCCCTGGTGCCTGAGGATAGTCTGCCGATTACAGGCAGCCAGGGGTGAGCATAGCCTCCCTGGTGCCTCAGCATAGTCTGCCGATTACAGATAGCCAGGGGTGAGCATAGCCTCTCGGGTGCCTCAGCATAGTCTGCTGATTACAGACAGCCAGGGGTGAGCATAGCTTCCCTGGTGCCTGAGGATAGTCTGTCGATCACAGACAGTCAGGGGTGAGCATAGCCCCCCTGGTGCCTCAGCATAGTCTGCAGATTACAGACAGCCAGGGGTGAGCATAGCCTCCCCGGTGCCTGACTATAGTCTGCCGATCACAGACAGTAAGAAGTGAGCATAGCCTCCATGGTGCCTGAGCATAGTCTGCTGATCACAGACAGCCAGGGGTGAGCATAGCCTCCCTGGGGCCTGAGGATAGTCTGCTGATCACAGACAGTCAGGGGTGAGCAGAGCCTCCCTGGGGCCTGAGGATAGTCTGCTGATCACAGACAGTCAGGGGTGAGCATAGCATCCCTGGTGCCTGAGGATACAACAGAGTTAATAATGTTGCCATCAACCACTTCACAGCCCTAGCCCACCAGGGATGTTTCTCTTACACCTTAAAGGGGATTTTCCATGAAACAGGTTGGGACCTATTCACAGGATAGGATCCATCTTTCTTATTGGTTGGGGTCTTAGCAATGAGACCCCCACAGATCACTCGAAGGGGGAGTCCAATGGAGACCAATGCATTTAGTTATCAAAGACCATGCAAAATATTATTCAGTCCCTTCAGCACTTTAGACATCTAAAATCAGCTTTTTAAATTATGCTAATAAACCAGAAGGGCTTTGAGGGGCATTACCAGAGCCCTTCCACTTATCATAAAGGATTTAGGTGTTAAATTTCTATTAAACCACTTTGCTCCCCTTACCTACCAGGAATATGACCATAAACCCCGTCATAGCCCTAACCCACCAGGGATATTACCATATTTCCAAATTTAAGAGCAAAATATATTCGGACAAAATCTAAAAGCAGCAGCAAAGATGATTTGTAATAGTGGAAAGATTTTCTTTCACCGTAAGACAGGACGAGGCCTCCTGCAGAGGAAAACATCGATATTCGGTGGAGCGATTCCTCGTCCATTTTCTAACCTTTTCTACATCCAGTTTGCTGGGAAAATAGTGAAATGTTATTCCATGTAACCACCGCCCAGACGTGTAGAACATGTACGGAGCATTTCTCATTTATTTCAGGTCTTTTCTGCGTGTGTATCATTTGTGTCTCTTTGTTGCATTGTTAAGCAATCATTAGATGAGACCGTTAGTAGCAGCAGGACTGTGAAAAATTGATTTATATTCCAGGATTGTAACTTCACCAAGTGCACTGGGTGGAGGCAGATGAGGGCAATCCTGGGTATAGATCCACAGTCCTGCTGTTACTAACAACATACACAAGGATATGATTACACATCTCTCCAACGCCAACCTGCGCCACAACACTGTATCCCCCCTCCCAACAACTGACATATTCCTTATGGGAGGCTGGAGGATCAGTCATTAGAAGGCAACGTCTTTATTAGCGACGATAAGTTCTACTACTGAACTTTGTGTATGAATAATCATTGCAGTCTTCATATTATGTAATACTCAGTATTATATCCAGGGTTCTGTTACGTTACTAAGAATAACCCTGTACTGTGACATCACTGTGTGTATTATCCCTGTACTGTGACATCACTGTGTGTATTATCCTGTACTGTGACATCACTGTGTGTATTATCCCTGTACTGTGACATCACTATGTGTATTATCCCCTGTACTGTGACATCACTGTGTGTATTATCCCTGTACTGTGACATCACTGTGTGTATTATCTCTGTACTGTGACATCACTGTGTGTATTATCCCCGTACTGTGATATCCCTGTGTGTATTATCCCTGTACTGTGACATCACTGTGTGTGTTATCCCTGTACTGTGACATCACTGTGTGTATTATCCCTGTACTGTGACATCACTGTGTGTATTATCCTGTACTGTGACATCACTGTGTGTATTATCCCTGTACTGTGACATCACTGTGTGTATTATCCTGTACTGTGACATCACTGTGTGTATTATCCCTGTACTGTGACATCACTGTGTGTATTATCCCTGTACTGTGACATCACTGTGTGTATTATCCCTGTACTGTGACATCACTGTGTGTATTATCTCTGTACTGTGACATCACTGTGTGTATTATCCCCGTACTGTGATATCCCTGTGTGTATTATCCCTGTACTGTGACATCACTGTGTGTATTATCCCTGTACTGTGACATCACTGTGTGTATTATCCCTGTACTGTGACATCACTGTGTGTATTATCCCTGTACTGTGACATCACTGTGTGTATTATCCCTGTACTGTGACATCACTGTGTGTATTATCTCTGGACTGTGACATCACTGTGTGTGTTATCCCTGTACTGTGACATCACTGTGTGTATTATCTCTGTACTGTGACATCACTGTGTGTATTATCCCTGTACTGTGACATCACTGTGTGTATAATCCCTGTACTGTGACATCACTGTGTGTATTATCTCTGTACTGTGACATCACTGTGTGTATTATCTCTGTACTGTGACATCACTGTGTGTATTATCCCTGTGCTGTGACATCACTGTGTGTATTATCTATGTACTGTGACATCACTGTGTGTATTATCCCTGTACTGTAACATCACTGTGTGTATTATCTCTGTACTGTGACATCACTGTGTGTATTATCCCTGTACTGTGACATCACTGTGTGTATTATCCCTGTACTGTGACATCACTGTGTGTATTATCCCTGTACTGTGACATCACTGTGTGTATTATCCCTGTACTGTAACATCACTGTGTGTATTATCCCTGTACTGTGACATCGCTGTGTGTATTATCCCTGTACTGTGACATCACTGTGTGTATTATCCCTGTACTGTAACATCACTGTGTGTATTATCCCTGTACTGTGACATCACTGTGTGTATTATCCCTGTACTGTGACATCACTGTGTGTATTATCCCTGTACTGTGACATCGCTGTGTGTATTATCCCTGTACTGTGACATCACTGTGTGTATTATCCCTGTACTGTGATATCACTGTGTGTATTATCCCTGTACTGTGACATCACTGTGTGTATTATCCCTGTACTGTGACATCACTGTGTGTATTATCCCTGTACTGTGACATCACTGTGTGTATTATCTCTGTACTGTGACATCACTGTGTGTATTATCCCCGTACTGTGATATCCCTGTGTGTATTATCCCTGTACTGTGACATCACTGTGTGTATTATCCCTGTACTGTGATATCCCTGTGTGTATTATCCCTGTACTGTGACATCACTGTGTGTATTATCCCTGTACTGTGACATCACTGTGTGTATTATCCCTGTACTATGACATCGCTGTGTGTATTATCCCTGTACTGTGACATCACTGTGTGTATTATCCCTGTACTGTGACATCGCTGTGTGTATTATCCCTGTACTGTGACATCGCTGTGTGTATTATCCCTGTACTGTGACATCACTGTGTGTATTATCCCTGTACTGTGACATCACTGTGTGTATTATCCCTGTACTGTGACATCACTGTGTGTATTATCCCTGTACTGTGACATCGCTGTGTGTATTATCCCTGTACTGTGACATCACTGTGTGTATTATCCCTGTACTGTGACATCACTGTGTGTATTATCTCTGTACTGTGACATCACTGTGTGTGTTATCCCTGTACTGTGACATCACTGTGTGTATTATCTCTGTACTGTGACATCACTGTGTGTATTATCCCTGTACTGTGACATCACTGTGTGTATAATCCCTGTACTGTGACATCACTGTGTGTATTATCTCTGTACTGTGACATCACTGTGTGTATTATCTCTGTACTGTGACATCACTGTGTGTATTATCCCTGTGCTGTGACATCACTGTGTGTATTATCTCTGTACTGTGACATCACTGTGTGTATTATCCCTGTACTGTAACATCACTGTGTGTATTATCTCTGTACTGTGACATCACTGTGTGTATTATCCCTGTACTGTGACATCACTGTGTGTATTATCCCTGTACTGTGACATCACTGTGTGTATTATCCTGTACTGTGACATCACTGTGTGTATTATCCCTGTACTGTGACATCACTGTGTGTATTATGCCTGTACTGTGACATCACTGTGTGTATTATTCCTGTACTGTGACATCACTGTGTGTATTATCTCTGTACTGTGACATCACTGTGTGTATTATCCCTGTACTATGACATCACTGTGTGTATTATCCCTGTACTGTGACATCACTGTGTGTATTATCCCTGTACTGTAACATCACTGTGTGTATTATCCCTGTACTGTGACATCACTGTGTGTATTATCCCTGTACTGTAACATCACTGTGTGTATTATCCCTGTACTGTGACATCGCTGTGTGTATTATCTCTGTACTGTGACATCACTGTGTGTATTATCCCTGTACTGTGACATCACTGTGTATTATCCCTGTACTGTGACATTGCTGTGTGTATTATCTCTGTACTGTGACATCGCTGTGTGTATTATCCCTGTACTGTGACATCACTGTGTGTATTATCTCTGTACTGTGACATCACTGTGTGTATTATCCCTGTACTGTGACATCACTGTGTGTATTATCCCTGTACTGTGACATCACTGTGTGTATTATCCCTGTACTGTAACATCACTGTGTGTATGATCCCTGTACTGTGACATCACTGTGTGTATTATCCCTGTACTGTGACATCACTGTGTGCATTATCTGTTAGATAGAACTTCTCCTGTGATAGACGTGTGATGTATCAGTCACTGTCCGGTTCTTTTTCCTCTTCCTCTCTTTGTGGAGGAGATGTTATAAGTTTTCCCGGTAAGCGCTGATGACATTTGCTTGTTAAGGTCCATCTGGCGGTTCTGGAGGATGCGGGTTCCTGCGGTTCTCTGGCGCGGATACAATGACACAGATCGCTCATAAATCTTTATCGCACCTGCTGCGCCGATCAATCTTTTCTATATTCAGCCGCTGTGAGAAGGCACGTCCTGGCAGAAGATGTGCCCCCACCCTCCATCAGATACAGCAGCCATCTGCGGACAGGACGGTGGGGATGAGAGTTATTATAACGCACTCGTGGACACATCTGCGATTACTTAGTGTAAAAACGGAACAATCAGAGCAGAGACAAGCGTATGGCGACAGAGAGGAGACGTGAGGAGTGACAGGACCAAATACTATGTACATTACTGAGATCTTATAACACAATGCATTATTTACATATGCCCCGCCCAGTTGTCTAAGACACACCCCCTGTGGAGGAAATTTTTATTGAATGTTGTATATACTATGCTCTTCCTCATATCTGAAAATATAATAATAACAGATATAGAGCCAAATACAGTCCTCAGACTAATTCCGATAATCTACATATACTCCATATATACAGGATAGGAGTAGTAGTACTGTGTACATATATATACAGGATAGGAGTAGTAGTACTGTGTACATATATATACAGGGTAGGAGTAGTAGTACTGTGCTGTACCCATATATACAGGATAGGAGTAGTAGTACTGAGTACATATATATACAGGATAGGAGTAGTAGTACTGTGTACCCATATATACAGGATAGGAGTAGTAGTACTGTGCTCTATCCATATATACAGGATAGGAGTAGTAGTGCTGTGCTGTACCCATATATACAGGATAGGAGTAGTAGTACTGTGCTGTGCTCATATATACAGGATAGGGGTAGTAGTACTGTGCTGTGCCCATATATACAGGATAGGAGTAGTACTACTGTGCCGTGTCCATATATACAGGATAGGAGTAGTAGTACTGTGCTGTGCCCATATATACAGGATAGGAGTAGTAGTACTGTGCTGTGCCCATATATACAGGATAGGAGTAATAGTACTGTGCTGTGCCCATATATACAGGATAGGAGTAGTAGTACTGTGCTGTGCCCATATATACAGGATAGGAGTAGTAGTACTGTGCTGTGCCCATATATACAGGATAGGAGTAGTAGTACTGTGCTGTGCCCATATATTCAGGATAGGAGTAGTAGTACTGTGCTGTGCTCATATATACAGGATAGGAGTAGTAGTACAGTGCTGTGCTCATATATACAGGATAGGAGTAGTAGTACTGTGCTGTGCTCATATATACAGGATCGGAGTAGTAGTACAGTGCTGTGCACATATATACAGGATAGGAGTAGTAGTACTGTGCTGTGCCTATATATACAGGATAGGAGTAGTAGTACTGTGCTGTGCTCATATATACAGGATAGGAGTAGTAGTACTGTGCTGCGCTCATATATACAGGATAGGAGTAGTAGTAGTGTGCTGTGCCCATATGTACAGGATAGGAGTAGTAGTACTGTGCTGTGTCCATATATACACTGGATAGGAGTAGTAGTACTGTGCTGTACCCATATATACAGGATAGGAGTAGTAGTACTGTGCTGTGCCTATATATACAGGATAGGAGTAGTAGTACTGTGCTGTGCTCATATATAAAGGATAGGAGTAGTAGTACTGTGCTGTGCTCATATATACAGGATAGGAGTAGTAGTAGTGTGCTGTGCCCATATATACAGGATAGGAGTAGTAGTAGTGTGCTGTGCCCATATGTACAGGATAGGAGTAGTAGTAGTGTGCTGTGTCCATATATACAGGATAGGAGTAGTAGAACTGTGCTATGCCCATATATACACTGGATAGGAGTAGTAGTACTGTGCTGTACCCATATATACAGGATAGGAGTAGTAGTACTGTGCTGTGCCTATATATACAGGATAGGAGTAGTAGTACTGTGCTGTGCTCATATATACAGGATAGGAGTAGTAGTACTGTGCTGTGCCCATATATACAGGATAGGAGTAATAGTACTGTGCTGTGCCCATATATACAGGATAGGAGTAGTAGTACTGTGCTGTGCCCATATATACAGGATAGGAGTTGTAGTGATGTGCTGTGTCCATATATACAGGATAGGAGTAGTAGTACTGTGCTGTGCCCATATATACAGGATAGGAGTAGTAGTACTGTGCTGTGTTCATATATACAGGATAGGAGTAGTAGTACTGTGCTATGCCCCATATATACAGGATAGGAGTAGTAGTACTGTGCTGTGCCCATATATACAGGATAGGAGTAGTAGTACTGTGCTGTGCCCATATATACAGGATAGGAGTAGTAGTACTGTGCTGTGCCCATATATACAGGATAGGAATAGTAGTACTGTGCTGTACCCATATATACAGGATAGGAGTAGTAGTACTGTGCTGTGCCCATATATACAGGATAGGAGTAGTAGTACTGTGCTGTGCCCATATATATACATATATATGTACACCCTGAATAAGAAGGATGAGAGTAGTAGTACACTGAAATAACTATACAGTAGACACTCTCCCCACACTCGATACAAAGTTGCAGCAGCTTTCTATAATCTTGAGTCTCGCGTTCCTTTAAAAAGAAAATATGGCTTCTCAGTGGGCTTTTCATGTCTTCTGCTGATTTTCCCTGGATGGCGGAGTATTAATTATTGCGCGCTCCGCCCACACCCCTTTGTTCTGTTGTGTTACATTCCGGCAGATCTCAACATCTTATTTCAATAAGGTTATCAAACATGACAACAAGACTTAGTGACTTTGCGTTGCTGATTCCAGCGCTTGGCCGTTGCTGAGTCACGCTCGCGCTGCTGGCAGGGGATAATTTGGCGATTGGCCAGCCCCATTTGGAAGTTGGCAGCACCCGCTGCCCTTTTGTTTAGGTGCCCGTGCGAGGAGCGTGTTTAGCATGCAGCAGAACCAGCGGCGGGGGCTTTCATCAGAAGACTCGGTGCTCTGCTCTACAGCTGGACGTACGCCCCCCTCCCCCCCTATCCCAGCGCTCGTCTTTATTATAAACGCCATCGCCTTCATTACCATAACAATAAGGCGCTGTGCCAGCCAGACTGACGGGAGGCTTCTGTCAAGGTCACACTCTCCTAAGTTGGTGTGGTTGAAGTAGCGCGCTCTTACGTTTATCTATTAACCATCAATTGTCAAGTCAATTTCGAACTTTTCTCAAGATTTCACCATTTCGGAGCCGCAGATGGGGTCTTCAAGTGTCTCGTCTAGACATTACTGTGTGCATCAATGCCAGGGGGCAGCTATAAAGCCTCACACTTTCTATAATAATAATAATTCCTCTATATATAGATCTCACAGATTACACAGAATTTGCCAGATCAGTCCCTGTCCTCATCTAATCAGTATGTTTTGGAGTGTGGGAGGAAACCGGAGGACCCGGAGGAAACCCACGCAAACACAGAGACAATATACAAACTCTTTGCAGATTTTGACCCCAGCACTGCAAGGCTGTAATGCTAACCACTGAGCCACTTGTTGATCTTCTCGCTTATTTTACCGAGCCCCACTGTGCGTTGTCTGACGATCATGGACGCCCGATATCCTGCATCCTGTGTCGCTTCCCCGCTCAGGTCCACCGGAGTTCACCTTCTTCTTCCCGATGCATCTAAGCGCATTGTCTTGCGACACATTTTAAATGTTAAATCCCGCGCTCAGTCCAAATCCGTCGGATCGTCTGATGGCACGCCCCTGATTTCTGCCGCATGAAAGCCGGCGCCAATGTGCCAAAATCCGATCGCGTGCGACACAATCCCCATCTAAATGCCTGTCCCAGCAGCGCGATCCTCAAAAAGTCGGAAAACCCGATGGAAATGCGTCCGCTTTGTAAATAAGCCCCAGTATTTGGAAATGCCCAACAATGGCACGATGACAAAAAAAGTTAGATTTGGTGTTGTCGCTGTAGAGATGTGTAATCACACCTTTGTGAATGTTGTTAGTAGCAGCAGAACTGTGAAATATGGACTTATAGCTTCCCAACTGCACTGATGAGGGGGTGTCCTCACACTGCTGTGCGCTTAGATCTTTGCATAGCTCCTCCCCTCTGATCTGATTAAAAGCAGTATCGGGCTTGTGATTAAGGTGAGCGTTGATGCAGAGAGCAAAGGACAAAGCAGTGTGAGGACACACCCCAGTGTACTATAATTTTGGAATATAAAACCATTTATCTCAGTTCTGCTTCTACTAAGAACACACACAAAAGTATGACTACACAATTCTCCAGGGACAATACCTAACACTGTCTATAGAGAGCACAGAACGCAGCAGTGTGGGGACACCCCTCCATCAGTGCACTGGAGAAGCTTTAAGTCCTAATTTCACAGTCCTGCTGCTACTATCACCATTCACAAAAGTATTGTTACACAGCTCTTTAGTGACAAGAATTAATACTATCTGCAGAGAGCACAGAACACAGCAATGTGAGGGCAAGCCACCAGAAGCTACAATCCGGGAATATAAGTCTATATTTCACTGTCCTGCTGCTACTAACTACATATACAAAAGTAGGATTATACATCATACCAGGCAATACATCTAACACTGTCTGCAGGGAGCACTGTGCACAGCAGTAAGAGGACAAGCTCCCGGAAGATAGAATCCTTGGATAGATATCCATATATCACAGTCCTGCTGCTACTAACAACATATGTATGATTACACATCTCTCCATGGATAATACATAACACTTGCTTCATTACTAGATGATGTTTAAGTGTTTATCCAGAGAGCATAAAAACTGAGTGTGGTAATTTACTAATTGGTTTCTTCTTTCCTCATTGATCTGCTTAATTCATCTGGTCCGGGGGATCAGGAGGCAGGACTTTTACACTGCCTCGCCGTGCCAGTGCGACTCCAGGTTAGAGCTTTAATACATTATCATTGTATCGTTTTACTTGAGAATGAGGATTCATATCGCTACACTGAAGACATCCAGCCCCCTCAGTCACAGCCGGCCTTTCTGTATGCGCATCCTCTGTCTGGCAGTTGCTGTGACTGAGGGGACATGATTCCTGCTCCTGGTCACATGAGACTCTGACAGGTGGAGATTTGTGGTCATGTGTGTCACTGATTCCTGGTCCCCCGGATATGAAGAATAATTCAGAGCAACGGAAAAGAGTGAGAACACTAGTTTTTACATCACCTCCTGTACCATACATGGTGCTCTATATGGTTCTCCTGCTGATTTCCAAAATTTTGGCTTCCAAATGGCAACTGACTGTAACGAGGCACCCGGGCATGGTCACTATTCATGCCCATGGTAAGGACTTCCAGGTAGCGTTGCTCTTTAAGCATTCAGTTCTCCGACATCCGACACTAACAGGTATCTACAGGATTTTCTTCCCTAATTGCTAGAGAGGGCAGATTGGCAGAGCTTCCTGGCACAGGACGGAAACAGTTGGCAACACCCTTTTGGCACCATAGTCTGTACATATGAAAACCACTAATCACCTGAACGCCGTCCCAGACTACACTCCTTCACGGCCTCCTCCGGCATCACTGTACTCAACTGATGGACCCCCGCAGATTGACTACTAATGACCTACCCTGCGGATACTGTGGCTCATTCGTTAGACAGGAGACCAGAAACGCCTTTAACCTGTTACTTCCCCTTCCTTTTTGGGATAGGTTACCTCCAAATCCTTGCAAAACTAATATAAATCCAGGGGGCAATAACAAAAATCATATTTCTACATTCGACATCTATACCGATAACGAGGAGGGCTCTGCCAATGCCGACTCTTTATTAAAGAATCTGCTCGTTATTATTCCGCCTCATTAACGATTCACAGGCGACAACTACAGAACTTCATTAAGGAAAATGATGTAGCACTTAATTACCGTCCTCCCCAGACTGGTTAACCACAGATTGTTAACTCTCGCTTAACTTCATGTCAGTGGTCAGCTTCCACCTGTAATAGATCATTTAGCCCAAGGTTGGGTATAAGGGACAGGAGCTGCCAGTGTATAATTGTTTATATAATACCCCAGTAGCCTGGATCACAGGGGGCAGCCATATGTCCGGAGACAGGTGTGTAGCTATAGGAGGGGTAGAGATATTAGATGTACATCTCAAAGCCCTTCCATAGTCAGGAAACAACTGTCAAGACCAGTGGACGCACCTGAATCTACAATTCGCTCCATTAAATTCCATAGAGTAGACCATGGAAGGTCCATGTGACCATATGTCCTACTTATTTTTGATTTTAAAGATAAGTGCTTACTGGCGCAACTGCGTCTGATCGGTGCTGCAATATACTAGATACCTCCTATCGTGGTATTCATAAGGAAATGCAAATAAATATAGTTTGTGTATATCACGCTCCTCCAATATGAAAAAAGTTGTTTTTTTTACCTTTTGTTGCGATGCTCGGGTAGAGGGTAAGGGATAGGTGCACTTTTTTGCTTCTTCTGCCACGGATCCGGAGCAGCCCCGGCCGGTGACCGCGTTCGGATGTGCGTGGACGCTGTTCGGAGTTCTCCGGTGTCTGCTTCGATGACGTCACCACTGGAGCTTTCCAGACGATCCCCCGCAGCACTGACCGGATGCTCAGCAGGAGAAGAGCCGACTGCAGATCATCCGGTCAGTGCTGCGGGGGATCGTCTGGAAAGCTCCAGTGGTGACGTCACCGAAGCAGACACCGGAGAACTCCGAACAGCGTCCACGCACATCCGAACGCGGTCACCGGCCGGGGCTGCTCCGGATCCGTGGCAGAAGAAGCAAAAAAGTGCACCTATCCCTTACCCTCTACCCGAGCATCGCAACAAAAGGTAAAAAAAACAACTTTTTTCATATTGGAGGAGCGTGATATACACAAACTATATTTATTTATATTTTTGATTTTAGTCTTCATAAAATTTAACCAGTCTTGGTTTTCTTCACAAATTTCAAGATCTGATGCAAGATGAGATCTCCGTTCTCTCAGTGTCTGACATTGCTTAAGGGAAAATCTGACTTGGCTGATCTTCTCGACTTCAGACATGGCACCTGCCCAATCCTGGAAATTGTCTGCAAAATGTGCCCATCCTCTACTGTCATCCACCGTGTCAGAGTTTTTGAACAACCCATGTTGTCTCCAACCAGTCCCAGGGGCCTCAGTGCCACCAGTCAACCGTCCAATTTTTCTACCGAAGCTTTGATGTAATATTTGCAAATTACTCTTGGTACAACGCTTGGCATTCAACCAGAATACGGTCTACTGCTTCCTACTCAACTATGGTCTGTTGACTTCTACCAACCTCTGCTCTTGGTGTCTTCAGTCAGCCTGTGCGTTCAACAAGTCAGTTGTCCAAGTACATTAAAAAATCCTTAGATCTAATATCTTGAACCAATTTGTAGTCCAACTTCTCCATCCAGTCCAGAGCCCCCAAATAGACTGTTCTTGGTACAAACAAGCCGGACATGTGACATTGCCAGACCATGTCCTATACCTTTATCCAACCTGTAGCCCTAGTAGTTTCATCCAGTCTTTGGTTGGTTCTCAGCAGCGTTTGGTCTTACTCCACCAACATTTCTGTAGTTATACCTTCAACAAGCTTGTGGCCCCATACCTTCTACCAAGTCTTCCACCAGACTTTGTCCAACCAAGTCCTTGTGCTTTCTACTAAGTTGTCCCGTGCCTCTATTTGTCTGTGGCACCAGGAACTTCAACCAGTCTTTGGTTGAATGTCTCCAATGTCATAAACCAACCAGTAGAACAGTGGGTCCTATTACAGTGGGTAAGGAAAGTATTCCGACCCCTTTACATTTTTTACTCTTTTGTTTCATTGCAACCAATTGGTGAGATCAAAAAAGTTCTTGTTTTTGCTCAATAATGTGCACTTTGTCACCATCTTGCCAGAAAAAAAACAGAAATGCAGATATTGGTGTTAATTTATTAAACAAGAAAAACTTAAATATCACCTGGTGATAAGTATTCAGCCCCTGGTGATAAGTATCCAATCAGTTTCAGTAAAATCAACTGGACTCCAATAAAGGAGTAGAACCATCTCAAGGAGGATCAGCATTTGAACTAAATAGGATTGTCACAGCAAACTGTCTGAATATGTATGACCATGTGATACTTCAGTTATTCCTGCTTAATTAATCAGCAAAAATATACACATTTCATTTTTTTGTCCAGATGGGGTGCAGAACTTTTTTCATCTTACCAATTGGCTGCAATGAAATAATAAATGAAACATTTAAAGTGGTCTGAATACTTTCCGTACCCACTTAAACTTGTATTTCTGCTGCTGCCACCCAATCTGTTGTCCAGTAATTCCCACCAGTCTGTCATCCTAATCTAACAATTTAATGGGAACCTGACACCACGTATGTGTTAATATTCAAAAGTGAATGATATCACACTGAGGGGAAGTGGTTTCGGAACAGGGCGGCCATGTAGAGTTGGAGGAAGCTTGACTGAATAGTTGAGCGCCCCACCTCCGAGACTTCATGTTTCCATTGATCTAGAAGGAATAAAAGTGGATTTTTACAAGAATTCTGTAGCAGAAAACATGAGGATTAGATGGAATTAGAAAACATTCAAGGGCAGGACAATGTACTACTGGGGATTTGTGTGGAAGGAGCAATGTGTCTGGTTCCCGCTAAGGTCACAAAGCCTCTAATCAGTCGTTAGTCTACTGATTTTGTCCCTAAAGTGATCCTGGTGTCTTCTACCAGCGTGATGTATTCTTATCTCTGACCTACCTTTGATTGAGTGCCTCTAAGAAGTCTGGCCTATTATTCTGTTACCTCCAAACAGCTTTAGAGCCAGTGGGGCACATTTACTTATCCGTCCCATCACGATCCCCGCTGTGCGTTGTCCGTTGAGGATTCGGATCTTCCGTGATTCACATGCCTCCGACTTCCTGCATGTGTCGCTTTCCCCGCTGAAGTCCACTGGAGTTCACCTTCCTCTTCCCGGTGCATGTAAGTGCTGATCTTGCAACACAATTTCGTTTTTAAAATTCCGTGGTTTGTCCGAATCAGTCAGGTTGTCCGACGTCCACGCCCCCCCGATTTGTGTCGCATGCAAGCCGACGCTGATGCACCAAAAACCCGGGGCAATTCAGGGCAAAATGGCAAAAAGTTGGGAAACCCGACGAAAATGCTCTGCTCGGACCCTTAGTAAACGTGTCCCAGTGTCTTCAACTAGTTTGAGGTTCCAAGGCATACATCATGTCTTTCTCCAGCTTGTTGTTCTGGTGCCTCCAACCATCTTGGTGTCTGATTGAGCCTGTGGTCTTGTTGCTTACTAGTAACCTGTGGCTTCATAGTGCCAGGGTGGTAAGGGAAACAGTTAATATATGGCCACATATTACCAGGTCCTCCATACACCATGAAGCACTAAGTATACATTGTGTAGGTCATCACGTATAGGCAAACATCACAACATCCACTCTTTTACTATACGGATCTAATATCTGGAGACATTCCAGAATATGGAGGCGTTTAAGCCCCTTGCCCCCCTTGCAGTCCCTCCCAGAGGTTGTCAGATGTGACATCCCCCTGGCCGTTAAAAGCCAGAGAAAATTATGAGTTCCACGCAGGTGTCTTCTGTCCTAGATCAGGCCCCTGACAGCTGAATTGCTTTCCTGGCTGGAGATTTAGGACCTGATTTTTCATTCGGAAATAGCTGCAAGGTACTAAAAAAAGGCCAGAGGGAGGTTAACCCTGTATCTGCCAACCACGTGAAGCTCCGCATCAGCAATGAGTCAGAATGGGACGGCTTCTACAACTGAGTCCATGTTCTAGAGGAAAATAATCTCAAGGTCCTAGTAATGGCTAGTATTGCAGCTTTGTAACATCAATATCTATAGCCCTTCATATGTGTCTTCTATGTTCTCAATACAGGCAGTCCCCGGGTTACATACAAGATAGGGTCTGTAGGTTTGTTCTTAAGTTGAATTTGTATGTAAGTCGAAACTGTATATTTTATCATTCTAATCCCAGCCAGAAATTTTTGGTCTCTGTGACAATTGGATATTAAAAATGTTGGGTTGTTGTAAGAATCAGGATTAACACTAAAGCTTCATTACAGACGCCTGTGATAACTGTTACAGCTGTTTATTGTAGCCTAGGACTAAAGTACAGTAAATTACCAATATCCAGAGGTCCGTTTGTAACTAGGGGTCATATGTAAATCGAGTGTTCTTAAGTAGGGGACCGCCTGTATTATAATTTTCTGATGAGACAACAGGCCACCATCTCCATAAACAACCGAACACTTATCTACTCATAATGTCATCAGTTTAATGATGACCACTCGTTGGTCAAGTGGGAAGAGATAGCACAAGGATCCAACTGAATAGAGGTTGACAATAGGGTCGGAACAAGAAAAGAGCAATCCCAGAGTCAAGTGCATGTTAAAAGCTCTAACTATTGTTCTTAAGGCAGGCGTGCTAAGAGCTCCGTAGACAATACCAACGTTGTTGACGACAGCCAAGAAGAACATGAAAAACATGTCTAGTAGCCATCATTCGACGTCTCTACCGTTACATTCCGGATAATGAAGGTCACCGTTAATGACTCTATACGCCGCCATCTCCCAGAACAATAAGCAGGAAAGAACATTCCTCGGATTGGCTTTGAAGTTGAAGAGAAGAATAAGATGCAAGAAATTTTTTTGACATAGAGAAGTTATTGTTCTCCAAGGTTGTTGTATGTAAAAGAAAGACTCTTTTCCTATTCTTCTCGGCTTCTCGCAGTACAGCCGCCCCTCGGTGATTGATTGACTCTCCCGCCACAAGGCTGGCACTGCAATCACCGCACAGGAGAGATGGAGAGCGCGAGACTGGCAGCTGGTAGGATCCTGCCTCATTCAATCACCAAACAGATGGGGAGTTGACGTGCACATGTCCATGCATTTCGGGCACTGATAACGCCCCCCCCCCCCTGTTCTCTTATCTTTAACTATCTTACTGCCTCGAGGCGCGGAAGAATCAAAAATTTACAAAGATAAAAAAAAATAAAAAAATTCAAAGGATCTGAAAAAGTAAATGTGCATTTTATTTACCTTGGCGCCTCTCTCTCCGATTAACAGGCAGATGAGCGCGTCTCTTTTACACAATTGATGGGGAGGTGGGAGGAGGCGCGTGGGCATTTTGGCAATATTAGCGTTGGCAGATCTCGCCGTGATGTTCTACAAGTTGTCAGAGCTGGTTTTATTTTATTGGGATCAAAGGGACTACGGAGGAATTAGAAAGGAGGGCGATGAGGATAGTAATGCTGATAGGTATTGTAGCCGCCGAGAAGGTTTCCTTTATATATTAGTAAATTAATGACTTTTTGGCTAAGTAATATCATGATGCCCCCTCTTTATAAAATAGAATTATGTCACTTTCACAGTAGAGAAAGAACAAACTAAATCGATTAGGAAATGTATTGGTGAGATGTTAGGAGAGGTTATGCCAGGCCCCTCCCACGAGGAGCTATATTATAAGCAACAAGTGGGTCTTATGGGCGCATTCACACTGCCGTTGCCCACCTTACCATAGCACAGCGGGCACAGGGCGGTGCCGGGGAAAGGGCTGTCACTCCACCCCTCTCCATAGAGGAATATGGCGCACAGCGTCGTTTGCTGAGAAGAGATAGGACATGTCCTAACTTTTCATGGGGTACGCTCCCGTTAGGCGCCGTGCACCCATTACAGTCTATGGGGGACGTATATCGGCTGTATATACGCCCCCCATACGGCAGTGTGAATATAGCCTTAGGATCATGGAAAGCCTATGGAAAATGAACATACACCAAGATCGATTAAACCAGGTGGCAAAACCCTTGCGTTAAAGTAGAAGGTCCATTCAGTAAACACTGAATGTTAAGTGGTCCAAGATCTAAGGTTAAACTCTTAGGTCTCAAGCCTATTCTCCAAAATTCTCTTAACAGCACCCAATTATCTATGTGGTTATAGACATAATCATTGTTGAAGGACCTGAAGAACCCACACGGTCCTTCAACATAGCTCTGTTCTTTTTCTGATGATCATATAGGTTTTGGCAATTCAGGAGAGGGAGATCCGATACCGAACTCTCATTTTACGTCTATGAGAGCTGCGCCAACAATGGAGATGTCTATGCCCTACTCCAACTATAGTATAATGGTAAGAGCTACTAAGCGCACCGTATCAGTGAGGGTTCCAGGTGTTGTGACCCAATGGATCAGATACTAAAGGCCTATCCAATGGCAGAATAGATTAGGTCTTTAGTGACTCTCTTGCAGTCTGCAGTGCCGGTGTTGACTATAGTCATTTGTATCTGCCTCTTAAAGACTGGGATCAAGAAGGAGCTTGATGGCTCGATGGTCAGTCAACCATAACTATAGTCTTCGTGATTGGACTTTTGGTGGTCACGTTCAGTGTCTCACTAGGGTTTCTTGGGTCCACCAGATAAATTTGTATCCATCAACTCTTAGGAAATAGCTTCTGTAACCTCTAAATTAGATTGTCTTCTACTGATCTTTAGGTTTCACTGTTGGGTCACATCATGACCTCCTGCAGGATCCTCCCATACCCCAATGGGCCAGTCCAACACTGGTCAGCCTCAAGTTCTTCGCCAATAGAACCAATCTCCAAAGGAAGGTTGGTCAAAAAGTTGACGGCACGAAACAGTAATTACAGATCCACGTAACACAGGAATATTCTATAGACTTTTTTATCCGTCTTTGTTTCTTCTACCATCAAGGACGTCCCCTCGTCGGCCTCGTACACAGAAACTCACTGACGTTTTTTTTGATTTTCAGATGATTATCAATTCCATTCCAAGAACAATACAAAGTCATTGATGGAGCAATGAATGTGGAGTGAATATTTTTTTGTATATAAAGACATCAGCCGGATCTCAGCGCTAAGCATGGAGGTAATGGAATACATGCATACAATACAGACCTTCATCCAGAACATATACCCAGCTGATAAATACTGCATGTTGATTAAATTAACCCCGTGCTTCTCATTAATAATCTATAGCATTTCCGAGGGAACCGCAAGCAAAATAGGCCGTAAATTGCAAATCAGAGATTCTTTTTATTTAAAGTGAAATCTACCCAATTTGTTGGCGGGAATCATTTGGAGCTTTATGGATTTATAAATATTTAGTAAATCATCTGGGCATAAGTTATTCTGGACGAAAAACCTTATTTCTATGCAAATTTCCATTCATTCATATTCTCCGTCTGTATCCGTTTGGACGAAACAATATCAGCAGATATAGAAATGAAATGATATGGAAGGGACGGAATGGAATGGCGCCCCTAGTGGTATTAAAGTGAATAATGGAAAAAATGTAATTTTTTAATATTATGGTCTTGTAAGGTAAATATGGTCAAAATGACCTTGTGCTAAGTGATAAGACCTTCTCTGAGATCAATATAATCTGCAGCCACTGCAATGGCAAGTGCCCAGGAGGTGGTGCCTAATCTTCCTTGGACACTCCCAAGTCCACTTACTCATAGATCCAGGCACCGGGACTGTGGTAATCATATTTTTTATCCATGGTCTCCTTCCTTCTAAAATCAATTTTTAAAATGATGCTAATGAGCCTGAAGGGTTCCTGGGGGTGCAACTCCGTGCTGCAACTTCACCGGCTTCCCCCTCTCATTGTGTGAGATTACATCACGCAAAGGGAAGGGGAAAGAATAGACAGTCTGTAACATCCCGCAGACCCCTTCTTGCTCATTAGCATTTCCAAACATGTATTTACAGTAACTGCCTGTATCTTTGGTTTTGTATACCACAGAAACACATACCTGATGTGATTCTTATCTTTAATATGACACCAGAATCATGTTTCCAGGAGCTATAGAAACGAAGATAGGGGCATCTGAAGTGAGACTCCGCTGATTTCCTTTTTGCGCCGAATTGCCCTGATTTTGGGCGCAATCGGATTGTGGCGCATCGGCACCGGCTTGCATGCGACTGAAATCAGAGGGGGTGCCTGACGGATTCGGACAAACCGTGGAATTTAAAAACGAAATTGTGTTGCAAGATCAAGCACTCACATGCACCGGGAAGAAGAAGGTGAACTCCAGCGGACCTCAGCAGGGGGAAGCGACACATGCAGGAAATTGGACGCACGATCTTAGTGAATCGCGGCAGACAAGAATCCTCATTGGACAATGCGCCGCGGGATCGCGACAGGACTGGGTAAATAAATCTGCCCCATTGAGTGACTCTCTAGGGAAGCAAGAGGGACTCGGGTGCACTGCGCATGCGCCGGAGGCCTCGTACAGACCTATATCAGAAGACTTATGGCATAATTCCAGCTGTGGCAAGGGGCAACATAGACATCAGAGAACCCCCAAGTAAGAGACCCCTGAGCTTTAGAAACCTATAAATACTTTCCTATGAGTTGACATTGCTATCGCATTGATGCCTTAATCGTAATCATAAAATTGGAGATCAAATCTTGCAAAAAGTGCGGTGGAATTACACTCAATCTTCAATATCCGGCCTCTCATGTCCAGCTACAATATAACAAGTATTGTAACATAGTCCAGGACCTGCAGCACACAAACAGTAAGTACACAACATAACGAGAGACAAGTAAACGACTCATTATCTCGTGGGTCAACGTAAAGGGTCAGGAATACAGTCCTCCCTTATAAGCCTTCCAGATAATGGACCTAGAACTATCTCTCTTCTCGCTCTTCATCACATGGAAATTGTTTCTGATTGTGACTATTTTGCAGATTTTTCTTCTCTTTGACTTCAGTCCTTTTCATTCGCTTAAATTGCAGCGTAGATATTTTCCTGCTTGTCTCCCTCCAGCGCTTTTGCGAGGATGTAGTGCGGCGTCCCAGCGTCTCTCGTGTTGATCAAACATCTTGACAATTGAGGTATTGCTTTATCGACTTGTTTTCCAGAGATGAGACGTAAAATGATATGTTCTGATTTCACCCTGCTCCATTTTAATTTTATCATTACATAATAACCAATCTGGGTGAGACACGGATACATTTTGTAGGGCACGATTATATTTCAGGGTTGTCCAGTAAGGAATATGTGGGCCAGATGCCCAAAGTTTTGAGTCATGGTTCCCCTTGAGGTTTCCCCTCTTTTCATTTTCTTTCTCTTCTCTCCAACACTCCAAGTCATTGGGGCAGATTTACTTACCCGGTCCTGTCGCGATCCCATGGTGCGTTGTCCAACGAGGATTCGGGTCTGCCACGATTCACTAAGATCATGCGCCCGAGTCCCTGCAGGTGTCGCTGTTGTGCCGAGGTCCGCCGGAGTTCACCATCCTCTTCCTGGTGCATGTAAGTGCTTGATCTTGTGACACAATTTGTTTTTTAAATTCTGCGTTTTTTCCGAATCCGTCGGGTTGTCTGGCGACCACGGCCCCTATTTCTGTCGCATGCAAGCCGACGCTGATGTGCCACAATCCGAGCGCGTGCAGCAAAAACCCAGGGCAATTCAGCGCAAAATGGAAATATTCAGGAAACCCGACGAAAGTGCGGCGTTCGGACACTAAGTATATGAGCCCCATTGGGTTGACATCTTCAGTGTCTCTTCCAGATGGTAGTCAGCAACACAGGTCCTAGCCTCTGGATCTCCTACCTCAGAACACCACTTACCATAAAGGTCCTGTTCCATTTATTGAGCTACCCAGCTTCCACTGGTTCATGATGACCTTTGATAGCCTAGGTTGATCATGGTTTTGTTGGCTTTAGTCCATCTCCTTGTAAACCCATCACTTCCCATGTCTCCAGTCGGAGTTAGTGTGGATTGCGTCTCCTGACCTGAGAACAAATAGACTATCCCTTAATCAAAGTCCTGCCTGGGGGCCCAAATATAAAAATTTTATTCTTTACCCTATGAACCTTTTAATTTTCTCGTTGTAGGGAAGGTTTGTCCAATCTGGAACTGTCTAGGACACTGTTACAGGATAAGGAGAAGTCTCTTAACAACTGAATTGGGAAGGTCCACCAGAGGGTATCAAGCTCTGATTCATGGTAAGGGCATCCACAGTCCACCAGATGATCATTTGAAGGTGACTTGAGCACAAAGGGATATTTTTCGAGTAAGATGAAATATGACGGATAAGTTGACCGCATTAGAACTTGTCTGGTGATGCATCAATCCATTATAGATTGCAGTTGAGCCCTCCGTACCATTACTTCAGGTTGGCTAGTGGTTACCCACTCCAACAAGCTCTGACACAAAATAATGGGCACCTATGGTCTGCCAGAAGATCAGTTTAAGGTGATTTGAGCAATCTTTTAACAAAAAGGGATATTTCTGTCACTGGTGTCCCCGCAATCCATGTCACGGATCCTCTCCCTCTCCGTGGCAGCCTCCTCGGCCCTCACTTCCCTCTCCGCGATCCTACTCCTGTCCCTGCCACGCGTCCCCGTTCCCTAGGGCGCACGCGCCGCCACTTCCGGGTTTTCCTTAGAGGCCGGCTATTCCCATCATTCCCCACCGGATCTTTGAGCTACTTGCCTTAGAGAAAGCTTCCTTGTGAGTTCCCTGTGTTTCCATGTCTCCTTTGTTTGAATTCCTGTTGTGACCTCGGACCTGACCTGTGACCTTGCCATCCCTGACTACGTCCCTGTCTCTGACCCCGAGTCTGAATTCCGATTCTGTGCCGCGACCTTGGCTGCCACCGCAGGCTAGTCGCACCTGTGGAACGACCTGGAGGCACCTTGCCGCACAAAGTCCATCCTGCTTTGCAGCGCGTTCTGGTGAAGACCGGGTGCCACTTAGATTTCGGTCCCAGGTGTCGGCTATTACCATCTCCCCCGGTGGTCCAAGGGGTTTAATGACCCTGAGTCCTGACAATTTCTAGTAAGAGGATAGACATATTATGGATAATTGGACCTCATTACAATCTGTATGGAGATACACCTATCCAGTAGGGATCATGGCTGAGCCTCTGGTGTTACAATGGTTGTCCACTCCAACACTACTTACCAACAGAATTGTATAGAAACCTCTATACTTTACCAAACCCAATGATTGAGAAATATGAGCCAATGGTGGGCTCTTATCATTTGATTACTAGTACCTGGTCAAAATTAGTAAGTTCCAACCCCGAAACGTATCTTATTCTAATATCCCGGCTCATTATCTCAGTCTAATAGCCGTCCTTGCCATGTGTCTACTACAGGACTGATAATGTATTGGCACACTGAAATAGATAGCCCATTCCCAGCTTTATGTCTCTTTCAGAGCGATGGAACCAAGCTCCACGCCGAGCATGAAAAGTGCGTGGATAATGGATGGGGAATCTCAGGATATTAGCACTTACAAATGATTGTAGCATTTTCCTAAATGTCATTTCTTTTTCTGGGCTATTGTCTGTATACAATGAGCATGTTTATGGCTCTGCCGCTCTCACAGCTCATACAAAATAGCCTCATTTTTCCAGCCTGCCAAACAGACACCTCCCATTGTATAGTTCTCGCGGAGAGAGGTGCTGAGGGAATGGAAGTAGAGAGCAAGGGGAGGCAAAGAGGCAAAATAAAGACAAACACACAAAGAACATCAAGAAGGAACATCGGAGAAGGAGACCCTGAACAACTCCGAGGTGAAGGAAAAAACACGGACAACAATGGGCTGTGATGAATGCTAAGAAGGAATATGTTTAACTGCATATGTCAAGGGTTTTTTAAGTTGTAGTTGGAAAAATAATATTTATCTAGTACCAAAAAAGAAAAAATACTGAAGAAAAAGTCCACCAAAAGTCCAATTGGGTATGTCAGAAAATGGTTACAGGCTACAACTTTGGTTTATGGCCTTTGGTTCAGGTCATAGATATCGTCTACTAAATTGGTGGTAGAGGTCACTAAAAATATTCCTGGGATATCTGATAAATATAAGATTCATGATAAGACTGGAGACCACTTCAGAAGACACTTTGGCAAGGAGGGCTATAAGTTGAGTGATGATGGTCCGGTATTCTCCAATCAAAGTCTCCAGCACCAAAGGAAATAGTTAATTTCCATTGACACAACCTCTTCCAATCCAACTTTTATCTGGAATACTCTATCTTCTGGTCATCTTTCAGGATAGGTCCAAATAAAGCATACATTTTGGGTTTATTTTTTGTTTTGGTGGAGAATCCACGGCAGTACACATTTTTAGTAAAGTTGACAAAGATTTAGCAAACCTCATCCACAAGGAACAAAATCCAAATCATGCAAAGTGTTGGGCACTGTTGTCATTTTCTCATGCGACATCCTCAGGTCAACTTTTGGTGGCATGAAGTTATTACATAAGTAAAAATAAAGTCCTAGTAGACCCAACGCTTCACCTGGTTCTCATCTCGTTGAGAGAATTAGAGTTCAGAAGTGTTCGTTCCAATGGTGAAATTCGTAGTTCACATTCTATTAGCTATATTTTTATTTTATTTATGTAAGAAGTTTTATTAAGTTCCTTTCTGGTATCGCTTAAAGGTCACATTTGTAGCCTTTTGGTTTGGAAGTTTTAGAAATGTCCATCCTATTCTTGTGAAGATCCCATGACCTAGTGTGTACATGTCTTGGGCACTAACTCCTTCTGGACTCTGATGTCTGGACATGGCAGATGACCAACTGATGTTTAACATGTCCTATACAGAGTTGTGTCTGACGGCACATCTCATGTTTTGGGTCACAGGTGCATCTGTGCTCCCTTGTGTGCTCCCTTGTGTGCCCCTCCCCGTGACTCACCTTCCCATGATCAAACGACGGCTCCTGTGGTCCGGTGTACAAGTTCCCTGACTCCTAGTGCGCACACGTGCCGACTCTGCGTGATTTAATGGGCCAGCGCGCCACTAATTAACACTGGCCACCTGGTGACTTAATAAATAGCCAGCCTCTTCCCTTATGCCCCACTGAATCTTTGTGCCTTGGTGAAACACTTGTTCCTTGTACCCTGCGATTGTTAGGTGAATTCCTGTTGTGATCCCGGTTCTGTTCCTGAATACGCTTCTCCGCTGCCTGCCCTGACCTCCTGCTCTCCCTCTGACCTCAAACCTGTGCTCCCTGTTTCGACCTCCTGTCTGTCCCCAACCACGATTCCGCCTCACAACTCTTTACCTCGCCATGGCCACCACCATGGGAAAAGTCGCGCCTGTGGAACGTCCTGGTGGTACCACACCGCTGCAAGTCCAACCCACTTTGCGGCCAGCTCTGGTGAAAACCGAGTGCCACTTAGACTCTGCTCGGCTATCGGCTTATGTCATCGTACTCCGTGGTTCAGTTGGGTCCACTACCCCTGGTTCCTGACACATATAGATTTACCCCCTATGACCATGGGATAGCTGCACTAGCAGGTTTTATTTTTCGGATTAAGCAGTCGTGTAATGAAATCAGAAAGTCAGATTAACAATCTCTCGATAAGAAGATCAATCCTCCTTTGTTTGCAAGATGCAGAAAATAATTCATCCAAAGTATCCAACATCCTGGCACAACATTTTACTCAAAATGCATCGGAGCCATCTACTTCCAGATCGCATTTTCTTCCCGACCGGGTCTATGTTCTATGGAGTATTGTTTTCATGCAGAGAAAAGTGTTTTACCCATCTCTGGAAGTACAAAGCACACAAAGGAGATAAAGGCCTCCAAATTATCACCGGAACAATGTACACGAAACCAGTTGTTGGAGCCTCCACTGAAATACGTGCTCCTGTTTTATTAGAATAGGTAAATTATAGCCTCGCTCTACGATTCAAATCCGGAAGACTCTCCAGCAGAAAATATATAGGTTATTCATATGGCTGAAGATGGATTTCTATGGTAGCCAAAAATAGATGTTGATCTGGATGGGTTCAACATCGGAGGATCATATATTGGGATAGTTCAACAAAGTACCATTTAACCACTTTCTAAGGAATTTGGGTTGTTTTTTTTAGGTCTACCGAACCCCAAAACCAAGAAAATCATTTCAATGGGAGCTCAATGACATGCTACATACTCATAGATCGAGGAGGGGATGGAAGGGATAGGTCACTAATGTCAGATCACTAAGGGTTTGACCACTTTCTATGGTATTTTGGTTGTTTTTTTTAGGTCTACCCATCTCAAAAGTCATGAAAATTATTTTCATGAGACCTTAATTACCTGCTACAACTCATAGATCCAGGGAGGGTTTGACATGTGACTCACTCACATATCAGGAAAAAAGGATTGGTCCCCCACAGCTCATAGATTTAGTAATGGATGGGTCCATTGGGTCAAAGTTGGAGGACTTCTTCTTGGTCTTTACCTTTCACTCCGAAAACCTTTACATTCCCAGATTCCCAACTCTAGACAATGCGGTTTCGACCTGGTTGTGTCTCTCCAGTACAGTGTAGGGAACTGGTTTAGCTGGATGAGAGGCTTTTTACTAGGGTTGGGAGGTAAAAGTTCTCCTTGAGGAGACTCCTTGCAGGCATTTCGAGACTTAAAGCCAGTGACGCTCCACTAGCGGATGCAAATAGGTTTTCCAGGATAGGACAAGGAACAAAATGCCTCTTTTTGCTACCTGATAGACAGTCCCCTTAAAGTCCTGCCTACATTGGCAAAGTCTCCGTAAGGAGGACTCTTTCTCCTGACCCTAGGGGTAACCCAGGTATTTTGAAGACTGATGGGTGAATAAGAATCCGAATAAAGGTAACCCTTAAAAGGATTTCCCTCTGCAATCCGGGTGCCTGCTGTATGTTATGGTCAGTAGTGCATTATAATAGCCAGTCTGGGCGGTAGCTCAGGGCCCAGGGCTTCTAAGGGGCCCATGGCCACCCAAACCACATACCAATGTCATGCTAAGAAGGACCTTCACCCATGAAATCCTTGTACACCTTTTCCTGCTTGCAATATATATGTACACAAGAGCCATTTCAGGACCTTTGAAGCCCCTCCAACGGTGCCGAAACCACTGATTGAAAGCAGCGGAAGGGACACATCCTCCATTCCCCAAAACGCTGATTCTAGTACCAGATGTAGGGAGCCACTCCAGGCTTGTAGTGGCTATAATATTCATACAGCCCAGGGCCCAGGGGTCATAATCCACCCCTGGTTATGGTGCCCCTGGTGTAGGGTGTATGGAGAACAAGTCTTATTCATTTTAGAGTCTGGTCTTGGGTCTCTATAGATTTAGGGTTGTGTAACTTATTAGTTTAGGGGTCTGGTCTGGGTTATTCTTGAGCTCAGGGGGTCTGGTCTTGGAACTTTATTATTTTTAAAGGCTTGCTTTTATTAAAGGAGTTTTTTTTTGCAGTGGGGGGTTATGTCAGTTCTCTGGTCTGGGGTCTGCTTTAGTTTAGTAGATCTGTTCTTGATTTTTGTTAGTTGAAGGGGTCAGCATTAGCCAGGTCTGAAATGGGGTCCCTATATGTTCAAATAGTTCACTCCAGGCTATTTCTTTATTTTGGTTGCCTGGTCTAGAGTCTTTATTAGTTTCTGGGCTCTGGTCTGTGGTCTATATTACTATGGGAGTTCATAAGTTTAGGGGGTATAATCTGTATTAGTTTAAGAAGTTTTATTTTTTGGTAGTCTAGTCTGGATTATCTTTAGTTTCAGAGGTCTGCTTAGGGTTTTGTATCAGTTTTGGGGTGTAGTCTGGCATCAATGCGAGTTTAGGAGGTCTGGGGCAGGGGTGAAGCTAAAATATCTGCTACCTGGGGGGAGCTATAGAACAATTCCCCCCACCTCCACCCCATTCCGTAGTATTACCAGGTTATTTTTTTAGTATTTGGGTTATCCATGCTGAAACAGGTGTGAAGAGACAGTATTTTTAAGTGTGAAGTTCTGCTTTGTAGCAGGTGACTGCGCTTCTGATTCCGCCCCCATTTTTCTGCAGATGTTGCTGCCTGAGGCAGGAGGCTCCACCCACCTCAACCCTGGTGCACATTTTAGAGTGTGATAAATGAGGCTTTGTCTTCTATTTGAGATTCAAGGTGTGGGTGCTCCCTTGAGAAATGGATGGGGTGAAGGATCCACTTGTTTCCTGGGATTTCCTTGTAGACTCTGAAGTTACTTCCTCCCGATTTGGAGGGATAACAGAAGAGTTGTACTGAGGCTCCCCTGGATGTTGTTCTAATTTCCGATTTCCTCTTCTGCTGAATCAGAAGAAACTTTAGCGAAGCCTAAGGGAGCCGAGTCGGCTTCTGCCAGTCTGGAGGCTATTAGGCCCGGTAATGAACCTAGAGACCTTCTCGCGTTGCCTACAATTCCCCTTCTCTTCTTAATTACGAGATTTTTAGATTGATCCTTTCAGGTTATAACAGGTTGAACAAAGAAGAGGAATATGTGAGCGGAGTTGCCCCCTTTTATTATCTGTGGTGATGGAGCAGCCGCGGGGAGAGGATTACTAATCTCTGCTCCTATGTTCTGTGACAAATTGACACACAGACGGATGGGATCTATGGACAATCCTGCTCATCCGTCTGTAAAATGACATAGTGGCTGTGTCAATAGCGCGGCAGTACAGCCAATAGAAATCAATCTTTGACACGGCTGCAAATCACTGGAGCAAGGTCCCAAATCCGCCCCCCCCCCCCCCCCCCCGAACCCATGCGCCTGTGCCACGTGTACACTGGCAGAGATATATTCATCCGCACCCGCTGGCTATAAGCCGAGGGATAGCTTCAAAAATATGATGTCCCAGTAATAAAGGTAAAACATGCAATTACATGTCAGGGGCAAAAATAAAAATCCTGTCGCTCAGCATAAAATACCGCCATACCGTACTACAGGACGTGAGTAATGGGGATGAATTTACTGCTGAAATGCTTTATTATGCCGGGACATGCTCTATGTATAACCGTACTATACTGTACTTAATAATACCGCATATACAGCAAAACAGAGCACATTATAAAATAATAGCGCTATACACTGCCATTCACTGTTCAGAAGCTTAATAAACCACTTACTTATAGATCCAGGCACCGCGACTGTGATAATCTCCTTATATATGTTATCTATGGCCTCCATATTTTTAAAATCAACTCTAATGATTATGCTAATGAGTAAAAAGGGCTCTGGGGGTGGTGTTACCAGAGCCCCTCTGTGTTGCAGCTTCACAGGCTCTTAGTCATGCTTTATATTATTCTCTATATGGGGGTACTATGAGGGCTAACTATGGTATTGTTGACCTATTTTGTGGGCATTTACATAGAGTAATATTTTGTGTATGGAAGTATTACATTGGCCATATATGATATTTAAAAGGAGCATTATTTTAAGAAATTACCTGGATTATATGGGGCAGTGTTATTTTGGGACTATATGGTAGCATTAAAGGAAATCTACCATTTTATTCTATGCATTATGAATCAAAGATACCTTGAGAATGCTGTAGCTACACTAATGTAGAAACATATCTTGTTTAATCCCTGAGATGAGTGGTTTTGCTGATAAAACAATTATACAATTATGATAATGAGGCTCTGTCGCTCCTGTGGCTGCTCCAGCGCTTCTCCTCTTATCCTAATTATACACTGCTCCAGTCTTGTCTTGCCCAGGATAAGCTGAGAATACGTCATCACTGCATTGTCCCTGACAGGCAGAAGTAATCAATCGCTGCACCATCCTCCAGCTGCTGTGTATGTGTCATCCAGCTCAGGTCGATTAGTCCTGTGTGAACAGTTCAGGCAGCTCCTATGTGTTTATGTACAGCAGCCAGGGTACCCAGCTTTCCCAAAGTCCTGAATTTTATAATTGTTTTTTGAGCAAAACAACTCAGTTCAGGGATTAAACAAGATATGTTTCTGCATCAGTGTATCGACAGCATTCTCAGGGTATGTTTGGTTCACAATGCATAAAAACAAATGGTAGATTTCCTTTGAGTTGAATTTGTATGTAAGTCTGAATTTGTATATTTTATAAATGTAACTCCAGAAAAAAAAAATTTTGTCCCTTCATGGGAACAAATATTATCCATAAAGCTTCATTACAGACGCCTTACAGCTGATCATTGCAGCCTGGGACTATAGTAACATCCAGAGAGCTTCACCAGAGGTCACAGGTTGGCAGAGGGGTCCGTCTGTAACTAGGGGTCGTCTGTAAGTCAGGGGCCGCCTTTATTATAGTGGCAATACATAATATGGCAGTGAATTATTGGGGCTACATGTTAGTATTAGGGTTTATCTGGACAGTATATTCAGGTATTATACTGGTCGATATGGCGGAGTTATCTTGGAACTATACATTGTTATTATGTATAATAATGGGGAATATCTTTTATAAAATGCCTTTAATATATTGTTGACTTAAAGGAAATCTCCCATCAAAATCCATCCAGGCACCGTCACTGCCATCTCATATCTCCAGGCACCGTAACTGTGGTATCTACTTATATTTCCTATTTGAAAGAATATTTCCCACCAGGATGAAGGATTGTACACCCATACTGACATACTGGTGTGTGCCCCCTCTGCCAGGATCCACTCTTCTCTTAGCTTCTTATGCCCTTGGTTTTTAAAATTATGCAAATTAGTTTGAGGGGCTCCAGGCTGCATAGGTGTTAATAGAGCCTGGAGCCCCTCAGGCAAATTTGCATATATTTCAGGGCATAGGAAGGTAAAAGTAGAGGAGATTCTGCCAGAGGGGGCACAAACCTGCAGGTCTGTGTGTTTGGTTTACAATCCATAACCTGGTGGTTGAAATAGAAGGGCTCCTTAGGGTGTTACCAAAGCACCCTCTATGCTGTAGCTTCACAGGCTGTTACACTGTGCAGGAGAACATCCTCCCTCCCACTGTGTGAGATTACAGAAGGAAGAGGGAGGGGGAAGTCAATCACAGTCAATCACAGATAGGATTATTTTGACTTTCTATGGTGGTATTATTTTAAGACTATATGTCAGTATTATAGTATTATATTTGGACACTATATATGATTGGAACGTTATATGGTAACAATAACAATATTGTAGTGTTATATTAAGTCTATATGAAAGTATTATGAGGGCGGTATATGGCAGTGTTATATTAGGACTATATGAAAGTATTATGGGGGTGATATATGGTGGTGTTATATTAGGACTATATGAAAGTATTATGAGGGTGGTATATAGCAGTGTTATATTAGGACTATATGAAAGTATTATGAGGGCGGTATATGGCGGTGTTATATTAGGACTATATGAAAGTATTATGAGGGTGGTATATGGCGGTGTTATATTAGGACTATATGAAAGTATTATGAAGGCGGTATATGGCGGTGTTATATTAGGACTATATGAAAGTATTATGAGGGCGGTATATGGCGGTGTTATATTAGGACTATATGAAAGTATTATGAGGGTGGTATATAGCAGTGTTATATTAGGACTATATGGAAGTATTATGGGGGTGATATATGGTGGTGTTATATTAGGACTATATGAAAGTATTATGAGGGCGGTATATGGCGGTGTTATATTAAGTCTATATGAAAGTATTATGAGGGTGGTATATGGCAGTGTTATATTAGGACTATATGAAAGTATTATGAGGGCGGTATATGGCGGTGTTATATTAGGACTATATGAAAGTATTATGAGGGTGGTATATAGCAGTGTTATATTAGGACTATATGGAAGTATTATGAGGGTGGTATATGGCAGTGTTATATTAAGTCTATATGAAAGTATTATGAGGGCGGTATATGGCAGTGTTATATTAGGACTATATGGAAGTATTATGAGGGTGGTATATGGCAGTGTTATATTAGGACTATATGGAAGTATTATGAGGGTGGTATATGGCAGTGTTATATTAGGACTATATGGAAGTATTATGAGGGTGGTATATGGCAGTGTTATATTAGGACTATATGGAAGTATTATGAGGGTGGTATATGGCAGTGTTATATTAAGTCTATATGAAAGTATTATGAGGGCGGTATATGGCAGTGTTATATTAGGACTATATGGAAGTATTATGAGGGCGGTATATGGCAGTGTTATATTAGGACTATATGGAAGTATTATGAGGGTGGTATATGGCAGTGTTATATTAGGACTATATGAAAGTATTATGGGGGTGGTATATGGCGGTGTTATATTAGGACTATATGAAAGTATTATGAGGGTGGTATATGGCAGTGTTATGTTAAGTCTATATGAAAGTATTATGGGGGTGGTATATGGCGGTGTTATATTAAGTCTATATGAAAGTATTTTGGGGATGGTATATGGCGGTGTTATATTAGGACTATATGAAAGTATTATGAGGGCGGTATATGGCGGTTTTATATTAGGACTATATGAAAGTATTATGAGGGCGGTATATGGCGGTGTTATATTAGGACTATATGAAAGTATTATGAGGGAGGTATATGGCGGTGTTATATTACATCTATATGAAAGTATTATGAGGGCGGTATATGGCGGTGTTATTTTAGGACTATATGAAAGTATTATGAGGGCGGTATATGGCAGTGTTATATTAGGACTATATGAAAGTATTATGAGGGCGGTATATGGCAGTGTTATATTAGGACTATATGAAAGTATTATGAAGGCGGTATATGGCGGTGTTATATTAGGACTATATGAAAGTATTATGAGGGCGGTATATGGCAGTGTTATATTAGGACTATATGAAAGTATTATGAGGGCGGTATATGGCAGTGTTATATTAAGTCTATATGAAAGTATTATGAGGGTGGTATATGGCAGTGTTATATTACATCTATATGAAAGTATTATGAGGGTGGTATATGGCGGTGTTATATTAGGACTATATGAAAGTATTATGAGGGCGGTATATGGCGGTGTTATATTAGGACTATATGAAAGTATTATGAGGGCGGTATATGGCGGTGTTATATTACATCTATATGAAAGTATTATGAGGGTGGTATATGGCAGTGTTATATTAAGTCTATATGAAAGTATTATGAGGGCGGTATATGGCGGTGTTATATTAGGACTATATGAAAGTATTATGAGGGCGGTATATGGCGGTTTTATATTAGGACTATATGAAAGTATTATGAGGGCGGTATATGGCGGTTTTATATTAGGACTATATGAAAGTATTATGAGGGCGGTATATGGCGGTTTTATATTAGGACTATATGAAAGTATTATGAGGGCGGTATATGGCGGTTTTATATTAGGACTATATGAAAGTATTATGAGGGCGGTATATGGCGGTGTTATATTAAGTCTATATGAAAGTATTATGAGGGCGGTATATGGCAGTGTTATATTAGGACTATATGAAAGTATTATGAGGGCGGTATATGGCGGTGTTATATTAGGACTATATGAAAGTATTATGAGGGCGGTATATGGCGGTGTTATATTAGGACTATATGAAAGTATTATGAGGGCGGTATATGGCAGTGTTATATTAGGACTATATGAAAGTATTATGAAGGCGGTATATGGCGGTGTTATATTAGGACTATATGAAAGTATTATGAGGGCGGTATATGGCAGTGTTATATTAGGACTATATGAAAGTATTATGAGGGCGGTATATGGCAGTGTTATATTAGGACTATATGAAAGTATTATGAAGGCGGTATATGGCGGTGTTATATTAGGACTATATGAAAGTATTATGAGGGCGGTATATGGCAGTGTTATATTAGGACTATATGAAAGTATTATGAGGGTGGTATATGGCAGTGTTATATTACATCTATATGAAAGTATTATGAGGGTGGTATATGGCGGTGTTATATTACATCTATATGAAAGTATTATGAGGGTGGTATATGGCAGTGTTATATTAGGACTATATGAAAGTATTATGGGGGTGGTATATGGCGGTGTTATATTAGGACTATATGAAAGTATTATGAGGGCGGTATATGGCAGTGTTATATTAGGACTATATGAAAGTATTATGAGGGTGGTATATGGCAGTGTTATATTACATCTATATGAAAGTATTATGAGGGTGGTATATGGCGGTGTTATATTACATCTATATGAAAGTATTATGAGGGTGGTATATGGCAGTGTTATATTAGGACTATATGAAAGTATTATGGGGGTGGTATATGGCGGTGTTATATTAGGACTATATGAAAGTATTATGAGGGTGGTATATGGCAGTGTTATATTAGGACTATATGAAAGTATTATGAGGGTGGTATATGGCAGTGTTATATTAAGTCTATATGAAAGTATTATGAGGGCGGTATATGGCGGTGTTATATTAGGACTATATGAAAGTATTATGAGGGCGGTATATGGCGGTTTTATATTAGGACTATATGAAAGTATTATGAGGGCGGTATATGGCGGTTTTATATTAGGACTATATGAAAGTATTATGAGGGCGGTATATGGCGGTGTTATATTAGGACTATATGAAAGTATTATGAGGGCGGTATATGGCGGTTTTATATTAGGACTATATGAAAGTATTATGAGGGCGGTATATGGCGGTTTTATATTAGGACTATATGAAAGTATTATGAGGGCGGTATATGGCGGTTTTTTATTAGGACTATATGAAAGTATTATGAGGGCGGTATATGGTGGTGTTATATTAGGACTATATGAAAGTATTATGAGGGCGGTATATGGCGGTTTTATATTAGGACTATATGAAAGTATTATGAGGGCGGTATATGGCGGTTTTATATTAGGACTATATGAAAGTATTATGAGGGCGGTATATGGCGGTTTTATATTAGGACTATATGAAAGTATTATGAGGGCGGTATATGGCGGTTTTATATTAGGACTATATGAAAGTATTATGAGGGCGGTATATGGCGGTTTTATATTAGGACTATATGAAAGTATTATGAGGGCGGTATATGGCGGTGTTATATTAGGACTATATGAAAGTATTATGAGGGCGGTATATGGCGGTTTTATATTAGGACTATATGAAAGTATTATGAGGGCGGTATATGGCGGTTTTATATTAGGACTATATGAAAGTATTATGAGGGCGGTATATGGCGGTTTTATATTAGGACTATATGAAAGTATTATGAGGGCGGTATATGGCGGTTTTATATTAGGACTATATGAAAGTATTATGAGGGCGGTATATGGTGGTGTTATATTAGGACTATATGAAAGTATTATGAGGGCGGTATATGGCGGTTTTATATTAGGACTATATGAAAGTATTATGAGGGCGGTATATGGCGGTTTTATATTAGGACTATATGAAAGTATTATGAGGGCGGTATATGGCGGTTTTATATTAGGACTATATGAAAGTATTATGAGGGCGGTATATGGCGGTTTTATATTAGGACTATATGAAAGTATTATGAGGGCGGTATATGGCGGTTTTATATTAGGACTATATGAAAGTATTATGAGGGCGGTATATGGCGGTGTTATATTAGGACTATATGAAAGTATTATGAGGGCGGTATATGGCGGTTTTATATTAGGACTATATGAAAGTATTATGAGGGCGGTATATGGCGGTTTTATATTAGGACTATATGAAAGTATTATGAGGGCGGTATATGGCGGTTTTATATTAGGACTATATGAAAGTATTATGAGGGCGGTATATGGCGGTTTTATATTAGGACTATATGAAAGTATTATGAGGGCGGTATATGGTGGTGTTATATTAGGACTATATGAAAGTATTATGAGGGCGGTATATGGCGGTTTTATATTAGGACTATATGAAAGTATTATGAGGGCGGTATATGGCGGTTTTATATTAGGACTATATGAAAGTATTATGAGGGCGGTATATGGTGGTGTTATATTAGGACTATATGAAAGTATTATGAGGGCGATATATGGCGGTGTTATATTAGGACTATATGAAAGTATTATGAAAAACTTGTCATAATTAGCTTTTTATCCTTGTACAGGTCAGACACAATCACCCTGCGTAATGTAAATGTGTGTCCGTAATTGTATATATTCTTCTGTGATAGATAAAAACTATTATAGCAACCCCCCTCCCTCCCCCCACTGGAAATAAAAAATACCGTCCTCTGGATACAAATTGCAGTCGTTCCTTGTTGCTGCAGTAGATGATGAGATGTGTAGTGTTTTTCTCCCGCTTTAGTTTGTTATTTTTCCCGGCTGATTATTCAGTTGCCAATAGAGTCCATTGTTGGCGCCTGAAGTGGATGTGTAGCATGGATTCAGCCTTGGCAGAGGGCGTGGTGCCAGCAGGGGGCAGACTCACAGCTGAGCGGAAACCTGCATGGCAATGGATTATGTATGTGTTTATGGAGGGAAATGCACATTACCTGCCTGGGGACAGAGAAAATGCCCCAAAACATGATGCAGAACAGAGAAAGCGGCACATACTCCCATGCTGCAGAGTTAAAGTTGTGATTTTTGAATCTTTATTTTTTGTAAGATATATCACAGTAGCGGCCCCATAACATTCGCTATTCCTATTCACCTGTTACCAATTCATTTTCATCCTATTAACCCTACTAAAATGAAATGAAATGTCCTTTCTAGAACTCAGTATAATCTCAACTGTGTGCTTATAAAAAATCTCCACCAAAGTCATGCAAATATGACTCATTTTCACATGAGATGAGTCAAGTTTAGTGGTTGCATGGACAGTGTTACTTCAGAAGACCTAGATCTTTTGTTCTTTAGCACCTAGAAACATGCTGCTTGTGTCGTATTAAAGATAAGAATCTCATCTTTCAGATCACATCAGGCTGTGCGATACAGAACCAGATATACAGGCAGCTGAATGCAAACTGCGGATAAAGATCCACCTTCCGCCTATTTTTTTAACTGCCTTTATGTCCAGGTCTGTAGATCAAAAAACCATGAGCTTGATGGGATCTGAAAGATAATGGGGCTTATTTACTAAGGGTCCCGCGGCCGCACTTTCCTCGGATATTCCGACGTTTTTGGGGTTTGCGCTACTGGGACAGGTATTTAGAAGGGGATTGTGATCGGATCGCACGTGATCGGATTTTGCGGCAGAAATCAGGGGGCGTGCCATCGGACGATCCAACGGGATTTAACTTTAAAATTGTGTCGCAAGACAATGCACTTACATGCACCAGGAAGAAGAAGGTGAACTCCGGCGGACCTGAGCGGAAAAGCAACAGATGCAGGTAATTGGGTGCATGATCTTTGTGAATCGCGTCAGAGTGCATGATAATCGGACACTCCGTATTTCGGGAACTCCGTCGGCAGGGTAAGTAAATGTACCCCATTAGTCTTATCTTTAATATGACACAAAAAGCATGTTTCTACGTGCTACAGAAGTGTAGATAGGGGCTTCTACCCCTGCATCCACTAAAATTGACTCATCTCCTGTGAATATGGGATGAGAAGAGTCATGTTTTCACATGACTTTCGGGGATATATTTTTTTATATGTAAATGGTTGAGATTTCACATAAAAGAGGGAATTGTAGTAAAGACATTTCATACACAACCTGAGGGGGCTGCTAGTTTAGTAGGATAAATCCTGGTGACTGGTTCCCTTTAAAGGCAGCAACATAAGTAGTCTCTGGCCGGTGGCCTGGAATCCACTTTTTTATTCTGAGGACCATATTATAAAGTGGAACAGTTTGCCCTTAAAGGGGCCCCCACCAAATGTGTTAGATTCAGGCGGTCACATGGGCGCCCGGATCAGCCACAGTACAGTCCGGTCCGGCTCCCCAACTTTTCCTTGAACAAGAAACGGACAAAATACTTTATACTACAAAAAGTTCTCTGCTTTGCCATAGGGGGCTTTACATATTTATTACTTGGGGAGAAAATTGTGGGGAGGGCCCCCACCAGTTTGCGCCCAGGGGCCTCCGCCACCCTTAATCCGGCCCTGTTCATTCTACAGGAAGGTAGATGAGTGCTAAAGGTTCCTAGACAACCACTTCTAGGACTAGTATCTGACCTCTATGTTTCTGACCCCAAATAGCTTATGACCCTGTCTCTGCCTCTCTCTCCAGTTCTCGTTTAACCCCAATTAACTACTAATCTATATCTTTCAGCCATCCCGGAATTATTGGTACAGTCTCGGATTCCAGGTTGTGTCCTGCTGTCTCAGGCAGCGAGAAGTTATGACCCAGAATCCCAGAGTAATGGTGCAGTGGGGAGCCATTAACTTCCCGCTCCCTTGTTATGCATCTGTTCTCAACAACCTGGAGGCTGGAAGGCGCCATGTGATGATGTCATCATGCCTCCCCCTGGAGAGCCACATAGAGCTGCACCAGGGCAGGGAAACCAGAAGAGATGAGTATCAACAATAAGGGGGCAACATTAGGGGGAGCAATAAAATAGGGGAATAAGGGGCATTAATAGTGGGGGAATAAAGGAAACAGAGGAATAATAGAGGAAAATAACATATGTAGAGTAGAGCTACTGTATCTAAGCAGCCATAATAGGGGAATCTAACATACGTAGAGCAGTGGTGCTGTATCTAAGCTATAACAAGCCCCAAAGCAAATAGCGAAGGGGCTGAGGACTGTAGGGGGTGGTTTCAAGCCTTCTGGTAGGCTGGTGGGGCTTGCCCTTTTACTCCTCCCGTGTGAGGTCACAGGAGGCGGTGTTTGGGGGCGGGTAAGTACCCGCCCGGTGGTTTTATAAAGTCCGAGAGCACGTGGGGGGGGCCTCTTTCCTTCTGCCCCCTGGACCGAAGAGGCGAGAAGTCACCCTCCCACCCTGCCCTCAGAATTATTTCTTTTCAGCTTTTTCAGCTCTTCTTTCCTTGGTTCTGGCTGTTTCCTTCTGTTTTCCTACAGTTGTCACAGCGAAGGCGGAAGTTACACAGGCCCTAAGGCGCTGGAAGATGCCCACATGCCGGCTGCAGGGCCGCAGCCGCCATTTCGGGCGAAGTTGGTTCTCAAGATTTTGAAGATGCGGGCCTAGCAAGTTGGGAAATGTTTTAATTTATAACGTTATTTAATAATTTATATTAGTTGTTAATAAACGCTGTGGCCTTCCCACATTACCCAAACATTTAGTTTCCCGGTCTGTTGATGGTTGGTCAGGCTAGGTACACGGTCAAGTACCAAACGGTTGGGTGGTTTATCAAAGTACAAGGTCAAGTACCAAACGGTTGGGTGGTTAGTCTAGGTACACGGTCAGGTACCAGACGGTTGGGTGGTTAGTCTAGGTACACAGTCAAGTACCAGACGGCTGGGTGGTTAGTCTAGGTACACGGTCAAGTACCAAACGGTTGGGTGGTTAGTCTAGGTACACGGTCAAGTACCAGACGTTTGGGTGGTTAGTCTAGGTACACGGTCAAGTACCAGACGGTTGGGTGGTTAGTCTAGGTACACGGTCAAGTACCAGACGGTTGGGTGGTTAGTCTAGGTACACGGTCAAGTACCAGACGGTTGGGTGGTTAGTCTAGGTACACGGTCAAGTACCAGACGGTTGGGTGGTTAGTCTAGGTACACAGTCAAGTACCAGACGGCTGGGTGGTTAGTCTAGGTACACGGTCAAGTACCAAACGGTTGGGTGGTTAGTCTAGGTACACGGTCAAGTACCAGACGGTTGGGTGGTTAGTCTAGGTACACGGTCAAGTACCAGACGGTTGGGTGGTTAGTCTAGGTACACGGTCAAGTACCAAACGGATGGAAGGTTTATCAAAGTACAAGGTCAAGTTCCAAACGGTTGGATGGTTTATCAAGGTACAGGGGCAAGTACCAAATTTAAGGTTTGGGTTTGTTAATCCCTGCAGTCCCATAATAGAGGAATCTAACATACATAGGGGAGTGTTACTGTATCTAAGCTGCCATAATAGAGGAAACTAACATACATAGGGGAGTGTTACTGTATCTAAGCTACCATAATAGGGGAATCTAACATATGTAGAGCGGAACTGCTGTAACTAAACTACCATAATAGATTAATCTAACATACATAAAGCACAGCTACTGTATCTAAGCTACAATAGTAAGTAGTGGCTTAACTAGAAGCTGATGGGCCCCAGTGCAAAGTCTGTGCTGGGCCCCTGACTATAATGTATGGTCTATTGAACTAGTCTTCTCTCATGGGAAAGTGATAACTAATTGGCCCCCTTAACCTCTTGGGCCTGGTTGCGACCGCACTGTTTCCACTCCTTCAACTTATGCCCCTGATAATAGGGGAATCAAGCATACGTAGAGCAAAACTGCTGTATCTAAGCTGCCATAATAGAGGAATATAACATACTGCTGTATCTAAGTTCCTGTCCTACGCCGCGGTGCTGAGTAAGGAGCCTCTTCCATATTAATATCTTCTTTTCATGTCATTTATGACTCCGAGTCGGGGGATTCATCCATCAATTAGCGTCTCGTGCCACGATTATGGTCCTTCACATGTAAGTGAATTCCTTCCGTTTTCCAGACTTTCCGATGACGACTGCTTTTTATAACATCCTTTTCCTGGATCCGATATTTCCTATATTTGATTTTATATTTATATATTAAAAAAAAAAAGTTAGTGCCCCCCCCCCATTGTACAGGGAGAGGTGAAGATTTTACAAATGATAACCTTATTGGCGCCGCATCCCCCATCCTCTAGATACTGCTCTCTGCATCTTCACTTGACAGCGGCGCTCAATCTTTTAGGGCTGCACTTGCTCGGGTTATATTCCTACGGGGCCTGGGAATGGCCCTGCCAATAAACCTGTGCTCCTTTTATTGTTATTGATGCAGTTAAGGCGTCTCGGGCCCCGCGCGCAGGCGAGTGCGGTCGGCAGACGCTCGTGATAAAGTGCATGAGATGGGTTTTTATCTCCTGCACAGAGAGGGCCGGCAGCTTTTTACGAGACGTGACAAGCTAAATGGGGTTATCGGTTAGGAAACGCGTTAAGTAATTACCAGAATATCTGCCGCTCCCGTTTGAGGGAGGGGCCTCATTACACTTTGTTTTGTTATGCAAATAATATTTTGCTATACGTCACAGTTATGGTGAGGACTGTGAAGGCCGTCCTAGGCCCAGCATGTGCTAAACTCTGCCGAAGCTGCCTCTTAAAGGGGTTGGCCACTTTACCTCATGAATTTTGTAATGTGTGCGTAAGTGTTTAGGGGCAGGATATAAGATAATTTACTAATATACATCTAGTAATCGTTCTGCTCTGGTTTCTTCATATATAAAGTGAAGCTTCCTGACTTTTACCTCAGAGATTCCTGTCCATAAAATGGCGGCAAATGGAGGGTCATGTGATCTCTGCCTGTCCATAAAATGGCTGCCGATGGAGGTTCATGTGATCTGTATCTGTCTTCTGTGAAGACCTTAATAGTATATTCATAAATCCTATTATCAGGTCCTGACAACACGATCGTTCATGGACAGATAGAGATCACATGACCCTCCACCTGCGGCCATTTTATGGTCAGGAATCTCCGGCCGATGAGGTAAAATACACGAGGCTTCTCTTTACATATCAAGAAAGTGGATCAGAACTATTACTAGATGTATATTTGTAAATTACCTCATACACATGACAAAATACATGAGGTAAAATGGCCGACCCCTTTAAGTCTCATTGGTGGTGAGATGTTTTGGCTCCATGTTATCGATGGCATCCCCTTAGTTTGTAAGGTAGAGAGCGTATGGGTGACATGTAGACAAGTAGTGGAGCCATCAATCAAGGCCAACTGGGTAAAGAGTACTGAGGACATCCAAAGGACTTGTGGGCCCTAGGACCGCCTTCTGGGCACTTACATAATCAATCAATGTTGTTGTTTTTTTACCTATCAGTTGCTGTTAGCCATAAAACACCAAGTAATCTCGATTTAAAGTTGTATAGATTCATCCCTAGGGGTACACAAAATGTCAGCACTGCAACAATAGCTACCCCTGAGACAGAATGATGTATTCCAATTTGCCGAATTTCACACAAACATATGGGGGCACATTTACTTGCCCGGTCCTCTCACGATTCGGGTCTTCCGGCGATTCACTAAGGTTGTGCGCCCGATGTCCACCAGGTGTCGCTGCTGCACCGAGGTCCGCCGGAGTTCACTATCCTATTCCTGGTGCATGTAAGTGCGTGTCAAGTGTGATACATTTATTTTTTTAAATTCCGCGGTTTTTTCCGAATCCGAGTTTTCCGACGGCCAGGCCCCCCGATTTCTGTCGCATGCAACCCGGCGCCGCCACAATCCGATCGCGTCCGCCAAAAACCTGGGCAATTCGTTGTAAACCGGTAATTTTCGGGAAACCCAACGAAAATGAGCTAAAATGAGCCCCATGATGTCTTCAGTCCTGTATTTCAGTATATATGTGACGTCTTTCATCCGTACATGAACTGAAATACATGAAAATTCGGAAATGCTCTATATTTTTTTACGTCTTGCTCACAATATGATATGATGCACAATATGGGAATGTAAATGGATAGCTGTATTGCCCATTGAAATGAATGGGGCCGCAAGCTACCAATATTAAAACAGTACGGTACGGGTAGCATACAGCCGCTTTTTATACGCCTTCCTTAAAGGGGTTGTATCAAGTTTGGTTGTTATACCCTATCCATGAGTATTACAATTCGATCGGTCCCCACATATTACAAGAGAGAAAAGGCAATCACGATAACAGATCTCCACCAATCACAAGAAGCCCCACCCACACACACCGATAAATGGGTAATGGACACCCACTGATCACCAGGATTAGGGACAACAATCTGATGGGTAGTGACCAAACTTCTGGGACCACAGTGATCACAAGACAGGACCCCCACCAATCATGAGAACGGACCCCCACAATAATGAGAATGGACCCTCTCCAATCACAATGTGATGGCTGATAAGAATCTGAATGGGTCAGGGTCTGACTGCTGGGCCTCCACCGATCACGAGAACGGAGCTCCACCGATTACAGGGACATGTGATAATAATTTGATTGGTGGTGATCTGACTGCTGCGGGACCCCATCCACATCAAGTATAAATCCACACAAATCATGAGAATGGACCCGGACAATCACTAGGATATGTTATAACAATGAGTCAAGGACCCCCCGAATTACAGGACCACCAATTCTCAGAAGTGGAAAGAACCACCGTTCTCACTAACACAACCTGCCTCTCCATCAGGGAAAATGGACCCAAGGATCAGATTGTTATCCCCTATCCTAAAGGATTTTTAATGGATTCTAAATACAACTGGGATGAGAACCTGTACAGGACTCCTTCTATCGGGCCTACACTATAACGGGGACTCATCACGATCTTCCCTATGATCCTCCTTTGTATGTTCTGCAGTTAACAAATAATTTCTCCATATAACATTTAGCAGTAACCTACAGGTTAGTGATAAAAATAGTCAATTTTTTGAAGGATGGGTCTGGCAGACGGAGCTCCGGACCTGCTTGTTCACGATATGGGATGTGATGCTGTGTGAATATAAAGGTTACCTTATCTACAATCACTTTTATACTCGGAGCCTCACCGTGTAATAATCCGAATAAATAGGATTCTGTACAGGGATTACACAAGGTATCATGCAGGAATAAAGATGAGGGGTCATCAGAGGGGCTTCTGGATGCAGAGGAATATCCAATCCAGCGTGCGGCACTGACCGTTTCATCTGTACCCTACATATGTATTTGATTTACCGTGTAACAGAACCCCCCCTGAGCTTGTCATTTACACTCAGGGCTTCCCTGCTGGAGTGGTGATTGACAGCTGCCTTGCAGTGTTGATTCCCTTGGTTAAGCTGAGTGTGTGTGTTGTGGAAAGCTGGGTGGTTTCTGAGAGATTTCAGGTGTGGTTTGATTGATGGACATTCAAGCCAGTCAGCTGCTAGGGCGGCATCCAGTAACACCAACATCCATTCCTCAGTTCACTCAGAGCTGGTTATACTTACTCCTGGGATTTGTAGTACTGCTGTTTGTTTTGTGTTTCCTGAATCCTGTTCCTGAGCCTAAACTCTAAGCTGATCCTGAATCATGCCTGATCTGGAACCCCATCCTCATCAGGAATTCTGATCCTGCACCTGAGCTTGTATACTTCCTGATACTGGACCCCAACCTGCTCCAGAACCCTGCATCCTGCCTGATCTGGATCTCTGAACCACAGCCTCATCTGAAAATCCGAGACCTGACATTCATGGAGCTAAGTAGCTGTATCTAAGCAGCCATTATAGAGGAATCTCCATTACATATCAGAGCTGCTGTATCTAAGTTGCCATAATAGAGAAACCTAACATGCATAGGGTAGAGCTACTGTATCTAAGCTGTCATTATAGAAGCATCAAACATTTATGGAGCTAAGTTGCTGTATCTAAGCAGCCATTATAGAGGTATCTAGATTACATAGAGCAGAGCATTTGTATCTAAGTTGCCATAATAGAGGTATCTAACATGCATACGGTAGAGCTACTGTATCTAAGCTGCCATTTTAGATATATCTAACATTCCTGGAGCTAAGTTGCTGTATCTAAGCAGCCATTATAGAGGTATCTCCATTACATGGAGCTCAGCTGCTGTATCTAAGCTGTCATTACAGAAGCATCTGCAACACCCCCCACCGGGGCCTAGCCTTAAAGGGGAGGCCTGGAGACAGCCGGGGCCCGCTGTACCGGAGTGGCTGGCGGTTGCGGCCTAAGCACGCTATTGTCACGGTGCTTGGTACGGGGGAACCGGAGGGCTGTCCTACAGCCTGGCAGGTCTCCAGCAGGGTGGTGTTGGCAAGAAATGATGAGGGAGAGGCTGCTATAGCGGATCTCCCTGGGGCAACCCCTTAGTGTCCCGAGTGTGAGTCTCTGGGTGATGGACAGGGTGCCGGTGATGATGGTAGTTGTAGTAGCAGGGACCAGACGGAGACAGAAGTTGAAGAAAACAACTTACAGTTCTTTATTTGAACCGCAGGAACCGCAGCAAACGTGCCTTTAACAGGTAGATGGAGTGCTGAGATGTGAGTTGGAGGGAGCCTCAGGAGATCGTTCACCAGCCTGGAAGTAGAGGGCAGGCTGGGAGGCAGCTGTGTCCTGGTAGGAAGCTTCAGCTTGTCCTGTAGGGCTTCAGGTATCACCTTCAAAGGTAAAATGATACCCCTTTTCCTCACTACACTAACTCTAGTCTAATGCTCCACTCTTCAGAGGCAGGGGCTAGGCTCTTCCTGCTCTGGTATGGGCTAGACTGAGATTACTCACTCACTCACTGATTCTCCTACAACAGAATCTCTCTGAAAAGATCTCTGGAAAGACCTACTGGAATCCTCCTAGAATCTCTTCTCTCTCCTGAGAGAGACTTCTCTAGAACATTCCAGGCTAGGGGGTTTTATTACCTCCCTTTGGTCAGGTGGTGGCTGCTCCTCCAATTACCTCTCAGTGCACAGAGACAGGATGCAACACATATCATTGGATAATAGAAATTACATCACATATTAACATCTGCCTTGCCAGGCAGGATTAACCACTGCAATTTCCCCTTTGATCCTATAAGGACCATGTAGTGCAATGTGGTGTTACCTACAGGTGGGACGTATTCGCAAGCACTACCTCGCCATTGCATCGGCGAGGGTGTTGCACATCTAACATTCATGGAGCTAAGTTGCTGTATCTAAGCAGCCATTATAGAGGTATCTCCATTACATAGAGCTCAGCTGCTGTATCTAAGCTGTCATTACAGAAGCATCTAACATTCATGGAGCTAAGTTGCTGTATCTAAGCAGCCATTATAGAGGTATCTGACATTCATGGAGCTAAGTTGCTGTATCTAAGCAGCCATTATAGAGGTATCTGACATTCATGGAGCTAAGTTGCTGTATCTAAGCAGCCATTATAGAGGTATCTCCATTACATAGAGCTCAGCTGCTGTATCTAAGCTGTCATTACAGAAGCATCTAACATTCATGGAGCTAAGTTGCTGTATCTAAGCAGCCATTATAGAGGTATCTCCATTACATAGAGCTGATCTATCATATGTGTAAGGTAGTGGTGCACTCCCATGGGTGTTATCGTGTGTTAACCATATAATGACCCTGTGGCTATACCGCGCTGCCCCTAGTGGTGGGTGTCAGTAACTGCCCATGATAAATAGTAATATTCTCTGTTCCCTATGAGTAGTATTCTGAGCGGTGTAAGCCTGAGTACCTTGTATTGTATGGACCCGGATCAGCACAATGCGCCCGCTGCACATGTACCACCACCACTGCTGTGCCATTCATCATCCAGACAATGTGAACGCGGCGTTACACGTCTATTTATTCCCTGTACAGATGCGGCAGAGTTTTATATGATTTGTTTTGGATGCATTTGTGTAGCTGTAATTGTTATCATCCTGTTTGATGTAGGTCACGACGGATAAGGGGGTCCTCTTCCCATTCTTCTCCTTCCATCCGTCTCCTGAGCCGCCATAACACTCCATCATTACTCGTCTTTTAGTGGAAATCTATGTACAGAAAAGGAGATGATTAACTATTCACACCTCAATGTAGCAGCACACCCCTAAATAACTGAAAGTATCCCTGGTCATGTGATATCACACAGGTGCGCGGCTCGTTATATCCCTGGTCATGTGATGTCACACAGGTGCGCGGCTCGTTATATCCCTGGTCATGTGATTTCACACAGGTGCACGGCTCGTTATATCCCTGGTCATGTGATGTAACACAGGTGCACGGCTCGTTATATCCCTGGTCATGTGATGTCACACAGGTGCATAAGCCATGCAACCATGTGACATCAATTGACCAGGCATATAACTAGCATTGCACCTGTGTGACATCACATGACCAGGGATATAACGAGCCGTGCACCTGTGTGACATCACATGATCAGCGATATAAGGAACCGTTCACCTGTGTGACATGAAATGACCAGGGATATAACAAGCAGAGCACCTGTGTGATGTCACATAACCAGTGATATAATGAGCTGTGCACCTGTGTGACATCACATGACCTGGGATATAACAAGCTGTGCATCAGAACTTTTCATTACACAAACAATCAGAATTTTTAGTTGAAAGTGGACTTTAAAATGTTCTCTACTCTGTAGGCCTAAGCTTGTTCTCCTCTTTCTGTTGCCCCCAACTTATGCCTCTCCTTAGGTAGTTCCCCCACCTTATGAAATGATTTCTGTCATACCCCCCCCCCATTCATAGTTCAAGCTGGATCCTGTATTCCAAAAGGTCTGAAAAGATCGACGCAGTCTTTGTTTGTAGTAGGTAACCATAGAGACACATAACTCTGCAAAGGAACTCTGTAGACAAAAGGTTAGTGGTTCTTTAAATGGGAGCAAGGCTGAGGCAGGTTGAGCGTCTCGCCTCAGGCGGCACCCCCTGCTGCAAGGTGGGCGGCAGCATCAGGGGTGCAGTTACCTGCTATAAAGCCGGACATGACACCTAAAAATAGTGTCTCTTCACACCCGATGTCAGTGTGGGTCACTTACTTCTAGGTGGGGCGGAGGGGGCGCCATTATACAGCTCGCCTCAGGCAGCAGAGACTTTAGATGCATCCATGAGCGGGAATATGTGCAAAGTCTCTTCATTCCCTATTTTAGATGCATTGATGCCGGATTTTGCACGTTTGCCCCCTCTTCTAGTGATGTCTTCAATATGAGGCTCCATAAATGTCCCATCCCAATGCGGTTATGACTATTGGCAGCACAGACGTGACACCACCCGCCATCTGTAGTCCTCCTCCTGCTCGTGAATATCAGGACCAGCAGATACAGGTAAATCAATAAAAACTCCACACAATTCTATGGGAAACGGAGGATCATGGAAAATGATTACATTTCCTATGGAAGCGAAGTGTCAGTAATAGGGTGGGGGGCAGGGAACGTGAGCGAGAGGGGCTTATAGATTGGATTTCAGGTGTATGTGATAATATTATACAAACTGATCATAGAGAGCGGTAATACACTGGATACAACTATCATTACACAACTTTGTACACGGAGCTTTGATTTGTACATTGTACAGTGTGGCAGCATTATTTTAGCACTTTATTGCTACATTGTATGTCACCACTATTGTACCGGAGGATATTTTTGGTGGCACAACTGTAAGTCACTGGCAAATGGGCATCAAGTATATAACTAGTAACCATGTGATACATACAGTGATGTCACAGTACAGGGATAATACACACAGTGATGTCACAGTACAGGGATAATACACACAGTGATGTCACAGTACAGGGATAATACACACAGTGATGTCACAGTACAGGGATAATACACACAGTGATGTCACAGTACAGGGATAATACACACAGTGATGTCACAGTACAGGGATAATACACACAGTGATGTCACAGTACAGGGATAATACACACAGTGATGTCACAGTACAGAGATAATACACACAGCGATGTCACAGTACAGGGATAATACACACAGCGATGTCACAGTACAGAGATAATACACACAGTGATGTCACAGTACAGGGATAATACACACAGTGATGTCACAGTACAGGGATAATACACACAGTGATGTCACAGTACAGGGATAATACACACAGTGATGTCACAGTACAGGGATAATACACACAGTGATGTCACAGTACAGGGATAATACACACAGTGATGTCACAGTACAGAGATAATACACACAGCGATGTCACAGTACAGGGATAATACACACAGCGATGTCACAGTACAGGGATAAAACACACAGTGATGTCACAGTACAGGGATAATACACACAGTGATATCACAGTACAGGGATAATACACACAGTGATGTCACAGTACAGGGAGAATACACACAGTGATGTCACAGTGCAGAGATAATACGCACAGTGATGTCACAGTACAGGATAATACACACAGTAATGTCACAGTGCAGGGATAATACACACAGTGATGTCACAGTACAGGGAGAATACACACAGTGATGTCACAGTGCAGAGATAATACGCACAGTGATGTCACAGTACAGGAATAATACACACAGTGCGGTCACAGTACATGGATAATACATACAGTGCGGTCGAAGTACATCCCACATTGATTACTTGTGTATGGAGAGGGCTCATCTCTCCCTACAAATCGGGTGTTTGCTTCAAATTACAGCAAACACCCACCTGAAAAACCCATGATTTGGGCTAGCACCTATTGCGGCTGTTACCTCCGTGATTGCCACCAGCAGCCAAAAAATGAAGAAACAAAACAAAGAAAGCTTTTTTTATGTACAGAACGTTTTCATTTTTATAATGTACTGGAACGCAAAAAAACTGTATAAATTTGGTATCTCCGTGCTTGTACCAACCCACAGAATAAAGTAGGCATGTAATTTGCAGTGCTCAGTGAAAGTCATAAAATCAAAACCAACAACAAAATGGTGCAAATGTCAGTTTTTCACCAATTTCTCTGCAATTGGAACATTTTTTTTTAATCACTTCACAGTACAAGGCATGGAATATTAGGTACCGTCACGTTGACAGTACAATTTGTCTTGCAAAAAACAAGCCCTCACACAGCTCTTTACATGGAAACATAAAAACGTTATGGATTTTTGAAGGTGGACTTAAAAAAAAAGAAACCCAAAAACAAGAAAGGGCCAAGTCCATAAGAGGTTAATATGTGTATTTCCATAAAAAAATAGTAGAGTATAATAGTGGGGAAGTGAGCAGAAAGCTTCCTTACCTACAATAAGTTTTTTTGGGCCCCCCCCCCCCCAGACGCCAAGCAGGAATCCATGTTTAACATGATGGATTCCTGTAATCCTGTGTTGAGGTTTAGAAACATTCCCTCAGGGTTCAGCACCAGGATGTGGACAGCTCCAGCCGTATGTCCTTCTGTAGGGTTGCTCCATTTTGGTATAATTATAGGCGTCTACCCATACAAAGGTAAAGTTCTGCACCAGAAGAGCTCAGTTCTATCCGAATAAGATAATTTTTAGCATGTTTTTTTAAGGATACATCATCAATATCAAATCAATAAATCATCAATACCAAATCAACATCAATCACTAAAATGACAAATAAACAGTAAAGTAAAAGTGCATCCACTGACAGTATAATGTGATATAATTTACCATATCTGCATGTTCATAAATCTGTCTAGAAGGATGTATAATACTATAATCAGCTCATTTGTCTCCTCACAAAAGCACAATTACAATAGCTGATAAACAATGGTGCAGTTAGGGGGCGTCACACAGTGTACTGTTACTGCTGTAAGCTTCCTCTGGCAGGATGCTGTTTGATCCTGGTTGCATATCCTGCTTCCCCTCCTGGTGTGCCCCTGTGCACCTCCAGCAGCAGATTTCAGTTCTATCGCTATAAAGAGTTTGTGAGGTTCTTCTAGATCTTCAATGTGGTTCCATCATACATTTATATCCTTTGGAGAGAAACGCCCCAGATGTGGTTCGATCCTCCTGTTATTCTTGTGGAATCTGCCTTGAGCCGCATGTCTGCTCCAATTTAGTTTTTAGAGGACTAATTCCTGATTGTGTAGTTCAGAATCTGCTCTCATGGTCACCCTCAGCTCCATACTAGACACTAGTTCTGTGCTACTGTTGTGTCACATTATTGTCCGTTTCCTGAGTGTCCCAGTTTTGCTCCTCTTCATGTGTCACAAATCCATTCCTGCTCCTTTATCAGATCTGCTCCGCTTACTTTGTCCACCTTCAGGTCCTACTCCTTTTTCACATTCTGGTCCTTCTCCTGGCTCCTTTTTCACATTCTGTTCTTCTTCCTGTGTCCACTGTCCGGCCACATTCTAGTTCTGTTCTTGAGACCACTGTAGAGTCCTCCTCCTTTGTCACATTACAGTCCTCTTCTTGTGTCCATGTTCAGATCTTGCTCCTTTGTTATTTTCTTGTCCTCATCTTAGTCCTCTTCTTGTGTCTACATTTAGGTCCCTACTCCTTTGTCACATTCTCGTCCTCTTATTGAATCCACTTTCGGGTTCTACTCTGTTGTCACATTCTACTTCTCCTTCTGTGACCATGTTGAGTTTCTCCTCCTTTGTCACATTCTAGTTCTCTTCTTGTGTCCATAGTCGGGTCCTACTACTTTGCCATGTTCTTGTGATCTTTGTGTGTCTTTGTTGTGATCCTTCTCCTTAGTCACATCCTACTTCTCTTCCTGTGTCCATGTTGAGGTCCTTCTCCTTTGTCAGATGTTTGTCTTCCTCTTGTGTCCATTCGGGTCCAACTCCTTTGCCATGTTCTTGTCATCTTTGTGTGTCCATGTTGAGTTCCTTGTCCTTTGTTGCATTATAGTTCTGTTCCTGTGTCCATGTTGAGGTCCTTCTCCTTTGACACATTTCAGTCCTCTTCTTGCATCCACTTTCAGGTCTTACTCTGTCACATTCTAGTCCTTTTTCAGTGTCCACGCTGAGCTTGTGCTCCTTTGTCACATTCTTGTCTTCTTGTGTCCATATTCGGGTCCTACTCCTTTGTCTCATTCTAAGCATCTTTATGTATCTATTTTCAGATCCTTCTACTTTTGTCACATTTTATTCTCTTCTGGGGTCCATGTTTTAGTCCTGCTCCTACATTCATGTTCTACTCTTGATTCTTTGCCTGTCCACATTCCAGTCCTGTTTTGTCCACATTCGGGTTCTACTCCTATGCCCTGTTATTGTAATTTGTCTGTGTCCATGTTACGGTCCTACTCCTTTGTCTCATTTTTAGCATCTTTGTTTATCTATCTTCAGATCCTCCTCCTTTTGTCACATTTATTCTCTTCTGGTGTCCATGTTTTAGTCCTGCTCCTACGTTCATGTTCTACTCTTGCTTCTTCTCCTGTCCACATTCCAGTCCTGTGTTGTGTCCACTTCTCTGGGCTATGACTATGTTTCTGTGCTGTCAACTCTTTCCAGTCTTGGATTCTGTTCCTGCTACCACTTGTCCATGTGGTTCCAACTCCTGGAACATTTCTGGTGTCCACTCTTCTCACTCTTCTGGTCCCAAGTTATACATTAGGTCTTCCTGCTCTCCTGTACATGCCCACCGCCAACCAGTGACAGCTCTGGGGACTCCAACCGGTGGATAGACCTGTAGTCAAGTCCACATCATTGTATAGGGGTTGTAGGGTAAAAACCAGGCGACTCCCTAACCCAGTCTATCCAGTGCCAAACACATTGCAGTCATTATGATCCAGATTTCAGCCCCCAAAACTTCACTTAACGTCTAACCTACAAAACTTATCTGATTACTGTAACTTCTGTCAAAAACTAACATTTAAGTAAGAGGGATTATTCATCGGAAGAACTCAAAGGCACCACATGCATAATAGTGGGATCACAGCCCTGTCTAATGTTTGTCCCAACATTGATGAGATACATCCACGTGCTGTAGGTACATCCGGCAAACAGACCCTCAGGGGGTAACTCCGGAGACCTTGTCTTTGTAGAAGAGAGAGAACACAATTAAGTGATGATTTGCATAGTCACATAATAGTAGTAAATCGGGAGAAAACTGCCAGACGCGTCGTAAATAGTATACAAGCAAAGAAAAGTGCTGCTATTCCGCCTCGCTGAGTGACAATTACCCGGGAGAATTTGAGCGATTGGGTTAGAAAGTCGCTGTTTCTCTCCACGTCTCCTCGGATTGTAGAAATTTTGATCATGTAATAAAATATATTTTGCATTGTATGTAATCCCCAGACGAAGGCTCATTCGAGCCGAAACGTACGTCGGGGCGGGAGTCACCCTGGACCTGGGAATCCGCTGCTTGACTATGGGTAAGAGACCCTATTCACCTTAAAACTTTATTGGGGCAAGTGCAATATACTGTTACAATAACATTGTAGTACCTGAACGGTACACAAATACCTGATACACCTTATCCCTATAAAATTTGCTATGCAGTACCCTTTTCCCTTTAGATCCAACGGTGTTACTCCTTTATCTGCCTACCACCATCTGTGGCTGCACATGTTTTATTGAAAAAACTTTTTTATGGTTTTTGTATGTTTAACTCAATAAAGTATTGCTGAATTATAATTGCATTATGTGTTATGTCCTGGGTCCGTCTACTTATTTAGGTAGACAAAATAGGTTCATATATATCTAATCATAGCCCTAGGCTTTGGTGGCACAATACCCTTAGAGGTTACTATACTGTATTTATGCAGATATACACCTTATACTTGGTTTCACCTCTACTCTGTGGTACATCATAGGTTTTGATTGTATGTGATCCACCTGCTTAGCAACCTGATTTCCTGCAGAGACGTAATACTAATAACATATTAATAGGTATTAATAGCCCCAGCATCTTATTATTCACTTTTATGAGTCACCGCTTGAAGACAAGGTCACTTTGGGCTTAAACAGGGTCTGTTAGTGATTTCGAGCATCTAGTGTAAAAGTATTGTCCCTGGAGAGCTGTGTAATAATACCTTTGTGTGTCCATGGTGAATAATGAATAAATATTTGGGCTATTTTAGCAATTCCAAATACATTAGGGGTGTGTCCTAACACTGCTGTGCTCTTAGTTCCCTGGACTGTTGTCAGTAGTGGAGTATAATATAGGGGGTTTGGGCGGTAGCCGGGGGGCCAAGCCTTCTATGGGGCCACCCAAACCACCCACCATTTTATACATTATGACCTTCACCCATGAAATCCTCTTCCATCTGTTCCTGCTCCCAATACACATGTACACAACAGCCATTTCAGGACCTTTGAAGGTCCATGCAGCATATAATAATAAGAAAAAAAGCAGCAGCACTCACCAATCCTCTGTAAGGTCCTGTAACCACAGAATAAAACCAGCAGAATGGACACATCTTCCATTCCCAAGATTGTAGGAGCTATAATATTCATACAGCCCAGGACCTATGGCAGTCATAATCCGCCCATGACTGTTGTGTATGTTGGTTGTTAGTAGCAGCAGGACTGTGATATATGAATTCATTTTCCTGGATTGTAGCTTCTCCAAGTGCACTGGGACCTCACACTGCTGTACTCTGTGCTCTCTGCCACCAGTCTTAGGTATTGTCCCTGTAAAGATATGTAATCAAACATTTTGTGTGGACTGTGAATAATGTAAACATATGTGGAGGTTTTAGCCATCCAAAAAGCATTAGAGGTGTGTCCTAACACTGCTGTGCTCTTAGTTGTGCTATCTGATAGCTCTGAGTGACTGCTGTGGTATTTACACAGAAGCCTGCTTTTTTTTCTCAGAGCAGAGGGGAGAGAGCAGCTTAATGCAGAGAGCTAAGAGCACAGCAGTGTGAGGACACACCCCAAGCAGCTGAATATTATGGAAAACATATACACTTTTGTATCGCTGCTGCAATATTCTTCACACAACACAAATTTCTGACCTGAAGGGGGGGCGTTCCGGTGCTCAGTTGGAACATGCGCCAGATTTAACATGCATAAGTCAGACAGAAATGTGTTCCATGCCCATTGTTAAAGGTGCCCCAAAAAAATAGGTGCAAGCTGTCGGAGCAGTGCAGGGAACGCCAGATTCATACAGATTGGGGCGCCAGAAATCCTAAATATGGCGCCCCCTGCAGACTACATAGGCAACTGCACCTAGTACACACTGCACTGTTCTTAGTAAATGTGCAGCCCATTTACTTACCCGGTCCAGCGGTGCGTTCTCCAACGAGGATTTGGGTCTTCCAGTCGATTCACTAAGGTCGTGCGCCCGATACCCACTAGGTGTCGCTGCTGCGCTGAGGTCCACCGGAGTTCATCATCCTCTTCCTGGTGCATGTAAGTGTGTGTCAAGCGACACTTTTTTTTTTTTTTTTAAATAGCACGATTTTTCCGAATCCGTCGGTTTTCCCACGGCCACGCCCCCCATTTTTCATCGTGTGAAACCCGGCGCCGATGCGTCACAATGCAACCGTGTGCGCCAAAAACCCGGGGCAATTCGGCGCGAAACAGTAAAATTTGGAAAACCCAGCGGAAAACAGCGATTCGGACCCTTAGTAAATGTGCCCCAATGTGTCCTGTACTGTCTCGATAGTGGTCCTGGGTTGGAGGAGAATGGGGTTTGGAAATCCTCCAATGTGTAGGGGAGGGGGTTCTCTGGATCTGTGGCCACACAAGTAACTAAAGACTCCCGCAGGGTGGTCTGCATGGGTGGTCCAGGCTTCAGTCGGAAAGTCTTGCATCGGTTTAGATATGTGATGGCACGTAATATTTTATAGTTTTGTAATATTCCACTATGTAATTTATGTCGGAGGAGTTTCCGGGATGCTGACAGTTTATTGACACCGCTATTACTGAATATTTTGGGGGATGAAGGGAATCCCAATACCGGAGGGAAGATGAGAGTACGGGAGGATGAAAACCGAAGATTTATGACTTCTTCTAACAAGAGACTCTCAGAAATACGACTGCATTAAAATGACTCCTTTTAAAATGATGTCTCTGACTGGCTGTAAATTATGTATCAGCCAATTCCACCCAGGAAGGGTATTAAAAGGGGTGGGCGATTCCGGGAGATTGAACTATGAATGCCGGGAGAATAAGTAATCGCGTGGACACGCAGCCATAACTCATCAGGAAGGTTGGGGGTTTCACCATGATAAATTTCCTAAAGACTGCACTGGACCTAGGATCTACCATGGTTTTAGGGGTTGTCTACCTCATTAAGACTTTGTTCTATATCCAATAGGATTGGGTTTAGATTGGGACCACCTCTGGTCCATCTTGTGTGCATGGGCATGGTTATCTCCTTGGAAGACTTTATGGTTGACCCGTTCTTCCAGGCGTATCCTCCGTGTCAGTAAGTAACCCATCTGGTTAGTGTAGAGTGTCACCAACATACATACGGACACCTCAGGCTCTTCTCGAGTGTAGAGGGTCAACCTACAGTCATATGTCACCCACTTGTGTAGAGGAAATGGAAAAATTTGAATATTTTTGCAGGTCTATCCTTATTCTTCTTTAATATTAGTGGTCCCAACCATTCAGACACAGCAAAGGACCAGATGTCCTATGGACTGGTCTTGGGCAGTGGCCCGGTGGTTGAGCATAAGCTTAACAAGCAATAAACCAAGCTGGTTTTAAAGAAACCCCTGGTCTCAACTTGGGCAGCTTAGGTACAGCAGCTCAGCTCTATGTAACATGGATGCCTATACAGTGGCATCTTTTGTACAGCTCCTCAGCTATACGTAACATGGACACCTATATATTGGTAGCTAAGATACAACATTTAAGCTCTAAGTGAAGTAGACAATACTGTATGTATAGCAGCTGTACACAAAAGTAATGATACCGCAGTTTAATCCAGTGACATCATCATTGAAAGTAGTCAGAATGGAATAGAAGGAGAACACTGAAACCCCTGCAGCTGCAGATTTCTCTATAGCCTTAGTTACTTGACTACATATTGAACTACTGCTACTATCCTGGTAATCTAACCACATTGTCACCCCACAGAACTAGATGGAGAATACAGTAATGTGTCTGCTTAGAGAGGCCCCGCCCACACCCTGGGATTTTGCACTGAGCAGCCTAGAGAGTGATAAAAGCTAAAACAGCAATAACACTGTAAATTAGTAACATTGTAAATTATGGAGATAAAATTATCTTTATCGTGTTAACATCACTAGGTGATTCAGATGTGAGAATTTTCTTTCGTGGGAAAACCCCTTCAATGAAGGAGAAAGGGCTTTGGAAGCTTGTATCATAAATCTCAGTGTGCAGAGTAAGGTTGAACGATTTGTAATGCTTAAATCGAGAAACTTCAAAATAGATCAAAGTGTTATACATTAGGTTATCGACTTTAGTGTCTACTGTGACCACTGCCACCTCTCTAGTTACCCCCTCCCGTATACATTCTCCAATAGAAGTTGTTGAAAAGTGTCTAGAATTTGCATAAGAAGCTTGACAATGACATGAATATGGGTGGAGGTATCAGAAACCTTCTGATTAGGAGGACGGAGGTGTCAGACAGAAAGATGCTTCAGTTTTATCATTGCATCCGCCAACCAGTGACCTAATGCAAAACAACTAAATTAAGATAAAGATGTACTTATTGCCTCGATGGCTGATAAAGAGCCCCCGCAGTGGAGTCCAGAGCAAAAAATAACAACAATAAACCCAAAATTCTCTCGCCCCGTCACCTGCTGATAAACCTCTGGCTATGTTCTCTCTCCAGCCTTTTCCTACATTCAGGTTAGAGCTAAGTTCATCATCGCCAGCCTGGGATTCCCTGACCGCGTTACCTCGCAGCTTCACACACGGAATATATATGGCTGCGAGCAGAATTCGCCATGCTAAGAAAAATGGATTTGACATTTTTATCTAAAAAAAAAAAAAAGTTGGTGTAGTTTAGGGGCAGAGCGGAGATAAATGTTTGAGAATCCAAACGGCGGATGAATATGTAACAGGAGAAGAAAAGGCAAAAGACTCTCAGCATTTCTAGTGTATTGTATGCGGAACGCGGAGATAAAGAGGCGACTTGTACCCCTATTATCATACCGGCGATTGTCTGGAGAAGAGGGATTCTATGAAGATGACCCCCTAATATGGCTACTGGATCCTGGTCAGCTGTTATAGTCTGGCCATACACGGCGGCAGTATGATATATGAAGGGCTTGGGTCACCAAAACTGGAGATGTTCTTTAAGGAAATCTACCATCACAATCCATCCTGATAAACCAGGGACATTACTCATAGATGCAGGCACCGGGACTGTGGTATCTGCTTATATTTGTTATCTATGGACTCCTTCCTTCTAAAATCAACATTTACAATCATGCTAATGAGCCAGAAGGGCTCAGGTGGGCATAGAAGGACAGCAAGCAGAGATCTAGACAATCAGAAGGTCAATCCCTTTAAGTTATAGGAAGGAGAGCATTATAACTTGTGGAAACCACTAAAGGGGGTGTTATACAGTTTGGGGGCCACTTAGGTGGGACATTTGGGAGAGGGGTCGGGGCTGAAGAAGTGGTGTGTTCTTTTTTTTTTTTGGATTGAGTATTGCAAAATGTTTTGCTTTTCCTCTGACTGATTCCTAAAACTCGCTGCAATAATTGGTCATTTAACTAAAACCCACAGTGATTTTGGAAAACAAATGTGAAGAGTTTTGGTAGAGCTTCATTACAAACAGGGACAAGCCCCCGGGTGACATCCCACATAGACGTCCATTGCTCGCCTTCTCCTAAGATTTATCTGCCTGTCGCTCAGCCCGCCGCTCGCCTCTCCATCACTCCCAGTCAAGAGAACACTTTCATTTCGTACCTAATTAAACATCACCCTCTGGCTGCATACACTTAACCCACCGCCGTCCCTCCATTATTTATAAGCTGTAGAGAAGGGATCCGAAAAATCCGGGCAAGAGGGCAGAGACAGGAGGAAATGAGGCCCAGGGGGGCGACAGGCCGTACAACAGGGGGCGCTATTGTTTATGGATCAGAAACTTAAAGGGCTTGTCCACTTTCAGGAAATAATTGTGTATTGCAAAGTTATACAATTTTTCTGTATACTTTCTTTATCACTTCCTCGTGTCTTTCAAGATCTCTGCTTGCTTTGCTACTATAGAAAGGTTCTATATTTACTTCCAGCGGATAGAAATCTGTCCATGGTGATGTGATGGACGCGTAGGTGCAGAGAGTAATAGGAGTTTTGTGATAATAACGGCTCGTGTCTGTCCATCACATCACAAATTATATCCACTGGAGGTAAACATAGAAGCTTTCTATAGCAGGACAGCAAGCAGAGATCTAGAAAAAGGGGAGGAAGTGATACAGAAAGTATATTGGAAAATGGTATAACTTTTCCTTACACAAACAATATCAATTATTTGCTGAAAGTGGACAACCCCTTTAACCCCTTAACGCTGAAGCCGCTTTTCACCTTCCTGACACGGCCCATTTTTTAAAATCTGACATGTGTCTATTTAAGTGGTTATAACTTTGGAACGCTTTAACATATCCAGTTGATTTTGAGATTGTTTTTTAGTGACACATTGTACTTCATGTTGGTTGAGAAATTTAATCAATATATTTAGTATTTATTTATGAAATAAATGGAAATTTGGCAAAATTTTTGAAAAAAACAATGTTTTCCAAATTCAAAATTTTCTACTTTTTGAAAAGTTGGGCATATCACTAAAATAACTTGATAACTAACATTTTCCATATGTCTGCTTTAACTTGGCATCATTTTTCAAACATCTTTTCCTTTTTTTAGGATGTTAGGAGGCTTATAACTTTAGGTGCAATTTTTCAGATTTTCATGAAAATCATCAAAACCTACTTTTGGACGGTCAATTTAGTTAGAAGTGACTTTATAAGGCCTACATGACAGGAAACCCCCACAAATGACACCATTTTAGAAACTACACCCCTCAAAATATTCAAAACAACCTTTAGGAATTTTGTTAACCGTATGAGCGTTTCATGAGGGTGGAAGATAAATGAAAGTGAAATTACAGAAATGTAATTTTATCTTACTATAGATTCATTGAACACTAAAATTTGCACCTTAACAATGGGTTAAAAAGGAAAATGCATTTTACAATGTTGAGGGCAATTCCTCCTGAGTATGCAAATACCCATTTTGTCACTGTACCCTGCTGTACGGGCACAGGGGGGCACTTGGAATGGAAAGAGCGTTGTTTCGTTTTTGCAGGGCAAATATGGCTGAAAAAGTTTTCATGTGTCAGGATGCATTTGGAAAGCCATAATGGTACCAAAACAGAGGAAAGCCCCAACAAGAGACACCATTTTGGAAAGTACACCCCTTGGAGAGTTTAGCAAGGTGTAATTTGTGTAGTTGCCCCAACAGTTGTTTGATTCAATTAGGCCCCAAAAGGGAAAAAATGTGAAAATTTTCTCAAAAAAGTCACTTTTACCCCAAATTTTTGAAAGCCAAAAGGGATAAAAAATGAAACAACCCCCAAAATGTGTAAAACTATTTCTCCTAAGCACAGAACTGCGCCACTTTTGCATATAAAATGTTGTATGGGTACACAGTAGGGCTCAGAAGTGAAAGAGGGGCTGTGGCCTTTTAGAAGCCAGATTTGACAATCATCCTTTACATGTGTCAGGATGCATTTGGAGAGCCCTAGTGGTACCAAAACAGAGGGGAACCCCAACAAGTGTCACCATTTTGGAAAGTGCACCCTTTGGAGAATTTAGCAAGGTGTAATATGTGTATGTTCCCCTACAGGTGTTTGCTTCAATTAGGTCCCAAAAAGGAAAAATATGAACATTTTCCCAAAAAAGTCACTTTTACGGCTAATTTTTGTATCCCATAAGGCATTAAAGATAAAACAACCCCAAAAAATGTGTACTAGCATTTCTCCCGAGTATAAAATTGCCCCACACATGCAAATAAAATGTTGTATGGGTACGCAGTGAAGCTCAGAAGGGAAAGAGGGGTGTTGGCCTTTTAGAAGCCAAATTTGACAATCATCCTTTACATGTGTCAGGATGCATTTAGAGAGCCGTAGTGGTACCAAAACAGAGGGGAACCCCAACAAGTGTCACCATTTTGGAAAGCACACCCCTTAGAGAATTTAGCAAGGTGTAATATGTGTATTTGTCCGTAAAGTTGTTTGATTTAATTAGGACTTAAATAGATAAAAGGTGAACATTTTCTTATAAAGGTCATTTTACTCCTAATTTTTTATAGCCACAAGGGATAAAAATATGTAATAACCCCCCAAAATGTGTAAACCTATTTCTCTCGAGTGTAGAAGTACCTCACATGTGTATATAAAATGTTGTATGGGCGCACAGTAAAAGGAAAGGGGGATGTTTGCCTTTTATAAGCCAAATTTGACAGAAATGTTTGACATGCATTTGGAGAACCCTAGTGGTATAAAACAGATAAGAATCCGAAAAGTGACCCTAATCTTTGAATCCACACCCCTTAGAGAATTTTGCAATGTGCAATATATGTATTTGCTCCTACAGGTGAATGATCCAATTAGGCCCTAAACATAAAAAAGGTGAAAATTTTCCTATAAATGTCACTTTACCCCTAATTTTTGTAAGCCACAAGGGATAATATATTAAATAACCCTGAAAAAGGTGTAAAACTATTTCTCCCGAGTGTAGAAGTACCCCACATGTGCATATAAAATGCTTTATGGGCGCACAGTAGAGGAAAAGAGGGATGTTTGTCTTTTAGTGGCCAAATTTGACAGAAATCCTTCACATGTGTCAGGATACATTTGGAGAGCCGTAGTGGTACCAAAACAGAGGAAAACCCGAAAAGTGACCCTAATTGTTGAATGTACACCCCTTGGGGAATTTAGCAAGGTGTAATATGTGGTGTAGGGTAATACACGTGGTGAAATGAGCATTTTGAACATATAGGTGATGTGCAATGGAGTCCAAGATGGAAATTGCAATTATTTCTGGAAAGTTCAGTGCCCGTTATGTGGCGCCCCTTATGAAATAATGGAGGGGTATAGGGAGCAACGGGACATAACAGTTGTTACAATTATTCATTTTACCTAAATGAATTCACAATAGGTTGGGCGTGAATTGTGAATGTGTTGCGTATAAGGAGGTAGATGATACCAAGGGACCAACTAAACTTTTGTCACTCTGGAGGTGTCGCAGGTCTCTTAGTAGTATTTAGTGTCCATCCTTAGTATATAGTGTCCATCCTTACTCCTCTTTTGGAACAGACTCTTTATTGAAGCAGCAGAATTCACCGGGAAAATGCTGTCCTGGCAAAACACAGGAACACCTAAACCAGAGCGACTGGGGCCCCGTCCTTCTTGTCCCAATATTAGTTTCCTAATATCTTCCTCTTGAAAACGGAGAAATGATACGGCAGGACATGCACATCGGAACAGCTCGTAAGAGTTGTACAGCATAATCTGTACAATGTGCACGGCCAGCACTTTTGTACCATATCTTCGTTTTCCGTAGGGAAATTATCGCCAAGTGTTGCTCTTATTCACCCTAGCGAAGCCCATTGTGACGAATATTGCTGCTTTTGGCTGGACCAAATCGACCAGCCAATAGCAGCAAACGTGGACAGAGGGGGGCAACAAAACCCCTCTGGAGCACAAGGCACAATTGGTGGCTGTCAGGAACAGCCGCCACCCTGCCCCGATCACCGTGTCTACAGACATGGTGATCGGAATTACTGACGTCATAAGTAAATTCGCTGCTATTGGCTGGTCTGAATTGATGAGCCAATAGCAGCGATCATGTGGGGGGGACGTAACCCTTCTGGTCCATGGGGCAGGATGGATGGCTGTCAGGAACAGCCGCCATCTTGCCCCGATCACTGTGTCTGAACCGTGTTGGCAAGTCGCTACCCGCCGCACCGTTCTATAACAACGCGCGTTGCACTGTAAAAAAACCTTCATTTTTGTGGGTTTTTAGTTTGTTGAAGCAATTTTATTAACTCTTTACGTGAGGAGGAAAATAAAATCATCAATTCTTGTTTTGGATTTTTAGCATTTTTTTTGGGGGGTGTTCACTGTAGCATAACAATAATATATTATCTTTATTCTACGGATCACTACGATTACGGTGATACCTCATTTATATAGTTTTGTTTATATTTGTCCAATTTTATTGAAGGAAAACTAGAATAGAAAAAATTGCATTTGTTTTAGTATTGCCATTTTTATAGCAGCATAACTATAGTATTTTTTTATTGACGGAGCTGGTTGTGAGCTTATTTTTTGCGTGACAAGTTGTTCTTTTCAGTGGTATCATTTTGGTGCTTGTAACTTTTTCGGATCACTTTTTAGAACATTTTATGTAAAGCAATTTGATGAAAAGTTTTAATTTTTGGCACGTTTTTTGGGTTTTTTTTCTACCACGTTCACCGAGCGGGTCCAATTATGATTAGGATTTATTGTACATATTGTTACGGACGCAGCGATACCAAATAAGTGGGGTTTTTTTGTGATTTAGTGTTTTTTTTATACTTTATTACTTGTGTACATGGAAATGTGGTGTTTGGGGGGACTTTCACTTTCTTTTATTATTTATTTTTATTTAAAAAAAACTTTATTTATGTTTTAACTTTTTTTTACAGTAATTGACATCTTAGCTTGAACAAGTGATCTTCTGATCACTTGTTCAAGCTCTTTTACAGGTTACACAGTGCAATACAGAAGTATTGCACTGTGTAATGTAAGACACTGAGCATGCTGCGCATGCTCAGTGTCTTACAGCCGGGTCCTTCCAGGAGGCACGGACCCGGCACCGGGAGGAAGATCGCGCAGCCCCGGGCACCGGCAGTCCCGGGGCTGCGATCGGAGCTGCGGACCCCCCCGGTAAGCGCCGCGGGGGGGGTCCGATTGACTTAAAATCCTTTTTAAATGCCTCTAACACGCCGCGGTCAGCGCGACCGCGGCGTGTTAGGGGTTAACACCCGCGATCGGAGAAATCTCCGATCGCGGGTGTTAGAGGCGGGTGTAGGCTATAATATGTAGCCGACACCCGCAGCTTCTGGCGCCGGCTCCGTTCAGGAGCCGGCGCCAGAAGCTTGACGTAATAATACTGCATTTTGCGGGAACGCACCTCCCGCCATGCAGTACTATTACGTCAAATGTCGGGAAGGGGTTAACTAAGGATAAGGTCTCCATCTGAACAAGATACATCGTATCGTATCGGGTTAATATTATATGACAGTACAATATAAAATGGCCATTTCAGGCCTATAAAATATATATGGACAGATGAAAACTGTCTAAAACTCTCATTAAAAGGGGAGATTTATCAGAAGTGTCTGAGAGCAAAACTTTGCTAGTTGCTCATAGCAACCAATAGCTTTCATTTTCCCACAGCAGTTTATAAAATGAAAGCTCAGCTCTGATTGGTTTCCATGAGCAACTAGACCACTTTTGCTCTCAGATACTTCGGATAAATCTCCCCCAAAGTTGTTTTCATAATAACCAATCACAGCGAGGGTTTCTTTTAGCGAAAGAGCAAAGATCAAAAATGAAAGCTGCCTTGTGATTAGTTGCTATGGGCCACCGAGACTGGGTATCTTTCCATGTATGCCATTTTGTAACAAAAAAATAGGTTCACACATTAAAATACAGACCTTTAATGGGGCCAATAAAATTTCACACCAAGTAGCAACAATATATATATATATATATGTGTGTGTGTGTGTGTATATATATATATATATATATATATATATATATATATACACATATACATATACGGTGGCCTATTTCATGTATCGAGTAGGTGGACAGCAATCAGATTTGGGTAGAGGGATCCTGATATAGTCTTGTTCATGTTTCCTTAGCTGGTACCCATAGGGTCAATATAATTTAAAGGGGTGGTCCAGGATTAGAAAAACATGGCAGATATCTTCCATAGACAGCGCCATGTATATCCCCATATTGGGTGGGCTATTGCAGGTCAGTGTTAGTCATTCAATATACCTGAGCTGTAATAGAGCCCATAGGCAGATGCCAACATGGGGCACATTTACTTACCCGGTCCTGTCGTGATCCCCGAGGTGCGTTCTCCGACGAGGATGAAGTCTGGCGCGATTCTTCAAGATCCTGCGTCCATTTTCCTGCATGTGTCGCTTCCCCGCTGAAGTCCGTCGGAGTTCTCCTTCTTCTTCCCGGTGTATGTGAGTGGATGTCTTGCGACACAATTTGAATTGTAAATCCCACGTTTAGTCCAAATCAGTCGGGTTGTCCGTCGGCCACGCCTCTAGATTTGTGTCGCATGCAAGATGGCACCAAAATCCGATCGCTTGCGCCAAAAAACCCGCTTAAATGCGGCGCTAATCGGAAATAGTCAGGAAACCCTAAGTAAATATGCCCCATTATGTTTTTTAAACTGGTTTTCCAGGAAGATCTGGAAAATACAGTGGGGGCCGGGACACAGGTTCTTACACGGCTCCCAGTTTTCACATAACCTGGCCAGAAGTCATGGGACCCACTTTGGCCAATGAATGGCAGCCATGGAGCACATGACATCACATCCATTATTGTCCTCAGGATTATGGCGGACATCCTCATATCCTCAATGGCCTAAACGGGTCCTGTAACCACTAAGAAGCCGAAAAACCAGAACTTCCCAAGTGACTTGAGAATCAGGACCCGCTGTAGGGCAGTTACACTTTATTTTTTCTTTTTAAACTACCGCTGCCATCACAGGATTTTCCAGAATTTCTGGAAGGCGGATTTAGGACCTAAATTTACCCAAATTGGGGGAAAAAACATGCCGGTCCTGACACTATGGGGCACATTTACTTACCCGGTCCAGTCGCGATCCAGCGGCGGGTTCTCCGACACTGATTCGGGTCTGCCGGGATTCACTAAGGTCCGTGCGCCCGATGTCCACCAGGTGTCGCTGCTGCGCCGAGGTCCGCCGGAGTTCACCTGCTTTTTTCTGGTGTATGTGAGTGCTGATCTTGCGACACAAATGGCTTTTTAAATTCCGCGGTTTGTCCGAATCCTTCGGGTTGTCCGGTGGCCACGCCCCCCCGATTTCTGTCGCGTGAAAGTCGTCGCGATTGCGCCAAAAATCGGAAATATTCGAGGAAAACCCGACGGATTTGCGGCTGCGGACCCTTAGTAAATGTGCCCCTATGTACAGCTCTATGTCCTGCTATATGGGATTATTATGCTAACATGAGGGTTTGGACGTGGTGGCTGAGGCAAATTTGGAGCAATAACAAGTCTCTGAGGCACATTTACTTACCCATCCCGTTGCGTCCGCCAATCCGGAATGTCCGATGAGGATTCGGAGCTGCCACGATTCACTTACAGCGTGCGCCCGATTTCTTGAATGTGTCGCTTCCCCGCTCAGGTCCGCTGGAGTTCACCATCTTCTTCACGGTGCATGTGAGTGCTGATCTTGCGGCACAATTTGAATTTTAAATTCCGCGGTTTGTCTGAATCAGTCGGGTTGTCCTACGGCCACGCCCCCCCCTTGATTTGTGTCGCGTGAAAGTCGGCGCCGATGGGCCAAAATCCGATTGCGTGCGCCAAAAACCCCTGTGCAATTCAGGGCAAATCGGAAATATTCGGGAAACCCGACGGAAATGCGTCCGACGGGCCCTTAGTAAATGTGCCCCTATATCTATTCTGGGATACGACAGTGGAATAAGAAGTGGTGTAAATACATCTCTGCCATAGTTTCAAAATTGCTTTGTAGACCCCCAAGCATTAATGTGATTTAGAGTTTTGCTAAACCTGTAACAGGGTCCCCATCAATAATATGCCATATATAATATAAAACCCCTTAGATGCCAGGGGCGACCGCTACCTCCACCTTCCTCAGCACCACCAACACTGATATTGTTTGCACCATTGTGCAAGTAACTACAGATCAGTACACATTAGATGTATCAGGTAGTATTCCCCTGGGTGCGGAATGGGTTAATCCAGGTTCTCTGCATCTTATCCCGTTGGAGTGGTCCGTTTTAGCTATTCTCTATAAATCAGCGGCGTCTCTGTGGGATAAAGGCATGACGTCGCACACGGCCCTGCAGGCTGCAATTTTCAATCAGCCACGTCTAAGCCGGAGTGAAAAATAAAACAGCCCAACCCTCCCGGGGGAGCCCGGCACTCAGCTTTGGGGGTCTGACGAGGAGATTGATGCCTCATTTCTTTCTCTGCTGACTGGCGTGTAACAGGCGCCACTTTAATCTCGCGCTGAACATGAAAGCTCAGTGGTGGAATGAAAAGCATGAATCACCTGAATGAAGGTGACAGTAAATCTAGAATTAAGTGGATGTACAAGAAACAAGCAGCCCCCAAGTCCTGGTGACCTACACATATACAGTCTGTAGACCCCTTATCCCTGGATCACAACCAATCAGGGAGCGGTAGATCCTGGGGTGTACGTATAGGGGTGCAGAGGTAGTAGTTGTACCCTTACTCTGGTCCATAAACCCAGCAGTGTGATAAATAGCATATAGGTAGTGGGTTTTTACATTGGAGACCACCACTTTTAGAGGACCTCATCCAGGTCCCATGTAGGATCCAGAAGTGAGTCATTGAGGAACCCCTAAAGAAACAACAATGTGATGTCTATTGAAATCGCTGTTACCTTTGGACGTGTTTCAGTGAGAACTTGAAGAATAAGGTTGTGATGGCTTTGGCAATCGGAGGTTTGAATATGTTTGTCCATTGGGTACATGAGTGATGGGCTGGAGAGGGATGCATAATGTAGGGTGTTTTAATATGGAAGATCAACTCTAGAGTAGTTCACCAAGGCTGTGGAGATATTGGGGCTCATTTACTAAGGGTCCGCAGAGCGCATTTTCGTCGGGTTTCCCGACGGTTTCCATTTTGTGCCGAATTGCCCCGCACGCGATCGAATTTTGCCACTTCGGCGCCGGCTTGCACGCAACAGAAATTGGGGGGCCGGCTGTCGGACAACCCGACGGATTCAGACAACGCGCAGGATTTAACATTTAGCATCGGGAAGAAGAAGGTGAACTCCGGCTGACCTCGGCGCGGAAGCAACGGATGCGGGAAATTGGACGCACGACCTAAGAGAATTGCGGCAGACCCGACCCCACGTCGAGACAACGCACCGCGGGATCACGATGGGTCCGGGTAAGTAAATCTGCCCCATTGTCTTCCTGATAGGAACCAGGGTGAAGGTATGACTGGCCTACAACAGAACTGGAAAATCTTCCAGTGGGCCCAGGTTCTAACCATAAAATGTGTCCCAAAACTCCAACAGAAGACAACAGAACTAAGAAACTACTACAGTCCATGTTCTAGAAGTTGATGGAGAGTAGACCACCAAAGATGGGACATGGGGCAGTTTTGTATGAACAAGAACAAAGCTTATAGAGTAGGCCTGGTTGTTTGAAGGGGGTTCTTGAGGGTTCAGGGTTGCCCCTGAAAGAGGTGGAACATGTCACCTACTGCAAGTGTTTGGAGATCTTTCAAAATATTTGGAAGGTGACACAATTTACGGATGTGACATCCTCCTATTTGTGTCTGATAATGTGATATTTACCAACTTGTAGCATCTTTGGTCTATCATGACATCCACCAGTCTCCGAAGATTTGGAAACGTCCAAATGGTGCCTGAAGGTCCCTCCTTTATTCTGGGCATAACTTGAAATATCCCATAATCAGAGATACTATTATGAAGTCTTTCGCTACTCAAGTCAACCAAGGATGTTACCAATAGCCTAGACCACCAGGGTTTATACTTCATTGCGTATGTAATGACCACCATATATTTCCTGATTCTGACCCTTCATGCCAACCATCATGTAAATATGGGATTACTGCCCCTTTCAAGACAAATATTATCTGATAATCTCCCGAAATCACTTCTCCTTTAAACTCCCATGTAGGAGAAGGACAGAGTAGGTTACGGCGTGTGACCACAGAGCTGTCACCGCTGCAGGACATATCAGCCGAATGTTCTTTTTCCACTGACCTTCACCTTGTGCGGACGTGTTGTGTGCGAGCCTCCTGGCGACAGAGGTTCCTTTCCAGTGACATTTCTCCTACCAGTAGGTCGCACACACGCTGGCTGGTCATGTGGTCACATTCTGCCGCCACTTGATGTCACCTGGATTATGCAGGGTAAAGTCACAGCCTAAAATTCAGTATTTTTACTAAATATCTCGTGGACAGTAAGAAATGTTGTTATTGGACTCACGGTGGTGACATAAATTATAATATTTATATGGCTTTACAGCTATTAGTATTACTCATAGATCCAGGTACCATGACTGTGGTACCTGGATCTTCTTATATATGTTATCCATGGCCTCCCCATTCTAAAATCAACTTTTAAAATGATTAAGAGCCAGAAGGGCTTTTGGGGTGTAACCAGAGCCCCTCTGTGCCATAGCTTCACATGCTGTTACACTGTGAGGGAGAACACACCTCCTTCCCCTGTGTGAGATTACATCAGAGAGGAGTAGAGGGAAGTGTTGGGAGAGCAGATAGGAGGGGGAGGCAGTGTAACAGCCTGTGAATCTAAAGCACGTAGGTCGGACTTAGCCGCTTCTGGCTCATTAGCATAATTTTAAAGGTTGATTTTAGAAGGAAGGAGGCCAATGTTGATTAACAGACCCCCAACAACACCAAATGGGGTATTTTATGGAAAAGTGGAGTTCAGTGAATACCCAAAAGGGTGTCAATTGTGCCCAAAAGACCTTACTGACTGTATTTTACATACAGTATTGGGGGCTTCCTTGTTTTTTTTTAGCAGTTCTGCCAATGGAAGCCCCAATGACCTAAGTCCAGAAGAGACCAGGACCCATTCATAGAGAAAGCCTCCATATCATAGCCAAACCAGATATAAAATTTGAAAGCAGCACCCCATCAAACAACTCGTGCACCTTTTTAAGATTGTTTTTTTATAACTCTGCTTCTATTAATATTGACATATTAAAGTTATTTTTGTGTAATCTGGGTCTTAGTTGTCACTTGTGGGTGCACACCCCCTTTTAAAGGAAACCTACCATTTGATTTGATGCATTATGAAGCAAACATACCTTAAGAATGCTGTAACTACACTGATGCAGAAACATATCTTGTTTAATCCCTGTGCTCAGTGGTTTTGCTGAAAAAACAATTATAACACTTTGATAATGAAGCTCTGTCACTCCTGTGGCTGCTCAGTTCGTCTCCTCTCACATTAGTTAAGGAGAATGATGTAATCACTGTGTTGTGCCTGACAGGCAGAAATAATCAATCGCTGCACCAACCCCCCAGCTGGTGTGTATGAATCATCCAGCTCAGGATGGTTAGTCCTGTCCGGAAAGTTCAGGAAGCTCCGTGCGTAATGTGTATATATAGGCACCCAGCTTTTCCAAGGTCCTGAATGTTATAATCGTTTTTTCAGCAAAACCACTCAGCTTAGGGATTTAACAAGATATGTTTCTGCATTAGTATTGCTACAGCATTTTCAAGGTATGTTTGCTTCATAATGCATCAAATCAAATGGTAGATTTCCTTTAAGATACATACAGATAAGAGTTCCTCCTACAGGATTGGGAATGTTGTAATACTCCATCTCTCCTGTAGAGGCGCTGCAGGGAAATGGAAAATCATTTCTTGTCTTTCTGGGGTTCTGAGCAATGGAGAATAGAAGAGAAGAAGCCACCAATAAAAGAATGAAATCCTTCTTACCTGTCGGATACTGTGACCCAGACCCACGTCCAGAGACTATATACAGCTGAGGCGGCGGGGGATCTATATGGATGGCAGCGTCCGCTGACCTCACACCTCGCTGCTGCCCTTTCCCTGCACAATTTGATTAAGTTAATTATAAATTACTAGGACTCCCCGTGTTCCTGTGGAAATATACTCCCTTACAAACCCATTAATTATCACTTATTTCTGGCTTATCCCTACCTGGAAAATTTAGTGCAAAATCTCCATTGATCCAGGTCATGTCACAATGCAGTTACATTGTTTGGACATCAGACCATCCATCAATGGTCTAATAAAAAGGTTCCCAGCAATATGATTTGTACCCAGCGAAGGTGAGGGTTACCCAAATAATTGCTGATTTTATCCGGGTACACAATTGGTAGACCGGGTCCTCCGGTTTCCTCCCACACTCCTAAACATACTGGTAGGTTGATTAGATCGTGAGCCCCATTGGGGACAGGGACTGATTTGACAAACTCTGTGCAGCGCTGCGTAATCTGTGTGCGCTATATAAATAAAGGGATTATTATATAAAGCCCATTCTTCACATTGATTTTTAAAGGTGCAGGGAAAGTGAACAATAATGGGGGTCATTTACTAAGGCCCCGATTCGCATTCACGTTTTCCCGACGAGTTATCCGAATATTTCTGATTTGCGACAATTTTCCCTGAATTGTCCCGGGATTTTGGCGCACGTGATCGGATTGTGGCGCATCGGCGCCAGCATGCATGCGACGGAAATCGGGGGGGTGTGGCCATAAAAAAACCTGACGGATTCTGAAAAACGGACACATTTTTTTAATAAAAGCGTTGCTAGACACGCGCTTACCTGTACCCAGCGGAGGACGGTGAAGTTCAGTGCATTCGGATGAATTTCAGCGCAGCAGCGACATCTGGTGGACGTCGGAGGAACTGCCTTAGTGAATCCCGGCCGGACACGAATCCTCCGCAGAGAACGCGCCGCTGGATCGCGAATAGACCGGGTAAGTAAATCTGCCCCAATATTGTTTAATAAGTCTTGTTTAAGGGCCAAGCTACTTTATGTCTTTTACAATGGGGCTTATTTACTAAGGGTCCCACGGCCGCATTTTCGTCGGGTTTCCCGACTTTTTGGGGATCGCACAGGGGATTGTGTCACATGCGATTGTATTATGTCGCAATCGCGCCATAAGTATCTACCAACTTGAAGACAACCTTTTACCAACAATGGTGTGACTTAAAGGACCTACACCAGTGATGGGCAACCTTTTGAGCTTGGTGTGTCAAAATTCGCCAAAAATCCGAGCATAACTCGGGTGGTGTGTCACCTTGACAAAAAAACATATTTTTGTGATATTTATAGTTGAAATAACAAATATGTATACTATAACTTCTAGGGTACTTTAACCGTAGGTTGTCTGATTGATCCTACCATGTACTGCCATACAATCAGACAGGTGTGAAATTGCTTAGTAACCTGCAAACTTTCAGTCATGAAAGTTCACAGGTTATAGCGAGGGCGCAGGCGCCGCTGTCCGCATTTCCTCCATGCCCTCTTGAGAAGGTGTGCGGAGCAAAATAATCGCAATGTCTGGCGATTTGCAAGGCGTTGCGATTATTTTAGGGCTTGTACGTCACAAAACTGACACACAAGCCCTGATGACTGTCTTCTATCATACAGTGCACTGACCTTACTCACTGTATGATGGGAGTGGTTGTCCTCCCTCATCCCTGCTCTGGAGCTGGTCAGTGTAGAGGTGGCAGCTGCTGGGACATCACACAAGGCAGCAGCAATGTGGCCTCTGACTGTGTTGCCATCCTCCCCCCACCACAGCTATCAGGAGCTGCAGAGGAGCCTCCTGGGTGTATGGCCGGGTCACCTCTCCTGCTGTGCCCTGTGCTGATACCTGTGCTGACTGGAGACACTAGGCACAGCTCACACATGGGGAGTGGCCGGCCCGGGGGAGGAGGAGGAGGGGGGAGTGCTGGAAGCTCAGTGCAATCTCTCAGCCTCCCGGCTACTGCACCTGATCATGTAGGATGAAACTTAACTCTCGGGCAGCCGCGTGTCAGTGAAAATGGCTACGTGTGTCAGCACTGACACGCGTGTCATAGGTTAGCCATCACTGACCTACACAAAGGTTCTGTAGCACAGAACATAAGAATCAATCATCATTAGGGGCAGTATATTAGTTCACACATGTGCAACTTTACCCCACCGGGGCCTGACCGGTTTGTGGGGGCAGCTAGATTCCCAGGGTTAAGGAGTGTCTGGCCTTGAACACACCCATCAGGGCCAATGGGGAGATGCAAGAAGAGGACAGGGCCCCGATATAGATAAGGGATCCCCCATGGGCACTTCCAGTGTGTATGGTAACAGATCCCCAGATAGGTGGTGAAGGGGAGGCCTACGGTGTTAGTCTTGAAGTAAATAACTCACAGATTCTTAAATGGAACACAGTCCAAAAGGGCAGAAGGTAACAAGCTGGGAAACGGTCCTACCTGCAGGCACACACAAAGCGGTTGATTGGTTGGCTGTGGATCAGGAGTTTATTACTACTTTGTCCCAGTCCAGGGTTAGAGAGCTGTCTAGTAAGAGCCTGTTTGGCTCTGCTGCTTGGGCAGCAATATGACAGTCTCTGTAGTATCAGTACACAGAGATTCAGTGGTTCACATGCTATTCACATGTCTCAAGAGTAAGATCCAGAAATACAGTCAAAGAGAGAATTTATAAACGTTCTGTTCTGGGTGTCAACTAGTCAACTAGTCACCAGCCTGGGATTCTGCGGGAAAGATAATAAATGTTGCTACATAACAAAAACATCTCTTCTTAACCCTTCAGCATTAGAAATATTGTACTGCAGGTGGCAATAGGGCAATAGGTGGCAGCAAAGAAAAACTATTGTGCCAAACTCTAGAGGGGAACTCTAGGATTTAAGAGGGGGAGAGTTGGCCACACTTTCTCCAGCCAATCAGGAGACAAGCTGGAGCTTAATTTAGTGATGACCCGTCCAGCGGGACATTACAAAAGAACAAGGACGCTGCATTACAGTCTTGGGACATGTGGTTCTTTCAACATGTCTCGGATGTTCCTCCATACATCTTTCAATGTACTTGGATACGGTGGCCCAACCTTTTGGATACGGTGGTCCAACCTTTTGGATATGGTGGCCCAACCTTTTGGTTACGGTGGCCCAACCTTTCATCCCTTGTAATCAGGTTGACTTTCTCAGTGAAGAAAAGGTTGATGTTTTGAGTAGATTTGTTCCCAGAGACTTTCAGTAACACTAATATATCCCCAATAAATATTCTTGAAGGACATTTCCATATCTTGCTATCCTCCATGCACCTATGGTCTGGCCGAGATTACAATACATATCTACATTCCAGAAGATCTCGAGGATTGGGAGGAAAGATTGATAGAAATCCGAAAGTACTCGGCTTTCTGTTTCTCTAATCAAAGATGAAAGTGGGAATTTGGGAGCAGCCGCAGGAGGTGTTACAGAACCACAGATATTAGCAGACGGAATCAGGCAACGTACAATGTAATATTCTGCTTATCTGATCGGCCCGTGTTATCTGTCTCTCGCTCCAAGGACTTTCTCTTTCTATTTCTCATAAAACAAATCGGCATCAGGACACGTGATAACTATTTCACTGCCAACGGCTCGACCAGAATCTAGCAGGGGTGTAGGGATAGGCCCCATGGAAGATAAATGGGGGGCAGCAGATTTTGAATTGGGAGTCAGTGAGACTTTTCCCTGTTACATTGTTTCTCTGAGTAACACCCCCAACTCAATATTCTCATAGCGAGACTAATGACCACCTCGCCTTGTACCTGTCACATCCTCCGTCCCTTGGCCTTCATGTCATCTGGCCACCCCTTACTAATTTGGGCTACAGTCTATCAGGATGAGGGAGTGACACAAGAGCTTACAGTCTATGAGGATGAGGGGGTGACACAAGAGCTTACAGTCTATGAGGATGAGGAGGTGACACAAGAGCTTACAGTCTATGAGGATGAGGGGGACACAAGAGCTTACAGTGTATGAGGATGAGGGGGTGACACAAGAGCTTACAGTCTATGAGGATGAGGAGGTGACACAAGAGCTTACAGTCTATGAGGATGAGGGGGTGACACAAGAGCTTACAGTCTATGAGGATGAGGGGGTGACACAAGAGCTTACAGTCTATGAGGATGAGGGGTGACACAAGAGCTTACAGTCTATGAGGATGAGGGGGTGACACAAGAGCTTACAGTCTATGAGGATGAGGGGGTGACACAAGAGCTTACAGTCTATGAGGATGAGGGGGTGACACAAGAGCTTACAGTCTATGAGGATGAGGGGGTGACACAAGAGCTTACAGTCTATGAGGATGAGGGGTGACACAAGAGCTTACAGTCTATGAGGATGAGGGGGTGACACAAGAGCTTACAGTCTATGAGGATGAGCGGGGACACAAGAGCTTACAGTCTATGAGGATGAGGGGTGACACAAGAGCTTACAGTCTATGAGGATGAGGGGGTGACAAAAGAGCTTACAGTCTATGAGGATGAGGGGTGACACAAGAGCTTACAGTCTATGAGGATGAAGGGTGACACAAGAGCTTACAGTCTATGAGGATGAGGGGGTGACACAAGAATTTACAGTCTATGAGGCTGAGGGGTGACACAAGAGCTTACAGTCTATGAGGATGAGGGGGTGACACAAGAGCTTACAGTCTATGAGGATGAAGGGATGACACAAGAGCTTACAGTCTATGAGGATGAGCGGGGACACAAGAGCTTACAGTCTATGAGGATGAGGGGGTGACACAAGAGCTTACAGTCTATGAGGATGAGGGGGTGACACAAGAGCTTACAGTCTATGAGGATGAGGAGGTGACACAAGAGCTTACAGTCTATGAGGATGAGGGGGACACAAGAGCTTACAGTGTATGAGGATGAGGGGGTGACACAAGAGCTTACAGTCTATGAGGATGAGGAGGTGACACAAGAGCTTACAGTCTATGAGGATGAGGGGGTGACACAAGAGCTTACAGTCTATGAGGATGAGGGGGTGACACAAGAGCTTACAGTCTATGAGGATGAGGGGTGACACAAGAGCTTACAGTCTATGAGGATGAGGGGGTGACACAAGAGCTTACAGTCTATGAGGATGAGCGGGGACACAAGAGCTTACAGTCTATGAGGATGAGGGGTGACACAAGAGCTTACAGTCTATGAGGATGAGGGGGTGACACAAGAGCTTACAGTCTATGAGGATGAGGGGTGACACAAGAGCTTACAGTCTTTGAGGATGAAGGGTGACACAAGAGCTTACAGTCTATGAGGATGAGGGGGTGACACAAGAATTTACAGTCTATGAGGCTGAGGGGTGACACAAGAGCTTACAGTCTATGAGGATGAGGGGGTGACACAAGAGCTTACAGTCTATGAGGATGAGGGGGTGACACAAGAGCTTACAGTCTATGAGGATGAGGGGGTGATACAAGAGCTGACAGTCTATGAGGATGAGGGGGTAACAAAAGAGCTTACAGTCTATGAGGATGAGGGGGTGACACAAGAGCTTACAGTTTATGAGGATGAAGGGTGACACAAGAGCTTACAGTCTATGAGGATGAGGGGGTGACACAAGAGCTTACAGTCTATGAGGATGAGGGGGTGACACAAGAGCTTACAGTCTATGAGGATGAAGGGTGACACAAGAGCTTACAGTCTATGAGGATGAGGGGGTGACACAAGAGCTTACAGTCTATGAGGATGAGGGGGTGACACAAGAGCTTACAGTCTATGAGGATGAAGGGTGACACAAGAGCTTACAGTTTATGAGGATGAGGGGGTGACACAAGAGCTGACAGTCTATGAGGATGAAGGGTGACACACGAGCTTACAGTCTATGAGGATGAGGGGGTGACACAAGAGCTTACAGTCTATGAGGATGAGGGGTGACACAAGAGCTTACAGTCTATGAGGATGAAGGGTGACACAAGAGCTTACAGTCTATGAGGATGAGGGGGTGACACAAGAATTTACAGTCTATGAGGATGAGGGGTGACACAAGAGCTTACAGTCTATGAGGATGAGGGGGTGACACAAGAGCTTACAGTCTATGAGGATGAGGGGGTGACACAAGAGCTTACAGTCTATGAGGATGAAGGGTGACACAAGAGCTTACAGTCTATGAGGGGGTGACACAAGAGCTTACAGTCTATGAGGATGAGAGGGTGACACAAGAGCTTACAGTCTATGAGGATGAGGGGGACACAAGAGCTTACAGTGTATGAGGATGAGGGGGTGACACAAGAGCTTACAGTCTATGAGGATGAGGGGGACACAAGAGCTTACAGTCTATGAGGATGAGAGGGTAACATAAGAGCTTATATACAGAATCAATGGGACTGCAGAGAAGTCTGGAGCTTGGTATCTGGTGTTTACCAGATAATCGACAGAAGGAGAACATAGAATGGATTAGTGAGAGTTGACATTTCCTGCAGTTAACGAGGCTTATAGATCTGCCTAAAGAGATGGGTTTTAAGAGCCAGTTTGAATCTTTGGAGGTTGTTATAGTCCGGGGAAGCCCGTTCCAGAGAATTGGTGCAACTCGGGAGAAGTCCTGGAGATGTGCATGAGAGGTTCGAATTAAGTTAGTGGTGAATCTAATATAACTGGCAGATCGAAGAGCACAGGTTGGGAGATTGAGATGAGACTGAGATGAGAGAGGAGAGGTAGTGAGGTGCAGCATTATGCAGAGCTTTGTGGATGAGGGGGATCATTTTAAACTATATTGGCATAGACTGGAGGCATCTGTGTAGCGTTTGGCCTTAAAGACGAGCCTGGCTGCTGCTTAGAGAATAGATTGTAGAGGAGAGAGTTTAGTCAGTGGAATTAGTTGGGAGTTACAGGAGTCTAGTCAACAATTAGCATTTTAGAGGTTTCAATTGTCAGAAATGGTCGGATTCTGGAGATGTTTCTGGGATGTATGCAGCAAGAGCAAACAAAAGATTGAATATATGGTGCAAAGGAGAGGTCGGAGTCCAGCAAAACCACAAGACAGCGGGCCTGCTGCCTCGGTACTATAGTGGTCCAACAGACCAGGATGGAGAGGTCAGGGTTGGGTCGGTTAGTAGATGGCCTGTGACCGGTGGCCGCACTGTTGGTGTTATCAAGTAATGAAGAGTGTCGGAGAGCCTTTTGGGATTGTTAGAGAGAGAGAATATTCGACTAGTGAAATAAACCTGTGAAAGGCAAAGTTGTAGGATCTGAGCATAAACTTGAAGTGTAGAAGGACTGTAGAAGTGCGCCATTTTCTCCACAGACAATCGGCAATCCTGGAGCACTGTCAAAGGAAACAGGTTTGGTCCACGTGTTAAGGTTGCCTGCATCTGTGTTGAAAATTTTGGATAGTGATGCCATGTCATCTAGGACGCTTCTGACAGTATGATTTTAATGGTTAGTGGCCAGGTTAGGACAGGAGGAGATGGGGGACAGTGAAGACTGAAAGGTTTCGGTGAGTTGGTGAGCATCTAATGGCAGCTGGGTTGAGCGATAAGTGGATGGATTCTGAGGAGTTGAAGGATTATTAAAAGTAAAAGAAAGAAGGTTATGGTCTGAAAGTGGAAAGGAAGAATTGCTAAAATTAGATATTGAAGAAATTCCAAGTTGAGGATATTTCCCTCATTATGAGTGTGAGAACCAGAGACATGTGAAAGACTTAGAGAAGTAGTTAGTTATAAGAGCTGAGCGGCAGGTGGGGAAATGGGACGTTAAAGTCTCCCATAATAATGGTTGGAATCTTACAGGATAGAAAGTGAGGGAGCCAAGAGGCGAAGTGGTCAAGGAGCTGGTAGGGGTAACCAGGAGGACGGTATACTACAGCCACATGAAGAATGGATGGAAAAGTCTAAGGGTGTGGACCTCAAAGATGGGAAAGTGAGAGAGGGTGCAGGAAGAATGACCTGCATAGTGCATTGTGGAGAGAGAGGAGTCAGCCTACCCCTCCTCCCTGCCTATTCTCAGGTTAGAAAAGTGTTAGATGCCATAAGACAAAGTAGCGGGGGAGGCAGAGTCATCCTGCTGGATCTGTTTCAGAGATGGCTAGCAGGTCATAGGATCTGGAAGATAGAGGTCTTAAAGAGGACCTGTCACCTAAATTTTTGGCACTAGGAGCTTCTTACTAAAGTAAGTAGCTCCTAGTGCTTGATCAAACGCCGCAGTGTTAGAGTGATAGCTTTACCGGAAACCTCCGGTAACGCTATCTAACACTGCGGCAGGGTACAATGTAATCATCGGACCGCTTGCCTCTTCCCCGGACCTCCCCGCTCGCTCCATAGGCCGGCAGTGACTGCCACGTGGTAGGCGGCAGTCACCACCCCTAACCACGCCCCAACCCCGCCCCCTCATGAATACGTCGGACAGCTTTGCGAGCTGTCCGACAATTGCACTGTACCGCGCCGCAGTGTTAGATAGCTTTACCGGAGGTTTCCGGTAACATTATCACTCTAACACTGCAGCGTTTGTTTAAGCACTAGGAGCTGCTTACTTTAGTAACAGGTGACAGGTCCTCTTTAAATAGGTTCTAGTTTATTTCACACAAAAATAGTCATCCTAACATGTGGGACAACCTCTACCCCCACTGAGCCTCAGGTGAGATTGACATGGTCTACTGTAGGGCAGTACTTGATCACAGTCACCTGGATCCGTATCCAGTTGCCCCTTTTTTCGTAATCCTTAAAGGGACATACTGGTAGGTAATTATGGAATCAGATCTCCCACATAAGAGGACGAGGACTGTTGTAACCTTTTCACACTCTTGGCTGACATCATATACTTAGAGTCCCCGACCCCATATCTATCTGGCTGAGGATACTCCTGGATCTGACTACAGGTGGCAGAAGGAAGGTGTCAAGTATTGGGAGCCCCTAATAAGCCCCCATTTAGGGCAAGACATCTCATGTTGTGACATGCTCTTTATCCACACCTACTTTTGATTATTCCTACTGGGACCTACTGTTGTTGATAGGGGATCATCAGGACCAGTTACAATAGGCAAAGTTTCCAGTCATAGTGGCAGCGACACAGGGCTGTGGTTACGAATTGAGGCATGGCAGGGATTAATATGAGTCTTTGGTAAACTGGGGCACAATAAGCCCTGACACTATTGTCCTATAGTGCTCTCTGGTGACATTTTCTCCTAGTAACCTCACAAATACTTCCTGAACTTCCGTTCACTTTCCATTTTCCATGTCTCGTTCTTTCTTCTTTACATCCATTTACAATCTTTGCAATAGGAAAGGTGAAGCCACCCAGATCCAAGTTATACATAGGACCTGCTGCCATAGATGGAGAATCATTAGGATTGATAGCAAACAAAACATTTGAGGCCCAACCAGTTTCAGCCAACCAGTGGTTGGAACTTCCACCAGACACTTATCCCATATCTCTTGTGTAATGTCGGTGGGAAATTATGATTCAAGGATTCCTTGTATTTGGACATATGGAAGTCAGTTGTATAGGAATAACACGAATCTCAATAGGGTACATGTGGCTTTGGGCAACTTTGCCCTTATTCTAAAGTTGAATAGCTAATAATGTAATTATCTTATGTCTGACCTACCCGCTAATGCATCCGAATGTCCACATCAGTTCTGTAACCAATTCTCCATATTATTACAATCAACGCCCTCTAGATGTGCCATAATGGGGCACATTTACTAAGAGTCTGTCGGACGCATTTCCATCAGGTTTCACGTTTTTTTTTTCGATTTTCCCTGAATTTCCCCTGGGTTTTTGACGCACGGGAACAGATTGGGGGTCATTTACTAAGGACCCAATTCGCGTTTTCCCGACGTGTCACCCGAATATTTTCCGATTTGCGACGATTTTCCCTGAATTGCCCCGGGTTTTTGGCGCACGCAATCGGATTGTGTCGCATCGGCGCCAGCATGCACGGAAATCGGGGCGTGGCCGAACGAAAACCCGACAGATTCGGAAAAAACGCCGCATTTAAAAAAAAAAAAAGTGCCGCTGGACTCGCGCTTAACTTCACTCGGTCCGGCTTGGTGAAGATCAGTGCATTCTGGGGAACTTCAGTGCGGCAGCGACACCTGGTGGACGTCGGAGGAACTACCTTAGTGAATCCCGGCCGGACCCGAATTCACCACAGAGAACGGGCCGCTGGATCGCGAATGGACCGGGTAAGTAAATTTTCCCCATTGTGTCTCATCGGCACCGGCTTTCATTCGACGCAAATCAGGGAAGTGGACTTCGGACAACCCAACTGATTCGGACAAACTGCGGAATATAAAAACCAAATTGTGTCGCAAGATCAAGCACTTACATGCACCGGGAAGAAGAAGGTGAACTCCATCGGACCTGAGCAGGGAAGCGACACATGCAGAAAATTGGACGCACGATCTTAGTGAATCACGTCAGCTCCGATTCCTCGTCGGACATTCCGGATCGGCGGCGTCAACGGGACGGGTAAGTAAATGTGCCCCTATGTTGGGCATTGTCTACTGTCATGATAGTCTTCCTACAAGCCACCAATGCCATTTTCGTAGATAGGGTGAAGGAACCTTATGGAGTGGAAGGTTAATTGTGGTTGAGCCTTATTTATATTCCGCTAGTGACCTTCTTACATGGAGAACAATGAACATTTTAGACTTTAAGTGAATCGACAACTTGTGTTCTTCTATATATATCGTCTTGGTCGATGGACTTTCCATCACGAGAGGTCTCTGCTCCTTCCAGGTTAATAATATATCAGTTCTCACGATAGATTGATTGATCTGTTTACTCCTGATATTGATGATATGGAACCCATCGTTGTAGAACTCACATCCCTCTGGAGATGACCGGCCTTTTGAAAGACAAGACTTGTTCCATGTTCTGATTTGTGCGTAAACCCCCTGTCGTCTCCTTAAATTAAGAAAACCTGGTAGACACATAATTGAGAATCAATAAGATAAAAGAGGAGTAAAAAGAGAAAAAGAAGAACATCTCCCACCGAGAGTGGCAGAGTAATAGATTATAGGAATCGATCAAGAGCCTCCGACTTGCAGTCCTTACCTCTCGCTGGGCCTTTGATGATAATCTGTGCAACCTACAGAAAAGGCTGAGGAGAAAGCACCTGCTTACGTGAAATACATTCATATCTCAAGGTTGGATTATTTGCGCGGTTGATAAATGAGGTTCTTGTGGCGGAGAAAAAAGCAGACATTTTAGAGAAGATTATTTTCACCCCCCTCCTCGGAGAGATGAAAGGAGACACTAGAATCCTAAAGACCAGAAGATATTTCTATAGTCTCTTCCTATCATTGTCTTCTCCCGGGCCGGTCAGTCCTTAGGACATCTTATCATCGGCTGCCATCACAATTCATAGGGGATGTAATGTATTGTCCCTAGAAAGATGTGCAATCATAGTTCTATGCATGTTGTTAGTAGCAGCAGTACTGTGACATATAGGGGCAGATTTACTTACCCGGTCCATTCGCGATCCAGCGGCGCCTTCTCTGCGGTGGATTCGGGTCCGGTCGGGATTCACTAAGGTAGTTCCTCCGACGTCCACCAGGTGGCGCTGCTGTGCTGAAGTTCCCCGAGGCCCGCCGGAATGCACTGAAGTTCACCGACCTATTCCTGGTGAAGGTAAGCGCGAGTCCCGCGACACTTTTTTTTTTTTAAATGCGGTGGTTTTTCCGAATCCGTCGGGTTTTCGTTCGGCCACGCCCCCCGATTTCCGTCGCTTGCATACCAGCGCCGATGCGCCACAATCCGATCGCGTGCGCCAAGATGCCGGGGCAATACAGGGAAAATCGGCGCAAATCGGAAATATTCGGGTAACACGTCGGGAAAACACGAATCGGGCCCTTAGTAAATGACCCCCATAGATTCATAATCCAGGATTGTACTGGAGGGATGTCCTCATACTACTGTGCAGCCAGTGTTAAGTTATTGTTCCTGAAGAGCAGTGTGTAATTATGCCTATATGTATTTTGTTAGTAGCAGCAGGGCTATGAAATATGGATTTATATTCCAGGACCGTAGTGCACTAGGGAGTGTTCTCACACTGCTGTTCTCTGTGCTCTCTGCAGCCAATGTTAGGTGCTATCCCTGGAGAGATGTATAGTCATACACGGGGAGTTCTGCTGTGTTCTGTGTGCTGAAAAGATGTGTTGCTAGTAGCAGCAGGACTTTGAAATATGGATTTATATTCCAAGATTGTAGTGCACAGAGGATGGGGTGTCCTCCCACTGCTGTGTTCTGTGCTCTCTGTAGCCAGTGTTAGGTGCTATCCCTCGAGAGATGTGTAATCATACCTTTATCTGTGTAGTGAGTAGCAGCAGGACTGTGACATATGGATTTATATTCCAGGATTGTAATGCACTTGGGAGCAGGTGTCCTCACACTGCTGTGTACTGTGCTCTCTGCAGCCAGTGTTAGTTTCTGTCCCTGGAAAGATGTATAATCATACGTTCATGTGTGTTGTTAGTAGCAGCAGGACTTTAAAATATGGATTTGTATTCGAGGATTTACTGCACTTGGGAGCAGGTGTCCTTACACTACTGTGTTCTGTGCTCTCTGCAGCCAGTATTCAGTTCTGTCACTGGAGAGATGTGTAATCTTACCTTTATGTGTGTTGTTAGTAGCAGCAGGACTGTGAAATATGGATTTATATTCCAAGATTGTAGTGCACAGAGGATGGGGTGTCCTCCCACTGTTGTGTTCTGTGCTCTTTGCAGCCAGTGTTAGGTACTATCCCTGGAGAGATGTGTAATTATACCTTTATGTGTGTTGTTAGTTGCAACAGGACTGCGAAATATGGATTTATAATCCAGGATTGTAGTGCACTGGGAAGGGGGTGTCCTCTCACTGCTGTGTTCTGTGCTCTCTGCAGCCAGTGTTGTCCCTGGAGAGATGTCTAATTACACATAGATGTGTGCTGTTAGTAGCAGCAGGACTGTGAAATATGGATTTATATGCCAGGATTGTAGTGCAATGGGGAGGGGAGCAAGCAGGGGCGTAACTTGAGGGGGTGCAGAGGTTGCGGTCGCACCCGGGCCCAAGAGGTTTAGGGGGACCTTATGGTGTCACTTTCCCATATGAGAAGACTATTACTATAAACCATACATTATAGTCGGGCCCCTGGCACAGACTTTGCACTGGGGCCCATCAGCTTCTAGTTACGCCACGGGAAGCAAGACATGATTGTATCATATACTCACCCTAGAAAATACTAACCATAAAAATACAATCCATGTGGCAACCCAGGTCTCACCAGGACCTCATCAGGACCTCACCAGACACCGGAGGTCTTGGACCAGGGGCCACTACTGAGCTCTACCCCTTGCAGCTACATTACTGCTTCCACTGAGGGACATACATGATATATTGCTACACAATTGCCCCATGAGATTCTAAGATTTGGGACGGCCTAAATAAGAACTGGAAAGGCAAAGAAACCAGGTCTCCGAGGACCATAGAAAAGAATGTGCCTATGATGAAAAGACAATGGGGCAGATTTACTCACCCGGCCCATTCGCGATCCAGCGGCGCGTTCTCTGAGCTGGATTCGGGTCAGGCTGGGATTCATTAATGTAGTTCCTCCACCGTCCACCAGGTGGCGCTGCTGCGCTGAAGAGCATCGGAACGCACTGGAATACACCGAGCCGGGCTGAGTGAAGGTAAGCGCGAGTCCAGCGACACTTTTTTTTTTAAATGCGGCGGTTTTTCCGAATCCGTCGGGTTTTCATTCGGCCACGCCCCCCCCCCGATTTCCATCGCGTGCATGCTGGCGCTGATGCGTCACAATCCGATCGCGTGCGCCAAAATCCTGGGGCAATTCAGGGGAAATTGCCGCAAATCGGAAATATTCGGGTAATACGTTGGGAAAACGGGAATCGGGCCCTTAGTAAATGACCCCGAATGGGGCTCATTTACTAAGGCTCTGCGGACCGCACTATCATCGAATATTTTGACGATTTCTGATTTGCGCTGCATTTAGCAGGGATTTTTGGCACACGCTATCGGATTTTGGCGCATCGGTGCTGGCTTTCATTCAACACAAATTGGGGGGGTGGGCCATCGGACGATATGACTGATTCGGACTGAGCGCGGAATTTAACATTTAAATTGTGTCGCAAGACAATGCACTTACAAGCACCGGGAAGAAGAAGGTGAAGTCCGGCGGACCTGAGCGGGGAAGCGACACATGCAGGAAATCGGGCGCATGATGTAAGTGAATCGCAGTAGAGTACATTCTCGTCGGAAAACGCACAGCAGGGAACGCACAGGGACGGTTTAGTAAATGTGCCCCAATATAACAACCCCTGCCTAAACACCAGCAAACTGATTACATGCACATATAAAGCATAAAAATCCATTAAAACTTGTATCCAAATTCCCAATATTTTGACTCCCACTCATGACGTCAAGGTGTGATTCACGTCTGACCCCCGAGCAGCAAACCGAGCAGCGACTGCTTATTCTTTCCCTAATGCATCGGCAAAGGTGAAAATGAAACTCGCTAAAAATCACAAAAGCTTTAAAAATTTCTCTCCAAGTAAAATTTTTTTTTTAATTATCACTTGGAGCATCTTCAGTAACTGCGAGGGAAGTCGCGAGACATATTCAATAAGAGCGGAAAGCACTTAGCAAGTCTAGTCCGGTTAATATGAAGTCCTCCCGCATCCTCCGTTCTCCGGCATCGTTTTGATCTAGGTTTTTGGAAAGAAAAAAAATATAAAAAAATAAAAAAAAATTTTAAATGGAAAGCTGATGTGAAAAAGGGATAATTTGATTTGAAATCAACTTTTAAAGGAAATAGCAGATCATAGCGCGGCGGAGCGCGAGCGGGTCAGACCTTGAAGCTGGAGGCTAAGCAGCTCAGTGGTAATAATATCAGCTTTTCATAAAGAGCATTATATACAGTGAATGCCTTCCCAGCATGCATTGCGGGGGGATAATATAACAATCATCCGAACCAATTCTCTGCCGGTCGTGATACCGTGAACTTTTAGAGAGGTTAAAGGATAACTCCTAAAGGCTCTAACTCTACACTTCCCATTCCCTCACTTCGAAAATTGAATTATTACAATTTTACTTATATGTATAGACTGATCTCCCTATAGCGCACCCCCATGTAACTGTGCGGGTCCCTGGAGACCAGAGGGGCCCCACATAGTGGTAGGTTACAAGTTCACGCTGTTTCGAGGAACCAAGGAGGAGATTAGGGTTCCGCAGGGTTCAACCAAGTTTGGGTTCAGCTTTTGGGCTCACCCCCCCCGGTAGGACCTGTGATCGGTGCTGGCACCAATAGCAGGAGTTAACCCTTTAAAACCAATGGCATCATAGGGCGCGATGATCCTAGGGAAAATGGTGGTGTGCACATGAATTTTTAGGGTAACACCTGCAAAGGGGGTGAGCGTTCAGGTTCAGCCATCCCAAACCTGAACGGATCCTCTTATCCCCTATGCAAAAATATACTTGTGTCCCTACTTACTCAGGTTGGGTTAATTAGTTGTCAATTGAAGAATATTGCTTGTATTTACAGGGTGGTTCTGATTTTCAAAAATTTGACAGGATAGTTGATCCAGACCGGCAAGGATCCAATACTAATAAGATGCTTCCATAAGTGGTGAAGTCACATCACAGGACAGGAGTCATGTGGACTGTCTACATCTCAGTCCCATTGAAGTGAACGTAGACTATCTACAATACCAAGCATAGCCAGGATACAATGTATGGCACTGTGCTTGGTAAGATGTAAAAGGATCATTTAAGGTCTACAGGTTCCAATATTCCCCTTTAAAACCAGCTCATAGTAATAGATATATAGTAAAACCTCCGCAGAAAAGCATCCAATTATGAGAAGACCACGCCATTATGAGCCATTGTCATGCCAAGTTCAACGCTGGACTACTATACAATGGAGCCAGTAGGGAAAGCATTCATGCCAATGACCCTACATAAGGGTTGGGATACTGTAAACCCCATCCCAACAGTCTGTCTGAAGCAGCCATGTTGGTGAATGAAAATGAAAAGGGGGGACATGCTGAGAACACGAGGACCATGTTAAAATTTATACGAAATACATGACAACTATAGTTAGGCGGCCTGGTATAAGCAACTATAACCATCTTAGCGGCCTGGTATGAGTGCCAACTATAGCTATCTCTGTGGCCCAGTATGGGTGCCAACTATAACTTTCTTTGTGGCCTGGTGTTGGTGCCAACTATAGTTATCTCTGTCGGCTGGTATCGGTGCCAACAAAAATGATCTCTGTGGCCTGGTATGGGTGCCAACCATAGTCATCTCTGTGGGCTGGTATGGGTGCCACACATAATAATCTCTGTGGGCTGGTGTGGGTGCAAACTATAACTGTCTCTGTGGGCTGGTATGAGTGCCAACTATAGGTATCTCTGTGGGCTGGTATAGGTACCAACTAAAGTTATCTCTGTGGGCAGGTATGGGTGCCAACTATAACTATTTCTGTGGGCTGGTATGGGTACCAACTATAACTATATATGTGGGCTGGAGGCCCGTGGTGTTAGCAGCTGGCCAGGAATCACAAAGGACAACTCACAGTTTCTTTAATGGCAAAGTCCCAAAACAGCAGCAGGTAACAGGCTGTAGAATGGTCCCTCCTGCTGGAACACCCAAAGCAGTGGGTTGGTTGGCTGTGGAACTGGAACCTGGCAAGTACCTCAGCCCTAGACCAGTGATTAATGGGCTGGCTAGTAGTAACCAAATTGTCTCTGCTGCGTGGTGGCAGTCAATGTGGAATGTGAGTTAATTACTTCACAATATCCATCTCCAGTGTAATCCCTGGCTGCCGTTGACACCATGGGCCTCCCCTCCACCATTTTCCCAGGGAGCCATTACCAGATACATAAAGTGGGATTGCCCCATGGGGATCAACTCCTCCTCTTCTTGCATCCCCTCGTTGGCCCTAACGAGCGAAGATGAGGCCTGTTCACCTGGACCATGCCAACGTGACCCAACCTGGCGCTAGACAGGTACCAGGGAATCCAGCTGTCCCCACACTGCAGTCAGGCTCTGGTGGGGTAAACCTGCAATAACGCTGTTCTTCTAAAGTTGATGAACCTGTCCATGTACCCACCAAATAAGAGAGAACACATAAGTCCCTCTTTCTGGGTACCTGTCTGGCTCAGTGATACATACATATGTTCCTACCCCCTCTCGATTTTTCATTGGAAGACCTAACCTGGTACCTGAGCCGTGTACGAAGAGGTTACTCATCCCTCCATGCCCCGTGCATGCTCTGCCCTCCAGTGTTCCTTCCATGCGTCAGCTTCTTCGTATTCCCTTTTTTCGCTTGTTTTTGTGTCCACTTTCCCTTCATCATTCTTTTTCCCTGTAGAACGGCGTGAAAATTGGTGTGAAATCGAAAAAAAAATGTGTTTTGTGAAGACTGATTTCCCTTTAGGAACTAGTGAAATGATGCTGGTTTAACCACTTGTTCCCTGGGCTGGGAATCCACTTGTTAACAAATCCTTTAGCCTTCGTTCATTTAGTTGTGTGTCCAATTCCTCCCTGAGGATCCCTTGTATTTCTATCATATTGTCACCCGCTCTCTGCTTCTTATTGTCAGCCCCCGCTCTGCCTACTACCTCCATCTCGCGCCTTCTTCTTCTGTCATGAAGCAGAATTGACGTTCTGGTCATATTCAATTCATCTGAGCTGGTCAAAAGTGGCATTACACCATGCCGAATAGTTGGCATTGTCTCCAACCTTCTCCAACCTTGCTAAATTTCTTCACCCATTAGTTACTCTTCATCCATAATTCCAAAGACCGGATCAGAGCCCCCTCGGCGGTGCACAAGGTGCAGTGTAATTGACGTACAACCTCCGGGCCCGGCGCCGGTTGTGCTTTACGGGGGCAGTTATCCTTTTCCAGTCACTCTGGGGGGATCTGGATTAGCCTCTTCGAAGCTGGAAGCAGTAATGTAACGTATGGCGGTCTGTAAGGAGCGTGGATGATTTATAGGCCTGGCTGTGGCCCTGAATTTTTCATACCCGTCCATTCTCGCCGATATGATGTATAGTTTATTCTCATTTACATCCCATTTGTAAGCATGAAATATCTCATATTGAATTGGTTTTCTGCAATATTCTTCATACTAATGACACGGGGGACACTTATCGGCGCACTTATACACTTCTCCCTAAAGACTTGGTAATGCTCCTGTCTGCGGCTCGCCATGGTCGACTCTGTTTTACTTAACTAAACGTAAAGATGCAGTTTATCATTGGAATGAGGAGCGTTACTAAGGGGCTATTATTAGCTGTAGCTAGCGCCTGTCCCCTGGGGAGAGGAGTCAGTGTGGGACTCATGTAGGACTAAATTTGTCCCCTCCTCCAATGCAGAAAGTAATACAATTTACAATAATGCTGCTATATCATACATATATGAAATACCGCCATAACATAGTACTGCTATATTGTACTGGGTAAAACTCCTAAAGACTAGACTAGAAATAGGTCTTCACTACCCTGGATCACCCTTGGCTACACAATAAGCCTTCATTTTCCCATCAATCTTATGTTGGTGAACTATTCTTAGGAGATGTCTTTAATATAAGATTGGTGGGGATCCAACATGAAGTGCCCACACGTGGTAAGAAACTCACGTCTTATATATACAGGCAGTCCCCGGGTTACATACAAGATCAGTTCTGTAGGTTTATTCTTAAGTTGAATTTGTATGTAAGTCGGAACTGTATATTTTATCATTGTAATCCCAGCCAGAACTTTTTTGGTCTCTGTGACAATTGGATTTTAAAAATGTTGGATTGTCATAAGAACCAGGATTAACACTAAAGCTTCATTACAGACTCCTGTGATAACTGTTACAGCTGATCATTGTAGCCTAGGACTAAAGTACAATAAATTACCAATATCCAGAGGTCCGTTTGTAACTAGGGGTCGTATGTAACTCGAGGGTTCTTAAGTAGGGGACCTCCTGTATATCCATTTCATGGTAGCAGTCATTGTTGTAACTTATAGGAGTTGTAAGAAGTTTGATTGAGAGATAACAATGTGAATTCTTGGGGTCCAACATGATCAAAGAATCAGCAGAATTTACAGATTATAGCGCTCGGGTATCCTACTCATAGAATTGGTGTGCCATGCTGGGCAATTTTCAAAACTTGTTTTTCTTAGTGAGAATGGGACTCCCAAAATTGGTTGGGGTCACAACAGACAGTCCCCCAACTATACCGTGGATAACAATCAAACTGCTGGGAACCAATTCCAAGTTTAATCTATTGTCTGTAATAGTTGTCTTCTAGTATGGAGAAGAAAAGTTTCATGGCTCCATAAGCCTCCTGGGACCATAACACGATATCTCTTCAATCTATGTCTGGAAATCAAAAGCACTGAACAAACTTAGGCCCTCCATTAAGGTCCCAAGTTTTACCAGGTCTTATTTGGTTCTCCGCCCTGTAGGATAAGGTCATTGATGGAAGATCCATGGCCATGGTTTAGCTTCAAGCTGCCTGAATTTATAGAAACAAGTGAAGAACATATAAACCCTATTGAGATGTTGTCCATGTTTGCTCTGCTGTCCTACATACAGTACTCTTCATAAGGACTTGAAGTCTAAACTTGTCTAGCTCGGGACACTAAAGCGCAGGTGGATTAGACTCTTCCCTTAGAACATACAAACCCTGTTGAGATGTTGTCCATGTCCACACTACACTACGTACAATGCTCTTCATAAGGACCTTGAGTGGAAATCTTGTCTATGAAGATTGAGACACAAAAGCGCAGGTGGATGAGACTCTGGCCTATATGAGAGGTCACTTTCTCTAGAAAGAAGCCATGACCGCGCTCTCCCACCATGAATACTACACAGTCCGCCAGCTCCTAATAGGTCTCCCGGAGAGACAGAACTATTTATGTAGCGGCTAGACAGGATACGGATAGAAAGGCGAGCAGCCATGTAAACAGAAAGAGATGATAGCGGAAAATGACACTGAGCCACCGCCCCCCCCCCCCCCCATCCTTCGGAGGAAGCTATCATTTAATTATAGAAGCCCATTATGCTGTAGGATTTGCCTTATAGGCTTATCAATGCTCACATTACTATAGATAAGCTACTACATAGTCAGAGACATGGATATTCATGCACTAAAACAGCAATCAGAAGGACAAGAGAAGCTGCAAGCCGGTCCCGGTAAGTTAATCCATCGACGCAAACCCAAATCCAATTCTCTGCTCGCTTACTGCTCCGCGTCCTGTTGGGGATAACTGTAATCCTGTTACACTTCTTTTCTGAGATGTATCTCATTTATACTGTAGTTCCAGGGGGTTGGATGACAACAAAAGCATTCTGGGTAGGCTAAAAACTTGCTAAATAACTATCGGTACTATGTATAAATTTGTGTGAAAGTATATTGGGCTACTTTTTTTTCAAAAACAGCCCCACACCTGTCCACAGGTCATGTGATATTGCGGCTCAGTTCTATATATGTCCAAGGAGCTAAACTGCAATACCAGAAACAACCTACTGACCGGAGTGGCTCGGTTTCTTCACTGTGCTGTTGTCTAAAATTAGGGGGCGTGATGGGTGTCCTGGATTAGGAGGATTGTCCGATGGCAACACCCCTAAATAGTGTCACATAGCTGCACCAAAAAAGGGTCGCGTGCACCACAAACCAAGCGCACCTACTTCTTAAATATCTGTGCAAGCCGTTTTAACCCCCCCCCAAAAAAGGTGCACAAAAGTAAACAGGGCGACCCTTAGTAAATGAGACCCAATGTAGGGCGTTGTGTGATCTCTTCAAATGGCCGATCGGGTGGGTTGTTGGACTCCCAATGATCTGGTATTGGTGACCTATCCTAAGGAAAGGTCATCCATATATTACTCCCAGAATATACATATTTCATAAAACCATTCACTATGAGGGTTATGTTGTATTGGCTATCAGTGTGGGGACATATAGGAATCATTCATCATATTAGCACTATATGGCAAATACTATATATCAGACAATCTATTATGAGTGTTGTCAAGGGGCAGTTATATGTTCTGCATAGCGACCAATCACAGAGCAGCTTTCATTTTGAATCTAGCTCTTGAAAAATATAAGCTATACTCTGATTGGTTACTTAGGGCCACAAGACATTTCAGCTTTATAGACATTTCTTCTACATGTTCTGCTCGAATTTCCGGTTTTTAATCCATTTTATGATCCAGTGTTGGTTGAACATGTGTCTAAGCCTAGAAGGACAAGTTGCCGGTCTAAGATAATGCGAAAAATGATATTAAATTTTGAAGGTGACATTTGCGTACATTGCAATGAGATTTTGGTCTTATTTTTGGCTACACTCCACAGAGCGGCGTATATCAATATTCGCTGAACTCCTGCGCCATTACTAATGAACTAATCTGATCCAAAGCCCCTCAAGGTTTTCTGCTTAACACCAATTAATTGCAGCCGAGATATTATAATCCCCTCCGTATTTTACCGCTTGTCAAATTTAGGCATTATTATAGCGCGATCGCTTACGTTTCAGGATCAATCCTACGGAAAGCCGCTGCGCATTCATGAACTTTATTGAAGAGTTAAGACCGATGTTGACTTTACATCTCAGATCTTATAATTATTTTATTGACTTTTCTCTGGATATCCTAATTATGTGATGAAGAGTCTTGAGCTAAAAATTTCCAAAAAAATCAAACAGCCTGCCATAGCGAGCACAGTGCCGCTCTTTAATATGTGGCTGTATTTGGTACTGCAGTTCAGTCTAAGGCAGGACTCATAGGGGGTCATTTACTAAGGGCCCGATTCGCGTTTTCCCGGCGTGTTACCCGCATATTTCCGATTTGCGCCGATTTTCCCTGTATTGTCCTGGGATTTTGGCGCACGCGATCGGATTTTGGTGCATCGGCGTTGGCATGCACGCAACGGAAATTAGGGGGCATGGCCAAACAAGAACCCGACGGATTCGGGAAAACCGCCGCATTTAAAAAAAAAAAAGTGTCGCGGGACTCGTGCTTACCTACAGGAATAGGCCGGTGGACTTCAGTGCATTTCGGCGGGCCTCGGGGAACTTCAGCGCAGCAGCGCCACCTGGTGGACGTCGGAGGAACTACCTTAGTGAATAGCTGGAAGACCCGAATCCACGGCAGAGAACGTGCCGCTGGATCGCGAATGGGCGGGGTAAGTAAATCTGCCCCATAGACATTGCCATGTCAGTCGTGTATTTGGGACTGCAAAAAAGTGACCCACCGAATTTGTTCTCTTGAAGGTCCAGACCATTGATACGATAATCTCAGGGGTGGCGAACCTATAGCCCTTTCTGTGGCCAAACACAGTGTTTGCCAGACAGGACTCAAGGTTTCCTCCTGCGGTCCAATACAGCCCAGGACGTGACATGCTCAGCGCCATTTTAAAGCGACATCCTTAGCTGCCAGGGCTTCAGGAGGAACGAGAACGTGTGGATAGAAACAGATTATTGTTGGGGTTCCTGCTCTGGGAACCCTGATTCTTCCTCTTCAGGGGACCCTGCAGTGAAGTTGCAATCCAAATGTCTCCATCATCTCTTTATTGTATTGTGATCTCAGGACGCCAATACGATTGAAACCTGTGATACAACAGCGATCAATAAGTTACTACTTAAATTGTTATGTTGGCACTGTGCTACATATAAGTGGACACTCTGGGGCACATTTACTTAGCCGTCCCGTCACGATCCCTGAGGTGCGTTGTCCGATGAGGATACGGAGCTGCCTCGATTCACTAAGATCGTGCGTCCAATTTCCTGCATGTGTCCCTACTGCGCCGAGGTCCACTGGAGTTCACCTTCTTCTTCCCGGTGCATGTAAGTGCTTGGCTTGCGACACAATTTTGAATGTTAAATCCTGCGCGTCGTCCGAAACCGTCGGATCGTTCGACGGCACTCCCCCCGATTTGTGTCGTGTGAAAGCCAGCGCCGATGCGGCAAAATCTGATCGCGTGCGTCAAAAAACGCTTCTAAATACGGCGCACTTCGGAAATCGTTATATTCCGACGATAGTGCGGTCCATGGACCCTTAGTAAATGAGCCCCTCTATCTCCAAGAAGTTCACCATCACTGGGCTGTTTTAAAGGGGATTTCCTAATAAGCTGAAGATAAATAATAATTGTCTGAATAAATAGGTATTTGTCGGGTCCATTGCTTGGACATCCAGAGGTTACATTACATTGTGATGTTATCAGGAATGAATAGTTGATGAAGCTTCTGTGTGATGGCGATGACCTCTCCTTGTTTTGTGCTCTCGCCATTGAAGCCTGTGATGTATCGAGCTGTTGTTGGTATCGGGCCGCTCTTTGCTTCCCCCGGGGGCTCCAGAACCCCAAGTGGGCGGATGAGTTTGTGCTAATGAGGTGTATCTAGCTTGCAAATCACCCAATCAAACCTAAAAATCATGTCTGTGTATTCTCATCTCATCTAAGAGCTCTGCCGCTTCCAATTATCTCTGACAATTCTACGGAAAGTAACTATTTAGAGCGCAGAACTTATTAGATGTATGTAAACAGCGTCGCGACGCGTTCGGCAAAATGATCGAACTTTTGGTAGCTAGAAATTCAGTCAGTCGCTTTTAGGCCTAGATCAGGGGGACAACTTGCCAGATTTTTGTATGACTAGCTTCAGTCCACCATTAAATAAACAGTCACCAAATAAGACAAGACTCGACCAATACCGACCCACATCGGATCTTCTAATGCGTAGAAACTCTGGTCTACACAACCTTAATGATGGACCCAAGCTGCACCTCCTAAATAAATACCAAAACTAGACCACAGTCCCGCTGCTCTATTACATGCTGCCTGCAGATAGGACACTATGTACAATCTATTCAGCTCCTCTTGATCTATAACATGCTGCCTGCAGATAGGACACTATATACAATCTGCTCAGCTCCTCCTGCTCTATAACATACTGCCTGCAGATAGGACACTATGTACAATCTGCTCAGCTCCTCCTGTTCTATAACATTCTGCCTGCAGATAGGACACTATATACAATCTGCTCAGCTCCTCTTGATCTATAACATGCTTCTTGCAGATAGGACACTATGTACAATCTGCTCAGCTCCTCCTGCTCTATAATATGCTGCCTGCAGATTGGACACTATGTACAGTCTGCTCAGCTCCTCCTGCTCTATAACATGCTGCCTGCAGATAGGACACTATGCACAATCTGCTCAGCTCCTCCTGCTCTATAACATGCTGCCTGCAGATAGGACACTAGGTACAATCTGCTCAGCTCCTCCTGCTCTATAACATGCTGCCTGCAGATAGGACACTATGCACAATCTGCTCAGCTCCTCTCTATACCTTGCTGCCTGCAGATAGGACACTATGTACAGTCTGCTCAGCTCCTCCTGCTCTATAACATGCTGCCTGCAGATTGGACTACACGTACAACGTGGTGACTTGGCTTTAGGTTTTTCCAATGTGAGAGACATTGGTGTAGAAGATTGTTTTCCAAGTACTTACATATTCTAGACAATTCCACAAAACAATCTGACTGTTCCCAATCGTCGCCCTTCAGATGTTAATTACAAGGCTGATTCATTTTTATGCGCAGAGTTTCTCTTTGTAAACTTTATTGTTATTTTTAACACTTCCATTATCTTCTTAATTAATAAGGTTATTAAATAAAATTCATTAAAGCTTTGCTGACTGAGGAACCTGCTCTCCATCAACTCTAAGAACATTGGCGCACAGTTATCAAGACCAGTGCAGTGTGTACTATGCAGTGTCCTGTGTAGTGTACAGGGGGCGCCAGATTCAGGAATTGTTGTGCACTTTCTGCATGAATCTGGCACCCCTGCTCTGACTTTTTTTGGTGCACCTTTAACACATTTGTATACAGTATCCTATCTGCAGGCAACATGTCATAGAGCAGGAAGAGCTGAGCAGATTGTACATAGTGTCCTACCTGCAGGCAGCATGTTATAGAGCAGGAGGAGCTGAGCAGGTTGTACACAGTGTCCTATATGTAGGCAACATGTTATAGAGCAGGATGAGCTGATCAGATTGGAAATAGTGTCCTATCTGCAGGCAGCATGTTATAGAGCAGGAGGAGCTGAGCAGATTGTACACAGTGTCCTATCTGCAGGCAGCATGTTATAGAGCAGGAGGAGCTGAGCAGATTGTACATAGTGTCCTATCTGCAGGCAGCATGTTATAGAGCAGGAGGAGCTGAGCAGATTGTACACAGTGTCCTTTCTGCAGGTAACATGTTATAGAGCAGGAGGAGCTGATCAGATTGTACATAGTGTCCTATCTGCAGGCATCATGTTATAAAGCAGGATGAGCTGATCAGATTGGAAATAGTGTCCTATCTGCAGACAGCATGTTATAGAGCAGGAGGAGCTGAGCACATTGTACATAGTGTCCTATCTGCAGACAGCATGTTGCAGAGCAGGAGGAGTTGAGTAGATTGTATATAGTGTCCTATCTGCAGGCAGCATGTTATACAGCAGGAGGAGCTGAGCAGATTGCACAAAATGTCCTATCTGCAGGCAGCATGTTATGGAGCAGGAGGAGCTGAGCAGATTGTACATATTGTCCTATCTGCAGGCAGCATGTTATACAGCAGGAGGAGCTGAGCAGATTGTACATAGTGTCCTATCTGCAGGCAGCATGTCATAGAGCAGGAGGAGCTGAGCAGATTGTACATAGTGTCCTATCTGCAGGCAGCATGTTATAGAGCAGGAGGAGATGAGTAGATTGTACATAGTGTCCTATCTGCAGGCAGCATGTCATAGAGCAGGAGGAGCTGAGCAGATTGTACATAGTGTCCTATCTGCAGACAGCATGTTATAAAGCAGGAGGAGCTGAGCAGATTAGATGCAGTCTAAATATTAACTTTCTAAGGTGAGTTATTCATTAGAAAACCTTTGTCAGATCTCCCGGTGTTTGCTTTGATGAAAACCTACATCCTATATTGAATGCAGATTTTGGAGTGAGTTTTTCTGTTTGTCTACATTATGAAATTTCTTTGTTATATCTTCTCTTTTTAAAGGGGTTAGTCACTCTTTTACATAAATCGCCCATGTCCCTGAATGTTCATCACGTGATTTAGCATTCTTGCTACTTTAGTGCTACTTTACTTCTCTGCAAACTCTACAATGATCTTTGTTTACATGTCTGAGCTCTGATGAATAGGAGAAGCTGTAGCAGGAGATTATGACACATCCTGCTCCCTCCCCCTCCCCTCTATTGGTGTCTGTCTGTGAGAAAGACTGTGAGAGCTAGAGACACAGTTGGTGACACTATTAGGACGAGCTTGAGGACTGAGAGAGAGGAAGTTGTGTATATCTACAGAGGGCAAACTTACTTATAGCTCCAGCAGCCTTTGTCTGTGCCACTGTCTCTCCTCCTTCTAATTTCCCTCCCAGATACACTAAAGTTAAAAATTAGAGAACAATGTATGATCCCTAATCTCCATTGATGAACATTTGAAGGGTTTTTTTTTTTGTAAGGGGTCACCGTGCCCCTAGAACAGTGTTTTAGAAAAGTATCCACTTAACATTCTGCTAGAATTCTGCTCCACTCTTCTTTTAGTCTCTTCTGCAGGTTTCTTGGCCATAACTTTGTCACAGAGGATTTTCCAAAGGTTTTCTATTGGGTTTAGATCAGGATTCTGGTTCGTGGCCATTTCATAGTTCCAATGTTTTCTATTTCACTGAACTGTGTTACCCGTTTTGCTGTGTGACAGGGACATTGTCATGCAGGAAAATTCCTGGATGAACACAAGGAATGAACCACGTGTTGTTGATGAAGGTTCTGATACACACTTGCTTTCACTCTTCCATGTAGCTGTATGAGAAGTCCAACTCCTCCTGCAGAGAACATTTCCCAATCCATGACACTTCCTCCACCACCTTTCACTCGCTTCTTTACACACTTTGTGTTCAGTCTTTCCCCAGTTCGTTGATGGGGCACATTTACTTACCTGGTCCAGTCGCGATCCCACGGCGCGTTGTGCGACGCGTTGTCCGACGAGGATTCGGGTTCTGCCAGGATTCATTAAGGTTGTGCACCTGACATCCAGCAGGCGTCGCTGCTGTGCCGAGGTCCGCCGGAGTACACCTTCTACTTCCTGGTGCATGTAAATGCTGATCTTGCAACACAAATTTTTTTTAAAATTCCGCGGTTTGCCCGAATCCATCGGGTTGTCCGACAGCCACGCCCCGCTGATTTCTGTCGTGGCTTGGATGCGCCACGATCCGATCGTGTGCGCCAAAACCCAGGCCAATTTAGCGCATAGCGGCGCAAAACAGAAATATTCGGGAAAACCCCACGGAAACAGGGCTGCAGGACCCTTAGTAAATGTGCCCCAATGTTTCCCATCATACCCAAATGAAATAAACTTGCTTTCATCACTAAAATGAAATGTGGAGCACTTCTCCTCTGTCTACACAGCACGTTCCTAAGCAAAGGTGAGTCTAACCTGTCGATTCTTTTTGCTAATAACAGGCTTGGTCACTACAGAGTGGACTTTCAGTCCAAATGCTCTCAGACCTTGAGACACTGTATGATGAGACAGATCCTTACCCTGTTCAGTGGTGAACTGGTGATAATTTCAGCTGCAGTGAAATTATTACCCATGGAGATTCTCCACATTATTCTGTCCTCTCTCATACTTGCCTTTCAAGGACGACCACCCTTCTTAGAGAACTTGAATGAGTACTCATTTTAGATATTTAAACATTCTAGAAATTAGAGACCAATTGGAGCAACCAACTTCTCTTGCTATGGCTGATAGGGTCACCCCTTTGGCCTTAATCTGGACAACCTGCTACCGGAGGGTTTCAGTCACTTTAGATTGGCACATCACTATTGCAAAGTTAGTGAAAACTGAAAAGTTTGGCGCCAGTTATATTGTCAGATAATTAAGGAAATTAGCACCAGGTGCCAAACTAACTGAAATAATTTGCAGGTGTCTGAAAGTGTTCTCTAATTTTGATCAGTGTCTTCTATAATTATCTAATTTGCATTTTAATTCTGTGCTTTAGAGTATGTACAATGTACGAAATTAAAATAAAAAAAATAAAATAAAATAAATTAAAATACTAAAAACTGATATATTATTCATGTTCCATGTATCCACATAGGACTGAGAATGATCTTAAAATTTAGGAAATTGTGTGTCGTTCTCTAATTTTGATCTCTGTATTGAATGTTAGTTTAGGAAGGGAGAACCTGTTAATATTTAAAGGTGTAATTTCTTGGTTATGTATTTATGGTATATCCATATTATACACCATTATGGGGCACATTTACATACCTTGTCCCGCAAGTGCACGAAAGTGCATTGTTCGTGTATAATGCACTCTGCCGCGATTGACTAAGATGGTGAGCCCGATATCCTGCATGTGTCGCTTCCCCGCTCAGATCCGACAGAGTTCACCTTCTTCTTCCCGGTGCATGTAAGTGCTTGATCTTGCGACACAACTTGAAAGTTAAATCCGCCCGAATCCGAATCAGTTGGATCGTCCGACGGCCGCCCCCCGTTCCTTGTCGCATGGAAGCAGCGCAGCTGTGCCACAATTGCGTGCGACACAATCCCAGTGCAAACCCATGTTAAATACCTGTCAAAGCTGCGCAAATCCCAAAAACTGTGAACAAACCGACTACAGTGCGATCCGCGACCCTTAGTAAATAAAAACTTTAGAAGGGCATCCTGTGACCCTGTCCTGCCATGCCGGGCTGTTTCAATAATTCCCAATGGAGTGAAAAGAGGCTACTTATTCCACTTGGATGTGGCAACACAGAAATTTTAGGTTCCAGCGTTAGAATCCCACTTAAAAACTGAGGGGAAAAATGGAAAAGCTTATGGTAAAACTTAACCTTGCATAATGTGTCAAGCTCGGCTCTGCTCCACCCATGTCACACAACGCCCCTTTACGTGCCATAAACTAGATGACGAGGGGGCAGAACGTTGTCACATTCCAAAACAACATCAGCTCACTTGGATGTTGCGGATTTCCAAGGGGAAACAATAGCGTCGGATAATTGTTTTGGAACGCTCAGACGTGTTGTGTTTGGTCTTCCTTTCTTGATCTCTCCCCGGAGGCCCATTATGGTAATTTCTCCCTTCTATAACTGGCAAATTGCATAACGAGCCAGATGATAAAGTAGTGAGAAAGAAGGAAATTTGCATTTTAATACATCTGTCGCAATCATTTGCAGGCACTAGGTTGGGGTGAGGGGGTGCGAATGGGAAAAAGGAACAGTCCATATAGACGTCATGTAGAGGGACCCTCGGGACCTCCCTTTTATATGTAACGGAGCTGAACAAATAATCGCTTTATTATTTAGATATCCCCCGGCTTGGCTACAGTTTTATCTCCATCCCCAGAGACTCTCCGCAGGGAAATCTTACTTACTTTCTGTATAGTCTCTGCTCATATAAGATCTGGATTCTAGAACACGAGGCCAAGCTGTAGACCAGAGGAATCCGACTCTAGGGAAGCGTGATGTACGATGGCCATATTTTCTAGGTTCCCTATGGATTATCTAAATAAAGCCTCCCGCGGTTGCAAATTTAAGAGATAATAAGGTCCCTAATATTTCTATTTTGTAGATTTGGTCTCGGGATGTTTTGAGTGAATATTATTATATTTTAGAAACCGATAACTTTGTGAGTAGTAGAATGTAATTTGGAAGAAGTTGGTTAAAATGGTGGATTGTAATTTGGCAGATTGGGACTATTTATGGTATTTATGAGCAAAATAATGGTAACAGAAATACCTACCAGGTAAGTCAGACTGTAGGTGGTGGACGTGGACCCTGTCCCAGCTTTCTTTTTCTTAATTATAGAAACCAAATTGATTTCTAACCATATGTATGATTGTAGAAGAGAAGACTGTATAGAGTATAGTGCCTTACTTTAGGGTTGTTGGGGTATTTTTAGGAATCTTGGATAACCCATTGGGGCCTGGAAAGGGCCAACCAAAAAAGAGAAAGTGTGCTTACCAATAGCCTCGGCTATTGGTAAGTCCAAAATTTGGGTCCATTTAGGTCCAAAATGGCTGATTGGGAACATTTGGGTCTGGGTTTCAACATTGTAGCAGTCTATCAGTCTTCACCATGGAAGTGTTGGGGGTCACCGTCCTGCTCTATCCAATCTACGGTCTCAATGGGCTACTAGACCTCACTTGTGATGTTAGAGGCAGTGATGCCCCATTGCTCACTAATTGTCCACAGCATGTTCAGTGATCCTGGCAATTACAGTCATCCGAGCCATCGGTGCTGAAGACTGGAAAATTGTCACAACCCTTCCCCCAGTGGTGGCTGTAGAACCCCAGGTGGGATTTTAAAGGACATTACATTTCCTCATAGTGGAAAGGCCAAAGACAAGGGGGGTTTGTGGGGGCTATAGAAAAAGAGATGTTATAGTGGTCCGTCCTCTGTAGCCCCTTTTTAAAAAGATAGACAACATAAAAAGCAGCACTATCAGGAGGGGCTACAGAAACGGGGACAGCTGCAGGAAAGGGGCATTTTAGACCGTGGGCTGTTGGAAATGGCACATTATATGGCAGGGGGCATGTATGATCGCCTTCTCCATCAATTTCATGATCCATGGGTACCCCAATTAAATAATACCACAAAATGCAGTACATAACTCTTTGACCTTGGGAAGAGGGGTAGGGGGGCGTCTTTCTATAATTTGCCTCTTGCTGCAGCTACACCCTCCCCAGGGACTCACCACACACTACCAGGGAGCCAGGTAATGTAAGATAAACTATTATAAAGTACTGAAATGAATAAGAATGTTGACAAAGTAGCTTTAAAATTGGCATAGCTGAGGCTATTTGAAACACATGCCTGGTGACAGTACTTTCCCTAGCACCTGCCCTGTTCTCACCATTTTTCACCCCTCTATTATTTACTTCCTAGTGAAAGTCAAAACTAATGCAAACACGTGTAAAACTGGTAGTGTGAAGCAACACGGACACAAATAGGTCTAACTTAACACTGGATTGTGCTGGAAATGTAAACTATAGTGACAACTCTCGTCCTGCACTATAGCAGACTATCAGTAGTTTAATGCAGTGCTTAACATTGCCCTAAAAGGGGCAATTATTTCAGATATCTACCTGTCCCTAATAACAGTAGCCTCCTATCCCTACCTAAGTACCCTGAAAAAGTCATTGGTATTTCTAAGGTCTCTGCCTGTCTGATTGACCCTATAAAGAGCAGAAACCTCTCCTTAGCTCTGTCTCCTGTGTATAATAACATCAGGACATGTGACCCTGCTCTTATACAGCAGAATCAGCAATATGCTATGGGTATAACTACCAAAATATCCTACAAGAGAGAAGACAAATACAATATTTGACCAGTAAAACACAATCGCTTTAATAAAACAAAACAATACATAAACTTGAAATAAAATATCTTGGTATACAACTGGTTTTGGGGGAAACAAGTTAGTTCTCCCACAGAGGCAGTATGTGTTGGTTTGTCTCATCTCTGTAATGGCTCAGCAGGCAATCAACCATTTTGGACCCAAATTTAGAGGTTTGGACCTGCTCATCACTAGATGGGTCTTAGCTGGGTGTTCCAGTACGAAGATGGGTCTTGGCCGAGACCTCAGGCATGAAGATGGGTCTTGGCTGGGTCTTTCAGTATAAAGATGGGTCTTGGCCATGAACTCCAGCCTATACTTGGTCTTCCTGTATGAAGATGGGTCATGGCCGGGACCTCAGGCATGACGATGGGTCGTGGCTGGGTCTTCCAGTATGAAGATGGGTCATGGCCGGGACGTCAGGCATGAAGATGGGTCTTGGCTGGGTCTTCCAGCATAAAGATGGGTCTTGGCTATAAACTACAGCCTATACTTGGTCTTCCTGTATGAAAATGGGTCATGACCGGGACCTCAGGCATGAAGATGGGTCGTGGCTGGGTCTTCCAGTATGAAGATGGGTCATGGCCGGGACATCAGGCATGAAGATGGTTCTTGACTGGGTCTTCCAGTATAAAGATGGGTTTTGGCCGCGACCTCCAGCCCATACTGGGTCTTCCAGTATGAAGATGGGTCTTGGCCGGGATCTCAGGCATGAAGATGATCCTTGGCCGTGATCTCCAGCATGAAGATGGGTTATGGCTGGGTCTTCCATCATGAAGATGGTTTGTGGCTGGGTCTTCCAGTATAAGGATGGGTCTTGGCTTAGACCTCCAGCATGAAACTGGGTCATGGCCCAGTCTTCAGCATGATGATGGGTCGTAGCTATGTCTTCATCAAGAAATACAATCCACTATAAGAAAGAATACAATGCAATATTTTACCAGTTAAACACAATCACTTTAATTAAACAAAACAATACATAAACTTTAAATAAAATCCTTTTTTTAAAAATGAGTGACGGTCTACAATTGGTTTTGGGGGCAACATGGTGACCCTCCCACACAGGCAGAATGTGTTAGTTTGTCTCATCTCTGTAATGGCTCAGCAGGCAGTCAACCATTTTGTTCCCGAATTTCGAGGTTCGGACCTGCTCATTACTAGATGGTTCTTAGCCGGGTCTTCCAGTTTGAAGATGGGTCATGGCGGGACATCAGGCATGAAGATGGGTCTTCCAGTTTAAAGATGGGTCTTGCAGCATGAAACTGGGTTATGGCCACTATATGGTTCTTAGCTTGGTCTTCCAGTATGAAGATCGGTCTTGGCCGTGACCTCCAGCCCATACCTTGTCTTCCAGTATGAAGATTGATCTTGGCCAGGACCTCAGGCATGAAGATGGGTCTTGGCTGCAACCTCTAGCATGAAGCTGGGTAATGGCCACTAGATGGTACTTAGCTGGGTCTTCCAGTATGAAGATGGGTTTTGGCCACAACCGCCAGCATGAAGCTAGGCCATGGCCACTAGATGGTTCTTAGCTGGGTCTTCCAGTATGAAGATGGGTCATGTTCGGGACCTCAGGCATGAAGATGGGTCGTGGCTGGGTCTTCTAGTATAAAGATGGGTCTTGACCATCAGAACTTATCTGACCCCAATGCAGCTACGATGGAGCTTTTAATCACAGAGCCAGGAGAGAAATGGGCTTAATGTTTACAGACACAGGTTACTTTGATATGAGTTGCCCAAGTTGCTGTCTACCAGAAATAGCTCCCCTCACCCCTTACTGTAGCGAATGCAATTAGAAACCGAGCAGAAGACGCTGAGCGTCTCGTATGTGATGTGATGAATTGCTGTACATAATCAGAACACAATGTTTCAGGAGCGTTCTCACATTGTCAGATGATTCATTCTGTTCTAGAATATGCACTCGTGTCTAACCCGGCATCAATTACCTGTATACAATGAGACGGGACCACATCGCTATCGCGTGTATACGATTGGGACGACTGATCAATAAATCTACAGTAACAGACACATCCATGGGAACAATCTGTAATGAAAGATCCCAAAAATCCTAGATCATAATCTACATAGTAATAGTAACCGAAATCCTGAACCAGGGTTATGTGTGCCCTACAGGGTTTCCAGGGGGTTCTTGCACTATGCATGGTTCATGTAGTTTATGACCAAGGGCTATCTGCGGGCCAATCAAAGCTCCTGATCTAAACATTAAAAAATTCCCTTGGTGTAAAGTTTATTATAAAGATCACATTTAGGTCATTGGGAAAATTATGTAATACAGAGCCAGACAGCCAGACAGCAAAATTGATTAGACCCCAGGCCAAATCAAAAGCCAAAATTCAGATCCCAGACCAAATGACAAAATTCACTTAGTCTCAAGACCAAACCCCAAAATAAATTCAGACCAAACACCGGAACTCTACATTATCCTCCAGACTAGACAAAATGTAGACCCTAAGACCCGACTTATCATTAGTGGGCACCACCTCCTCCAAGCTCCACTGGATTTAAAGTAATAGAACATCAGTATTCAATTATCTCGATCCCAATGGTCTAAGGAAGGGCCTGTAACATTAGCAAACAGGGTAAAGGGCCAATAAGACAAGGGTCAAGCCTCTCCTAATGTATCCTTATAATGTAGGGCTAATGCAGTAGGTAGGTACCCCTTTACATTGTCAGGTTCCTCCCCTTCTCCCTGAAAGTAGGAGGAGTGAACATCAGCAGCAACTAGTGATTGGCTGTTGCCCCTGTTCAGGGTGTTTCCCCAAATGACATTACTGTCCTTATATGGAGAGTGACCTCAGCGGAGGCCGGTGGAGGATGCAATACTTTGCATCCGTGCCCCATAGGCTCTTATGGCCTCCGTTGAGCATATGCGTGACGGTATACAATTGGTTTTGGGGGCAACATGGTGACCCTCCCATAGAGGCAGAATGTGTTAGTTTGTCTCATCTCTGTAATGGCTCAGCAGGCAGTCAACCATTTTGTTCCTCAATTTCGAGGTTCGGATCTGCTCATCACTAGAAGGGTCCTAGTCGGGACTTCCAGTTTGAAGATGGGTCATGGCGGGACCTCAAGCATGAAGATGGGCCTTGGCTGGGTCTTCCAGTTTAAAGATGGGTTTTGCAGCTTGGTCTTCCAGTATGAGAATGGGTCATGGCCGGGACCTCAGGCATGAAGATGGGTCTTGGCTGGGTCTTCCAGTATGAAGATGGGTTTTGGCCGCAACCTCCAGCATGAAGCTAGGCCATGGCCACTAGATGGTTCTTAGCCGGGTCTTCCAGTATGAAGATGGGTCATGCAATACTTTGCATCCGTGCCCCATAGACTCTTTTGGCCTCTGTTGAGCATATAGTTCGCTCAGCATAATGGAGCAGGATGGAAAAGCATTGCTTCTGAGTTTTTCCATCCAGTTTTTATCATTGTATAAGATGTATAATGTGCAGACAGAGGCTAAAAGGTCCCAAGGTCTAAAAGAGGTCAAAGTCTCCACAAAGGGCGTGGTAACATTAGTAAACAGGATAAGGTTCAACTAAAATGAGGATCACGCTTCTCTTTTCTGGGAAGTGGATGGATGGATTCCTGATGTGTCCTAACAATGGAGGGATTCTAGATATCTCACTGTATGCAAATACAGTCGTTTGCATTGTCCTGTTCCTCCCCTTCCTCCTAAAAGTGGGAGGAGTGAACATCAGCAGTAACTAGTGATTGGCTGTTGCCCATGTTCTGGGTCTTACTGTCCTTATATGGACATTGATATCACTAGGGACCTCCCTGAGCGGAGTTTGGGGCTGGATGCAATACTTTGCATCCGTGCCCCATAGACTGTTATGGCCTCCGCTGAGCAGATATGTCACTCAGCAGAAGGGAGCAGGATGTGTTTTCTATAGTATATGACATATACTGTGCAGACAGAGGCAAAAAGGATGCCCCCACTTGCCGGTATGTGTCTATTGATTTGTGAGCTTTCCTGAGTTTATACACAAAGTGAAATGTGAATGTAGCCTAAATCACAATGCCACCTAGGTGAGAGCCCACATATCAATACAGTGTTCAAATAGCCCCCACAGCGGGTGTAGCTGACTATAAGTCCGGGAGCGTTACAGGGCCATAAAGTCTATTTTCTGGGATGAAGGGAGGATCCCATCTCCGCACATGACGTCCGTGCGTTCGCCGCCTGTCGCCTAATGAAATATTACAGCTGGATTCAATTTTCACATCACATGCAAAAAAAATAATTGCATGATTACATATTATGTTCTCTGACAAAGCTATCCCCACAACCCTGCTCCAAAATCAAGTGTTTGTTTACCAAGTCCGTGTTTCCAAAGGAATTGGATAATTATCGCTGATTTGCTAAACAAATTATGCAGTTTTTTTTCCCCATAATTTCCATTTGCACTCGTAACGAGGTTTGTACGACTGAGCCGTGCCCTGATTGTCGGGTGTCTCGCAGACGGAACAACAAAATGCACTCGAGCAGGTGACACCCCCCCCCCCACACCACCATAAGATGCCGTAATTATAGTAGAGCGCAATTATCCGGATCATCCGCAGTCAGGGGATCGGCCTCCATGACACGGTGCCTCTTAAAGGAGAAATCAATTAGAGATCTCATCCTAATTAGACATCATATCCACCCTACACATATAGCAGTTATACACAGCATGACACGGCCATAAGGAGATAATTAATGATGGATCATATAAAAGCACAATATTATTATCCATCATCAGGAGGAGGAGTGTTACCATCATACAAGTGCAAAATCTTTCCAGCTACCGTATATACTCGAGTATAAGCCGACCCGAGTATAAGCCGAGACCCCTAATTTCAACACAAAAAAACTGGGAAAACCTATTGACTCGAGTATAAGCCGAGGGTGGGAAATGCATTGGTTACAGCCTCCCAGTATATAGTCTGCCAGCTCCTGTAGCATACAGCCTGCCCAACCCCTGTAGCATACAGCCTGCCCAGCCCCTGTAGTAGGAAAAAAAATAACACTGTACTCATCTTTCCGACGTCCCCCATAGGTCCTCTTCTGTCTCAGACTGTCTCAGACCGAAGAGAACCTATGGGTGACGTCAGAAAGGTGAGTTTTGTCTTTATGTTTTTAGTTGACTCGAGTATAAGCCGAGTTAGGGTTTTTGAGCACAAATTTTGTGCTGAAAAACTAGGCTTATACTCGAGTATATAAGGTACTTTTATTCATATAATATGAAGCAGCTCCTTCTTCCCCTATCACAGCGGGAAATCCAAGAAATAAATATATTTGGGTGGGGGTGTGGATTTATCATGGCTTGTACGCCCTCTACACTAGTTGGGCGGGGAGAGGGCGGTGCCGGGCCATGCAGGATACGGAAGAACAGAGGCCTGTGACCTGTCAACATAAAAACATAACCTCAACCTTGCTGTGGAGAAAGGTGCCTTAGGCCCCTTCCACACTTGCGTTGCAGATCATGTCAGAGTCTGATCAGGGTGCGATCAGGGTTTGGTCAGTGAAAAACTGACATTTTGCGTCGGAGCTCAATCAGATTTCAGTCAGAGTTTGTTCAGTGTCTCAGGTTTTCAATGCAATTTCAATGCGTTTTTGCGTGAAATGGACTCAGGGCTGAGCTCTATCTTTTCTATGGCAATTGATGCGTGAAAAACGCGTTGCACTCGCAAGTGTTTTTGATACGTTTTTGATGCGTCTCCATAGACTTGTATGGTGCGTTTTTCACGCACGCGACTTGCAAAAGTAGAGGATGCTGAGAATTTAAAAAACGCTTGTGTGCATGTGAAAAAAAATGCAAGTCTGAAAAAGCCCATTGATTACAATGGGTCAGAGTGCAATGCAAGTTCTGCACGTCAAAAGCACGCACAGAAAACGCGCGTGAAAAACGAAAGTGTGGAAGGGGCCTTTAAAGGAAATCTACCATCAAAGTCCACCATGATAAACCATTGACATTACTCGGGCACCATGACTGTGATAATTGTCTTATCCGTGGCCTCCTTCCTTAGGGCTAACACCTAACACTGACTGCAGAGAGAACAGAACTCGGCAGTGTGAGGATGCTCTGATATCCTGGAATGATAATTCCATATATCACAGTCCTGCTGCTACTAACAACATACATAAATGTAAGATTACACATCACTTTAGGGATAATACCTAATAATGGCTGCAGAGAGAACAGAACTGAGCAGTGTGAGGATGCTCTGATATGCTGGAATATAATTCCATATATCACAGTCCTGCTGCTACTAACAACATACATAAATGTATAATTACACATCACTTTAGGGATAATACCTAATACTGACTGCAGAGAGAACAGAACTCGGCAGTGTGAGGATGCTCTGTTATCCTGGAATATAATTCCATATATCACAGTCCTGCTGCTACTAACAAGATACATAAATGTAAGATTACACATGACTTTAGGGATAATACCTAATAATGGCTGCAGAGAGAACAGAACTGAGCAGTGTGAGGATGCTCTGATATGCTGGAATATAATTCCATATATCACAGTCCTGCTGCTACTAACAACATACATAAATGTAAGATTACACATCACTTTAGGGATAATACCTAATACTGACTGCAGAGAGAACAAAACTGGGCAGTGAGAGGATGCTCTGTTATCCTGGAATATAATTCCATATATCACAGTCCTGCTGCTACTATGCAGGTCTGATACCTAATCATTTTGTAGAGACAAATTTGTTAGACAAATTTCTTCATCACCCCAAAATCATGTGACATGTATAATACGGGAATCGGTCGCCTCTGTGGGTATGTAGGAGCCCGGAGACCCCCTATAAATCTGCGCACACAGAAGGTGGAGGAAACACGTCTTGAGTGATGGGAAGAGATCGGGAGGAAGAGGCGACACATATAGGAGGAGACAGATGTTTGTGACAGAGTCGGGGATTGATCAGATCTCGGCGCAGGGGAACAGCTTGGCGTGATGGCATTTAATAACGCGTGGCGGGATCATGTGGCGCAGCGCACATTCGGTTTTCGCTTCCTTCCCCGAGTCCAACACGAAGACCCCACTACTGTACGAGCAGATGAGAAGATTGAAACGTCTCGTCACATATACAGGATTTTCCTCCTTCTTTATCTCTCATGCTGGCTTTGAAATTGAAATAAAAGGACGCCCCCGGGGGCCGCGCATCGTAGACGGAGATAGACGCCTGCAACGAGCAGCTACTCTGACAGGTTATTCATGAAATCCAACCACATCTAGAAGCTTTTAATAACACTTCCCCTGACCCCGGGGGGACAATTCTGTGAAATACAAACAGATTTAATATGGTAATTCCGTTTATTGTCCTCTATGCTTGAGTTCTAGATGGCAGAGAGGCCGGAGCACGCAGAGGTTCCCTCTGGTGGAGGGAGGCAAGATTATAACAAAGGATGAACTGTTTACCCAGCTGGATGGAAGGTCTCGGCACTGTATGTAGAGAAATATGTGAGGGAGTGGTTCTGTAGGTGGTGACCGCAGACCATTTTGAGGTTAGTTGTGTCGGTCCGCACAGGGGCAGATTTACTTACCCGGTCCTGTGGCGATCCCACGGTGCGTTGTCTGATGAGGATTCGGGTCCGGCGCGATTCACTAAGGTCGTGCGCCCGAGTTCCTGCATCTGTCGCTTCCGCGCCAAGGTTCGCTGGAGTTCACCTTCTTCTTCCCAGTGCATGTAAGTGCGTGTCTTGCGACACAATTCTAAATGTTAAATCTTGCACGTTGTCCGAATCCGTTGGGTTGTCCGACGGCCACGCCCCCGCGTGCAAGCCGGCGCCGATGCGTCAAAATCCGATCGCGTTCGACAAAATCCTGGGGCAATTCGGTGCAAAGCGGAAATCGTCGGAAAACCCGACAAAAATGTGCTCCGCAGACCCTTAGTAAATGAGCCCCATTGTCCAGAGCACAGGGCAGATACTAGGAGACAGGCCAGTACACCAGGAGATGTGGAAGAGGATGTAGGAGGGATACAACTCAACAACAGGACTGGAGCAATCTAGACAGCAGTTAAGTAGGATGAAATATTTACACAGCTGGATGGAAGGTCTAGGCACTGTATGTAGAGAAAAATGTGAGGGAGTGGTTCTGTAGGTGGTGACCACAGACCATTTCGAGGTAAGTTGTGTCAGCACAATATCCAGGGCACGGGGCAGATACCAGGAGACAGGCCAGTACACCAGGAGATGTGGAAGGGGATGTAGGAGGGCAACAGCTTAACAACAGGACCGAAGTAATCTGGACAGCAGAGAAGTAGGATGAAATATTTATCCAGCTCGATGGAAGGTCTTGGCACTGTATGTAAAGAAATATGTGGTTCTGTAGGTGGTGACCACAGACCATTTCTTTGTTGGCACCCTTTTTGGCTGTCGCTTTGGACTTTCTTGCATTTTGTCATCGCTCTCGGCCCTAGAAGTAGCATTAGGAGGCATCTGTATCCCTCTGTAGTTGCTCAGGTAGTGCATCTCATCCAGGATGGCACATCAGTGCGTGGTTAGCTGTGTCCATCAGTACTGTGTCCAGAGCACGGGGCAGATACCAGGAGACAGGCCAGTACACCAGGAGATGTGGACGGGGGGTAGAAGGGCAATCTATCTATCTTGTATCTATCTACCTATCCATCGGGTTCTCTCTTGTCGTATATTCTCTCCTGTATGAGCTACATGTATCCTCCAGTGTCTGGAGCGATGGTTCCCTTTTACAATACAATAAAACAATTGTCCTATTTCTCTCTAGTGGATATTGCTCTGGAATTATAGATACAGTAAAACTCCTTACATCGTTACATTTCTCAATTTACTGCTGCTGGTGGCTGCCCGCACCGCCGCTTTACTCCACGAATTGGGTTATTTACGGATTGTTCTGAAAATGATGTCTTTAAGAATTTACGGTTCTGAATCTGCTTAGTGGTAGAAATGTAGGGGGCGGCCGGAGGTGCAGGTGCGGTGCTGGGAGGAAGACATTACGGGGGTCACCATACATGGGGGAACAGAGGGCAGTGGCACCAGCCAGACTTACTGGGGCACATTTACTTACCCGGTCCATTTGCGTTCCAGCGGCGGCTTCTTGGATGAGCATTCGGGTCTACCGGCGATTCATGAAGGTCCTGCGCCCGATGTCCAGCAGGTGTCGCTGCTGCGCCGAGGTCCGCCGAGTTGTGTCGGAGTTCACTGATCTCTTCCTGGTGCATGTGAGTATGGCCCGTGTGAGCAATTTTTTGTTTTAAATGCGGCGGTTTTTCCAAATCCGTCGGGTTTTCGTTCGGCTACGCCCCCCGATTTCCGGTGCGTGCATGCTGGCGCCGATGCGCCACAATCCGATCGCGTGTGCCAAAAACCCGGGGCAATTCAGGGAAAATCGGCACAAATCAGAAATATTCGGGTAATATGTCGGGAAAAGGCGAATCAGGCCCTTAGTAAATGACCCCCACTGTGTGTATGCCAGCCTGACACTCATAATGCAGGCAGTGTGGCACTATTAGTAAGGGCAAGCTGCTACTAGCAATGGCACAGAATGGAACTAGTAATTGGATAAGTTATGGGACAGTTTGCAACTAGTTATGAAGCAGTCTGGGACTAGTCTACCACTAGTTTTGGGAACGTCTGGAACTAGTTATGGGATAATCTGGATCTAGTAATGGGACAGCCTGTAACTAGTAATGAGATAATCTGGATCCACAGTAGTAATGGGATAATCTGGATCTACAGTAGTAATGGGATAATCTGGATCTAGTAATGGGACAGCCTGTAACTAGTAATGAGATAATCTGGATCGGCAACTAGTTCTAGAGCAGTCTGGAACTAGTAAAAGATTGGATCTAGTGGAAGGACAGTCTGGATCTAGTAATAGGACAGTCTACATCTAATAATGGGACAGTCTGGATCTAGTAATAGGACAGTCTACATCTAATAATGGGACAGTCTGGATTTTGTCATGTATTAAAAATAGTTCTGGGGATAGGGATGTAATATCACCACTGGACAAGGCATTGGTTCCGCCTCACCTGGAATATGCTGTCCAGTTCTCGGCTCTGGTCCATAAAAATGATGCCCTGGAGCTGGAGAGTGTTCAACGAAGAGCCACAAAAATGATAAGGGGTACGGAGGGTCTTAGATTAAACTAATTTAGATTTATTTAGTCTCAACAACAAACGACAAAGGGAGAACATGATTAATTTATATAAATATATGAATGGTCCATATAAAAAATATGGTGGGAAGTTGTTCCAGGTTAAATCAAATCAAAAGACAAGGGGGCACTGTCTCCGTCTGGAGAAATCAAGGTTTAATGGGGCAGTCTGGCACAGGTAAGGGGGCAGTCTGGCACTAGTAATGGGGCAGTCTGGCACAGGTAATGGGGCAGTCTGGGCACTGGTAATGGGGCAGTCTGGGCACAGGTAATGGGGCAGTCTGGGCACAGGTAATGGGTAGTCTGGCACAAGTAATGGGGCAGTCTGGGCACAGGTAATGGGGCAGTCTGGGCACAGGTAATGGGTAGTTTGGCACTAGTAATGGGGCAGTCTGGCACAGGTAAGGGGGCAGTCTGGCACTAGTAATGGGGCAGTCTGGCACAGGTAATAGGGCAGTCTGGCACTAGTAATGGGGCAGTCTGGGCACAGGTAATGGGGCAGTCTGGGCACAGGTAATGGGGCAGTCTGGGCACTGGTAATGGGGCAGTCTGGGCACAGGTAATGGGGCAGTCTGGGCACAGGTAATGGGGCAGTCTGGGCACTGGTAATGGGGCAGTCTGGGCACAGGTAATGGGGCAGTCTGGGCACAGGTAATGGGGCAGTCTGGCACTGGTAATGGGGCAGTCTGGGCACAGGTAATGGGGCAGTCTGGGCACTGGTAATGGGGCAGTCTGGCACTGGTAATGGGGCAGTCTGGGCACAGGTAATGGGTAGTCTGGCACTAGTAATGGGGCAGTCTGGGCACAGGTAATGGGTAGTCTGGCACTAGTAATGGGGCAGTCTGGCACAGGTAATAGGGCAGTCTGAGCACAGGTAATGGGGCAGTCTGGGCACAGTTAATGGGGCAGTCTGGGCACAGTTAATGGGGCAGTCTGGCACTGGTAATGGGGCAGTCTGGGCACAGGTAATGGGTAGTCTGGCACTAGTAATGGGGCAGTCTGGGCACAGGTAATGGGGCAGTCTGGGCACTAGTAATGGGGTAGTCTGGCACTAGTAATGGGGCAGTCTGGGCACAGGTAATGGGTAGTCTGGCACTAGTAATGGGGCAGTCTGGCACAGGTAATAGGGCAGTCTGAGCACAGGTAATGGGACAGTCTGGGCACTGGTAATGGGGCAGTCTGGGCACAGGTAATGGGGCAGTCTGGGCACTAGTAATGGGGCAGTCTCGGCACTAGTAATGGGGCAGTCTGGGCACTAGTAATGTGGCAGTCTCGGCACTAGTAATGGGGCAGTCTGGGCACTAGTAATGTGGCAGTCTGGCACAGGTAAACACACATACATATCTATACATTATCTATACACAATTATAATTATACACAAGTCTGGGTATTTTTCCTGTATTTTCCCTAGTATTTCATGGATTACTACCCTGCGCCACATCCGGATATGACCTGGATTTGGATAAAAGATGCCAGCCTAAGCAGATCTTCTGCGTGCACCTGCGTCCTCCAGTCCCTACGGCGGAGACATGTAACACGGACGCGTCTCTAAAATAAAAGGAAGCTCGGGAAATTAATTATTGTGGCGCCGTCATGTGACAGGCGAGATAAGGCGTTACCAACGAGCATAGCGCCACCCGGGACAGAAATAGCCCCATGATAACACATTCCCCCCTATCTTCCTGGGACTCATTAATAAGCGCCTAGAAATCCATAAGTAATTAGAAGTCATTTAATTAGAGTCAAGAAAGCAAACGTTAGCGCTGACAAGTTCACATCCTCATGTAATGGCCTTGTTTATACAACGCCGGAGCCGCCGCTGATAAAGAGGCCTCCAAAGTTTATATTATGGAGAAAACATCCTTGACTAATGTGCGGGGCCATTAAAAAGTCACTGGGAAGATGAAGGGGAGCATGGCACAATAAATAGCAAGGGTTGTCCATAATTCCGAAAAAGAAACAAAAAACATGGCTGCTAACCCAAAAACAGCGCCCCCGCTGTCTGCAGGTTGTGTTTAGTATTGCAGGTCCAATCACTTCATTTGACATACGTTGTAATACCACACACAACCTGTGCTGAGAGGTGGCGCTGTGTTTCAAACAAAGCAGACCTGTATTTCTATGAATGTACAACCGCTGAGGGGGCTGTTTAGGATCATTAACTAGGGAATATTTTAGGGAATAGGAGACTGTTTAGTTTCTGAATTTTTAATGCCGCCACGTGAGTTCACTGCAAAGGGGCCCACTGAGACTGTGTCACCCAGTGGCCTACTAAAGCCGGGAGCCGACTCTGCCAATCACAACTAGTCCGGTGGGTCCAATCTTTTTGAAAGTAATGGGGCCCAGAGCTCTGATAAAAATCAGGGGTGGATTTAAGCAACTGAATGGGGCCCCAGAGATCAGAGGAGCCCCATAGTGGCATCATCAATACAATTTTATGCTATGGTAGAGTAGTAGATAGACTACTGCTATGTCATTCAGGGTGGAGGACCATACATGGATCCACCCACAGACTGCCCAAAAGTATAAGGGGCTGTCTACTTTTGGACAACCAATTGGGGCACATTTACTAAGGGTCCACACATCGCATTTCGGCCAGGTTTCTTGATCAGATATGACCGAAACCATCCCAACTGCTCAAACCACCCAGCTCCTCTTGAAGGAACCTGAAAATTCCCATCCCATAATGACAACCGGACTTTTACCGACCCACCAATGTTACCTCCTTTAGATTTAGCTGTTGCCAAGAACCTGCCCCAACTTACAAAACTTAACTAAGTTAACTCCAACCCTGGCAGAAAGGCAAATTACTTGTGGAGGGTTGGAGGGGGCGGACATGGGGCTTTGTGCTCTATATTCCCAGTCAAACTGAAAACCAAATCCTTATATATCCAAAGTGCAGGCCATCAATTAATTTTATGGTCAACCCCTTGAAGTATCTAAATGATACTCTTCTATAGTACTCAAACACTTGTACAGTAAGTACTCATAATCTTGGTGGTTCATGGCAAAGACTGTTCCTGGAGATCTAGTTCCTCAGACACCTTTGGTGATAGGCCTTCTTGTCTAACCCCCAAAACTAGTCCTTTTTGGATCTGAAACTGGCCTGAGAATTACATCTCATCAGGGACAACTTTCTTGAAGGTATGGTCCTAGGGATACAAGTTTTCAATGGTAGTGTCCTCAGGTGTCCCACAGGGCGCTCAGCTTGGCACAAATACAAGGTGGCAGGACCTTGGGCGATGTCCTGGCAGCCATTCTTGGATTTCATCCCAAGTTCATTTCAAGCCGAGAACATTGAGAATGTCTTTTAATCAATGCGCCGAGCGAGGCTGTGCACTGTTTTACATTATCATTACATTTCATCTCTTCTTTTATATTTGTACGGCTCTATAAATCCCCCGGAGAGGCGCGCTATATATCTATGTTGATATAGCTGCTCATATCACTCAGCTAATATATGACTTGAATTATACTCAGACATGAAGTACATTCTATTGATTTTCCCAAGAAATCCCACCTGTGCCCGGCCATTTATTATCTTTATTATCATAAATAGAAATAAACTTTAATATTCATTTTATTTATAGCGCCGTCTCCTTCTGAGGGGACGTGACGCCATGGATAGGGACATACATGAGGCGGCACCACTTATAGGCCTGTCATTAGTCTATATTACAGTATGTGGGAGATTCTGGATTATATGGATTATAATATTTAGTACCTCTATTTTCAGGAAATGTGTTCATTTATAAAGGCCCCACAACTAAAATAGGCCCCATATAGACTAAAATAGGCCCAGATAGCAGGATAAGATATACAGTGACTAAATATTTCAGCTATATTGTTATTAAAAATTCAATAATTCTGACAAGACCCCAAAACAGGACCAAAATATAACCAGCAAACCATTACCCCTATATAATCACAGATAATACTGCCAGTGGCGTAACAGGACCCTAGTGGGCCAAGGTGCAAACTTTGGGTCAGGGTCCCGTATGACTGCCAACCCTGACCCGCACATTACACTTGAGAATACACTTGTATATGCTATACAGAAAAATGCTCACCATACTCATACTAGCGTCCCCTCATTTATGTATAGCAGTCTAAATTATTCATAAAATGTCCAGCAGCCTCCCCTCACTAATTTAATGTTCATCAGCAGCCTCCCCTCACTAATGATTTCTCCAAAAGTCTCTCCTCACTAATGAAATGTCCATCAGCAGCCTCCCCTCACTAATGATTTGTCCAAAAGCCTCTCCTCACGAATGAAATGTCTTATATCTTCCCATCACTAATGAATTCCTTCTTTTACTAATAAAATGTCCAACAGCAGCCTCCCCTTACTTATTAAATGATCAGCAGCAGCCTTCGCTCAATAATGAAAACTTCCAGAAACGACCTTCCCTGATTAATGAAATGTACAGCAGCAGCCTCCCCTCACTAATGAAATGTCTAGCAGCAGCCTCCCTCACTAATGAAATGTCCAGCAGCAGCCTCCCCTCACTAATGAAATGTCTAGAAACAGCCTTCCCTCAATAAGATGCCCAGCAGCAGCCTCTCCTCAATTAGATGTCCAGCAGCTTCCCCTCACTAATGAAATGTCCAGCAGCAGCCTCCCCTCACTAATGAAATGTCCAGCAACAGCCTTCCCTCAATAAAATGTACAGCAGTAGCCTCTCCTCAATAATGAAATGTCCAGCAACAGCCTCCCCTCAATAGGATGTCCAACAGACTCCCTTCACAAATGAAATGTCCAGCAGCCTCCCCTCACTAATGAAATGTCCAGCAACAGTCTCCCCTCAATAAGATGTCCAACAGTCTCCCCTCACAAATGAAATGTCAAGCAGGAGCCTTCCCTCACTGTTGTCCCCACAATGCTCCTCATATAAAAAAAAAAAATATTAACCTCATTACTTACCTCCCACACTTCGGTGATCCCCATCGTTTCCTCTTCATCTTCAGGTCTGTGCGTTCTGCCCGCGCACACTGTATGATGCCGTGCCGTCTGATGACATCATACAGCTGCTTATCTTTCCCTTTTATGGCCCCACCGTCTACCGTCTTCTGGCAGACGGCAGAACAAGGGCCCCCTCCATCCCTGGTAGTGGCCAAACCCCCTAGGATCACGATACTGTTACAGAGTAAAATCCACATTTTATTTTAATTACCCCATAAATTGCTGCTACCACTACATGATGATGAATAATGCCACCACTTTTGAACATAAAGAAGCTACATCCCACCTGATGGGTCAATAATGGGGGCTGTTCTGCGATTACGATACCTTACAATGACCTTACAGTGGTCATAACTTCTTTTTCTTCAGCCAAATTATAAAGAACATATCACTATAAGACTTACCTTATAGACTCTATCTTCTGTATAATATACAGTATCGTGGAACCTCTAGAGGGGTCTTTCCTTAGGGTAGTGCATAAATTTTTGGCTGTCACCTTTGTGATCTGGCAGATATTGAGCCTACAGAACTAGGGGTGTATACATTCACCCTCAAATGCCCTGGAATACCAAAAATACATTGGGGCAGATTTACTTACCCGGTCCATTCACGATCAGGCGGCACGTTCTCCGTCGAGGATTCGGGTCTTCCGGCGATTCACTAAGGTAGTGCGCCTGATGTACACCAGGTGTCGCTGCTGCGCTGAAGTCCGTCAGAGTTCGTCGGAGTTCACCGTCCTATCTTGGGTGCAGGTAAAAAATTCTGCTGTTTTTCTGAATCCGACGGCCCCGATTTCCGTCACGTGCACAATCCGATCGCGTGCGCCAAAAACCTGGGGCAATTCGGCGCAAACCGGTAATTTTTGGGAGACCTGACAAAACATAGCGATTCGGGCCCTTAGTAAATGACCCCCATTATTATCTTGTGGTCTCCTTACTTCTACTGACACAGCGCCGCACATTGTATAGTTGATGTGCTTGGGATCGCAGCTCAGACCCAATGATTTGTATCAACTGATTGAAGTGATTCCACAAGCCAGGAAACTAGAAGGAGCTGGAAGGAAGTGGGCATTGGACCCGTCACCTGAGGTGTTGACTATGACCTCTCTACTACCCTAGATGTTGGCACCATAGACGTTGACATTGCCATAGACTACACTCATATCTACAATGTGCAGGAATCTGTAGACATTCTTCTCAGATTTCTCATCCATTGTAACTTTGAGTAAACTTGCGATTGTCTTGGAAGCGTCGGTGTCGGGACATATTCCCGGCAGGGGCGCGGGTGCCAGGCTGCGATCACAGCTTGTCTCTGCATTTACATCATTAATTCTAAATATACCAGAACAAAAATGTCACTAAGTCCCCAAACAGACAGGACGGGGCTGGGAAGAGGCGACAACAGATTTTGATTTCCCATCCATCCAATTTGCAGGCGCTAATTCGGCCGGTTTCCCCTCACAATATGTCCTTGTTTAGATGGCGGCTTTACATTTTTGTCAACGTTATCCTCGGCGGTCACAGGAAAAAAAGACTCCTCTGAGTGGATTCTAATTCACTTACCGCAAAAATGTGTTGTGCGGAATCACAGATTTTGCTGATAAATTGGGTTATGTGGGGAGAGAATGGGCTTCAGAGCTGAGTTCATGGTTCCTCAGACTTACGGTAATTCAATAAGAGGTGAAAATATTTCCCTCCGCTGCATGGGGGGGGAGGGGGGATGGAATTGAATCTTGTACATTGTATCTCCTCTGGGATTTAAAGGAATAGCATCAAAGTTTTCCTGTCGCACCCTATTTATTAACCCCCCGAGAGCACGGCGGGAACATATCACGTCTGAAGCCGCTCTGTCTGTCCTTCTGTGTGAGGTTAAAGGGGTCGTGTGTAGACGCAAGATTTTCTTCCGGGGAGGAACACGGTCGCTTTGTGTGCAAGTCTGAAACTGTAGCAAAGAAAAAATAAGGAGACGTAATAATATAGTATAAAAATGGGTATAAAAAAATAATAATTAAAAAAAGCGGAATTGAGAGGCACCAGAAGTGAGTTATACAAAGAAATCAGACAGAAGCCACGTCGCCACTCTAGTGACCGGTTTGAATGGCTCTGTGTCTCCTATATTTGTCATCTACACTATAATCTTAATATCTTATATAAACTGCAGATTCATCAATCATGTATCAACCAGCAGGAATTTTATTTCAGAACTCCAGTGTTTTACCTATCAAGAAGTTCCCACGGACAAGGGTCCGAGCCTCTGCAGGGGGGCTCTACGTCTGTCATCCGCTATTCTAAGGTCAAAGCTGCATTTTTAGGCCTCCGGCATCCGCCACGGCCGCCCACAGACACCGCATTTCTTTATTTACAGTCGTCTGGAACTAAAGTCGAGCCAATCAGAAGGAGAATATGGAATATTTTCCACTCTGGATATGTGACCATCAACATGTCCCAGTGTTTTTTTATCCAAGCGATGTCCTATCTGACTGTGAGCATGACGGAGGTATAGAAACGAGCGCCCAAAAATCCTAACATTCCAGCACTGAATATAGAATCTGTTAAAAAATCTGATATTAAAGTTAATCTAACATATATGTGGATTTGGGGTCGGCCATTTTACCTCATGTTTGTGTAAGTTTAGGGGCAGGATATGAGGTAATTTACCAATTTATATCTCGTAAAAGTTTCCTGATATGTAAAGTGAAGCCTCGTGTTTTTTACCTCATCAGCCAGAGATTCCTGACCATAAAATGGCCGCCGATGGAGGGTCATGTGATCTCTATCTGTCCATGAACAATCTCCCTGAAAGGTCCTTCATCTTGTCATGGACAGATAGAGATCACATGACCCTCCACCTGCGGCCATTTTATGATCATGAATCTCCGGCCGATGAGGTAAAATACACGAGGCTTCACTTTACATATCAAGAAAGTGGAGCAGAACTATTACTAGATGTATATTAGTAAATTACCTCATATCCTGCCCCACACACACATTACACAAAACATGAGGTAAAGTGGCTGAGCTCTTCTTGAAGGGCCATGAAGGGACATAGCAGCCTTCTTCCAAATAAACCGGTCACACAGCAGGTTCTCTTCGCTGGACGGACGGACGGGGGGCCGCAGCTTTCATTATGATCAGCAGAATTTTTAAGTAAACAAGAATCTTAAGGGCACCTCAGCAGCGAGACATTACAATGGCCAGAGGGCCGGTATGCGTATGCCAATGTACAACGCTCCCGTCCACCTTCTGTACCAATTTGGGCCGCGTCGCCTCCAGCTGGGACTCTATTCAGTCAGCTCAAATGCAAACAAAAAAGAAGAGCCATATAAAAGCGTAAGCGACTACTCCCGACTGGAAAGTGCGAACGCCAGAAACGTTAAATAAGCGAGGGAGGGAGTGTGAGCAGCTTGTGGGGGGGAGGACTCCCTGACCCGGCTTTACCCCATTCTCACACACATTTGTGGACCCACACATCTCCCCGCAGTCAGTGGGTGCTTCATCATATACAAGGAGGTGATGCTTTCAAGAAGGTGATACATCCGGGGCACTACTTATAGATGGGCCATAAAAATGAAAGTTTTCATAAAAACAAGGTGGAGCATGTACGACCCTGGTTTGCCCATGGGCGACAGTCAGGTTGCAGGAAACCCCTTATATGTGTGGTGGTGGCTGCAGAGGGGTTAATTCGAACGTTGTGGCTCCATGCACAGATTTTAACACCTTAATGACGGCTGTATTGGTTTTTTACAGTGGTCATTAAGGGTACATCATCAGAAGATTGCGGGATCTAGTGTGCTGCTTGTGCTGACACGGGGCTGTGTTATCACCAGGGGCCTCGCAAGGTCAAAAGATCCTGGATCTTATGGCCAGAGCCCCAGATGTTCCCCTTTACCAGCAGACTTCTTCAATCTCATCGAACTTTTTGCATCGTCTGATTACTGCAGTGGAGCAGGGTGGCCGCAGCATCCTGATCCACTACAGAGCCCGCAGCAGTACTGTGGAGTAGTGAGCTGTGTAGCAAGCGATGACAACGCATCTCCTGCTTCAAGCAGGCGTGAAGAGAACACAAGGATAATCACAAGTGAAGAAAGTAAGTATTAGTGTTTTTTATTATTATATTATGGGGCATTACTGTGAGTGGGGGGGTGAAGCTATACCTGCGTGAGTTAGGGTCTATTACTAAGTGTGTTTGGGGCTATTAGTGAATATGGGGGCCTAATACAAAATGTAGGGGCTATAAGTGAGGGTGAAGGGGCTGTTACTGAATGTGGTGTCCAAACAGGTGCAGAGATGGTGAGCTCCCTTTACCACCCATCGGCACCTGCAGCGGTCATCGCAGGTTGTTGAATGTGTCAAAAGGGATAGCTGTCTATAAGATCAAACAGTGCGCTTTTAGCTGGTTTTAACCCTTCAGCCTGAGCACCTCTGGCAGTTTTACAGTTATTATTTCGGCAAAAAAATCCATGAATTACATGTAAAACACTGTCTCCCCATCCTCTAGAAATAACAAGCAGCTTTGGAATTACCTCTGCAAAAGTTTACCCAGAGGCTCATTCTAAGCATCTGAGTAACTGAGAATTAGTCTTTGCTTTCAGGCTTTCCTTGGTGTGCATCTCTGTGTGCTAATGCCTCAGAGACTGCCATATTGCTGCCCATACAGCAGAGCCAACCTGGCTCCTACTAGCCAGCCCTCCGACCACTGGACAAGGGTTGAGATACTACAAAATTCCTGATCCACAGCCAACCACACCGCCTTGTGTGTGGCTGGAGAAAGGACCCTTTCCCAGCTTGTCACCTGCTGCTGTTTTCGACTGTGTGTGCCATTAAAGAAACTGTGAGTTGTTTACTTTGTTTACTTCCATTGTACAGTGTGATCCCTGGCTGCTGCTAACACCATGGGCCTCCCCTACACTATCAGTCTGTGGATAAATTACTACACACACACCAGGAGTGCCCAGGAGGGATCCCATCTCTATATTGTGGCCTCCCCGTCTACTTGCATCTACCTGCTGGTCCTGACGTGTGTGAACTAGACCTGTTTTCCTAGCCACTGGGAATATTTTAGCGCTAGGCCACACTACAAGCCAGACAATCCGATCCCTGGGAAATTTTATATTGTTGTGGAATATACTGAAACCAAGATCATACCAGACTGTGGATGAAAGCTGTGGCCTTCTCTATACCAAAGAATTCAAGACTCCATGGATTGAAATTTTACATATGTGATTTACGGATATTACCTGTTCCAGGGAGAGTGACACCTTTTGCTTATGTGATGCCCATATGATATACTTACCAATGAACTATGGACATTACTTCTTCATTCCTAACTAACCAAGCCCAGGTCCTGCCCCATTAGAAGTTTCTGTATAATCCTTTGTGATGCAAATAAAGCACATCTGCCGTGGCTTGCATGGCATCAGGTCACCACAGAGAGACATCTTATACCATAAATCTGACTTGGTGCGATTTCTTTGAGCTCGCTCAGTGGATTATATTAACCATTACAGAACCTGAGCTTGTGTAAACAGGGGAAGAACCTGATACCTTAAATGGCATCGCCAATTTACATAGCAAAAGTGCATAATAACATAAGAACAGTTTTAACACATTATAAACCTATAGTAGTGCAATACAATACATCATATTAATGTGCTTTAACCCTTTAGCTCATGTGGAGGGGCCGATAGATGAACATTGAGACACTATAGAGGCAGCAGGCTTGATAGTTGCAGCCTCATATTATTGTAAAGGTTAAGAAAGCATTCACACGACTGTATGAGGGACGTATGTCTGGCCACAAGCTTGCGGCGGTACATATATCTCCCATAGATGGCAATGGCCGCACAGAGCGATGCTGCACACGACATGTCCTATCTTTCGGTGTCTTACGCCCTGTAGGCGATGTATTGCTATGGAGAGGGTAAATGCAGCCGAACAATTTCTCGTTCTTGAATGGTAATTTTTGTCTACTCTTCAAGAAGAAGTTGATTGAACTTGAGTTGAGCAGAAGTGGCTTCCCCTGACCGCGCTGTATTTCTAAGTTTTCATAATTAACCTACCAGAATCAGCTCCCAAGGAGCCAGGATGCCCTTGGGCCAGGACTGAAAGTGTGATTCAGAATGTAGAGGCGTCCCCAAAGATCTATACCCCATCAGGTGTGAACCGACCTTATAAACAAGAAACAGAAATATTATTTCCAAAAAACGCTTCAAAAAGGACACCGTCCCTTTAAGACATGGCCGTGTTATGTTAAAAGACTGAGCATACGTTCTCAGAAGAGGCCTGTAGACAACAAATATGGCTACTGACACATTGGGTCACATTAACTTACCCGTCCCCGCTGTGCGTTGTCCAACGAGGATTCGGATCTTCCGCGATTCACATAGCCCGATTTCCTGCATCCGTCGTTTCCCCCACAGACATCCGCCGGAGTTCACCTTCTTCTTCCTGGTGCATGTGAGTGCTGATCTTGCAACACAATTTTGTTTTTAAATTCATCGGTTTGTCCGAATTAGTCGGGTTGTCCGACGTCCAAGCCCCCCGATTTGTGTCGCATGCAAGCCGGCGCCGATGTGCCACAATCCGATCGCGTGCGCCAAAAACCCGGGGCAATCCGGGGCAAAAACGGTAAAAAGTCGGGAAACCCGACGAAATTGTGGTTTTCGGACCCTTAGTAAATGTGCCCCAGGGCGTTCCTTATGGTTGATCATGATTACCACTTATTAGCATTGATCATGAGGTCCTTATTTTTCCATGTGAACAGTCTCCGATCTCTGACATTATGATCTCTGTCACTTGTCGGTTACATTCCCCCACATGACATGTGAATCCTTACTTTGTGAACCCTGTGCAGTATTATTTTCTCACCTGTCATTACCTGCTTTTCACTTTTTAGATAAAAACAGTTTTCTTACATTGATTATAGTTATTATTTGCCTGCCCCTGTAAAATGGCAATGATTCCTGACTTATCAGTCTCACAGTTGTCGAAAAACAATCCACGGTCACTAATATGTCTTACAGGTTCCTGACACCGAAATGAAATAATCTCTGCCACTCAAACAGAGTTCTGGTTCCTGGAATTTGTAATCTTAGCTGTCATTGTTCAGTGTCAGGCCCCATGTCATGATCCATGTGTTTCTTCATTTCTTCATCAATGGCAGAATGACTTTTGACCCTAGTGGTCTGTTCCAAGTCTTTACTACAAATGCTCCAATATTTTAGGTGTGATCTGGCTCTGCTATACTTCTTCGTCGGGCAATCATCATCATTACCCAACGCCACTGTCATCTCCTTTCTGCATTTGGGCCTTAATAATATCAGACTCTCCTACTTGCTGCTTCAGGGGAACTTCTTGATGCTCAAGGATTTCAAGATAGTTTGTATTTTGTGAATGCGCACAAGTCCTGCATCTCTGACTACAACCCCATCCTATGATATTCCCTGCCCTGTACCTTCATATCTCCCGTCTTTGAACCTGGACTTCTCTTGAATACTTTTCTTGGAGCCTCTTGATTGAAAGTCTAAGACCGCACCTTGGTTATATCTCCTGGTTGCTGTTCTTGATGCCTCCTGGATTTGTCCAAGGCCTCTTTATGGTCTCTGCTTTTTCAGGTTCCCTCCAATGTCTTCTGATTTCTTCACTTGGTCCATCCTGCTAACATCCAAGGCTATTTTCTGGTTTCTTCTTTTGGTCCATTCTGGTTCCATTCAAGGACTTCCTCTGGTCTCTGACACTTCTGGTTGCTGTCCGAGGCCTCTTTCTGGACACTGCACTTGGTGCCAAATGGTTCCATCCAAGGCCTTTTTATGGTTTCTACTTTTGGCCCTTCATGGTCTGGGTGGGTTTGTATTGCATCTTAGTTGATTGGTTTCTTCTGTGCCTGGGTCATTGAGTATTGCATGAGGATTCTGTGCACCTCTGCTTCGATCATTTTGGAGCATGGTGTGGGCCCTTGGCATGTACATCTACGGGGCTTGGGTGTGGCTGGTGTGTCATGGAACGGAGCTTGGCCGCTTTAAGGTCCCTAATAGGACCCAATGCCTGGGAGGTGGGCAAAACATGCGATGTAGTTGTGACTGGATCCATGGATCTCTGAAGTGCCGCTGGCTCACCAAACACATCCTCTCTGTGGGCTCCAGTGTCCACCAACATGTCTAGGTTCGGGTTACAGTGCCGGGGGCACACCACCTGCTGCAGCTGAAATTCTTCAATGCACCACCGGTGTCCTGCCGCTGGATCCTCCATCTGGGTCCCGATTTCGACGCAGGAATGGTGCAATGGTGACTTTTGGCCGAGACCCTTAAATAAGTTGCAAATCCAAGGGAAAAACAAGGGGAAAAGCCAGAGCCGATGCAAAGGCAGCCACCTATCATGGGTACCATTAGCTACTGATATTTCTGGTTTGTAATTTCTAATCTGGGTAACTAAAATGTACTGGTTACCAAAATTGTCTCACACAGTTGTCACTTGTCAGTGTCTGCCCACAATCCTCAACAAACAATCTAAAGCTTTAAGGGTTTGTATATATTTTTTATCTTAAAATTTTTTAACTTTTACTTCCATGTTGTTCCAATTTAGCGTCCCCGATTCTTACACACGGCCTCCACTCACGACTTGTCAATCATATCTGTCACTTACCAGCATCATTCCATGTTTTTCAGTGGCCTCGATGCTGATCACTGACATATTTCACCGGTTCCTGACAATGTCTATGATAGCTTCTACGTCAAGTAAATTAAGAAATGTGTTTTGGTTCTCAAAACTGTCACTCACAGATGTCATTTTACGGGGTCTGTTCACATTTCCTCTATAACTGGTGATTTCCGGCTCTTCCCGATACAGACTTTCCTCATTGTGGATGATTCCGGTTTCTAGTTTCTTGGCCAAAGATAATATAATTCTGGGGACCCTCCTTCCATGATCTACCACTAGCACCCAACCTCACTTGGGTTGCCTTCAGCTACCTTTCTGTGGGGCAATGTTGCCTTAGATCTTATGGTTCTCTGTTTTGCCTATTTGAACCTGTTTTTACCACTTGATGAGTCGTTCTGCCTATTCCAGGTCATTGGCTTTGCCCATTATATAGCCGACATCTCTTGGCACATGTTGCACTCTGTTGTCCCCTCCCATTGAGCACATTGGGGGTCATTTACTGAGAGCCCGATTTGCGTTTTCCCAACGTGTTGCCCGAATATTTCCGATTTGCACCGATTTTCCCTGTATTGCCCCTGGATTTTGGCGCACACGATCGGGGGGCGTGGCCGAACGAAAACCCGACGGATTCGGAAAAACCGCCGCATTTAAAAAAAAAAAGTGTTGCGGGACACGCGCTTACCTTCACCCAGCAATGGATCGTGGACTCCGGCGGACCTCAGCGGACTTCAGCGCAACAGCGCCACCTGGTGGATGTCGGAGGAACTTCCTCAGTGATTGGCCAGAAGACCCGAATCCACCGCAGAGAACGCACCGCTGGATCGCGAATGGACCGGGCAAGTAAATCTGCCGCATTGACATCAATTTAAAGAGACAGTGGGAATGTTTTCCTGGCCAATCCTTTTAGAGCTGGTGCTTCTTTCAGACGGGAGGGTGCCTGAGCATTGTGGTACCTAGTGCCCTGTGGAGACGTCCTGATTATCTGTTTGCTGTGTGTATTTTGTGTTCTATACTGCAGTTTCTTCTGAATCCCGTTCCTGTTCAGCTGCCTTTCTATGATGACATTGGTCAGTCCTTGACCTTGACTTGTCAACATTAGCCAACTTTTTGCACAGAATAGGATATTAGGTGACCATAGACACTGGGAAAAACAAATTTCACAACAAATTTCCCTCATTTGCAATGAAATCTTTATTTTTGCATCACATTACATTCACATCAAGAAGATACCCCAAAATTTCAAAAATTGACAGCAAATTCAATTTTCCCTGTGCATTTAAAGGAAATTTACAATCAAAATCCATAATGATAAACCACGGACACTCACCCATAGATTCAGGCACCGTGACTGTAGTAATCTTCTTATATTTGTCATTCATGTCCTCCTTCCTTTTAAAATCAACTTCAGTAATTACGCTAATGTACTTTAAAGGCTCCTGGGGGTGTTATCAGAGCCCCTGTTTGCTCTAGCATCACAGGCTGTTGCACTGTGCAGGAGCACGTCCCCCTTTCCACTGTGTGAGGTTACATCAGGCAGAGGGAGGGGGAAGTGCAGAGGAAGAAGGGGAGACTATGTAACAGCCTGTTAAGCTACAGCATGGATTGGCTCTGGTAACACCCCCAGAGCCCTTCTGACTCATAAGCATAATTCAAAAAGTTGATTTTAGAAGGAGGCCATGGATAACAAATATAAGCAGATTACCACAGTCCCGGTGCCTGGATCTATGAGTAATGTCCCTGGTTTATCAGGATGGATTTTGATGATAGATTTCCTTTAAGGATCAGGCCAATTCTTCCTTCCAGGAACACACACACTGCTACATGGTGACTTTATCACTCATGGCATCAGCCCCTATGCATTATTATTATTATTTATTTCTCCCTATGCAGAAAAATATTCTTCTCTTTTATGTTTTGTTCAGTTTTTATGCAAATTGGTTCATTTAATAAGCCTATGGTGGCGGATATGTACTGCATGTGCCATCCCTGTCATATGACATCTTGTATACTCTCCATTTCATTATGAGAATACAATAATTGGATCTATAGGAACACAACTTATAATGAGGTTTACGGGGTGACTTCAGCGAGTCGTCTGCTTTTATTTGATGCCGGCAAATGAGAAATAACAGGGATACAGGTCATTTTAACTTAGCAGCGTTCCGGCAAACATTGACGCTCCCCGGGGAGGGAGGAGAAAGAATACATGTCTTCCCTGCGCCGAAAATACTCCCCGTGTAAGTAGAGAATGATGTAATTTTACACATGGATGGAATGGGATGAAATTGAGCCATGGGATGGATCTGGAGACTTCACCAATGTTCAGCTTATGTGAAATGAAGCATGATCCTAAATGGACGAGGCTTCTGCCACACCATTTCCAGGCGCTGACTTCTGCTATATCCAATCATTTCTGAGAGAGTGGATCTCATTTACCATGTGCAGAGAAAACGGAGCCCGGGGTATTGGCACTGCCGTTTAAAGGGGAACCTATCATGTCAGTAGTGGATTATAATACAGGCGGTTTGGGCGGTAGAACGGGGCTCAAACCTTCTAGGGGCTTGATTTCTACCCCTTCCTTCTCTATAGACTTCTATGTAATGATCCTTCTCTGATGATGGTGGGTGGAGACCTAGCTACTATGACTCATTGCTCCTCCTTCCCTCTCCATATACTTCTATGTAATGATCCTTCTCTCTCTGATGGTGGGTGGAGACCTAGCTACTATGACTCATTGCTCCTCCTCCCCTCTCCATAGATTTTAATGTAATGATCCTTCTTTCTCTGATGGTGGGTGAAGACCAAGCTACTATGACTCATTGCTCCTCCTCCCCTCTCCATAGACCTTTATTTAATGATCTTTCTTTCTCTGATGGTGGATGGAGACCTAGCTGCTGGGACTCACTGCTTCCCCTCCCTTCTCCATAACTTCTATGTAATGATCTTTCTCTGATGGGGAGAAGATCTATCTGCTGTGACCCACTGCTCCCTTTCCCCTCCCCTCTATATAATGATCCCTCTCTGATGGTGGATGGAGACCTTGCTGCTGGGACTCACTGCTCCTCCTCCCCTCTACATTTACTTCTATGTAATGATCCTTCTTTGATGGTGGGTGGGGACCTAGCTGCTGTGACTCATTTCTGCCCCTCCCCTCTCCATAGACTACTGTGTAATCTGACACTTCAGCGAGTTCCATCAGAATAGAAGATACATTCTTTCTGTTGCTTTCAATCTCCGGTTTCAGGACTATCATAGGACCTTCAAAGCTCCTGAAATGCCTCTTGTGTTCAGCATGAACAGATGTATAAGGATTTCATGGGTGAAGGACTTCAATATAAAATTTGGTGGGTGGTTTGGGTGGCCATGGACCCTATAGAAGACTCCTCCTCCTCCTCAGGAGGTCAGTCTTGGGGGCCCCATTTCACATTCATCCTAGGGACACATGTTTTCTAACACAGTCTTTATACAGTAATAGCCCCGACCATCATATAGCGAAACACAGCCTGGGTTACATGTATTGAGTCACTCAGATGGAGTTCCCCTTTAAGTACAGTAACTTTTTCCTTGCACTAAATAGAATTTCAAGTAAATTGCTTGAATTAGGAAAGACTTAAGGAACAATTCCACAAATCAACAAAGAAGCGATGTAGCCATCTGTAAAAGTTAGATCGGCTCGCTCTTCCACGAGGCAAAAAATTCAATTAGAACTCGGAGGAATGACTCATTAAATGTTGTATTACAAAAGAGGAAGAAAATCAAATCTTCCCTCTGTCATCACTTACAAGACGCTTCTTCATTTCTCTTCCCTTCGAGTGTCTTATGATGAAGGTCTACTCAACCGGCAACGGCGGCCACTTAATCAGGAGAAATGGCTTTATGAAGGTGGCGGGGGCCACAACAATGGGGGACCTGTAATCAGGAGGGGGCTTATATGTTACATTATCCACCATAAATACATACTGACATTGTCTGCACAGTCAACAATGAGTCATCATCGTACAGCATGGCCCGAAACAGGGTTCAGCTTCTGATTGCAGAGACACAAAATTTTTAGGGTTAAAGGACATCTACCACCAGGGTGAAAGACAGTATGCAAATGAGCCTGAGGAGCTGCAGGATCCATTAACACTAGGGCAGATTTACTTACCTGGTCCATTCGTGATCCAGCGGCGCACTCTCTGTGGTGGATTCGGGTTCTTTGGCGATTCACTCTGACGTCCACCAGGTGTTGCTGCTGCGCTGAAGTCCCCCGAGGCCCGCCGGAGTGCACGATCCATCGCCAGGTGAAGGTAAGCGCGTGTCCAGCAACACTTTTTTTTTTTAAATGTGGCGGTTTTTCCGAATCCGTCGGGTTTTCGTTCGGCTACGCCCCATTCGGCCACGCCATTGCCCCGGGGCAATACAGGGAAAATCGACGCAAATCGGAAATATTCGGATAACACGTCGGGAAAACGTGAATCGGGCCATTAGTAAATGACCCCCACTGTGTCTGTTTGTAGATCTGTATTTACTGTATGTGAATGCATCTGTATATGAATGTATTTGTGTATCTGCGTATGTATTTATATGTATATCATGATTCATTAGTGTTTACGTGTGTTTGAATGCAGTGTCAGCCTGCGCTCCCTTGGGCCACCCTTCCAAAAATTGCTCCGTCTCCCACTGTATCTTTGAAGTCAAGTATTGGGTTGGAACTGAACTCTCTAGACCCATTATTTAGTACCTAAGATCAGTATCAGACTGGCCCACCAGAGGAGCAGAGGATTCCCCGGTGGGCCAGTCCGACACTAATTGTATGTAAGCATGTATGTACTGTATGTATCTATAGGCCCTGTAATTATGTTAAACACTTTATTCCTCCTGTGATTTTGGCGTTTTGGTGTGACCCGATTTACATTATTATAATATGCTTTCATTAAATTGAAGCTGATTGTTTGTATAATGTTACTGTCTGCATTTGCTTCTTTCCCTGTTGAGCATTAATTCCCTATTTGCGATATCTCTGCCAAGTCTTGTGCCACCAGCCGCTTCCACAAAGCCGTCACATCACCGCCAAAATCCCTGTAATGATGGAGGTGCTATCGCCCCCTTCACCACCCAGTCCTGTCCGCCTCTGACCAAGATGTCTCCCTCCAGGGAAGGATCAGTCGCTGTTCACACTGCCCAGTAGTCAATAATTCCTGGCAGCATTAATGTCTCCCGCCAGCTTGTATCTTATAATGGAAGCAATGCCGCCAGACCGGATAATGATGGGTAAGAGGAAGGGCGTGGGCACAAAGCGGGAATTCAAAGCGGGGTCACCTGACTGTAACGTCATCGAGCTAGAGCGATTAGGAGGACATAGGATATAGGGGGACAGTGATAAAAGCTGCAGAGAGCAAGGCAATAAATGGGATTAACACACAATAGAGCAGTGACAGGGACGTCTAAGTGCTCCGGGGGCGCCGAATCAGGAAGAGACTGAACCGGGACAAAGAGAGAAGGAGACGACCCTTTATCCTGACACATCGAACACCAGCATGTAATGATTTATAATGTATGAAGGAAGAGGGGACAAGACCGAGCTGCTTCGGTACACAGGACTGCAAGAGACTATTATCCCAATTGTATCACTGTACAAAGAAGGGGGCATTATGGCAAATACATTCCTGTGCATAGGGGGCAGTATTATATGTGAGGTCCAAAATGTATTGCCTCTTCCCCATTTCTTCTGCTAGAATCTTCTAAGTGGATATCTGTATACCGTCGTTGCTATTCACCTCTGGCTTCAGGTGGTGTCTATAAGAAGTAATTACTGAGTCATAAAGTTCTCCAGAATTCACATCATTGGGGCACATTTACTTACCCGGTCCTGGCGCTATCCCCGAGGTGCGTTCTCAGACAAGGAAGAAGTCCGGCACGATTCTTCAAGATGGTGCACCCGATATCCTGCATGTGTCGCTTCCCCGCTCAGGTCCACAGGAGTTCACCGTCTTCTTCCCGGTGTACAGGGTCGGACTGGGGTAACTGGGGCCCACCAGTGAAATTGATTTTGAGGGCCCAACTACTACTACATAGAAATATTCTAGGAATAAGGGAATTTCTAAGCACTAGCGGGGAAGCGAAACAAAAGATAAGATAATCCCTCCCTCTCTGCTAGTGCTTGGCTCTTGGTTTTTGTACAGGGGCTGCAGTGGTGATGTTATCTAAGGGCATTAATGTAAGAGATGGTATACTGGGTGGCTGGGCTGTGGTTAGGGATAGTATAAGAGTTACCCCTGGTTTCCAGGGCTTTCTGCTGGTGACTGGGCTGTGGTTAGGGATGTAAGTGTTCGCACTGGACCAACCTTCCAATATGGAAATGCTGAAAACCTTTACAAGAACTGATGACAATACCCCTACTCTGGCGTCCCCGCACCACATAGATAAGTCACACTTGGCTCTCTGACACTAAAGATATAAAAGTAAATAAGCTCAGAGCTGCCTCACGCTAGAAGGTTACTCAGTGACTACAATATTGATCTGACACAGGCAGAAGTGGCATCTAGTACCTCACTGGTGACTTGTCTTCTCCTTCACATGCAGAATCATCGTAAAATCTGGTTGCAGAATTTTCTGGCAGATGTGTTCAGCTCTGGGAAGCAGATCCCCCTCACTGTGTCCCTAAAAATACCACAGTTACTCACAATATAATGTCACCTGGATAAAACAATGTCCCAAACTGTACTTCTAAAGAATCTACATAAGAAACCCCTCTGTATCAAAAATTACATTGTTACCCCCAAATATATTACTATACTACAGTCTGTGATTTAATAATACTGTACTATTAAAAAGTATGAGTGCCCCCCCCCCATTAATTACATAATATATGGTTCCCCTGTGAATTATTTTAATTAATTTATCTATGTAATGTCCCTTCTAATTATTTTTATACATTTCCCCTACTAAAAAATGTGTTATATAACAATCTACTTATTATTTTATACAAAATGCACTAATACGTTTTTATACCATGTCATTATTATTATACATATAATCCCCTCCAAATTATAAATAAGCATATAGCATCCCTTCAATTATACATTTCTACAACTTGCCTCCTATTTATTCATTTACACATAGTATCTGCAGATTATTTATTATTCTATTATCACTGTATATACTCGAGTATAAGCCGAGACCCCTAATTTTAACACAAAACAATGGAAAAACCTATTGACTCGAGTATAAGCCGAGGGTGGAAAATGCATTGGTCACAGCCTCCAGCCAGTATACAGCCAGCTCCCTGTAGTGTATAGCCCGCCAGCACCCAGTAGTATACAGCCTGCCAGCCTCCAGTAGTATACAGCCTGCCAGCCCGCCTGTGGTATACAGCCAGCCTGCCAGCCCCCCTGTAGTATACAGCCTGCCAGCCCCCCTGAAATAAACAGCCCGCCAGCCCCCCTGTAGTATACAACCTGCCAGCCCCCTGTAGTATACAGCCTGCAAGCCCCCCTGAAGTATACAGCCTGCCAGCCCCCCTGAAATATACAGCCTGCCAGCCCCCCTGAAATATACAGCCTGCCAGCCCCCCTGAAATATACAGCCAGCCAGCCCCCCTGTAGTATACAGCCTGCCAGCCCCCCTGTAGTATACAGCCTGCCAGCCCCCCTGTAGTATACAGCCTGCTAGCCCCCCTGTAGTATACAGCCTGCCAGCCCCCCTGAAGTATACAGCCAGCCCCCCGTTGTATACAGCCTGCCAGCCCCCCTGAAGTATACAGCCAGCCAGCCCCCCTCAAATATACAGCCAGCCAGTCCCCTTGTTGTATACAGCCAGCCAGTCCCCTTGTTGTATACAGCCTGCCAGCCCCCCTGAAGTATACAGCCAGCCAGCCCCTGAAGTATACAGCCAGCCAGCCCCCCTCAAATATACAGCCAGCCAGCCTCCCTGAAATATACAGCCAGCCCCCTGAAGTATACAGCCTGCCAGCCCCCCTGAAGTATACAGCCAGCCTGCCAGCCCCCCTGTAGTATACAGCCTGCCAGCCCCCCTGAAATAAACAGCCCGCCAGCCCCCCTGTAGTATACAGCCTGCCAGCCCCCTGTAGTATACAGCCTGCAAGCCCCCCTGAAGTATACAGCCTGCCAGCCCCCCTGAAATATACAGCCTGCCAGCCCCCTGTAGCATACAGCCTTCCAGCCCCCCTGTAGTATACAGCCTGCCAGCCCCCCTGAAATATACAGCCAGCCAGCCCCCTGTTGTATACAGCCTGCCAGCCCCCCTGAAGTATACAGCCAGCCAGCCAGCCCCTGAAGTATACAGCCAGCCAGCCCCCTTGTTGTATACAGCCTGCCAGCCCCCCTGAAGTACACAGACAGCCAGCCCCCCTGAAATATACAGCCAGCCAGCCCCTGAAGTATACAGCCAGCCAGCCCCCCTGAAATATACAGCCAGTCAGCCCCCTGAAGTATACAGCCTGCCAGCCCCCCTGAAGTATGCAGCCTGCCAGCCCCCTGTTGTATACAGCCTGCCAGCCCCCCTGAAGTTTACAGCCTGCCAGCCCCCCTGAAGTTTACAGCCTGCCAGCCCCCCTGAAGTATACAGCCAGCCCCCTGTTGTATACAGCCTGCCAGCCCCCCTGAAGTATACAGCCTGCCAGCCCCCTGTTGTATACAGCCTGCCAGCCCCCCTGAAGTATACAGCCAGCCAGCCCCCTGTTGTATACAGCCTGCCAGCCCCCTGTTGTATACTGCCTGCCAGCCCCATTAAGTATACAACCTGCCAGCCCCCCTGAAAAATTAAATTAATGTCCTGTGCATTAAAAAAAAACGTTCATGCTCACCTGTCTTCTTCTTGCATCTCTCCTCTTCTGGCTGTGCGGGATCGAGTCGCGGTGACGTCATCACTCCGCGTCTCCGGCTCCCAGCGCTTTAGTCAGCTGGTAGAAGCAGAAGACGCGGTGTAATGACGTCACCGTGTCTCCTGCTATTTGCAGTGAAGAACGGAGCTTATGGCTCTGTTCTCCACTGCAGCACCCACTTCTATCTGTGTCTGGAACAAGAGTACCGGTGATCGGGGGCACAGGCCAAAAGATCCGGGGCACGAGTCCCGGATCTTTTAGCCTAGCGACACTCCTAGTTGCAGTTATAGTACTCGAGCGGCCATTCCGGCCGCATCGAGTACTATTACAGCCACTGGCAGGGGCCTCCGATGGATCCGATCGGAGGCCTCTGCCATAGTGACAGGTATCGGGGCCCACCGGGGGTTTCCCCGGCCCCCCGGCAGGCCAGACCGAGCCTGCCGGTGTATGTAAGTGCATGTCTTGAATTGTAAATCCCGCGCTTAGTCCGAATCACTCGGGTTGTCCGTCGGCCACGCCCCCCCAATTTGTGTTGCATGCAAGTCGGCGCCAAAATCTGATCACGTGTGCCGAAAACCCCACTTAAATGTGGCACAAACCGGAAATAGTCGGGAAACCCAACGAAAATGCTCTGTGCGGACCCTTAGTGAATGAGCCCCATTGTGTATTCTTTTCCCCGTGTCAGTTTTTTGCTGACTTCAATGATCCAAGACGTCCGTATTATCATCTCTCAGGAAACTTTTCTATTTTAGTTCTTGTTCAGTAACTTTTATGCTGCAAGTAATTGGGTGGAAATAATGTACTACAAGAATCTGGCACTTTCGGATTTCTCGGTGGCGCCCCCACTTATTGCACGTGTGCCTGCAGTCGCCTCCTGACTACGGGGGGTCTGTTTGTTTATGTAGCGTTGCTGGGGGCTCAGGGAGAATCGCTGTATTTGCCGTCCCTCTCCGCTGGTATAAAAGGTTGTAGTCAGAAGGTCACAACTCACAACAAAAGAAAAATTTAAGAAAATGGGTAAAAATCTAGATGCAAGAAGAACTGCCGACATCAGGAGGAGATGAAAGCCCCCGGAGGGCTACTTACCCGCAGCAGTAATAATGAGGGCTTCTAGCACTACAATTTTGACCACTTTGCCAATAAAAAAACAAAAAAATAGAAAAGCAAAATGGCTAAAACACAACACAGAAAGAACAACATGTTCATAGGCTACAAATAATGATTTGTATAATTCTGATGGAAATGATGGTTCCCTAAATTAAAGCTATGCCCTCAAACAATGTTACAGACTCACCTCCAAAAACAGCACCACCCTGGCCCGAAGATGTGAGGAGTGTTTCATTTCAGGGACTTTAAAGTGAATGGCGCTGAGGTGCAGTACCAGGCATAACCTGTGGACCTGGGTGGCGCTGTTTCAGAGGAAAAAAGCAGGTATGTTATCTTTTCACTCAAATAAACCACTTAAAAATTGGTGCACTGTGACCGTAGGATAAGTCCAACAGAGAATATGTCCCCTTCAGATCCCAAGAAGCTTATAAAATGGAAAAAGCCTGATAACATACAGAGGGCACAGTAACTAAAAACATAACAAATATTTTAACCTGTTCATCTATCTTGATGTAATAAGCCCTACTCCCAAAAATAAGCCCTGGTAGCAAATGCCTATATTTTCTGAACTATGGCACCTAAAAACACAGTTCTGGTGTTGTTTTTAAGAGAATAATTGTACACGGTAGAAAAAGTGTGATTTTCATGTAGATAGCTCCCACTTCCGACTGTAATTTTAGCAGTGAATATCTCCAGTTCTGTGGCATTGAGAAATATAATCCTTATGCCATATTAAAAGGGAGATTCTCTTCTTTAAAATGACACCAGAAGTGACAGTACAGAAGTTAAAGCCGTTTGAAGTCTGCCCACCGCCAGCCTGTCAGCGGGTGGGGCAGCTTGAAGATGGACGAAGGAGTAAAAGGAAGGAGGAGTGGAGCCACAATCAGCTACATGGACAAAATAGGCTCATATATAGAAATAGCCATCGCTAGACATGAGAAATTGGAGTAAGTGATTCTAAAGGCAATAGAGCCACAAGAAATTCACAATAGAATTGAAGGTTTGGAGATTTATGATGTTGTTAAAGAAGATGAATATATGATTATATTTTTGAATAAATGTTAATTTCCTTTTTATTCAAGAATAAATGTGAATTTTGTTTATAGAACAAAAATAAATTCATCCCCTGAAAATGTTATGAGTAAGAAATCATTTGAGACCCTGAGTGGAGTTATCAGGGCTTGTGTATCTGCTTTGTGGCATACAAGCCGTGAAATAGTCACAGTTCCTGGCACACCACCAGGAATTGCGACTATTTCTTCCACCAAGTTGGCGTGGAGCGGTGTGAAGGGGGCCGTGCCCAGCGAAGGAGCCTCTCGATATATATCCAGCACCCAGCACCCGTACTGATCAGCTGCACACATTGGGGGTCATTTACTAAGGGCCCGATTCGCGTTTTCCCGACGTGTTACCCGAATATTTCCGCTTTGCGCCGATTTTCCCTGTATTGCCCCGGGATTTTGGCGCACGCAATCGGATTGTGGCGCATCGGCACCGGCATGCACGCAACGGAAATCGGGGACGCTTGGGACGCGTCTACCTTCACTTGGTCCGGCCCGGTGAATTCCAGCGCGTTTAGATGCTCTTCAGCGCAGCAGCGCCACGTGGTGGACGGCGGAGGAACTACCTTAGTGAATCCCGGCCGGACCCGAATCCACCGCAGAGAACGCTCCGCTGGATCGCGAATGGACCGGGTAAGTAAATCTGCCCCAATGCATCACTGTCCAGCAGGCACTTGTGTAACTGCAATACCCAGAACAGCCACAATGCAAGGTATGGCACTGTTCTTGATAAGGAATGATCCCAACTTTATGATGTTCGTATGCCCTGACATGGCATTGGAGGAGCCGAAATAACTATAGATGCTAGACAAAAGTCTGCAGGGTCAACAGCAGATAGTATGGGTGGTTTTGGCACTTGCCCAGATCTCAAAACTTATAGGGGGGCTAAGGGTCAGACAAAACCCACACAAGTTTGATTTGAAAAGGGCCACCAGCTCTGGGCTCCTCATAATGGGGCACATTTACTTACCCGTCCCGTCGCGATCCCCGAGGTGCGTTGTCTGACGAGGATTTGGAGCTGCTGTGATTCACTAAGATCGTGGGGCTCATTTACTAAGGGTCCGAATCGCGGACTTTCGTCTGGTTTCCCGACGATTTCGGATTTTGGCATGTCGGCGCCAGGCTTTTACGCGACAGAAATCGGATTCAGAAAAAACACAGAATTTGTTTCGCAAGATCAGCACTTACATGCACCGAGGACAAGAAGGTGAACTCCGGTGGACCTCAGTGCAGCAGCGACACCTGCTGGATATCGGGCGCACAGACCGAAATGAATCCAGGCAGAACCTTGAATATTCGTCGGTGAACACGCCGCTGGATCGCGACTGGACCGGGTAAGTAAATGAGCATCCGTGCATCCAATTTCCTGCATGTGTGGCTTCCCCGCACAGGTCCGCCGGAGTTCACCTTCTTCTCCCCGGTGTATGTGAGTGCATGGCTTGCGGCACAATTTTGAATGTTAAACCCCGCGCGTTGTCCGAATCAGTCGGGTTGTCCAACCGGCACGCCCCCCGATTTATGTGAAAGTCGGCAGCAAAATCTGATGCAACAAAAAATCCAATTAAAATCCAGCGCAAAACGGAAAAAGTCGGGAAACCCAACGAAAATACAGTCCGCGGACCCTTAGTAAATGTGCCCCAATGTGTCCATCTCCTGTTACAAATTTATACAGAAGATCTTTCAAGACCTTTGTAAGGTCCTACAAAGGTCCTTAAACTTCAACACTGATCCAGATAGAAGACACAGGACCTTATAAGACCGTTGTTTGATCTTATATGCGTCTGTCTACGAATATCTGTCCGTTTTTTCTCTTTATCTCTGTGCAAAATGTTGCATATTTCATTGCACAAAGGTTAATCCTATGCGCCACCTTTGTGCACAGGTTTTGTCTGGCATTGCAGCTCAGCTCCAGTGTAGTGAATGAGGCTACCCTGCAGTACCACACAGAACACTTGGAGAGGGGTGGCGCTGTTTTTTAGAGGAAATCATCCATGATTTTATTTTTTTAACCCATTTACATCACATTGAGAATTTACAAATGTAATTTGTGCGGCCATATGGATTATTCATTACCCGTGAAGCACAGACTTGTATACTTAAAAACATACGTCAGCGCTCAGGGTGCCGTATTTCGCAGTTCCGACACTCTCCATAGGAAATGCGTGGGACAGAATTATGACGGAAAAGGCTCTCGGAAATAAGACTAATTAACTGCTTCTCGAAGCAAAGAAGGAGAAGAGGAAGGAGTTTGGTTTAAGACGCAGCCGAGCGGCTGCCAGAGGAAGGAGAATATCCTTGGGAAGACATTGGTGGTGATTCTACACCCTATATAAGTCCTCCGCATCATGGCTTGAGTAAAAATTTTCATGTCATTGACCACACCCCTTCACTTAACCCCACCCCTTGCGGCCCTTCCACATTATAATGGCCCTGTATAACGCCCCTTTTCCTGTGGGCCACCCTCACAGTATTATGTCTTCCCATCTGTGGCCTCCTATCCTGCAACCACCTCCAAATTGTACAATGCGCCCAACATATAATGCCCCCTTATATAGTCCACCAACTAATAACTGACCTTACCTATACCTCCCCCGCCCCCCATGACCACCCTGTATTGGTGCAAATTATTGTCCGATTTTCCAAGTATTGTTAGTTTCTAGATCACCATTAATCATGAGACCTGCGGTACCTAGGTGGGTACTGTCAATCAATGTGCTCCACTATAATAGTATCTACAGTGGTCAGTAGAGATGAGTGGACCCATAGTTTCATTTTGGGTTCATTTTAGGTTCAGCAACACGACTAGGACGTATTGCCCGCCAAACACCCAACCTGGCAAAGTGACACGCCTTTGCTAATAGCCTCGGTCATGATTGGCCAGGGAGAGTCCTAAATGGCCAACCATGTGCAACATCCCTCACCGGGGCCTAGCCTTTTCTCGGGGCCTGGAGTCAGCCGGGGCCCGCAGTACCTGAGTGGCTGGCGGTTGGTACGCTAGTGTCACGGTGCTTGGTACGGGGGAACCGGAGGGCTGTCCTACAGCCTGGCAGGTCTCCAGCAGGGTGGTGTTGGCAAGAAATGATGAGGGAGAGGCTGCTATAGCGGATCTCCCTGGGGCAACCCTTTGGTGTCTGGAGTATAAGTCCCTGTGTGGTGGACAGGGTGCCTGTGATGATGGTAGTTGTAGTAGCAGGGACCAGACGGAGGCAGAGGTTGAACAGAAACACTTACAGTTCTTTATTGGAACCGACAGGAACATCAGCAACGTGCCTTTAACAAGATGGTGGAGTACTGGAGAGGTATTTGGAGGGAGCCACAGGATGTAGATCACCAGCCTGGATGCAGAGGGCAGGCTGGGAGGTAGCTGTGTCCTAATAGGAAGCTTCAGCTTGATCCTGGATATCTTCAGGTATCACCCTTGAAGGTAGGATGATACCCCTTTCCTCACTACCTAGCTATTAGCTCCACTTCAGGCAGGGGCTAGGCTCTTCCTGCTCTGGTCTGGTGTGCTAGTTGTACAGACTCCGAAGAGTCTGTACTGGAGAGACTCCAGTCTGCTTCTGAGCTACTGCTCAGCTAACTGCTCTCTAGAATATTCTTGGCCAGGGGTTTTATTATCTCCCCTTGGTCAGGTGGTGGCTGCTCCTCCAATTACCTCTCAGCTCACAGAGACAGGATGTAACACAGATCATTGGATACTAGACTCTTACATCATACACAGATTAACTTCTGCCTTGCCAGGCAGGATTAACCACTGCAATGTCCCCTGTGTGATGTGGTGACATGCTATGGGGCTTATTCGCAAGCACTCCTTCGCCATTGCATCGGCGAGGGTGTTGCACATAACTAGCAGAGATGAGCTGACCCCAACTTTTAGTTCAGGTCTGGGTTTCAGGTGCAACATGGACATATTGCCGGATTGGTGGCCAATCCAGCAACTTGTCTACTATCTACTAACCATGGCTGTGATTGGCCAGAGAGATCCCCCTGGCCAATCACAGCTTTGGTAGTAGGTAGGGGTGTCAATTTGCAACAAGGGATCACCCTGGCCAATCACACCAATGGCTTGTATGTAGCGGCATAACGTTGATGATCTGGCAATATGTCTGGGTCGCACGGGACACACCCAAACCCCAGACCTGAACTTAAAAAGCCAATGTGGCAATCCAGCAAGGGCCGTCAAGTTATTGCAGACATTTGCATCTGATGGGGATCCATCGACCCACTCTGGTGCTCAATGGTGCCTCTCAAAGTCTAACATAACTTCATATATAAACACTGGGGCAGATTTACTTACCCGGTCCTGTCGCGATCCTGTGGTGCGTTGTCCGACGAGCATTCGGGTCCGGCACGATTCATGAAGATCGTGCGTCCGAGTTCCTGCATCCGTCGCTTCCCCGCCGAGGTCCGCCGGAGTTCTTCCCAGTGCATGTGAGTGCTTTATCTTGCGACACAATCGCGCTTTCCGCAGTTTTTCCGAATCCCCGATTTCTGTCGTGTGCAAGCCGGTGCCGATGCGCCAAAATCCGATCATGTGCGCCGAATTGCCCCGGGAATTTGGCGCACATGATTGGATTTTGGCAAAACGGAAATCATCAGGAAACCCGTCGAAAGTGCGTCCGACGGACCCTTAGTAATTGAGCCCCAATATATATTCTCCAGAAGGAAGAGTCTCTGGCGTGAAGATTTCATCTGGTCAACATCCAAACCATTCATCATTTCACAGCAGGGTATTGGCTGCCTATCGGTCTCTGGTAGGAAAAACCAAACCCCTCCCGTCCTCCCGAGAACTCAGATTCCAAAACCAGCTTTCCAAAGACAATGGAGGAGATTCGTTATGGCTTCTCCAACAGTTTTCTAGTGGAGAAGGCTCATGAATCTCCCTCTCCCCACCAGTTTTTGGCTTTCTCTGACCAGCATGACACTATGGGCATGTTGTGGTGGAGAGAAGGGGCGGCCTAACGCGTGAAAACCGGCGGAGAACGTTCTACAGGTCAGAAGAGCCTCTTTTGCAGAATTTTAGGCGTTCTAAATTTTAAATTAGAACTTAATTAATTTGCCCCAATAGTTTTGCTGAAAGCATCTTGATACTTAAACCTAATGATGGGACAAGTAAGTGAAGATGACTTCAAACTTATGGCATCAGGTTGAATTGAGGTTGAGAACACTAAGGGCCTCCGAAACATGTTATTGATGTATAAAAATCTGAAATCCTTGAGACAAGACGCTTTTTCCCTTTTTGAGAGGTAATTGTTCCAGTCAGACACACAGAACATGACGGGACCTACTGACTACCTGCTACACAACACTCTGCCCCTTATATAGGTCCTGTGATAAATAAGCAATGGCGCGCAGGATGTGATGTGGAGGAGAAGGCCTGGGCCCATAAACTATTCATACAGTCTCTGGAAGTCTGCTCATTATAGAAAGAGATCAAGACAAAACTAAATAAAAGAAGCAGAAGGGAGTCCGTGTCTTTAGGCCGTGATCACCGCGTGTTGTGACGCAAGGATAGTAAATATTTAACGGGTGCAAGTGACTTCATACATCGGGGAGGACGAAGGCGGATAGCGAAGCCAAAGCTAATCTCACAACATCCTCAGACCCCAGTCCCCGATGGAAACTCTTCCAAGTCTTCAGAACATCAGTCGTATAATAATCTGCTTCTCGATTTCCATGGAGTTATCCAACCAACCCAGTCGCTACCTTTAGGAGTAGTCCCTGTTCAGTGAAAGATAACCATGGAGGGCAAAGGATGTTAGTTTCACTAAAGGACAGGCAGAGATGTGGTCACTGGTTCAGATTTAGGTACACAGACAAGGTACACACACTGGCAGTCAGAATACACAAGGGCAGACAATCCTTCACAGCAGTTAGGAACCTAATTGATCCCGGTCTTGATAATTTTAGTTATTTGTCCGTGCTGTGATAACTTCTCCCGGAAACATTTCCCTCTCTGCTGTCTTCTTCCTTCCAGCGATAAGGCTGGACACTTACCTCTATCTGTTCAGTCAGTTCCCCTGTGGCTCGGCCTCCGCCGTGCACAGTCTTTGCTGCAGCCATTTCTATTGACCTATCGATCGGTAGAGGATTCAGTCGGCGGAGGAGAATCCATCAGAGGGGAATATTCAGGGCTGGACAGTGCAGAGAGAGTTATGGAGACTCCGGGGTTACTGTATACATGCAGAGCCCGGAGGAGAAGCCGCTCATACACCCAGGAGAAGATGAGCTCCTAACACCCCCATCCAGTCTCACGCCTCACAAATCACCTCCAAAACCCAGGAAGAAATCCCACAAATAAACCACCTGGCAGCAATCTGCTTCTTCCCTGCTATTTGTTATTTTGCCTTTCGAAAATGGTGAATATTTTATCCAATGTGAGACGTTCCACCGCCAAGAACTGCCCAAAAGATCTGACCAGCATTATTGACCTATGTCCCGACCTGGCGGGTGTATTTATGCTGCATTTAGCACATGGGACTATTATACATGTGCGGTGTGAATATAGTGATTGTACGGATAGAAGGTGCATTGGGGCACATTTACTTATCCGTCCAGAGGAGTTCATAGAAAGTGCATTGGCCGTGAGTCACTAAGGTCGTGCGCCCGATGTCCTGCGTGTGTCGCTTCCCCGCTCAGGTCCACCGGAGTTCACTTTCTTCTTGGTGCATGTAAGTGCTTGATCTTGCGACACAATTTGAATGTTAAATCCCCCGCTCAGTCCTAATCAGTCGGATTGTCCGACGGGGCGTGCCCCGATTTCTGTCGCATAGAAGCAGCGCCACAATCCAATTGTGTGCGACACAATCCCAGCGCACACAAATACCTGTGCAAATCCCCAAAAAAGGCAAACAGTCCAACAAAAGTGAGCAGCACGACCCTTAGCCCCAAGTGTGGAAGATCCAAAAGGTACAAGATTCCTCCAACAAGTTTCAAAAGCTGCATCTTTCTTCATTGGGGAACATCAAGATCGCTGATGTCCGTACTTGTACACTAACCGGCCACTTTATTAGGTACACCATGCTAGTAACGGGTTGGACCCATATTGACATGATGGCATCACACAGTTGCCGCAGATTTGTCGGCTGCACATCCATGATGCGAATCTCCCGTTCCACCACATCCCAAAGATGCTCTATTGGATTGAGATCTGGTGACTGTGGAGGCCATTTGTGTCCAGTGACCTCATTGTCATGTTCAAGAAACCAGTCTGAGATGATTCCAGCTTTATGACATGGCGCATTATCCTGCTGAAAGTAGCCATCAGATGTTACAGGGTACATTGTGCTCATAAAGGGATGGACATGGTCAGCAACAATACTCAGGTAGGCTGTGGCGCTGCAACGATGCTCAATTGGTACCAAGGGGCCCAAAGAGTGCCAAGAAAATATTCCCCACACCATGACACCACCACCACCAGCCTGAACCGTTGATACAAGGCAGGATGGATCCATGCTTTCATGTTGTTGACGCCAAATTCTGACCCTACCATCCGAATGTCGCAGCAGAAATCGAGACTCATCAGACCAGGCAACGTTTTTCCAATCTTCTACTGTCCAATTTCGATGAGCTTGTGCAAATTGTAGCCTCAGTTTCCTGTTCTTAGCTGAAAGGAGTGGCACCCGGTGTGGTCTTCTGCTGCTGTAGCCCATCTGCCTCAAAGTTCGACGTACTGTGCGTTCAGAGATGCTCTTCTGCCTACCTTGGTTGTAACGGGTGGAGATTTGAGTCACTGTTGCCTTTCTATCAGCTCGAACCAGTCTGCCCATTCTCCTCTGACCTCTGGCATCAACAAGGCATTTCCGCCCACAGAACTGCCGCTCACTGGATGTTTTTTCTTTTCCGGACCATTCTCTGTAAACCCTAGAGATGGTTGAGTGTGAAAATCCCAGTAGATCAGCAGTTTCTGAAATACTCAGACCAGCCCTTCTGGCACCAACAACCATGCCACGTTCAAAGGCCACAAATCACCTTTCTTCCCCATACTGATGCTCGGTTTGAACTGCAGGAGATTGTATTGACCATGTCTACATGCCTAAATGCACTGAGTTGCCGCCATGTGATTGGCTGATTAGAAATTAAGTGTTAACGAGCAGTTGGACAGGTGTACCTAATAAAGTGGCCGGTGAGTGTATATGTACTTATCTAGTCAACCAATTGCTATGCAGTGACGGAACGGCTTGGATGGCCTAGAGGATACAGAACGAGAGTAATAATCCCTATTCTAAGCCTATGTCCCTACCTAATTACCTAGCCTACACTAAGCGGTAGATGACTTGTCAACGTTTCTTTTCTAAGTACAAACACAGAGACAAAAACTGGATAATACAAACATAAAATATGGGTCAGAACCAAGAGGATAAAGCAATACAGAATCAATAGACCAAGCAGATGGTCAGGAAACAGGCAAAGGGTCAAAGAAACCGACATTCAGAAGTCCAGATAAACGCCAGCAACTTCCAAAGCAGCCTTCTACCAAGCACAGGGGAAATGGGAGGTGAATCTTATAAGAGATGTCAGAGTCCTGGTCCAAGAGGTTGCCTTTCTATCAGCTCGAACCAGTCTGCCCATTCTCCCTTGACCTCTGGCATCAACAAGGCATTTCCGCCCACAGAACTGCCGCTCACTGGATGTTTTTTCTTTTTCGGACCATTCTCTGTAAACCCTAGAGATGGTTGTGCGTGAAAATCCCAGTAGATCAGCAGTTTCTGAAATACTCAGACCAGCCCTTCTGGCACCAACAACCATGCCACGTTCAAAGGCCACAAATCACCTTTCTTCCCCATACTGATGCTCGGGAGAACTGCAGGAGATTGTCTTGACCATGTCTACAGGCGGAAATGCAGTCTGTGGACCCATAGTAAATATGCCCCATTGTGGGTTATTTATCATTAGGCTCCTTGGGACAATTCAATGGCTGATTTTGGAGCTCCGCTGCCCATCAGACACATTGGGGCTTATTTACTAAGCGTCCGCGCATCGCACTTTCGTCTGTTTTTCCGCTGCTGTGACAGGTATTTAGCAGGGGATTGTGTTGCATGTGATCGGATTTTGGTGCAGCTGCACTGCTTTCATGCAACAGAAATCCTGGGGCGGGCCGTCAGACAATCTTGCTGATTCAGACTGAGCACGGGATTTGACTTTCAAATTGTGTCGCAAGACAATGCACTTACATGCACCGAGAAGAAGAAGGTGAACTCCGGGGACCTGAGCGGGGAAGTGACACATGCAGGATATCGGGCGCACGATCTTCGTGAATCACGGCACAGTGCATTATCATTGGACAATGCACTTTCGTGAGATCTGACATGCAGCCTGGTCCATTTTTACAGGCCCAGCACGTTGTGTGTAGGGGACCTTATCTTCCCACTATTAATCCCAAACTGTTTTGGGGTAATATTTTTCATAGTTTCAGGGCCGGCGTCCGCACTGGACAAGTCCCGGGGCCCAGAGCTGATGGGGGGCCCACATAAGGCTGTACATAAAGAATAAAGGCGGTGCGGAGGGCTATATACTGTATATAAAACAACCATGGGGGGCTGTTTGGTATGATAAACTAGCGAATAATTTAGGGAACAGGAGACTGTTTTAGCCACAAGAGTTCACTGCAAAGGGGCCTACTAAGGCTCTTTAACTGAGGGGCCTATTGTAACCTGGAGCCGACCCTGCATAGTTTTACCTATGGTCCTATGTAATCACTACATATGGCGGTATTATTTACTAGTGTTCTCTTTCCTCCTATGTATGGTTGTCGGTCACAGATTTCTACCCTTGGTCCTGATGTTTTAGCGCCGTCTATTCCCAAACCCGTCGTAATAATCACGGGAGCCGTCTCTGAACGCTGCTCTTTTATATACCCGCAATATGCAGTCATTTTTTTATTTCACATTAATTTTACATTTTCCGGCTTAAAAGCAATGTAAAAAAATTTTCAAAATGTGCAGCGCCATAAAAATGTCTGCCCCCGCCACGGCGCCACAGCTGTTCCGCCACTCGGCAGATTGCTCCACCGCCACTTCCACTATTAACGTTTACACTTCATTAATGGTGGCATCAAATTCGTTTCCCGAAAACGGAACATTAGACACCAAAACGCTTCATCCAAAGACAGTGGCGCGTCTGATCCACGACTAACGACAGCGCCAACATAATACGCAAAGCACAAAAGTTTGTGCCCCCATCCCCCCACTTGAGCGCTGCATACCAGGTTATCCGCCATGGCACTTCAATCCAAGAAGATTATATAAAACCTGCCCTGCGCTCATGTGCCTTCCCCATCACACTGCAGAATTGCATTAATTTAATTAACGTGACATGTTGTTAATTGAATTAACCCAGAGTTAATCAGTCCAAATGCGTTTCCACTTGGAATGGCGCTTACGGCTTAGCTCTTCACGATGTGGCAGAACAGAAAACCCGAGTGACTCCTTCACTACCAGAAGTATCTGCAAAGGTCCAAGAAGAGACCTCTGCACCCCGCACACTCTACAGGGTACATACTGTATACAATGTCCGGGTCATTGGGGCAGATTTACTAACCCGGTCCATTCGCGATCCAGCGGCGTGTTCTCTGTGCTGGATTCGGGTCCGGCCGGGATTTATTAAGGTAGTTCCTCCGACGTCCACCAGGTGGCGCTGGTGCGCTGAAAAGCATCGGAACGCGCTGGAGTTCACTGGCTCGGGCTGAGTGAAGGTAAGTGCAAGCTCCGAGACAGATTTTTTTTTTCAAATGCGGCGGTTTTTCCGAATCCGTCGGGTTTTCGTTCGGCCACGCCCCCCGATTTCAGTCGCGTGCATGCCAGCGCCGATGCGCCACAATACGACCGCGTGTGCCAAAATCCCGGGGCAATTCAGGAGAAATCGGCGCAAATCGGAAATATTCGGGTAACACGTCGGGAAAACGCGAATCGGGTCCTTGTAAATTACCCCCATTGTGTCTCCTATGTGAATATATAACAGTATTTTAAGCTTATTTCATATATTGTATATAATCTAAATAAAAATGTAAATGAGGTTAATAAAAAGATCACGGATCAAAATTAGAGAACACTTCCAGACACTTGCAAGTTATCGCTGTTTGGGTACATTCACGCGGTTGCATGATTTGCGGCCAGATCACGACCCCCATAGATTGGCGCCAGGTCATAGGTCCTATAAGTCCTATACTTTGCCAGATATGGAGAGAGGAGGGGTGAAGAGCGCTACCCTCTCCTGCTCCCGGCCCTGTGCTGCCTAGGATCCAGTCCGGGTGAGCACATGGCCATGTGAATGAGCCCTGATTCTGGCATCTCAAGGTTATTTCCTTAATTATCTTACAACCCCAATGTAACTGGAGCCGAACTTTCCAGTTTTCACTGACTTTGAAAATCTTGCGGCGATCTAAAGTGGCTGACACCCTTCGGCAGCAGGTTGTCCAGATGAAGGACAAAAAGGTGACCCCCATCAGCTGTAGCAAGAGAGAGATTTGTTGTTCTAAGTCTGTGATTTCTAGAATATTGCATCAACTCATTTAAGTCCCTCAAGAAGGCAGATTGCCCTCGAAGGACAAATGCAAGAGAGGACAGGATAATGCAGAATATCTCCATGGGGATTTGTTTCATAACTGCAGCTGGTTCAGCACTGAACAGGGTAAGGATCTTTCTCATCATACAGTGGGGCAGATTTACTTACCCAGCCCATTCGCGATCCAGCGGCGCGTTCTGTGCGGTGGATTCGGGTCCGGACGGCATTCACTAATGCAGTTCCTCCGCCGTCCACCAGATGGCGGTGCTGCGCTGAAGTCCGCCGAGGTCCGCTGGAATGCCCTGCAATTCACCGGCCTATACTTGGTGAAAGTAATGCAATTTTAGCGACACATTTTTTTTTTTAAATGCGGCACGTCACGTGCATGCCGGCGCCGATGCGGCAAAATCCGATCGCATGCGCCAAAATCCCGGGGCAATACAGGGAAAATTGGCGCAAATCGGAAATATTTGGGTAACACGTCGGGAAAACGCGACTCGGCCCTTAGTAAATGACCCCCAGTGTCTCAATGTTTATGAGCATTTGAACTGAGAGCCCACCTCTCATTAGCAGAAAGAATCAAAAGTCTAGACTCACCTTTGCTGGGGAGAATGTTGTGTTGACAGATGAGAAGTGCTCCACGGGTCATTTTAACGAGGAAAGCAAGTTTAATTAATTTGGATCTGATGGGTAACATTGGGGCACATTTACTTACCCGGTCCAGTCACGATCCCGCGGTGCCTTGTCCGACGAGGATTCGAGTCTGCCGGGATTCACTAAGGTCGTGCGCCGGATATCCAGCAGGTATCGCTGCTGCACCGAGGTCCGCCGGAGTTCACCTTCTTCTTCCAGGTGCATGTGAGCGCTTTATCTTGCGACACAAATCGTTTTTCAAATTCCACGTTTTTTCCGAATCCGTCGGGTTGTCTGGTGGCCACGCCCCCCCCCCATTTCTGCCGCGTGAAAGCCGGCGCCGATGCGCCACAATCCGATCGCGTGCGGCAAAAACCAGGGGCAATTCGGCACAAAACGGAAATATTCGCGAAACCCGGCGAAAGTGCGGCGTTCGGACCCTTAGTAAATGAGCCCCTTTATGTTTATTAACAAACTGGAGAAAGACTGAACCCAAAGTGTGTAAATAAGTCAGTGAAAGGTGGTGGAGTAAGTGTCATGGTTTGGAGAATGTTTTCTGCAGGAGGAGTTTGACCTCTCATACAGCTACATGGAAGAGTTAATGCAGGTGTGTATCAGAACCTTCTTCAACAGCATTCATTGTACAATCAGCCATCAATTTCCCTGCAGGGCAGGAAACAATAAAATGGCCACAGACCTGATCTAAACCCAACAGAAAATCCTTGGTGACAAAGTTATGGCTAATAACCCGTAACAGTCACAGAACTGTGGAAGAGACCGGAAGAAGAGCGGAGCAGATCCCAGCAGAGCCGAGTGACAGACTAGTGATGTCCGGTGGCCGTGGCTGAGGTCCTGTGGCCCTGGGCTGAGGTGCAGTGGCCCGGGGCGGAGGTGCAGTGGCCAGGGCTGAGGTCCCTGTGCCCGGAGCTGAGGAACCTGTGGCCGGAGCTGAGGTCCCTGTGCCCGGGGCTGGGGTCCTGTGGCCGGGGCTGATGTCCCTGTGGCCGGGGCTGATGTCCCTGTGGCCGGGGCTGAGGTCCCTGTGGCCGGGGCTGAGGTCCTGTGGCCGAGGCTGAGGCCCCTGTGGCCGGGCTTGAGGTCCTGTGGCCGGGGCTGAGGTCCCTGTGGCCGGGGCTGAGGTCCTGTGGCCGGGGCTGAGGACCTGGGGCTAAGGTCCTGTGGCCGGAGCTGAGGGCCGGTGCTCTCCCTACTGATTGGTGACTGCTGGGACCAGCAGAAAATTCTGTTCTCTAATTATCATCATCATTGTTTTCTGCAAAATAAAGGTGGATAATTTAGTATAACACGGTTCTAGTGGCATGGTAACCTCTTACGAAAAAATCCAGCAAGTGTTGATCGATTGGGGAATATATTATTTCTGAAAAATCTAATATAGTGCACAAACATTAATACACCATAAAATCTATAAAATCCTCTACATTGACCACAAGCAATGCTAGGCCAAAACATAACACTCTAAAATACAGGTAAAAATATTATATTACTATATTGTGCTTACATACAGAACTAGTGCACGAAAAATCTAAGTAGTACCCACCATAAAGTGCTCAAATTATTATTACGGTAACAATATTGATAAATAGAACTGGGTGAATCTTGCAAGATTCCCTTCACTGAAGTTTCAACAAATATTTGTCGACATGGGTCCAAATCAGTCCAGACCGATGTTGCTCCAATTGTCCGGGAAACTGGTATCTAACCCCCTCTAGTCTTCTAAAGCACAGCATTTTTTAGGATTTTTTAAAACATTTTTCAATTTCCCATTCCCTTTCCCTGGATTCGAGAATTGAAAAAAATAAAACATTTTAATTTTGGAATCTATGAACCGATTCACTCTTCACTATAGAGCTACATTAATTTGTTGCCAGGAATTAGAAGCTTTCCTCCATGTCCCGGGGAGTATATGTTGAGTGCCCAAGTCACAAAAAGTGGTGTGACACACCCAAAAGGGGAGTGCCTGTTAGACAAGTCTTATGGCTTTGTTATACCCTTCTGTGTTTATGCTGATACTGAACTTTCGGTTGTTCCTTATGACTATTCTTCAGCCTTATGATTTTGTACCTCGCTGCCATCTTGGTTCTCACCTGGTTTGGTTTTTGTCTGTGTTTGTTTTCTCTATCTTTATTATAGTATTCACTACTGCTGCTGTGCACTTACCAGTGTAGAGAACGCCACCCAGTTGTCACCTACAATTTATTGCAGGGGTAGAAGGTAGGCAGGGACAAAGGTTGTGGGCAGCTCAGGGCTCACACCATAGGAATAAATGGATTCCCTATCACTCATGTGCGTTGGTGCTCGGCTCACTTTTGGTCCCTCTTCTTTCCAATTTTTGGGAGTCCTAGCAATGGATGTCCTGTGACATTACAATGGCAGAATAACCCCCTCTAACCATCTTTCAGCAGAAATCCTTACATTAACCCTTTTACTGCCTAAGACTAGGGCTGAGCAGACCCATTTACGTTCAAGTTTGGCCAAGCTCGGCCCAACCCAAACCTCAACGCTCACCCCACTAGTAACACCCACAAACCTGCCATTTACCAGAGGATCGTAGCTGATGACCTGATGACATCACACAGCATTTAAATAGTTAACCCCATGAGTGTTAACAGCAGGGGGTGAGCCCGAACATCGAATCCCCACTTCTGTCTGTAGTTTGGATTTGGAGACCCGAAGCCACAGTGTTTGGTATAGGCACAAACATTGCAGTTCAGGTCCACTCATAGCTACCCCAGACCACCAATGATCCAATTCGTACTGATTTCTATTGGGAATGACCACTCAAAATCCAGACTTTAACTTCATAATGTTGTAACCACTAGGAATTTTTGCACCTCTTGATAACCCCAGGTGTTGCTATTGACCCCTTTATTATCCTAGGCAGGGCCGGCACCAGCACTGGGCATACTTGGGCAAGTGTTGGGGCCCAGAGCTGCTGGGGGGGACCCACATAAGGCTGTACATGAGGAATCCATGGGGTTGAGGTGATATTTTAGGGAACAGGATGTTTCGTTTCTGAATTTTTAATGCCACCATGTAAAGGCGCGCACTGTCGCCCAGGGGCCTACTGAAACCTGGAGCCGACCCTGATCCTTGGTCATGGTAGACACTGGTATAAAGTTTTAATACCTTCAATTTAAGGAACTACGGCTCCTCAAATGTGCACCCCCTTTGTGGTATCCTTCCACAGAATATATATCCGAGCCCCAAGACTCTTCTCACCCTGAATGAGAACAGGAAACAATCAAAAAAAAGTTAATATTTCTCTGTACTCTTTCCATTCTATTTGGACTCTACCTGTTTCATATGTTAATTGCTGTGTGTATTTTCTAATGAATTTCTCATAAAGCATAACCAAGTTCAAACAGGAAAACCCCTCCGGGGGGCTCCAATTTAGCTGGAACTGGATTGATAAAAAAAATTATTTCAAAATTTTTGATAATTAAAGTTACAATTTGTAAAAAAATTAAAAAATACATTTCGTATTTTAATAATTGACTAACAACATCAAAGGGGCGAGAAGTAGAAGTCTTATCTCTACGTTCACATTCTCATTTACTTCCAACGTGTTCGGGGAGAGGTCACATTACATGTAATATCCAGAGGATCCGGAATTGCCAAAAACGGGTAAATATAAAACGAGGATGGGCTGGGGGGGAGGGTGAATGTGAGATATCTGCCGGTTATTAATGGTGGAAAGGTAAATGCCAGGTTTTGCATGTAAGGATATTGCAAGGACTTGCACTTAATGCCGAATACACTGTGTACAGAAATAAACCCGCCATCTCCTTCCAAGTCTATATATAAGGTTATTGTCATCTTCATAAGAAAGCGAAATCTGTCGGCATCTTCCGTGATTTCCATATTCATAGATTTACTGTATAAACTTGAAGTGTTGAGCTTTAAATGTGAACTTAGCAGATGTTGGGTTTCATTACATACACATTGAAGATGGAGGATGCATTTTACATTCGCAGATTAGACGTCCAAATGCAAAGGAAAAAAAAAAAAAGTTTAATGTTTCATTTGTTTCCAGAAGAGTAACTTTCAATCTGATAGATTGATAATAACAATAATCGGGAAAAAGCAAAGCAGAAGTGAGAAGAAAAAGAATTTGGCCATCAAGTAGAAACTGTGACAAGCAATAAATGAAAAGTTTATGAGGCCTGTTGGGCTAGAGAGCGGGGGTGTAGCTAGAGTAGACTTTGGTTTTATCTATAGTTTTCAATTTGAAGAGAATAAAATTGGTTGTGGTCTAGTAGAAAGGTAACAGTACCTGGTGGTCAAGTTGAAGAGTTAGCAACCCTTTGTGGTCAAGTAGAAAGGTTACCAATCTCTAATGGTCAAGTAGCAAAGTTCAGAATCTAAGGTGGTTGAGTTGAAGGGGGTTATCTATCCCTGTTGGACAAGAAGAAAGGTTAACAGTTCCAGGAGGGTTCTCATACCATCCATGGTGGTCAAGTAGAAAGGTTAACAGTCCTGGGTTGTCAAGTACAAAAGTTAATGATCCATAGTAGTCAAGTAGAAGGGTTAAAATTCCTTGGTGGTCAAGTAGAAGGGTTAACAATCCATGGTGGTCAAGTAGAAATATTAACATTCCTTGGTGGTCAAGCCTAACTAGGGTTATCAATCCCTAGTGGCCAAGCAGCAAAGTTAACAATCCTGGGTGCTCAAGTCGAAGGGAGTTATCAATCCCTGTTGGTCAAGTAGAAAGGTTAACAGTTCCAGGAGGGTTCTCATACCATCCATGGTGGTCAAGTAGAAAGGTTAACAGTCTCGGTTGTCAAGTACAAAAGTTAATGATCCATAGGGGTCAAGTTGAAGGGTTAAAATTCCTTGGTGGTCAGGTAGAAGGGTTAACAATCCATGGTGGTCAAGTAGAAATATTAACATTCCTTGGTGGTCAAGTAGAAATATTAACATTCCTTGGTGGTCATTCCTAGGTGGTGAAGCCTAACTAGGGTTATCAATCCCTAGTGGTCAAGCAGCAAAGTTAACAACCCGGGTGGCCAAGTCGAAGGGAGTTATCAATCCATGTTGGTCAAGTAGAAAGGTTAACAGTCCCGGGTTGTCTAGTCCAAAATTTAACGATCCATAGTGGTCAAGAAGAAGGGTTAACAATCCATGGTGGTGAAGTAGAAAGATTAACATTCCTTAGTGGTCAAGTACAAGGATTATCAATCCCTAGTGGCCTGGCAGCAAAATTTAACAATCCCAGGTGGTCAAGTCGAAGGTTAACAGTTCCAGGAGGGTTCTCATACCATCCATGGTGGTCAAGTAGAAAGGTTAACAGTCCAGGGTTGTCAAGTACAAAAGTTAACGATCCATAGTGGTCAAGTTGAAGGGTTAATATTTCTTGGTGGTCAAGTAGAAGGGTTAACAATCCATGGTGGTCAAGTAGAAATATTAAAATTCCTTGGTGGTCATTCCTAGGTGGTGAAGCCTAACTAGGGTTATCAATCCCTAGTGGCCAAGCAGCAAAGTTAACAATCCCGGGTGGTCAAGTCGAAGGGGGTTACCAATCCCTGTTGGTGAAGTAGAAAGGTTAACAGTTCCAGGTGGGTTCTCCTACCATCCATGGTGGTCAAGTAGAAAGGTTAACAGTCCCTCGTTAAAAGTCCCTCGTATAAAAGTTAACGATTTATGGTGGTTGAGTTGTTTGTCAAATCCCTATTTGTCAAGTAGAAAGGTTAACATTCCTTGGAGGTCAAGTTGATGGGTTAACAATCCCTGTTTAACCCTCCTTAAGGAAAGGTTAACCCTCCTTGGTGGCCAATTAGAAGGGTTAACAATCTTTGGTGGCCAATTAGAAGGGTTAACAATCCTTGGTGGTACAAAGTTAGTAATCTGTGGTGGTCAAGTTGACAGTTAACAATCCCTGTTTGTCAAGTAGAAAGGTTAACCTTGGCCACCAATTAGTAGAAGGGTTAACAATCCTTGGTGGTTAAAGTACAAGGGTTAACCATTCATGGTGGTCAAGTAGAAAGGTTAACAGTTCCAGGAGGGTTCTCCTACCAATCCTGGTGGCCAACTGCAAAGATTTAACAATCACTATTTAACCAATAGATGGGAGTTTAGAGATCACTAATGGTCAGCATTTCCCTTAAGTTGTCAACTATAGAGGGTTTATAATCAGGAGATGGCTAGAGAAAACCAAACTAGGAGGTGAGTTGAAAGGGTTTACAATCACTAGCAGTCACGGAGGGGTGTTTTATGCTCAAAATTGGCTTTGATGGTGGCTTGTGGTCAACCAGAGATGTCTAGGTAAGTTGAAGAATGGAGGATACCATCTCTGGTGTAAAGTAGAAGGGTTTACTGACAAGGTTTACAATCACTAGCAGTCATGGGGTCATGTTTTATGATTCTTAGTGCTCAAAAATAACAATGTCTAGTGGTCAACTAGAGCATCAAGGTTTTAAGATCACTGTTTATATTTACTGGTTATTCAGTAGAAGGAGTGAGATTACCATACTTGGATGGGTTTATAATCCCTGATGGTCCAGAAGAAGGCAGGAGGTTACCAGCCCTCAACTGGTTTATAATCCCTGATGGTCCAGAAGGAGAGAACTTACCATCCCTGGATAGGTTTATAATCACTGGTGGTCCAGAAGAAGGCGGGAGATTACCAGCCCTCAACGGATTTATAATCCCTGATGGTCAAAAAGAAGGAGGGAGATTACCATCTCTGGTGCTCTTGTGATAAGGTTTACATTCAATAGTAGTCACAGAGGATCATGTTACTAGTAGGATCGGGGTCTACTACAGGGGATATATTTGTGATCCAATAGAAGGATGCTTACTAACCCTTGTAGAAAACCTACAATCAACAGCTATCTGTGGGGGGGTTACTGGTGATCCAACTGGATGGAGATAACCAACTGGTAATCCAATGCCGAAAGCTGTTCTGATAATGTCTGTAGAAGGACCCAGGTCCACTAAAGAGGATCTAATTCACTGGTGGGTAGGTGTGGGGTTAACAATCCACAGAGATCTGGAATAGGCTCCTCCTACATTACTGTGGACCTACAGCCATTGATTTTCCAGTATAATTGGCCCTTCACAATGTTGTAAGTGATTCTGCGATGGACCATGGACCTGAGGATTCCTAAATAAGCTCCTATTCCAGTCCTGGTTGGATAGTCCCTAGGAATCATAAACATAGGCACTCGGCCAAGGCTACATATGTCAGGATTTCAGATGAACATGTATTTGATAGCCTGAGCCTTATGTCCCTCGTCTGGATAATTCCATATTATCGTGATTCTATTTCTCATGATGATGATGATGAGGATTATATTTGTGACTTCACTTACTCTCTAAAGGGTTAATGTCTGGAGTGTTCTGAATCCATATTCGGGATTTGTCCATATTCCCAGCATCTGTTCTGGCTCAACTTCGCTCGCGATTTCCACCTCTCCAAGTAAATAGTAATTAATACAATTACTGTGTCATAATCAGAATATGGCCATATGCCTGGGACATTAAAAAGCTTATCTGCTGCGGAGCTCCATAACACACTTCATCAATTCCCCACACGGCTCGAGACATCGAGAAAGAATCTGTCCTCAAATATTCCGCAGAAAAATGTAGCCTCCAGCTGGTCGCAAATGTTTCACAACTTTACAGTTTAACCTTTCAATAACTTTTCGGAAGTTACATAACCAGGCAATCCACCAGGGTTGTTGTAATACCTGCCCATCACCTAGGGGGAGCTCTCTATATAGACAATGGCCTCTTCAAACCTCCAATGGTCAAAGGTCTGAGAAGGCAGAGACGTGGACATCCCCCCACCTAGACTATGCCATTCATAATATGATCTTCTTTTTTTTATATAGTGGACAACTTTTTGGACAAAGCGACAAATGTCCCTGTTAAAATTTAAGCCAAGTCTCTATCCCCACCCTCTAGGGACCTATACATTATAATAGTGTCCCCTATTCCCTATGGTGGGTCAACCCTGTCTTTTAGCTCCCACCTTGTGCCCCTTTAAGGTGTCTTTACAATATAATTCCCCCAACTCTATGTCATCCCCTTCCTATTGCCCCCCACATATACTAGCACCCTTATTGTGGTCCTAAAATCTATAACCTACCTATAGGGGCAGATTTACTTACCCGGTCCTGTCGCGATCCCGCGGTGCATTGTCCGATGAGGATTTGGGTCTGCCGCGATTCACTAAGGTCGTGCGTCCAATTTCCTGCATGTGTCGCTTCCGCGCGGAGGTCCGCCGGAGTCCACCTTCTTCATCCTGGTGCATGTAAGTGCTTGATCTTGCGACACAATTCCGTTTTTAAATTCCGCGGTTTGTCCGAATCCGTTGGGTTGTCTGACGGCCACGCCCCCGCAAGTCAGCGCTGATGCACCACAATCCTATAGTGTGTGCCAAAAATCCGGGGCAATTCGGCGCAAAACGGAAATATTCGGGAAACCCGACAGAATTGCGGTCCGCGGACCCTTAGTAAATGAGCCCCATAGTGTCTATTTCACCTTTTGTGGCTCCCAAATTTATTATCCCTCCCCATGGTGCCTTCTTAGCTCAATGTACCCCATATGCATGAGTGCATTGGTTCTCTACTCTTGGGTAGGTGGTTCTGGTCCGGGAACGGACAGCCTGGCTCCACCCATCTGACAGTAGAGAACCGTCAATGACTACGCTGATTACTCATGAATGGTGGGGACTAGAGAGAAGATTCCAACTGAGATGAATCAAAGTGGTGGAGATGATGGAGATGGAGAGAGTTCCCTTTATTGGCACATTAATATGACAGATTCATCACATGTTTGGATCTGGTTATTATGCTCTTATGTTATGGTTTATGGTGTTTTATATTGTACACAGGTCAGTGCAGTTTCTCATCACGTGGAGGACATCAAGAAGCCATGATGTGCTTGTGTCTGTATTTTTATAACCCCTGAGTCCTCCTCTGCTTTCTGTTTTTCTTGAATATGTAAAAGTTTTTAGTAAAGTGGACGCTGGGAGCGATAATTCTGTGCTCTGTACTATGTCATTTTCTTGTAGTGCTGTTGCTCATGCCATAGGCGTATTTTTGTGTACCTTAAAAACTGGTCGGAAGGGAGGGAGAGGAAGAGGAGCTGGCCGAGAAAATTTACAACCCATAGCAGATAAGTGGCTTGGTCTTAGAGTTCGGATTTTCTCCAAAACCAGTTAGACGGGGGATGATTATTCCTTTTGGGTGATAAACTGGATCATGGGTGATCCAGTAAGTTGGTTACAATCCATGGTGGCCAAGTGAAGAGTGGAAGTCGAAAGATTGCTTTAAACCCTCTTTTGGTTTAGTAGAGGTATATTTTTACTTCGACGCCTAGTAGTTGCTCATGAAGGGTCACTTACCACCCTGTTTGGGGTCTACAATGTTTGTGAAAACCATTTGAGGTGCAGTTTCCAACTCCTGTCAGTCAATGAGGCAGGTTACAGTGATTTTGTTGTAGGGTTTCTCTCTGTAAAAACCCTGGTGGTCAACAAGAGGTGGCTTACATTCAAGGGTTGTCCAGTAGAGTGATCACAGTCCTTGATGGACATGGAAAGGGTTTTCAATCCCATTGGGGGGCTTTTGGTAGAGTCACTGATAGTTATTTAACATCCCTGGTGGTCTATCTGTAGTGGCTATAATGACTGGTGGTCTATCTGTAGTGGCTATAATCACTGGTGGTCTATCTGGAGTGGTTATAATCACTGGTGGTCTATCTGGAGTGGTTATAATCACTGGTGGTCTATCTGGAGTGGCCATAATGACTGGTGGTCTATCTGGAGTGGTTATAATCACTGGTGGTCTATCTGGAGTGGCCATAATGACTGGTGGTCTATCTGGAGTGGCTATAATGACTGGTGGTCTATCTGGAGTGGCTATAATGACTGGTGGTCTATCTGGAGTGGTTATAATCACTGGTGGTCTATCTGGAGTGGTTATAATCACTGGTGGTCTAGTAGAGGGGTTTACAATCTCCATTAAACCAGTGCCAGTAGAAAAAAGGTTGGTTTGAACCCTCTGTCACTTCTGTAGATGTATTTCCAATCCCTACTACTTGGATGTTGAATCCTTATTGCTAAGATGAAGTCACTTACTGTATATTTCCTTGTGGTCAAGAAGAGGGCTTTACACATGTTGGTGACCCATTTCTCCTGTAACTGTAGTTTACTCTGCTCATGTAAGGGGTTTACACTTTCTTTTGGTCATGTAGAGTCATGTACAATACCTGGTAGTCGACTAGAGGGGATAGAAATCCTTGGTGTTCCAGTAGAGGTAAGGTGTAATCCCCAGTGGTCCAGCAGTAGTGTTACTGTCCTTCATGGTCAAGTGGCATGGTTTACAATCCCTTTAAAACTAGTTGGGTGAGTTGGTATGGGGTCACCATAACTGTGTAACCATTGGTTATCTAGAGACAATTTAAAGTCTCTGATGGTCCATTGGGGTGGTTATAATCCATAGTGATCTAGTAGAGGGGTTGACAATCTTTGACTATGACTAACCATTTTTTCATGCGAGTACTTAGTTCCTACTATCTGGATTTGCAGTATATATTGTTCATGTAAGGTCACTTACAATTCAAGGTCTTCACCGATTGGGGTTTACTATCCCTGGTGTCCCAGAAGATGGAGGTTATAATCCCCTGTGGTCCAGTAGGGTGGTTATAGTCCCTGATAATCAAGTAAAGATGTTTATACCCCCTTTTGAACCATGTGGTGGGATTACCCTCCCTGTCTCTCTGGTAAAGTCACTTAAGATCACAAGTGGCTATTTGAGGGCACATTAAAGTCAATATTGGTCCATTTGGGCTGGTTATAATCCTTGGTCTAGTAGATGAGTTTAAAACCCCCATTGAACTCGTGGTAGTGAAGAAGAGATTGTACAAAGGGTTTATGCCAATAATAGAGGTATTTTCAATCCCTACTACTTGGAAATCCATATGGACTTACATTACCTAAGAGGGTTCTACAATTCTTCACATATCTGGTTTTCCGATAAGGATGTTGTTAGTTCCAAAGGGGTTCACAATCCCTACTGGCCCAGTATGGGAGGTTATAATACCCAGTGGTCAACTGGATGGTCCACCTGGCTCCAGTCATTGGTCTTATATGTGTCCTTCATACTACAAAACATGTTTACTATAAACCCACCGCGCTACAGGGATGTCTTACCGCTCAGAGACGCTTGTGATATGTGAGGATCAAGGAGATGTTTGTCCAGGATAGAGACTAAGCTCCTAAGGCAAACACAGGCTCGGCGAGGTTATGACATTTGGAATTCATGGTGACTCGGATAAGATATAACAAAGTCAGACAAGCCGAACCCAAGTCTGGAGAACAGGTATGAAGGAAAGCTGACAAAGCAAAGGTCACATGTGTCCAGGACCTTCAAGACCGGACAAGATGATCATATGATTGACAAGACCAGACATTGAAATTGGTGAGAACCCCATGGGGGGGGGGAGAAAGAATATTGTAGATGCAGTAGATTATGGTCAGATTCTACAGCAATCACTAGCAGTAGGGATGAGTTCTAGAGTAGTTCACTGCAGAGAGCACAGGGCACAGCAGTGTGAGGACTCACTTGGAGAAGCTACAATCCTGGAATATAAATCGGTATCTGATAAGGTGATATTGCCGCTCTGACAGTCCTTTATCAGGCAGAACTGATGCAAATTGCTATATGCCCTTGGCCAATCAATGTATATTCTTCAGTTATCGCTGTCACATAAATGGCGCATACACTCATCTTCCTCGTAATCTCCAGGTATAGAAGCACTGGCAGCCTCACACTAGTCTACACCGTGGTCTACAGACAAGCAGGTGCCAATCACTAGCATATTGGCCCATCAAGTGCATAAGAACAAAACATAACAATACGACATAACATAAACCAGACATTATATATAATATATACAAAAATTTACAATTAATCATCTGCAGGTCCAGCCCCATTCACACTTAGGAAAAACTCTTAGAAATAACAATAACTTAACATACACCAAAATAATTAAATCACACCATATACCACCACCCCCACCCAACAAATTATCACAGCAACCTATTAATAACTGAAAACCACCCACACCCACAAATTAACACATACCCCACACCCTCTAATAGCAGACTACCAACATCCCGCACCTATAAATTATATATTTTTTTTAGTTAACAAATGCAAAATATGCATTAAAATAAACCCCACACCCTCCACTTCCGCTCAGATAATGTTTGCGTTCGGTAGACTGGACCAGTGTCCATGATGAGTTCATAAAGAAAAAAACTGCACTACCATCAATCCCCCAACCTAACACTATAGAACGAAAACCCAACTATATACAATATATACAGTATTGACAACATAACATAAAGAAAACATAATACAAAGCAAAAACTGAACAGCATCAATACAAACCACATAAAGCCCAGGTTCGGAGCCTGCAAGCCCCTACATCACTACATGCCCAGAACACAAAACAAAAATCTACAGTGCAGCATCAGCCCAACACCAGGAGAGGAGATGACAGACTAAGGGACACTAAAGGAGAACCCCCTCCAAAGGAGAGAGGCCCTCCCCGTGCCCAGCCTCTCATACTCCAGAGAGCGCACCTTCACCAGGTCACCCAGAATGTTCCTAACCACCTCATCCACCGGGAGGATTTTACGCTGCGTCGATACTAAGCACCGTGCGTTCCACGTGTGGTACCTGACCACTAGGCTAACTAGGAATAACGTGCAGCGGTCCCGGCCACCCAGGCCTCTGAATGCTCCATAGGCCCACTCCGCATAGGAGAGACCGGCCAACCCGGGCCAATGGATGGAAGCGCCCACCCGGTTGTGCACCTCTGTGTTAAAGGGGCACTGAAGCAGGAAGTGGTCCATGCTCTCCAGCAGGCCACCGCACTCCTCCCGGGGACAACCCCTTTCCTCAGAGCTCCTACACTTCAGATTGTCCCTCACACACAGCTTTCCATGGAAGCAGCGCCAAGTCCCAAAACTTCAAGAGGATCCTGATGGAATTCAATAAACTCAAACCCACCCCCAGATCCCGACTTGGGCAATCCCTGAGGGCCAGAGGCTTCTGGAAACGGGCAAACAGAACCCTCATGTCAAGGACTTTCCTCGACAAGGTCCTGATCTCCCACATTCCCAGACCCCACCGGCGAATCACCTTCAGAACCGGGGTAGCATAAGCCGGAAGATGCCCATGCGGTGTGCGGAGATCCTTCACTTGCCCTCCTGTCTCCCAATCCTGGAAGAAAGGCCTAAACCATCCCCTGCAGGAGTATACCCACGGAGGAGCCCTCTCTTTCCATTTCCCATCGTAGTAAGAGGGTCCCAATCACTAGCTTATTGCCCCAATCATGATCAGAATGTGTGAATAATTTCCATAGTGGCCGATCATTGTCAGAGTGTCCCAATTATTTCCCTATTGATCAAACACCCATATAGTCTGATCATGGTCCAAGCATCCCAGTCACTGCCAAATTAGCTCATCACGGTCCGAACTTCTCAAACACTGCCATATTAGCCAGTGATCATCAAAGAACATAAGTCAATGCCATATTAACCCATCATAGTCAGAATGTCCTGGTAGCTGCCATATTGCCCATGTAGTATTGACTGCTATATTGACCCAATCATGGCCACAGTATTCCACTCACTGCCATGGTGACCCATCATAGTCAGAACCTCCCAATCACTACCCTTGCGACCCATCATAGGCTGAGTGTTTCGGTCACTGCCATATTGACCCAATCATAGCCACAGTATTCCAGTCATATTGGCACATCCTGGTTAAGTTGTCATATTGGTCCATCCAGATCAAAGTGTCCCAGTTGCCCCCATATTTCGTATCTCATGGTCTACCGGTCCAGTCACTGTCACACTGACTTCTCATGGTCGGAGCTGTGGCCATATTTGCCCTGGTGCTGAAGAGTTATGGATATAAAGAGTTTGTTATAGTTTATATGTTCCCTGCTCCATCCTGGACAAGCCCTTAAAGGGATTTCCTATAGAACATAGCGGATAAATCAATGGTGGCTTCTCGTAAATGCAGCCACCATTGGTTTTTCCGGGTCCCAGGGGTGGGATGAGCTCTGTTGCCCCATCTCCTACCTCCAGCTAACGAGTACTGATGGAGACTAATGACTCCCATTGCTGTACATGACTGGAGCCTGTTACCCCGCAGATATGGGAATATGGTTTGATACATTATCACTTCCAGACACATATTCCATAGTCTTTATTAACAGCGTTACTGCAAAATCAAACTTGATACATGGCCGCCGATTTGTTCTGAAAGGCCAAAGCTTTAACCCGTCAGGTGCCACCGGAGCGTGAACGCCAGCTGCTACCGGCGAGCCACCGCCAGGACGCCGGCGCTGCAAAGGTTAACCGCAGGCATCTGCCTTTCTGCCTTATTGATTTATTCCTTTGGAGCTTTAATTATACAATCCAACTCCCCTTAAACATGAAAAACTGCTCATCTCCCCGTGCAGTTAAAAGGCAGTGAAGTATGACAGAGGATCTGAGCAAATTAAGCAATTAAAATCCTGAAAGAAAAATAAAACCGCAGAGAGATTTCAAAGGGGCGCCACTTCCAAGGGGGGCACGGGGGGCTACGAGAGAGGAATACTGCCGAGCGAGATATCACATGTGCGCCTATTTATTCCAAAATCCACAGCCACAAATAAAGGGTTGGAGGGGCGAACCGGCCTCTGCAGCCCCACATCAAATCCGTTTCATGGGGGGAAGATCATTAAATTCTTCATAGAAGTGAAAATCTCTAGATTGAAGCAAAATGGAAGTTATAAGAAATCTGCATTTACAGCCGAGGAGTTTAGCATTTCGTCTGCTCTGAACAGCTGATACATCAGAAACACCAGGGGCTCTGAATTCACTGCATCGTAGCCTGGGGTGGTCTGACATCCAGTGGAGGAGAGACACTGAGGCTCGTGGACAGTGGCGCAACTAGAAGCTGATGGGTCCCAGTGCAAAGTCTGTGCCAGGTCCCCGACTATAATGTATGGTTTATAGTAATAGTCTTCTCATATGGGAAAGTGACACCTTATGGGCCCCCTAAACCTCTTGGGCCCGATTGCGACCGCAACCTCTGCAGCCCCTAAAGTTACGCCCCTGCTCATAGAGGAGACTGAGGCTCGTGGGGGAGACTGAGGCTAGTGGAGGAGACTGAAGCTCGTGGAGGAGACTGAAGCTCATGAAGGAGACTGAAGCTTGTAGAGGAGACTGAGGCACGTGGAGGAGACTGAAGCTTGTGGAGGAGACTGAAGCTTGTGGAGGAGACTGAGGCACGTGGAGGAGACTGAAGCTTGTGGAGGAGACTGAGGCACGTGGAGGAGACTGAAGCTTGTGGAGGAGACTGAGGCTCATAGAGGAGTTTGAGGCTCATAGAGGAGACTGAGGCTCATAGAGGAGACTGAAGCTCATAGAGGAGACTGAGGCTCATAGAGGAGACTGAAGCTCATAGAGGAGACTGAAGCTCATGAAGGAGACTGAAGCTCATAGAGGAGACTGAAGCTTGTGGAGGAGACTGAAGCTCATAGAGGAGACTGAGGCTCATAGAGGAGACTGAAGCTCATAGAGGAGACTGAAGCTCATAGAGGAGACTGAGGCTCATAGAGGAGACTGAAGCTCATGGAGGAGACTGAAACTTGTGGAGGAGACTGAGGCTCATGGAGAAGACTGAAACTTGTGGAGGAGACTGAGGCTCATGGAGAAGACTGAAACTTGTGGAGGAGACTGAGGCTCATGGAGAAGACTGAAACTTGTGGAGGAGACTGAGGCTCATGGAGAAGACTGAGCCTCGATTTCTGCTGCATGAAAGCAGGCCAGCTGCACCGCAATCCGGTAGCGTGCGGCACAATCCCAGCGCAAACCCCTGTTAAATGCCTGTCAAAGCTGTGCAAATCCCAAAAACGGTGAACAATTCGACGAAAGTGCAATTCGCGACCCTTAATAAATAAGCCCCGTTATGTTGTACAATGTGCAGTATAATATTTATATAATGGTGCACTTCCTCCATTCTTTAGTAGGGCCCCTGACACTGCGGGCCCCATAGCAGCTGCTATGGCTGTTAGGCTACATTCACACTGCTGTTGCCCGTCGTACCGTAGCACGGCAGGCAACGGCAGCATGGGGAGAGGAGGAGGAGGTGAGCACAGCTAGCCCCCGCCCCCCTCCATAGGAACATATGGCGCACAGCACCGTACTACAGAGAAAGATGGGACATGTCCTATCTTTTTCCGGGGTACGGAGTGGTACGGTGCCGCACGTCACTCAACAAAGATCACAGACTGGTGTAAGTGCGCCGGACGCGCTCCCCTTCACGATCCCTTGGCGTGGAGGTGCCGTAAAGGGGGTAATAATCACATTGTCTGGCGGTTCACAAGGCATGGCAATTACCTCCAGAAAGCTGGGGTACAAATGCTGATGAATTCCCCCGCTATGTTGGATTTGATACACCTGGGGCAAAAGAACCGGATGAAATTTGTAGAGCCGGGAGCCAACACTTTTGTCCTTGTAGTTGGTATCTAACCATTGGTGTACGGAGTGAACAGTTGCATCCCGTCCCCTAGTGTCTGCGGAGGGCGCTGTTACAGATTACAGACAACTTTCCGTTACACCCCTATATGTACAAATATCTTCATGTCTCCTCTCTCCTGTATAACAACCATGGCCGATGCCCCCGAAGCGTCTATGATTGAGCGTCAGTCGCTCCGGTTCTGTATATTCCAGATACATAAATCTGCATTTGATGCATAAAGCTCTGCCCTGGAATAAACAGGCTCATGGAGCAGAACAAGCGGAAAAACATATGTCTCACCTGGCCCTGGCAGCTAATGATGTTATCTAGCGGAGTGTATGAAGCCGCTCCGTGACTCCTCAGCCACACAAATTCTAGGCGCTCCTCCAAGGAGCAGAAGGAAGACACGGAAGTCTGTCAATCAATATTCAATGCATATCTTATTTTAGTCAAGTTCATCCTCGCTGAAGATTGATGAATCAGCGCAGCCTTGTGTGATGTGCGCCGCGGCGCGGCTCCCGGTGTTACTGGAAGGCAGAGCACAGACGCCGGGGTGTTGGCTCGAATCCCTGCAATGTATATATTAGATGCGCTACTTGGAACCTAAATTCTGGTAGATTGTCGGAGCCACAAAGAAAACATTGGGAAGAAGATAAAATTTAACCCCTTACTGCACCTAATAGTAACTCAAGGGCTCTTGATGCCTGTGTTGTTGACAGCGGGGTGATAACTACAATCATTGGAGGGCTACCAGATTGGTTCTGGATCTATTGGGCCACCAGACCAGTTTGGGTTATGACTCGACCCGAGGGAGCTATCCAAATGACCCTTACTGGTGGCGGACGATCAAGACTAGTCTGGAGACAGCAGGGTCCATGCAAGGAATAGCCGTAGACAGGCTGAGGTCAAGGCAGATTGAGGTAAGGATCAGGGTACAAGCAGCCAGGGTTCAGAGGTTGAATATGTCAGGTCACCTGGGCTGCATCTGCCATGAGTTGGGATGAAGACCCAGACTCAGGCGGCAGCTCCAGTGCCATAAAGGGGATGGCAGAAGGAGAGGTGGCACCAGAAGTACAGACCTGGCACTGGCAAGTCCGTACTGTCAGAGTACCATCATTTACATCAGTGTCTTTAAGACACTCATTTGTCTGCGCTGCTCTGTTGCGCTGGAAAACCCAGGCAGCGCCTGATGATGTCATCACATGCCGCCCACGTCCCTACATAGAGGAGTGACCCGGGGAAAGGGGCGTGGGAGGAGGTAAGTAACTATTTTATTATTTTTAAACTGGCCAGAATTATTATAAATTATTATTTCTTATTGGGGGGAGCTGTACAGAATTAAACAAGCGAGGGGGATCTGAATATTGGGGCCGATTCCTTACTAAATGTGGGAAGGGGCTGAGTGGGTTATGGGGCCTCGTATATGACTAAACTGGAGGGGGGTGAAAATGGTACCAGGATTAAAGTGGGGGTTGGGCTATTATTGAGTACTCTACTGAGTACTTAACTGGGGTTTCATAATTAAAATGGGAGTTCAGATATTAATTGAATTAAGGGGAGGTGCTGTTATGGGGTACTGTGTATAACTAAACTAGGAGTGGGGAGGCAACTTACACAATGAGCCACCTGCTGGGATTCTACTTTGTATATTGTATGCAGCGCCCCTTGGCCTGGGTGATGGTCATTGGTATTACACCTGTGTAGTCACCCGCCATGTGGTTAACTCTCGTACTATGTGGTACTGTGAAGGGAGTTTTTATTGGTAGGGCTGTGATGGGGTACTGTATATATTAAAACTGAAGGTTTTTATGGGGTACTGTATATAATAAAAAATGGGGTTTTCTCTATTGGGGTCAAATTGTTGTTACACTTGGAGGGGGCTTTATATTGGATTCTGTATATAATTTAACTAGGGGGCTTTTTGAGGCTATTGTATATCATTTAATTGGGGTCTGTATAGAAAATTCTTTAGAGTGGTGCTGTCATGGGAACAAGGATCATCAATAAAGCTTTATTACAGACACCTTACAGCGGATCATCTGCTATGTAGGTTATACACGGGGTAGCCCCTACACCGCTCAGGCACCACCTGGTGGGGGAAGATGTCTTGTACCACCCAGGGGTGCAGGCATTGGTTGGGGATACATAAGCTATGGGCACACTGGACCTTTAAATTACAGCACCTTGGGTAATGTGAGAAAAAATTTGTAATTTTTTGTGACATCTATTCCCTTATGCAGATAGTTGGAGTTCCTTAAAGGGAACCTGTCACCAGGCTTTACCCCCACTAAACTACCAGCCCCCTCAGGTAGGGGATGAAATGTTCTTTCTAGAATTCCCTCATTTATGTGAAATCTTATCTGTTTACGCCCAAAAGTCCCCCAAAGTCAGGCAAATGTGACTCTTCTGGTCTAATTTTTACATGAGATGAGTCAAGTTTAGTGGTTGCAGTGGTAGTGTCACTTCTGAAGCCCCTATCTTTTGTTCTATAGCACCTAGAAACATGATACTGGTGTCATATTAAAGATGATAATCTAATCTTTCAGATCACACCAGAATTATGGTTTTGTGATCTACAGAACCAGATAACCACAGATAAAGATCCAGTTCCCATTTATTCTTTAGCTGCCTATATATCCAGTTCTGTAGCCTTATGTATGAGAACAGAATTTTTTTTGGATGTGTTGTCACCCCCTCCTCCTAGCGGTCACCATGTTGGCGCTCATGTCATGTGCTCATTTTTGTTCTATTGTTTCCAGGTTTCTGGCTGTGGTATTGTAAAACATTGCTTATTCTGATTAGGAAGAAGCAGGAAATCAGAGCGATTGTTATGGAGTCGCCGGAATTCACGCGAACCGCGAGCGGGGAAGATGGAGTGCTCCTCCATGAGATGCTAATAAAGCTGAAGAGGGGGCAGCTCATTGCATTTATGATTGTCATTAACATTTTGCACATGAGTGCGCTACTTTTATTTTGTGTCTCTTCTTAGCAGCAATAACGGCAAGACACAGATCCGCGGATTTTCCCGATTTTGTATACTTAAAGGGGTCAAGAAGAGGGTAGGATTTTGCAGCAATCCTAAAAATCAGACACTTTAAGGTACCTTCACATCTGGAACAAAGTGCATTCTTCAACCTTCCAAATTTTACTGCAATCCCGGCAAATATTCCTTGTTCTGTGCCATCCAATTAGGAATTGTTGATACCATTTAGAGGGGTTCTCCCACTTTGGACAATCCTACTTGTTAGACGGGTCCTAAGCTGCCCTGTCAACTAGGATTTGCAATGAATGGCTGTAGGGATACTGAGAAGTGTACAGTTTCTCAACAGCACCCCCACAGGAGAAACTGAGCATTACACAATGTTCATTTGATGCAAAATGGAACTGATCCTCCAAAGCAAAAGTTGCTCTCCATAACCTGTCTGGTTTGGAGATGAGCAAATCCAGAACTTGAGAAACCTTTCCTCTACTCCATACTATATAAAAAAGATATGTTAAAATAATTTAACCAAATTGGACAACCCCTGTTTCCTCTAGAAATAGCGCCACATTGAGGCTGCGTCTGGTATTGCAATTATAAACACAAAGGGGGTCATTTACTAAGGGCCCGATTTGCGTTTTCCCGACGTGTTACCCGAATATTTCTGATTTGCGCTGATTTTCTCTGTGTTTCCCCGGGTTTTTGGCGCACGCGATCGGATTGTGGTGCATCGGCGCCGGCATGCACACGACGGAAATCGGGGGGCGTGGCCGAACGTTAACCTGACAGATTTGGAAAAACCTCTGCATTTAAAAAAAAAAAAAGTGTTGCGGGACTTGCACTTACCTTCACCAGGTATAGGATGGTGCATTCCGGCGGGCCTCAGCGGGTCTGGGCGGGCAGCGACACCTGGTGGACGTCGGAGGAACTGCCTTAGTGAATCGCCGGAAGACCCAAATCCACCGCACAGAACGCGCCGCTGGATCGCGAATGGACCGGGTAAGTAAATCTGCCCCAAAATGTGCTCTGTTTTTGTAGTCGTGAACAACCTCTTCTTGTCGGGAAACCATTGGTCGTGATGGATGAGATGAAAAGTAATAACAGTAGGCAGGGGTGCACAAGCCATGAGGCAAGTTGAGCTTCTTGCCTCAGGCAGCACCACCTGCAGCAAGATGGGGGCGGCATCTTGCTCCCATTAGCTCCAAAGTTACCAACCACTTAAAAATAATGGGGCACATTTACTTACCTGGTCCGTTCGCGATCCAGCGGCGCGTTCTCTGCGCTGGAATCGGGTCCGGCCGGGATTCATCAATGCAGTTCCTCCGCCGTCCACCAGGTGGCGCTGCTGCGCTGAAGTCCGCTGGAATGCCTCGAAATACACCGGCCTACCCAGGATGAAGGTGAGTGAAATTTTCGCGACACAATTTTTTTTTTAAATGCGGCGGTTTTTCCGAATACGTCGGGTTTTCGTTCGGCCACGCCCCCCGATTTCCGTCGCGCGCATGCCGGCGCCGATGCGCCAAATTCCGATCGCGTGCGCCAAAAACCCGGGGCAATTCATGTACAAGCGGCGCAAATCGGAAATATTCGGGTAACACGTCGGGAAAACGCGAATCGGGCCCTTAGTAAATGACCCCCAATGTCTCTTCACACCGGTTATCAACATGGGTGGGAAACACTGCATGGAGAACCCTCTTGCTAAAAAACTAACCTGATATATTACTTCTGGATAGGGCAGAGGGGGCACCGTTCTGTAACTCGGGTCAAGCAGAAGAGAGTCGAGTTTCATCCCTGCCAGTAGGAGTCTTGATTTTGGGAAATGAGCCTTGTGCCTAAGTTGCGATGTCCAGGTTTCCTTCTCTCTATCTACTACAACTTTCCTCACCGGTTCGTGCATCCAATGATCAGCCGTGTGTTCAGCCCAGAGTCCCGGAGGAGATTTAGGTTCATCAAAAAATTAGCAGCGTCCAATGCGATTACACACATCATTTCATCCGCTAATTTGTGCTACACCTGTAAAAGGAGGAATTAAACATCCCAAAACAAATCTGCCGCCTGCAAATTCCCACTCTATAAAGATCGTCCTCGGAGTTACAGGAAAAAGTTGCTTGCCCCCACCCCTCCCCTCCACAACAATTTATGTAAAGTATGGCGGATGATCAATGGCGCAAGAAAGAGTAACAAATATGTAATTAAGAAAGGAACAAGTATATAAAGAGAGGATGTGTAGGATGCGGCTTATCTAGTGTGGATTCAGCTGTTTATCCAAGAAAGGTGGTGCAAGGAGTCGAGAAGACAGGAGGATCTCTTTGTCCGGTCTGGGGTCTGCATTTGCATAGCAGGTCAGGTCTACCGCGTGAGCATCCGCTCTGCTTCATTCGCGTGATTGCGCAAATCTGGGGTCTGTACTATTTTAGAGCATCTGTTCTGGGGTCCATATTTGCAAGATATGATAATTTTATTACATTTGAAAGGTTTGGGATCTGTATTTTGGAGGCTCTGATCTGGGGTCTATAATAATGAGAAATTCTGTAGTGCCCTGGAGCAGAGGAGAGTTTGTGGAAATTTGACTTTTTCTCCTATACAAAGTGTCAAGGGTGGTCCCGCGACCCATATCGCGTGTCGCGGGCTCACCCGTGCTCCCCGGGGCTTGCAGCTAACTTCTCCCCATTCCTGAATCGCAGCCGAGTTCCAACCTTTAAATTTCCTGAAGGTGCCGCGCGCGTCCCCAGGAAATTTAAAGGGCCAGCGCACCGCTAATTGGTGCACTGGCTGATCACTTCCCCTTTTAAAATCCAGCACCTTCCTTACATCCTTGTCGGATCTTTGTGCCTCACAGCCTGAGAGAAAGCTCTTCTGCGATTTGCCTGCGTCTCCTGCGTTCCTGCGTCTCCTGCGTTCCTGCGTTCCTGCGTCTCCTGCGTTCCTGTGTCTCCTGCGTTCCTGCGTCTCCTGCGTTCCTGTGTCCCTCCGTGTTCCTGTGTTACCTGACCTCCTCCGTGTTCCCGTGTACCAGTGTTCCCCCTTGGTGCTGTCCTGTGTGCTGTGTTCCCGTACCCATCTGCTTGGACCTCCTGTTGCTGACCCCGGACACTGACGTTGCATCTCTGCCGCCTGCCCTGACCTTCTGCCTGGACTTTGACCACGAGATTGCCTGCCGTCTCTGTACCTCAACCTTGGCCGCCACTGCAGACAAGTCACGCCTGAGGAACGACCTGGTGGTACCACGCCGCAGCTTGTCTAATCCGCTTTGCGGCGAGCTCTGGTGAAAACCGGGTACCACTTAGACTCCGGTCCCAGGTAGTGACTTGTGTCATCGTCTGCAGTGGTCCAGAGGATCCACAACCCGCAAGCCTGACACAAAGTCTAATCTATAGTGTTTTATATATTCATTCTGTTTATTATATAGTACTGTACATCTATAGGGATAATGAACATTGAGAAAAAGAGACTCTGATTGTAATATCTCTAACTATAGAGAGGTTAGTAATTTTCCACAGGTATAGTAGAAATAGTTTTGGAGGGAAAAATCTGACTTGTTCTCTACAAGAGTAAACAGCCTGGCAGGTTGTGTCTGGAAACTTGTTTACCTCTTTAGAAACTTTCTGTCATGGAATGTTATGTGGACTAAAAGTAAATCTAAGGGAAAATGCTTTGTCATTGTTTTGCTGAAATGTATCCACTCCTCCCCCAGTTGGAAGTATATAAAGAGAACAGTCCTAATCCCTAATATCCTGTTGTTCAGAGTTTAAAGGAGAAGACTCTGCCAGACTGCCTGAGTGATCACAAGTAGAAACTGTGATAGAGATACTCTGCCATAGACCCTGGACTCATAGCCTTCAGCCATGGTAGCAGCCGTCCGAAAAAGAGAGTATGTATTCTTTAGGAGGGGGGGGGGGTCTATAGGGGGGTCTTGAAATGTGTGTATATTAAGGAGTATCATCTGTGGTCTGTATTTAGGACACATGCCATATGTATCACATGTCTGGGGTCTGGTTCAGTGTCTATAGTATATTAGTCAGTTTGCTCTTGGTCCTCTGGTAGGTCTGGGCCCGGTTGCTTGGTGCCCCTGTCCTACACCCTTCAGTGAGACCCCTCACCAGGATACGCGTGTACCGCTATATGTATTATATCACTACAATGTGTATTTATAGGACTCATCCTCCATGTATCAGCACTAATGAGCTCCACAGGATGGAAAACTGTGCAGCACAAAGGTTGGCCAGGTGACAAGTGACCTTCTCCAGGCTCCCGCCGCACGGGGACCTCACGTGCTTCTCCTACATGGACATCTATAATGAGACAGAAGCTTCCTGGTGGTTGTACACGCGCACAGTCCACTGGACATTATACTGATTACCGCGCCGCCATCTTACCAGTGCGGCCTGTCCACCCGATGAGATTATTCATGTTCTCTAATTGGCTCGAGCCGTCAGCGTGTATTCACACACGGTGGTCCAGGAGCATATTTATAGTTATAACATAAATCTGACTTTGGCTGTTTTATTATTAGGCTTATGTGAACATGGTCATATGCATTTTGCGGTCTCGTTTTTCGATAGCAAATACTGTCCGTGTGCCAACCGCATGTAACCGTATACAAGCCATTTCTGGGAAAAACAAAAAAAAACAGGTGGTTGGCAAATGATGTCACTATATTGTCCTACCAGAGATTTGGTCACTTGACCGGCACCGTTCTTGGTGCGTTTTTGACTGGTTTGCACCAGTGTTTCTTCATTGAAGTGTAAGCAGCTGTATTAAAATTTTCACAGCTGCTTACACTTCCACAAATTAAGAAAAACAAATTCAAACCAGTCAAACATATAGGGGCACATTTACTTACCAGTCTCGTTGACGCTGCCGATCCGGAATGTCCGACAAGGATTCGGAGCTGCCGCGATTCACTATGAATGTGTGTCCAATTTCCTGCATGTGTCGCTTCCCCGCTCAGGTCTGCCGGAGTTCACCTTCTTCTTCCCGGTGTATGTGAGCGCTGATCTTGCGGCACAATTTTGAAAGTTAAATTCCGTGGTTTGTCCGAATCGGCAACGCCCCCCCATTTGTGTCGCATAAAAGCCGGCGCCAATGCGCCATGATCTGATCACGTGCGGCAAAAACCCGGGGCAATTCAGGGCAAATCGGAAAAATGCGGGAAACCCCACGGAAATTCGTCCGAAGGACCCTTAGTAAATGTGCCCTATCGAACACCTTCAAAAACGAACCAAGAACGCAGCATGTGACCGCTCCCGTAGGGATGGAGGTATCACTCACTTGGCTGCACAGTTTATCTCAGTTTCTCCTTGTTATACATATTTTAACTATCCAAGAGACTTCCACTTTTTGCTTGTAGTGTAAGCAGAGGTATCCTACCCCTCGGTTCTATAGATGTGTTTATCTACCTGCCCCCCCCCCCTCCCAACCGAACCCTGACGTTCCCCTTAATCCCGATCCTTGATTGGCTGCGTGATCCTAATATTCTCCGGTTTTCTGATCTTCCATTATGGGACCACACAGCCGCTGCCTGGGATTACGATCTATAGGGTAACCTTTATATAACAGCTTTCCTCATACACTCCAGCGCAGGCCATATATCTTATGGGAATGAGCCGTCATACGTCTCCCGCTAACAATATTTACCAAGCGGAATTGAGACGCATTTCGCTCTTTTAGGCTTCTTGTCGCTTAATTACGGCACTGCTCCTGCGAGGTAATAATGCCGCAAATAATCCCATATACAGGGGGTCAATATCATAAAGCCGAGCAGTATATAGCCCCCCCTACACGTCCCGGCAATCTATGGGGAGCACGGCGCCCCCCTCCCCCCAGCACGTTCCATCTCCTGCCTGACAGACTGATGGATTACACCTCTACCCCCGGCCACTAAAGCTCTCATTTGTGAATTCCAAATAAAATCATCTCCACCATGAACCACAGAGGAGGGAGGGGGGTAATTATATTCTCATAACCGAAATCCCAAACCTTCTGTCCACATTCATAGAACTTTCTAACGCAATATAAAACTCTGAAGACTTTCTACTTGTATTCTTGTATCTATAGACAATTCCTTTAATCTGGCGTCTGATAATCCGGAGTGCGGGGGGAGGGGCTGTTTATGATGTAGAAGTAATAGGTTCAGTCACCCCAAAATATACAATTAAAGGAATTGGACACATTTGATTCTTCTTCATTCTGGATCGACAGATTGTTACATTGTGAATTAAAGGAATGTTACAATTTTCAGTCCGGAGCAAATATTTCACATTCTTGATTCTGGATTATAGGATTTTCTTATTCTTGATTCGGGATCATAGGAATTTCTCATTCTTGATTATGGATTAAAGGAATTTGAAACTTTTAATTCTGGATAAAAGGGATTGTACACTTTGGATTTTGATTGAAGGAATTTTACTCTCTATGTAACAAATCTGGATACAGTGATGATCCTGGGTTTTTTTTGAAGGCACACAAAGGGGGTCATTTACTAAGGGCCCGATTCGCATTTTTGGTATACGCAATCGGATTGTGGCGCATCAGTGCCGGCATGCACGCGACGGAAATCGGGGGCGTGGCCGAACGAAAACCCGACGGATTCTGAAAAACCGCCACATTTAAAAAAAAAAAAAGTGTTGCTTCACACGCGCTTACCTGCACTCACGATAGGCCGGTGAACTTCAGTGCATTCCGATGGTCTTCAGCGCAGCAGGGACACCTGGTGGACGTGGGAGGAACTACCTTAGTGAATCCCGGCTGGACCCGAATCCACCGCAGAGAATGCACTGCTCGATCGCGAATGGACCGGGTAAGTAAATCTGCGCCAATATGTCAAAACTTGGGCTTAGGTGATGCTCCTAGCAGCAGTGCACCAGCCTTGAGGTGATTTGAGCCTCTTGCCTCAGGCAGCGCCTCCTGCAACAAAATGGGAAGCAGCATCAGGGGTGCAGTCACCTGCTACAAAGTAGGATCTGATACTTAAAGGGGTTTTCCCACCAAGCATCTTAGGCCCTATCCGCAGGATAGTGATGAGACCCCCACAGATCACGAGAACGAGGGGTCCAATGTGGTCTCAGGTACATTGCGGTGCTTGGCAATCTCCATCAGCTCCATAGAGATGAATGGAGCAGAAAGGTCATGTGCGGCCGTCTGCTCCACTCACCTCCAGGAGTGACAAGAGGTCCGATCGAGGTACCTGGGACCCCGTTGGACCCCTAATTCTAGTGATCTGTGGGGGTCTCATCACTAAGACCCCCACCGATCAGCAGCTTAGGCCCTATCCTGTGGTCCAAAATGGGTGACAAATTACTTATTACATCTCCAACAGATAATTTGAATAAGCTTTGAAGAAATCAAAAAACAGGTATTAATTAGTGACATTCAGAGGTCTAGGAAAGATGGGTGATGACTCTTATGTGGGCTTTGTGGTTCTGATGGAAGTGTCTATTTGGCTTTCCATGTCTCCTGCCAAAATAGCCGCCCTGAAGAAGGAATCAGGGACAAGCCATAAAAATAGCTGCCACTCAGGACCTTGAGAAAGCTGGGTGAAAACCACACTGGGAGATATAAGGACTGCCATACTGGTTGTGTAGATGGCACTTATGGGGGATGTGTAGATGACACTGTTATGGGGGGATGTGTAGGTGACACTGTTATGGGGGATGTGTAGATGACACTGTTATGGGGGATGTGTAGGTGACACTGTTATGGGGGGATGTGTAGATGACACTGTTATGGGGGATGTGTAGGTGACACTGTTATGGGGGATGTGTAGGTGACACTGTTATGGGGGATGTGTAGATGACACTGTTATGGGGGATGTGTAGATGACACTGTTATGGAGGGATGTGTAGGTGACACTGTTATGGGGGATGTGTAGGTGACACTGTTATGGGGGATGTGTAGATGACACTGTTATGGGGGATGTGTAGGTGACACTGTTATGGGGGATGTGTAGATGACACTGTTATGGGGGATGTGTAGGTGACACTGTTATGGGGGGATGTGTAGGTGACACTGTTATGGGGGATGTGTAGGTGACACTGTTATGGGGGATGTGTAGATGACACTGTTATGGGGGGATGTGTAGATGGAACTGTTATGGGGAGATGTGTAGATGACACTGTTATGGGGGATGTGTAGATGACACTGTTATGGGGGATGTGTAGGTGACACTGTTATGGGGGGGTGTAGGTGACACTGTTATGGGGGGATGTGTAGGTGACACTGTTATGGGGGATGTGTAGGTGACACTGTTATGGGGGGATGTGTAGGTGACACTGTTATGGGGGGATGTGTAGGTGACACTGTTATGGGGGATGTGTAGATGACACTGTTATGGAGGGATGTGTAGGTGACACTGTTATGGGGGATGTGTAGGTGACACTGTTATGGGGGATGTGTAGATGACACTGTTATGGGGGATGTGTAGGTGACACTGTTATGGGGGGGTGTAGGTGACACTGTTATGGGGGGATGTGTAGGTGACACTGTTATGGGGGATGTGTAGGTGACACTGTTATGGGGGATGTGTAGATGACACTGTTATGGGGGATGTGTAGGTGACACTGTTATGGGGGATGTGTAGGTGACACTGTTATGGGGGGATGTGTAGGTGACACTGTTAGGGGGGGATGTGTAGGTAACACTGTTATGGGGGATGTGTAGGTGACACTGTTATGGGGGGGATGTGTAGGTGACACTGTTATGGGGGATGTGTAGGTGACACTGTTATGGGGGGGATGTGTAGGTGACACTGTTATGGGGGGGATGTGTAGGTGACACTGTTATGGGGGGATGTGTAGGTGACACTGTTATGGGGGATGTGTAGGTGACACTGTTATGGGGGGGATGTGTAGGTGACACTGTTATGGGGGGATGTGTAGGTGACACTGTTATGGGGGGATGTGTAGGTGACACTGTTATGGGGGATGTGTAGGTGACACTTATGGGGGGAGGTGTAGATGACACTGTTATGGGGGATGTGTAGGTGACACTGTTATGGGGGGATGTGTAGGTGACACTGTTATGGGGGATGTGTAGATGACACTGTTATGGGGGATGTGTAGATGACACTATTATGGGGGATGTGTAGGTGACACTATTATGGGGGATGTGTAGGTGACACTGTTATGGGGGGATGTGTAGATGACACTATTATGGGGGATGTGTAGGTGACACTGTTATGGGGGGATGTGTAGATGACACTGTTATGGGGGGATGTGTAGGTGACACTGTTATGGGGGGATGTGTAGATGACACTGTTATGGGAGATGTGTAGGTGACACTGTTATGGGGGAGGTGTAGGTGACACTGTTATGGGGGGATGTGTAGGTGGCACTGTTATGGGGGATGTGTAGATGACACTGTTATGGGGGGAGGTGTAGATGACACTGTTATGGGGGGATGTGTAGGTGACACTGTTATGGGGGATGTGTAGGTGACACTGTTATGGGGGATGTGTAGATGACACTGTTATGGGGGATGTGTAGATGACACTGTTATGGGGGGAGGTGTAGGTGACACTGTTATGGGGGAGGTGTAGGTGACACTGTTATGGGGGATGTGTAGGTGACACTGTTATGGGGGGATGTGTAGATGACACTGTTATGGGGGATGTGTAGGTGACACTGTTATGGGGGGATGTGTAGGTGACACTGTTATGGGGGATGTGTAGGTGACACTGTTATGGGGGGATGTGTAGGTGACACTGTTATGGGGGATGTGTAGATGACACTGTTATGGGGGGGATGTGGAGGTGACACTGTTATGGGGGGATGTGTAGGTGACACTGTTATGGGGGGATGTGTAGATGACACTGTTATGGGGGATGTGTAGGTGACACTGTTATGGGGGGATGTGTAGATGACACTGTTATGGGGGGATGTGTAGGTGACACTGTTATGGGGGATGTGTAGGTGATACTGTTATGGGGGATGTGTAGATGACACTGTTATGGGGGATGTGTAGGTGACACTGTTATGGGGGGATGTGTAGATGACACTGTTATGGGGGATGTGTAGGTGACACTGTTATGGGGGATGTGTAGGTGACACTGTTATGGGGGATGTGTAGATGACACTGTTATGGGGGGGATGTGGAGGTGACACTGTTATGGGGGGATGTGTAGGTGACACTGTTATGGGGGATGTGTAGGTGACACTGTTATGGGGGGATGTGTAGGTAACACTGTTATGGGGGATGTGTAGGTGACACTGTTATGGGGGGATGTGTAGGTGACACTGTTATGGGGGATGTGTAGGTGACACTGTTATGGGGGGATGTGTAGGTGACACTGTTATGGGGGATGTGTAGGTGACACTGTTATGGGGGATGTGTAGATGACACTGTTATGGGGGATGTGTAGGTGACACTGTTATGGGGGATGTGTAGGTGACACTGTTATGGGGGATGTGTAGATGGCACTGTTATGGGGGGATGTGTAGGTGACACTGTTATGGGGGATGTGTAGATGGCACTGTTATGGGGGGATGTGTAGGTGACACTGTTATGGGGGATGTGTAGGTGACACTGTTATGGGGGGATGTGTAGGTGACACTGTTATGGGGGGATGTGTAGGTGACACTGTTATGGGGGGGATGTGTAGGTGACACTGTTATGGGGGATGTGTAGATGACACTGTTATGGGGGGATGTGTAGATGACACTGTTATGGGGGATGTGTAGATGACACTGTTATGGGGGGATGTGTAGGTGACACTGTTATGGGGGGATGTGTAGGTGACACTGTTATGGGGGATGTGTAGATGACACTGTTATGGGGGATGTGTAGGTGACACTGTTATGGGGGGATGTGTAGATGACACTGTTATGGGGGATGTGTAGGTGACACTGTTATGGGGGATGTGTAGGTGACACTGTTATGGGGGATGTGTAGATGACACTGTTATGGGGGATGTGTAGATGACACTGTTATGGGGGGGATGTGTAGGTGACACTGTTATGGGGGGGATGTGTAGGTGACACTGTTATGGGGGGATGTGTAGGTGACACTGTTATGGGGGATGTGTAGGTGACACTGTTATGGGGGGGATGTGTAGGTGACACTGTTATGGGGGGATGTGTAGGTGACACTGTTATGGGGGGATGTGTAGGTGACACTGTTATGGGGGATGTGTAGGTGACACTTATGGGGGGAGGTGTAGATGACACTGTTATGGGGGATGTGTAGGTGACACTGTTATGGGGGGATGTGTAGGTGACACTGTTATGGGGGATGTGTAGATGACACTGTTATGGGGGATGTGTAGATGACACTATTATGGGGGATGTGTAGGTGACACTATTATGGGGGATGTGTAGGTGACACTGTTATGGGGGGATGTGTAGATGACACTATTATGGGGGATGTGTAGGTGACACTGTTATGGGGGGATGTGTAGGTGACACTGTTATGGGGGATGTGTAGGTGACACTGTTATGGGGGATGTGTAGATGACACTGTTATGGGGGATGTGTAGATGACACTGTTATGGGGGGAGGTGTAGGTGACACTGTTATGGGGGAGGTGTAGGTGACACTGTTATGGGGGATGTGTAGGTGACACTGTTATGGGGGGATGTGTAGATGACACTGTTATGGGGGATGTGTAGGTGACACTGTTATGGGGGGATGTGTAGATGACACTGTTATGGGGGGGATGTGGAGGTGACACTGTTATGGGGGGATGTGTAGGTGACACTGTTATGGGGGGATGTGTAGATGACACTGTTATGGGGGATGTGTAGGTGACACTGTTATGGGGGGATGTGTAGATGACACTGTTATGGGGGATGTGTAGGTGACACTGTTATGGGGGATGTGTAGGTGATACTGTTATGGGGGATGTGTAGATGACACTGTTATGGGGGATGTGTAGGTGACACTGTTATGGGGGGATGTGTAGATGACACTGTTATGGGGGATGTGTAGGTGACACTGTTATGGGGGATGTGTAGGTGACACTGTTATGGGGGGATGTGTAGATGACACTGTTATGGGGGGATGTGGAGGTGACACTGTTATGGGGGGATGTGTAGGTGACACTGTTATGGGGGATGTGTAGGTGACACTGTTATGGGGGGATGTGTAGGTAACACTGTTATGGGGGATGTGTAGGTGACACTGTTATGGGGGGATGTGTAGGTGACACTGTTATGGGGGATGTGTAGGTGACACTGTTATGGGGGGATGTGTAGGTGACACTGTTATGGGGGATGTGTAGGTGACACTGTTATGGGGGATGTGTAGATGACACTGTTATGGGGGATGTGTAGGTGACACTGTTATGGGGGATGTGTAGGTGACACTGTTATGGGGGATGTGTAGATGGCACTGTTATGGGGGGATGTGTAGGTGACACTGTTATGGGGGATGTGTAGATGGCACTGTTATGGGGGGATGTGTAGGTGACACTGTTATGGGGGATGTGTAGGTGACACTGTTATGGGGGGATGTGTAGGTGACACTGTTATGGGGGGATGTGTAGGTGACACTGTTATGGGGGGGATGTGTAGGTGACACTGTTATGGGGGATGTGTAGATGACACTGTTATGGGGGGATGTGTAGATGACACTGTTATGGGGGATGTGTAGATGACACTGTTATGGGGGGGATGTGTAGGTGACACTGTTATGGGGGGATGTGTAGGTGACACTGTTATGGGGGGATGTGTAGGTGACACTGTTATGGGGGATGTGTAGGTGACACTGTTATGGGGGATGTGTAGATGACACTGTTATGGGGGGATGTGTAGGTGACACTGTTATGGAGGATGTGTAGGTGACACTGTTATGGGGGATGTGTAGGTGACACTGTTATGGGGGATGTGTAGGTGACACTGTTATGGGGGGGATGTGTAGATGACACTGTTATGGGGGATGTGTAGGTGACACTGTTATGGGGGGATGTGTAGATGACACTGTTATGGGGGATGTGTAGGTGACACTGTTATGGGGGATGTGTAGATGACACTGTTATGGGGGATGTGTAGGTGACACTGTTATGGGGGGATGTGTAGGTGACACTGTTATGGGGGATGTGTAGGTGACACTGTTATGGGGGGGATGTGTAGATGACACTGTTATGGGGGATGTGTAGGTGACACTGTTATGGGGGGATGTGTAGATGACACTGTTATGGGGGATGTGTAGGTGACACTGTTATGGGGGGATGTGTAGGTGACACTGTTATGGGGGGGATGTGTAGGTGACACTGTTATGGGGGGATGTGTAGGTGACACTGTTATGGGGGGGATGTGTAGATGACACTGTTATGGGGGATGTGTAGGTGACACTGTTATGGGGGGATGTGTAGGTGACACTGTTATGGGGGGGATGTGTAGGTGACACTGTTATGGGGGAGGTGTAGGTGACACTGTTATGGGGGGATGTGTAGGTGACACTGTTATGGGGGGATGTGTAGATGACACTGTTATGGGGGATGTGTAGGTGACACTGTTATGGGGGATGTGTAGGTGACACTGTTATGGAGGGATGTGTAGGTGACACTGTTATGGGGGATGTGTAGGTGACACTGTTATGGGGGGATGTGTAGGTGACACTGTTATGGGGGATGTGTAGGTGACACTGTTATGGGGGGATGTGTAGGTGACACTGTTATGGGGGATGTGTAGGTGACACTGTTATGGGGGATGTGTAGGTGACACTGTTATGGAGGATGTGTAGGTGACACTGTTATGGGGGATGTGTAGGTGACACTGTTATGGGGGGATGTGTAGGTGACACTGTTATGGGGGATGTGTAGGTGACACTGTTATGGGGGATGTGTAGATGACACTGTTATGGGGGATGTGTAGGTGACACTGTTATGGGGGGATGTGTAGGTGACACTGTTATGGGGGATGTGTAGATGACACTGTTATGGGGGGAGGTGTAGATGACACTGTTATGGGGGATGTGTAGGTGACACTGTTATGGGGGGATGTGTAGATGACACTGTTATGGGGGATGTGTAGATGACACTGTTATGGGGGGATGTGTAGGTGACACTGTTATGGGGGGAGGTGTAGATGACACTGTTATGGGGGATGTGTAGGTGACACTGTTATGGGGGGAGGTGTAGGTGACACTGTTATGGGGGATGTGTAGGTGACACTGTTATGGGGGGATGTGTAGATAACACTGTTATGGGGGGATGTGTAGGTGACACTGTTATGGGGGGATGTGTAGGTGACACTGTTATGGGGGGGATGTGTAGGTGACACTGTTATGGAGAGATGTGCAGGTGACACTGTTATGGGGGATGTGTAGATGACACTGTTATGGGGGGGATGTGTAGGTGACACTGTTATGGGGGATGTGTAGGTGACACTGTTATGGGGGGATGTGTAGGTGACACTGTTATGGGGGGATGTGTAGATGACACTGTTATGGGGGGATGTGTAGATGACACTGTTATGGGGGGATGTGTAGATGACACTGTTATGGGGGATGTGTAGATGGAACTGTTATGGGGGATATGTAGGTGACACTGTTATGGGGGATGTGTAGGTGACACTGTTATGGGGGATGTGTAGGTGACACTGTTATGGGGGGGATGTGTAGGTGACACTGTTATGGGGGGATGTGTAGATGACACTGTTATGGGGGGATGTGTAGATGACACTGTTAGGGGGGATGTGTAGGTAACACTGTTATGGGGGATGTGTAGGTGACACTGTTATGGGGGATGTGTAGATGGAACTGTTATGGGGGGATGTGTAGATGACACTGTTATGGGGGAGGTGTAGGTGACACTGTTATGGGGGGATGTGTACATGACACTGTTATGGGGGATGTGTAGGTGACACTGTTATGGGGGATGTGTAGATGACACTGTTATGGGGGGATGTGTAGATGACACTGTTAGGGGGGATGTGTAGATGACACTGTTATGGGGGATGTGTAGATGACACTGTTATGGGGGGATGTGTAGGTGACACTGTTATGGGGGATGTGTAGATGACACTGTTATGGGGGGATGTGTAGGTGACACTGTTATGGGGGATGTGTAGGTGACACTGTTATGGGGGGATGTGTAGGTGACACTGTTATGGGGGGATGTGTAGGTGACACTGTTATGGGGGATGTGTAGGTGACACTGTTATGGGGGATGTGTAGGTGACACTGTTATGGGGGATGTGTAGGTGACACTGTTATGGGGGGATGTGTAGGTGACACTGTTATGGGGGATGTGTAGGTGACACTGTTATGGGGGATGTGTAGGTGACACTGTTATGGGGGATGTGTAGGTGACACTGTTATGGGGGATGTGTAGGTGACACTGTTATGGGGGGATGTGTAGATGACACTGTTATGGGGGATGTGTAGGTGACACTGTTATGGGGGGATGTGTAGATGACACTGTTATGGGGGATGTGTAGGTGACACTGTTATGGGGGGATGTGTAGATGACACTGTTATGGGGGATGTGTAGGTGACACTGTTATGGGGGGATGTGTAGATGACACTGTTAGGGGGGATGTGTAGATGACACTGTTATGGGGGATGTGTAGATGACACTGTTATGGGGGGATGTGTAGGTGACACTGTTATGGGGGATGTGTAGATGACACTGTTATGGGGGAGGTGTAGGTGACACTGTTATGGGGGGATGTGTAGATGACACTGTTATGGGGGATGTGTAGGTGACACTGTTATGGGGGGATGTGTAGATGACACTGTTATGGGGGATGTGTAGGTGACACTGTTATGGGGGGATGTGTAGATGACACTGTTATGGGGGATGTGTAGGTGACACTGTTATGGGGGATGTGTAGATGACACTGTTAGGGGGGATGTGTAGATGACACTGTTATGGGGAGATGGGTAGATGACACTGTTATGGGGGATGTGTAGGTGACACTGTTATGGGGGGATGTGTAGGTGACACTGTTATGGGGGGATGTGTAGGTGACACTGTTATGGGGGATGTGTAGGTGACACTGTTATGGGGGGATGTGTAGATGACACTGTTATGGAGGGATGTGTAGGTGACACTGTTATGGGGGATGTGTAGATGACACTGTTATGGGGGATGTGTAGGTGACACTGTTATGGGGGGGATGTGTAGGTGACACTGTTATGGGGGGATGTGTAGGTGACACTGTTATGGGGGGATGTGTAGGTAACACTGTTATGGGGGGATGTGTAGGTGACACTGTTATGGGGGGATGTGTAGATGACACTGTTATGGGGGATGTGTAGATGACACTGTTATGGGGGATGTGTAGGTGACACTGTTATGGAGGGATGTGTAGGTGACACTGTTATGGGGGATGTGTAGATGACACTGTTATGGGGGGGATGTGTAGGTGACACTGTTATGGGGGATGTGTAGTTGACACTGTTATGGGGGATGTGTAGATGACACTGTTATGGGGGGATGTGTAGGTGACACTGTTATGGGGGAGGTGTAGGTAACACTGTTATGGGGGGATGTGTAGGTGACACTGTTATGGGGGGATGTGTAGGTGACACTGTTATGGGGGGGATGTGTAGGTGACACTGTTATGGAGAGATGTGCAGGTGACACTGTTATGGGGGATGTGTAGATGACACTGTTATGGGGGGGATGTGTAGGTGACACTGTTATGGGGGATGTGTAGGTGACACTGTTATGGGGGATGTGTAGTTGACACTGTTATGGGGGATGTGTAGTTGACACTGTTATGGGGGATGTGTAGATGACACTGTTATGGGGGGATGTGTAGGTGACACTGTTATGGGGGAGGTGTAGGTAACACTGTTATGGGGGGATGTGTAGGTGACACTGTTATGGGGGGATGTGTAGGTGACACTGTTATGGGGGGGATGTGTAGGTGACACTGTTATGGAGAGATGTGCAGGTGACACTGTTATGGGGGATGTGTAGATGACACTGTTATGGGGGGGATGTGTAGGTGACACTGTTATGGGGGATGTGTAGGTGACACTGTTATGGGGGATGTGTAGGTGACACTGTTATGGGGGGATGTGTAGGTGACACTGTTATGGGGGGATGTGTAGGTGACACTGTTATGGGGGATGTGTAGGTGACACTGTTATGGGGGGATGTGTAGGTGACACTGTTATGGGTGGATGTGTAGGTGACACTGTTATGGGGGGATGTGTAGATGACACTGTTATGGGGGGATGTGTAGATGACACTGTTATGGGGGGATGTGTAGATGACACTGTTATGGGGGATGTGTAGATGGAACTGTTATGGGGGATGTGTAGGTGACACTGTTATGGGGGATGTGTAGGTGACACTGTTATGGGGGGGATGTGTAGGTGACACTGTTATGGGGGGATGTGTAGATGACACTGTTATGGGGGGATGTGTAGATGACACTGTTAGGGGGGATGTGTAGGTAACACTGTTATGGGGGATGTGTAGGTGACACTGTTATGGGGGATGTGTAGGTGACACTGTTATGGGGGATGTGTAGATGACACTGTTATGGGGGGATGTGTAGATGGAACTGTTATGGGGGGATGTGTAGATGACACTGTTATGGGGGAGGTGTAGGTGACACTGTTATGGGGGGATGTGTACATGACACTGTTATGGGGGATGTGTAGGTGACACTGTTATGGGGGATGTGTAGATGACACTGTTATGGGGGGATGTGTAGATGACACTGTTAGGGGGGATGTGTAGATGACACTGTTATGGGGGATGTGTAGATGACACTGTTATGGGGGGATGTGTAGGTGACACTGTTATGGGGGATGTGTAGATGACACTGTTATGGGGGAGGTGTAGGTGACACTGTTATGGGGGGATGTGTAGATGACACTGTTATGGGGGATGTGTAGGTGACACTGTTATGGGGGGATGTGTAGATGACACTGTTATGGGGGATGTGTAGGTGACACTGTTATGGGGGGATGTGTAGATGACACTGTTATGGGGGATGTGTAGGTGACACTGTTATGGGGGGATGTGTAGATGACACTGTTAGGGGGGATGTGTAGATGACACTGTTATGGGGGATGTGTAGATGACACTGTTATGGGGGGATGTGTAGGTGACACTGTTATGGGGGATGTGTAGATGACACTGTTATGGGGGAGGTGTAGGTGACACTGTTATGGGGGGATGTGTAGATGACACTGTTATGGGGGATGTGTAGGTGACACTGTTATGGGGGATGTGTAGGTGACACTGTTATGGGGGATGTGTAGGTGACACTGTTATGGGGGATGTGTAGGTGACACTGTTATGGGGGGATGTGTAGGTGGCACTGTTATGGGGGATGTGTAGATGACACTGTTATGGGGGATGTGTAGGTGACACTGTTATGGGGGATGTGTAGATGACACTGTTATGGGGGATGTGTAGATGACACTGTTATGGGGGGATGTGTAGATGACACTGTTATGGGGGATGTGTAGATGACACTGTTATGGGGGATGTGTAGATGACACTGTTATGGGGGGGGTGTAGATGACACTGTTATGGGGGATGTGTAGGTGACACTGTTATGGGGGATGTGTAGATGACACTGTTATGGGGGATGTGTAGGTGACACTGTTATGGGGGGATGTGTAGGTGACACTGTTATGGGGGGATGTGTAGATGACACTGTTATGGGGGATGTGTAGATGACACTGTTATGGGGGGATGTGTAGGTGACACTGTTATGGGGGATGTGTATATGACACTGTTATGGGGGATGTGTAGATGACACTGTTATGGGGGATGTGTAGGTGACACTATTATGGGGGATGTGTAGATGACATTGTTATGGGGGATGTGTAGGTGACACTGTTATGGGGGGATGTGTAGATGACACTGTTATGGTGGGATGTGTAGATGACACTGTTATGGGGGATGTGTAGGTGACACTGTTATGGGGGGATGTGTAGATGACACTGTTATGGGGGATGTGTAGGTGACACTGTTATGGGGGATGTGTAGATGACACTGTTAGGGGGGATGTGTAGATGACACTGTTATGGGGAGATGGGTAGATGACACTGTTATGGGGGATGTGTAGGTGACACTGTTATGGGGGGATGTGTAGGTGACACTGTTATGGGGGGATGTGTAGGTGACACTGTTATGGGGGATGTGTAGGTGACACTGTTATGGGGGGATGTGTAGATGACACTGTTATGGAGGGATGTGTAGGTGACACTGTTATGGGGGATGTGTAGATGACACTGTTATGGGGGATGTGTAGGTGACACTGTTATGGGGGGGATGTGTAGGTGACACTGTTATGGGGGGATGTGTAGGTGACACTGTTATGGGGGGATGTGTAGGTGACAGTGTTATGGAGGGATGTGTAGGTGACACTGTTATGGGGGGGATGTGTAGGTGACACTGTTATGGAGGGATGTGTAGGTGACACTGTTATGGGGGATGTGTAGATGACACTGTTATGGGGGGGATGTGTAGGTGACACTGTTATGGGGGATGTGTAGGTGACACTGTTATGGGGGATGTGTAGTTGACACTGTTATGGGGGATGTGTAGGTGACACTGTTATGAGGGGTATGTGTAGGTGACACTGTTATGGGGGAGGTGTAGGTGACACTGTTATGGGGGGATGTGTAGATGACACTGTTATGGGGGGATGTGTAGATGACACTGTTATGGAGGGATGTGTAGGTGACACTGTTATGGGGGGATGTGTAGATGACACTGTTATGGGGGGATGTGTAGGTGACACTGTTATGGGGGGGATGTGTAGATGACACTGTTATGGGGGGAGGTGTAGGTGACACTGTTATGGGGGGATGTGTAGGTGACACTGTTATGGGGGGATGTGTAGGTGACACTGTTATGGGGGATGTGTAGATGACACTGTTATGGGGGAGGTGTAGGTGACACTGTTATGGGGGGATGTGTAGGTGACACTGTTATGGGGGATGTGTAGGTGACACTGTTATGGGGGGATGTGTAGATGACACTGTTATGGGGGATGTGTAGGTGACACTGTGATGGGGGTATGTGTAGATGACACTGTTATGGGGGGATGTGTAGATGACACTGTTATGGGGGATGTGTAGGTGACACTGTTATGGGGGATGTGTAGGTGACACTGTTATGGGGGATGTGTAGATGACACTGTTATGGGGGATGTGTAGATGACACTGTTATGGGGGGATGTGTAGATGACACTGTTATGGGGGATGTGTAGGTGACACTGTTATGGGGGGGATGTGGAGGTGACACTGTTATGGGGGATGTGTAGATGACACTGTTATGGGGGATGTGTAGGTGACACTGTTATGGGGGGATGTGTAGGTGACACTGTTATGGGGGATGTGTAGGTGACACTGTTATGGGGGGATGTGTAGATGACACTGTTAGGGGGGATGTGTAGATGACACTGTTATGGGGGATGTGTAGATGACACTGTTAGGGGGGATGTGTAGGTGACACTGTTATGGGGGGATGTGTAGATGACACTGTTATGGGGGGATGTGTAGGTGACACTGTTATGGGGGGATGTGTAGGTGACACTGTTATGGGGGGATGTGTAGATGACACTGTTATGGGGGGATGTGTAGGTGACACTGTTATGGGGGGATGTGTAGGTGACACTGTTATGGGGGGATGTGTAGGTGACACTGTTATGGGGGGATGTGTAGATGACACTGTTATGGGGGGATGTGTAGGTGACACTGTTATGGGGGGATGTGTAGGTGACACTGTTATGGGGGGATGTGTAGATGACACTGTTATGGGGGGATGTGTAGATGACACTGTTATGGGGGAAGTGTAGGTGACACTGTTATGGGGGATGTGTAGATGACACTGTTATGGGGGATGTGTAGATGACACTGTTATGGGAGGATGTGTAGATGACACTGTTATGGGGGGATGTGTAGATGACACTGTTATGGGGGATGTGTAGGTGACACTGTTATGGGGGATGTGTGGGTGACACTGTTATGGGGGGATGTGTAGGTGACACTGTTATGGGGGGATGTGTAGGTGACACTGTTATGGGGGGATGTGTAGATGACACTGTTATGGGGGGATGTGTAGATGACACTGTTATGGGGGATGTGTAGATGGAACTGTTATGGGGGATGTGTAGATGGAACTGTTATGGGGGATGTGTAGGTGACACTGTTATGGGGGGATGTGTAGGTGACACTGTTATGGGAGGATGTGTAGGTGACACTGTTATGGGGGATGTGTAGGTGACACTGTTATGGGGGATGTGTAGGTGACACTGTTATGGGGGGATGTGTAGATGACACTGTTATGGGGGGATGTGTAGATGACACTGTTATGGGGGATGTGTAGATGACACTGTTATGGGGGGAGGTGTAGGTGACACTGTTATGGGGGATGTGTAGATGACACTGTTATGGGGGATGTGTAGGTGACACTGTTATGGGGGATGTGTAGATGACACTGTTATGGGGGATGTGTAGGTGACACTGTTATGGGGGATGTGTAGATGACACTGTTATGGGGGAGGTGTAGGTGACACTGTTATGGGGGGATGTGTAGATGACACTGTTATGGGGGGATGTGTAGGTGACAGTGTTATGGGGGATGTGTAGGTGACACTGTTATGGGGGATGTGTAGATGACACTGTTATGGGGGGATGTGTAGATGACACTGTTATGGGAGGATGTGTAGATGACACTGTTATGGGGGAATGTGTAGGTGACTCTGTTATGGGGGGATGTGTAGATGACACTGTTATGGGGGGATGTGTAGATGACACTGTTATGGGGGATGTGTAGGTGACACTGTTATGGGGGATGTGTGGGTGACACTGTTATGGGGGGATGTGTAGGTGACACTGTTATGGGGGGATGTGTAGGTGACACTGTTATGGAGGGATGTGTAGATGACACTGTTATGGGGGGATGTGTAGGTGACACTGTTATGGGGGAGGTGTAGGTGACACTGTTATGGGGGATGTGTAGGTGACACTGTTATGGGGGATGTGTAGGTGACACTGTTATGGGGGGGATGTGTAGGTGACACTGTTATGGGGGGATGTGTAGATGACAGTGTTATGGGGGGATGTGTAGATGACACTGTTAGGGGGGATGTGTAGGTAACACTGTTATGGGGGATGTGTAGGTGACACTGTTATGGGGGATGTGTAGATGGAACTGTTATGGGGGGATGTGTAGATGACACTGTTATGGGGGGATGTGTAGGTGACACTGTTATGGGGGGATGTGTAGGTGACACTGTTATGGGGGGATGTGTAGGTGACACTGTTATGGGGGAGGTGTAGGTGACACTGTTATGGGGGATGTGTAGGTGACACTGTTATGGGGGATGTGTAGGTGACACTGTTATGGGGGGGATGTGTAGGTGACACTGTTATGGGGGGATGTGTAGATGACAGTGTTATGGGGGGATGTGTAGATGACACTGTTAGGGGGGATGTGTAGGTAACACTGTTATGGGGGATGTGTAGGTGACACTGTTATGGGGGATGTGTAGATGGAACTGTTATGGGGGGATGTGTAGATGACACTGTTATGGGGGATGTGTAGGTGACACTGTTATGGGGGGATGTGTAGATGACACTGTTATGGGGGATGTGTAGGTGACACTGTGATGGGGGTATGTGTAGATGACACTGTTATGGGGGGATGTGTAGATGACACTGTTATGGGGGATGTGTAGGTGACACTGTTATGGGGGATGTGTAGATGACACTGTTATGGGGGATGTGTAGGTGACACTGTTATGGGGGGATGTGTAGGTGACACTGTTATGGGGGATGTGTAGGTGACACTGTTATGGGGGGATGTGTAGATGACACTGTTAGGGGGGATGTGTAGATGACACTGTTATGGGGGATGTGTAGATGACACTGTTAGGGGGGATGTGTAGGTGACACTGTTATGGGGGGATGTGTAGATGACACTGTTATGGGGGGATGTGTAGGTGACACTGTTATGGGGGGATGTGTAGGTGACACTGTTATGGGGGGATGTGTAGATGACACTGTTATGGGGGGATGTGTAGGTGACACTGTTATGGGGGGATGTGTAGGTGACACTGTTATGGGGGGATGTGTAGGTGACACTGTTATGGGGGGATGTGTAGATGACACTGTTATGGGGGGATGTGTAGGTGACACTGTTATGGGGGGATGTGTAGGTGACACTGTTATGGGGGGATGTGTAGATGACACTGTTATGGGGGGATGTGTAGATGACACTGTTATGGGGGATGTGTAGATGACACTGTTATGGGGGATGTGTAGATGACACTGTTATGGGAGGATGTGTAGATGACACTGTTATGGGGGGATGTGTAGATGACACTGTTATGGGGGATGTGTAGGTGACACTGTTATGGGGGATGTGTGGGTGACACTGTTATGGGGGGATGTGTAGGTGACACTGTTATGGGGGGATGTGTAGGTGACACTGTTATGGGGGGATGTGTAGATGACACTGTTATGGGGGGATGTGTAGATGACACTGTTATGGGGGATGTGTAGATGGAACTGTTATGGGGGATGTGTAGATGGAACTGTTATGGGGGATGTGTAGGTGACACTGTTATGGGGGATGTGTAGATGACACTGTTATGGGGGATGTGTAGGTGACACTGTTATGGGGGATGTGTAGATGACACTGTTATGGGGGATGTGTAGGTGACACTGTTATGGGGGGATGTGTAGGTGACACTGTTATGGGGGATGTGTAGGTGACACTGTTATGGGGGATGTGTAGATGACACTGTTATGGGGGGATGTGTAGGTGACACTGTTATGGAGGATGTGTAGGTGACACTGTTATGGGAGGATGTGTAGATGACACTGTTATGGGGGATGTGTAGATGACACTGTTATGGGGGAGGTGTAGGTGACACTGTTATGGGGGGATGTGTAGATGACACTGTTATGGGGGGATGTGTAGGTGACAGTGTTATGGGGGATGTGTAGGTGACACTGTTATGGGGGATGTGTAGATGACACTGTTATGGGGGGATGTGTAGATGACACTGTTATGGGAGGATGTGTAGATGACACTGTTATGGGGGAATGTGTAGGTGACTCTGTTATGGGGGGATGTGTAGATGACACTGTTATGGGGGGATGTGTAGATGACACTGTTATGGGGGATGTGTAGGTGACACTGTTATGGGGGATGTGTGGGTGACACTGTTATGGGGGGATGTGTAGGTGACACTGTTATGGGGGGATGTGTAGGTGACACTGTTATGGGGGGATGTGTAGATGACACTGTTATGGGGGGATGTGTAGGTGACACTGTTATGGGGGAGGTGTAGGAGACACTGTTATGGGGGATGTGTAGGTGACACTGTTATGGGGGATGTGTAGGTGACACTGTTATGGGGGGGATGTGTAGGTGACACTGTTATGGGGGGATGTGTAGATGACAGTGTTATGGGGGGATGTGTAGATGACACTGTTAGGGGGGATGTGTAGGTAACACTGTTATGGGGGATGTGTAGGTGACACTGTTATGGGGGATGTGTAGATGGAACTGTTATGGGGGGATGTGTAGATGACACTGTTATGGGGGATGTGTAGGTGACACTGTTATGGGGGATGTGTAGGTGACACTGTTATGGGGGGATGTGTAGGTGGCACTGTTATGGGGGATGTGTAGATGACACTGTTATGGGGGGATGTGTAGATGACACTGTTATGGGGGATGTGTAGGTGACACTGTTATGGGGGATGTGTAGATGACACTGTTAGGGGGGATGTGTAGATGACACTGTTATGGGGGATGTGTAGATGACACTGTTATGGGGGGATGTGTAGGTGACACTGTTATGGGGGGGATGTGTAGATGACACTGTTATGGGGGGAGGTGTAGGTGACACTGTTATGGGGGGATGTGTAGGTGACACTGTTATGGGGGGATGTGTAGGTGACACTGTTATGGGGGATGTGTAGATGACACTGTTATGGGGGAGGTGTAGGTGACACTGTTATGGGGGGATGTGTAGATGACACTGTTATGGGGGATGTGTAGGTGACACTGTTATGGGGGGATGTGTAGATGACACTGTGATGGGGGTATGTGTAGATGACACTGTTATGGGGGGATGTGTAGATGACACTGTTATGGGGGATGTGTAGGTGACACTGTTATGGGGGATGTGTAGATGACACTGTTATGGGGGATGTGTAGATGGCACTTATGGGGGGATGTGTAGATGGCACTTATGGGGGGATGTGTAGATGACACTGTTATGGGGGGATGTGTAGGTGACACTGTTATGGGGGGGATGTGTAGATGACACTGTTATGGGGGGAGGTGTAGGTGACACTGTTATGGGGGGATGTGTAGGTGACACTGTTATGGGGGATGTGTAGGTGACACTGTTATGGGGGATGTGTAGATGACACTGTTATGGGGGATGTGTAGGTGACACTGTTATGGGGGGATGTGTAGATGACACTGTTATGGGGGGATGTGTAGATGACACTGTTATGGGGAGATGGGTAGATGACACTGTTATGGGGGGATGTGTAGGTGACACTGTTATGGGGGGATGTGTAGGTGACACTGTTATGGGGGGATGTGTAGGTGACACTGTTATGGGGGATGTGTAGGTGACACTGTTATGGGGGGATGTGTAGGTGACACTGTTATGGGGGATGTGTAGGTGACACTGTTATGGGGGATGTGTAGGTGACACTGTTATGGGGGATGTGTAGGTGACACTGTTATGGGGGGATGTGTAGGTGACACTGTTATGGGGGATGTGTAGGTGACACTGTTATGGGGGATGTGTAGGTGACACTGTTATGGGGGATGTGTAGGTGACACTGTTATGGAGGGATGTGTAGGTGACACTGTTATGGGGGATGTGTAGGTGGCACTGTTATGGGGGGATGTGTAGGTGACACTGTTATGGGGGGATGTGTAGATGACACTGTTATGGGGGGATGTGTAGATGACACTGTTATGGGGGATGTGTAGGTGACACTGTTATGGGGGATGTGTGGGTGACACTGTTATGGGGGGATGTGTAGGTGACACTGTTATGGGGGGATGTGTAGGTGACACTGTTATGGGGGGATGTGTAGATGACACTGTTATGGGGGATGTGTAGGTGACACTGTTATGGGGGATGTGTAGGTGACACTGTTATGGGGGAGGTGTAGGTGACACTGTTATGGGGGGGATGTGTAGGTGACACTGTTATGGGGGGATGTGTAGATGACACTGTTATGGGGGGATGTGTAGATGACACTGTTAGGGGGGATGTGTAGGTAACACTGTTATGGGGGATGTGTAGGTGACACTGTTATGGGGGATGTGTAGATGGAACTGTTATGGGGGGATGTGTAGATGACACTGTTATGGGGGAGGTGTAGGTGACACTGTTATGGGGGATGTGTAGGTGACACTGTTATGGGGGGATGTGTAGGTGGCACTGTTATGGGGGATGTGTAGATGACACTGTTATGGGGGGATGTGTAGATGACACTGTTATGGGGGATGTGTAGGTGACACTGTTATGGGGGATGTGTAGATGACACTGTTAGGGGGGATGTGTAGGTGGCACTGTTATGGGGGATGTGTAGATGACACTGTTATGGGGGGATGTGTAGATGACACTGTTATGGGGGATGTGTAGATGACACTGTTATGGGGGGATGTGTAGATGACACTGTTATGGGGGGATGTGTAGGTGACACTGTTATGGGGGGATGTGTAGGTGACACTGTTATGGGGGATGTGTAGGTGACACTGTTATGGGGGATGTGTAGATGACACTGTTATGGGGGATGTGTAGGTGACACTGTTATGGGGGGATGTGTAGATGACACTGTTATGGGGGGATGTGTAGGTAACACTGTTATGGGGGATGTGTAGGTGACACTGTTATGGGGGATGTGTAGATGGAACTGTTATGGGGGGATGTGTAGATGACACTGTTATGGGGGGATGTGTAGGTGACACTGTTATGGGGGGATGTGTAGATGACACTGTTATGGGGGGATGTGTAGGTGACACTGTTATGGGGGAGGTGTAGGTGACACTGTTATGGGGGATGTGTAGGTGACACTGTTATGGGGGATGTGTAGGTGACACTGTTATGGGGGGGATGTGTAGGTGACACTGTTATGGGGGGATGTGTAGATGACAGTGTTATGGGGGGATGTGTAGATGACACTGTTAGGGGGGATGTGTAGGTAACACTGTTATGGGGGATGTGTAGGTGACACTGTTATGGGGGATGTGTAGATGGAACTGTTATGGGGGGATGTGTAGATGACACTGTTATGGGGGATGTGTAGGTGACACTGTTATGGGGGGATGTGTAGATGACACTGTTATGGGGGATGTGTAGGTGACACTGTGATGGGGGTATGTGTAGATGACACTGTTATGGGGGGATGTGTAGATGACACTGTTATGGGGGATGTGTAGGTGACACTGTTATGGGGGATGTGTAGATGACACTGTTATGGGGGATGTGTAGGTGACACTGTTATGGGGGGATGTGTAGGTGACACTGTTATGGGGGATGTGTAGGTGACACTGTTATGGGGGGATGTGTAGATGACACTGTTAGGGGGGATGTGTAGATGACACTGTTATGGGGGATGTGTAGATGACACTGTTAGGGGGGATGTGTAGGTGACACTGTTATGGGGGGATGTGTAGATGACACTGTTATGGGGGGATGTGTAGGTGACACTGTTATGGGGGGATGTGTAGGTGACACTGTTATGGGGGGATGTGTAGATGACACTGTTATGGGGGGATGTGTAGGTGACACTGTTATGGGGGGATGTGTAGGTGACACTGTTATGGGGGGATGTGTAGGTGACACTGTTATGGGGGGATGTGTAGATGACACTGTTATGGGGGGATGTGTAGGTGACACTGTTATGGGGGGATGTGTAGGTGACACTGTTATGGGGGGATGTGTAGATGACACTGTTATGGGGGGATGTGTAGATGACACTGTTATGGGGGAAGTGTAGGTGACACTGTTATGGGGGATGTGTAGATGACACTGTTATGGGGGATGTGTAGATGACACTGTTATGGGAGGATGTGTAGATGACACTGTTATGGGGGGATGTGTAGATGACACTGTTATGGGGGATGTGTAGGTGACACTGTTATGGGGGATGTGTGGGTGACACTGTTATGGGGGGATGTGTAGGTGACACTGTTATGGGGGGATGTGTAGGTGACACTGTTATGGGGGGATGTGTAGATGACACTGTTATGGGGGGATGTGTAGATGACACTGTTATGGGGGATGTGTAGATGGAACTGTTATGGGGGATGTGTAGATGGAACTGTTATGGGGGATGTGTAGGTGACACTGTTATGGGGGGATGTGTAGGTGACACTGTTATGGGAGGATGTGTAGATGACACTGTTATGGGGGATGTGTAGGTGACACTGTTATGGGGGATGTGTAGGTGACACTGTTATGGGGGGATGTGTAGATGACACTGTTATGGGGGGATGTGTAGATGACACTGTTATGGGGGATGTGTAGATGACACTGTTATGGGGGGAGGTGTAGGTGACACTGTTATGGGGGATGTGTAGATGACACTGTTATGGGGGATGTGTAGGTGACACTGTTATGGGGGATGTGTAGATGACACTGTTATGGGGGATGTGTAGGTGACACTGTTATGGGGGGATGTGTAGGTGACACTGTTATGGGGGATGTGTAGGTGACACTGTTATGGGGGATGTGTAGATGACACTGTTATGGGGGGATGTGTAGGTGACACTGTTATGGAGGATGTGTAGGTGACACTGTTATGGGAGGATGTGTAGATGACACTGTTATGGGGGATGTGTAGATGACACTGTTATGGGGGAGGTGTAGGTGACACTGTTATGGGGGGATGTGTAGATGACACTGTTATGGGGGGATGTGTAGGTGACAGTGTTATGGGGGATGTGTAGGTGACACTGTTATGGGGGATGTGTAGATGACACTGTTATGGGGGGATGTGTAGATGACACTGGTATGGGAGGATGTGTAGATGACACTGTTATGGGGGGATGTGTAGGGGACACTGTTATGGGGGAATGTGTAGGTGACTCTGTTATGGGGGGATGTGTAGATGACACTGTTATGGGGGGATGTGTAGATGACACTGTTATGGGGGATGTGTAGGTGACACTGTTATGGGGGATGTGTGGGTGACACTGTTATGGGGGGATGTGTAGGTGACACTGTTATGGGGGGATGTGTAGGTGACACTGTTATGGGGGGATGTGTAGATGACACTGTTATGGGGGGATGTGTAGGTGACACTGTTATGGGGGAGGTGTAGGTGACACTGTTATGGGGGATGTGTAGGTGACACTGTTATGGGGGATGTGTAGGTGACACTGTTATGGGGGGGATGTGTAGGTGACACTGTTATGGGGGGATGTGTAGATGACAGTGTTATGGGGGGATGTGTAGATGACACTGTTAGGGGGGATGTGTAGGTAACACTGTTATGGGGGATGTGTAGGTGACACTGTTATGGGGGATGTGTAGATGGAACTGTTATGGGGGGATGTGTAGATGACACTGTTATGGGGGATGTGTAGGTGACACTGTTATGGGGGATGTGTAGGTGACACTGTTATGGGGGGATGTGTAGGTGGCACTGTTATGGGGGATGTGTAGATGACACTGTTATGGGGGGATGTGTAGATGACACTGTTATGGGGGATGTGTAGGTGACACTTATGGGGGATGTGTAGATGACACTGTTAGGGGGGATGTGTAGATGACACTGTTATGGGGGATGTGTAGATGACACTGTTATGGGGGGATGTGTAGGTGACACTGTTATGGGGGGGATGTGTAGATGACACTGTTATGGGGGGAGGTGTAGGTGACACTGTTATGGGGGGATGTGTAGGTGACACTGTTATGGGGGGATGTGTAGGTGACACTGTTATGGGGGATGTGTAGATGACACTGTTATGGGGGAGGTGTAGGTGACACTGTTATGGGGGGATGTGTAGATGACACTGTTATGGGGGATGTGTAGGTGACACTGTTATGGGGGGATGTGTAGATGACACTGTGATGGGGGTATGTGTAGATGACACTGTTATGGGGGGATGTGTAGATGACACTGTTATGGGGGATGTGTAGGTGACACTGTTATGGGGGATGTGTAGATGACACTGTTATGGGGGATGTGTAGATGGCACTTATGGGGGGATGTGTAGATGACACTGTTATGGGGGGATGTGTAGGTGACACTGTTATGGGGGGGATGTGTAGATGACACTGTTATGGGGGGAGGTGTAGGTGACACTGTTATGGGGGGATGTGTAGGTGACACTGTTATGGGGGATGTGTAGGTGACACTGTTATGGGGGATGTGTAGATGACACTGTTATGGGGGATGTGTAGGTGACACTGTTATGGGGGGATGTGTAGATGACACTGTTATGGGGGGATGTGTAGATGACACTGTTATGGGGAGATGGGTAGATGACACTGTTATGGGGGGATGTGTAGGTGACACTGTTATGGGGGGATGTGTAGGTGACACTGTTATGGGGGGATGTGTAGGTGACACTGTTATGGGGGATGTGTAGGTGACACTGTTATGGGGGGATGTGTAGGTGACACTGTTATGGGGGATGTGTAGGTGACACTGTTATGGGGGATGTGTAGGTGACACTGTTATGGGGGATGTGTAGGTGACACTGTTATGGGGGGATGTGTAGGTGACACTGTTATGGGGGATGTGTAGGTGACACTGTTATGGGGGATGTGTAGGTGACACTGTTATGGGGGATGTGTAGGTGACACTGTTATGGAGGGATGTGTAGGTGACACTGTTATGGGGGATGTGTAGGTGGCACTGTTATGGGGGGATGTGTAGGTGACACTGTTATGGGGGGATGTGTAGATGACACTGTTATGGGGGGATGTGTAGATGACACTGTTATGGGGGATGTGTAGGTGACACTGTTATGGGGGATGTGTGGGTGACACTGTTATGGGGGGATGTGTAGGTGACACTGTTATGGGGGGATGTGTAGGTGACACTGTTATGGGGGGATGTGTAGATGACACTGTTATGGGGGATGTGTAGGTGACACTGTTATGGGGGATGTGTAGGTGACACTGTTATGGGGGAGGTGTAGGTGACACTGTTATGGGGGGGATGTGTAGGTGACACTGTTATGGGGGGATGTGTAGATGACACTGTTATGGGGGGATGTGTAGATGACACTGTTAGGGGGGATGTGTAGGTAACACTGTTATGGGGGATGTGTAGGTGACACTGTTATGGGGGATGTGTAGATGGAACTGTTATGGGGGGATGTGTAGATGACACTGTTATGGGGGAGGTGTAGGTGACACTGTTATGGGGGATGTGTAGGTGACACTGTTATGGGGGGATGTGTAGGTGGCACTGTTATGGGGGATGTGTAGATGACACTGTTATGGGGGGATGTGTAGATGACACTGTTATGGGGGATGTGTAGGTGACACTGTTATGGGGGATGTGTAGATGACACTGTTAGGGGGGATGTGTAGGTGGCACTGTTATGGGGGATGTGTAGATGACACTGTTATGGGGGGATGTGTAGATGACACTGTTATGGGGGATGTGTAGATGACACTGTTATGGGGGATGTGTAGGTGACACTGTTATGGGGGGATGTGTAGGTGACACTGTTATGGGGGATGTGTAGGTGACACTGTTATGGGGGATGTGTAGATGACACTGTTATGGGGGATGTGTAGGTGACACTGTTATGGGGGGATGTGTAGATGACACTGTTATGGGGGGATGTGTAGATGACACTGTTATGGGGAGATGGGTAGATGACACTGTTATGGGGGGAGGTATAGGTGACACTGTTATGGGGGATGTGTAGGTGACACTGTTATGGGGGATGTGTAGGTGACACTGTTATGGGGGGATGTGTAGGTGACACTGTTATGGGGGGATGTGTAGGTGACACTGTTATGGGGGGATGTGTAGGTGACACTGTTATGGGGGATGTGTAGGTGACACTGTTATGGGGGGATGTGTAGGTGACACTGTTATGGGGGATGTGTAGGTGACACTGTTATGGGGGATGTGTAGGTGACACTGTTATGGGGGGATGTGTAGATGACACTGTTATGGGGGAGGTGTAGGTGACACTGTTATGGGGGGATGTGTAGATGACACTGTTATGGGGGATGTGTAGGTGACACTGTTATGGGGGATGTGTAGATGACACTGTTAGGGGGGATGTGTAGATGACACTGTTATGGGGGATGTGTAGATGACACTGTTATGGGGGATGTGTAGGTGACACTGTTATGGGGGGATTTGTAGGTGACACTGTTATGGGGGATGTGTAGGTGACACTGTTATGGGGGATGTGTAGATGACACTGTTATGGGGGATGTGTAGGTGACACTGTTATGGGGGGATGTGTAGGTGACACTGTTATGGGGGGATGTGTAGGTGACACTGTTATGGGGGATGTGTAGGTGACACTGTTATGGGGGGATGTGTAGGTGACACTGTTATGGGGGATGTGTAGGTGACACTGTTATGGGGGATGTGTAGGTGACACTGTTATGGGGGATGTGTAGATGACACTGTTATGGGGAGATTTGTAGATGACACTGTTATGGGGGATGTGTAGGTGACACTGTTATGGGGGGATGTGTAGGTGACACTGTTATGGGGGATGTGTAGGTGACACTGTTATGGGGGATGTGTAGATGACACTGTTATGGGGGATGTGTAGGTGACACTGTTATGGGGGGATGTGTAGGTGACACTGTTATGGGGGATGTGTAGGTGACACTGTTATGGGGGATGTGTAGGTGACACTGTTATGGAGGGATGTGTAGGTGACACTGTTATGGGGGGATGTGTAGATGACACTGTTATGGGGGGATGTGTAGGTGACACTGTTATGGGGGGGATGTGTAGATGACACTGTTATGGGGGGAGGTGTAGGTGACACTGTTATGGGGGGATGTGTAGGTGACACTGTTATGGGGGGATGTGTAGGTGACACTGTTATGGGGGATGTGTAGGTGACACTGTTATGGGGGATGTGTAGGTGACACTGTTATGGGGGGATGTGTAGATGACACTGTTATGGGGGGATGTGTAGATGACACTGTTATGGGGGAGGTGTAGGTGACACTGTTATGGGGGGATGTGTAGGTGACACTGTTATGGGGGATGTGTAGATGACACTGTTATGGGGGAGGTGTAGGTGACACTGTTATGGGGGATGTGTAGGTGACACTGTTATGGGGGATGTGTAGATGACACTGTTATGGGGGGAGGTGTAGGTGACACTGTTATGGGGGATGTGTAGATGACACTGTTATGGGGGATGTGTAGGTGACACTGTTATGGGGGATGTGTAGATGACACTGTTATGGGGGATGTGTAGGTGACACTGTTATGGGGGATGTGTAGATGACACTGTTATGGGGGAGGTGTAGGTGACACTGTTATGGGGGGATGTGTAGATGACACTGTTATGGGGGATGTGTAGGTGACAGTGTTATGGGGGATGTGTAGGTGACACTGTTATGGGGGATGTGTAGATGACACTGTTATGGGGGGATGTGTAGATGACACTGTTATGGGAGGATGTGTAGATGACACTGTTATGGGGGAATGTGTAGGTGACTCTGTTATGGGGGGATGTGTAGATGACACTGTTATGGGGGGATGTGTAGATGACACTGTTATGGGGGATGTGTAGGTGACACTGTTATGGGGGATGTGTGGGTGACACTGTTATGGGGGGATGTGTAGGTGACACTGTTATGGGGGGATGTGTAGGTGACACTGTTATGGGGGGATGTGTAGATGACACTGTTATGGGGGGATGTGTATGTGACACTGTTATGGGGGGATGTGTAGGTGACACTGTTATGGGGGAGGTGTAGGTGACACTGTTATGGGGGATGTGTAGGTGACACTGTTATGGGGGATGTGTAGGTGACACTGTTATGGGGGGGATGTGTAGGTGACACTGTTATGGGGGATGTGTAGGTGACACTGTTATGGGGGATGTGTAGATGACACTGTTATGGGGGATGTGTAGATGACACTGTTATGGGGGATGTGTAGATGACAGTGTTATGGGGGGATGTGTAGATGACACTGTTAGGGGGGATGTGTAGGTAACACTGTTATGGGGGATGTGTAGGTGACACTGTTATGGGGGATGTGTAGATGGAACTGTTATGGGGGGATGTGTAGATGACACTGTTATGGGGGGATGTGTAGGTGACACTGTTATGGGGGGATGTGTAGATGACACTGTTATGGGGGGATGTGTAGGTGACACTGTTATGGGGGAGGTGTAGGTGACACTGTTATGGGGGATGTGTAGGTGACACTGTTATGGGGGATGTGTAGGTGACACTGTTATGGGGGGGATGTGTAGGTGACACTGTTATGGGGGGATGTGTAGATGACAGTGTTATGGGGGGATGTGTAGATGACACTGTTAGGGGGGATGTGTAGGTAACACTGTTATGGGGGATGTGTAGGTGACACTGTTATGGGGGATGTGTAGATGGAACTGTTATGGGGGGATGTGTAGATGACACTGTTATGGGGGATGTGTAGGTGACACTGTTATGGGGGGATGTGTAGATGACACTGTTATGGGGGATGTGTAGGTGACACTGTGATGGGGGTATGTGTAGATGACACTGTTATGGGGGGATGTGTAGATGACACTGTTATGGGGGATGTGTAGGTGACACTGTTATGGGGGATGTGTAGATGACACTGTTATGGGGGATGTGTAGGTGACACTGTTATGGGGGGATGTGTAGGTGACACTGTTATGGGGGATGTGTAGGTGACACTGTTATGGGGGGATGTGTAGATGACACTGTTAGGGGGGATGTGTAGATGACACTGTTATGGGGGATGTGTAGATGACACTGTTAGGGGGGATGTGTAGGTGACACTGTTATGGGGGGATGTGTAGATGACACTGTTATGGGGGGATGTGTAGGTGACACTGTTATGGGGGGATGTGTAGGTGACACTGTTATGGGGGGATGTGTAGATGACACTGTTATGGGGGGATGTGTAGGTGACACTGTTATGGGGGGATGTGTAGGTGACACTGTTATGGGGGGATGTGTAGATGACACTGTTATGGGGGGATGTGTAGGTGACACTGTTATGGGGGGATGTGTAGGTGACACTGTTATGGGGGGATGTGTAGATGACACTGTTATGGGGGGATGTGTAGATGACACTGTTATGGGGGAAGTGTAGGTGACACTGTTATGGGGGATGTGTAGATGACACTGTTATGGGGGATGTGTAGATGACACTGTTATGGGAGGATGTGTAGATGACACTGTTATGGGGGGATGTGTAGATGACACTGTTATGGGGGGATGTGTAGGTGACACTGTTATGGGGGGATGTGTAGATGACACTGTTATGGGGGATGTGTAGATGGAACTGTTATGGGGGATGTGTAGATGGAACTGTTATGGGGGATGTGTAGGTGACACTGTTATGGGGGATGTGTAGATGACACTGTTATGGGGGGATGTGTAGATGACACTGTTATGGGGGATGTGTAGATGACACTGTTATGGGGGGATGTGTAGATGACACTGTTATGGGGGATGTGTAGATGGAACTGTTATGGGGGATGTGTAGTTGACACTGTTATGGGGGATGTGTAGATGACACTGTTATGGGGGATGTGTAGATGACACTGTTATGGAGGATGTGTAGATGACACTGTTATGGAGGATGTGTAGGTGACACTGTTATGGGGGGATGTGTAGGTGACACTGTTATGGGAGGATGTGTAGATGACACTGTTATGGGGGATGTGTAGGTGACACTGTTATGGGGGATGTGTAGGTGACACTGTTATGGGGGGATGTGTAGATGACACTGTTATGGGGGGATGTGTAGGTGACACTGTTATGGGGGATGTGTAGATGACACTGTTATGGGGGGAGGTGTAGGTGACACTGTTATGGGGGATGTGTAGATGACACTGTTATGGGGGATGTGTAGGTGACACTGTTATGGGGGATGTGTAGATGACACTGTTATGGGGGATGTGTAGGTGACACTGTTATGGGGGATGTGTAGATGACACTGTTATGGGGGAGGTGTAGGTGACACTGTTATGGGGGGATGTGTAGATGACACTGTTATGGGGGGATGTGTAGGTGACAGTGTTATGGGGGATGTGTAGGTGACACTGTTATGGGGGATGTGTAGATGACACTGTTATGGGGGGATGTGTAGATGACACTGTTATGGGGGGATGTGTAGATGACACTGTTATGGGGGAATGTGTAGGTGACACTGTTATGGGGGGATGTGTAGGTGACACTGTTATGGGGGAATGTGTAGGTGACTCTGTTATGGGGGGATGTGTAGATGACACTGTTATGGGGGGATGTGTAGATGACACTGTTATGGGGGATGTGTAGGTGACACTGTTATGGGGGGATGTGTGGGTGACACTGTTATGGGGGGATGTGTAGGTGACACTGTTATGGGGGAATGTGTAGGTGACACTGTTATGGGGGGATGTGTGGGTGACACTGTTATGGGGGGATGTGTAGGTGACACTGTTATGGGGGAATGTGTAGGTGACTCTGTTATGGGGGGATGTGTAGATGACACTGTTATGGGGGGATGTGTAGATGACACTGTTATGGGGGATGTGTAGGTGACACTGTTATGGGGGATGTGTGGGTGACACTGTTATGGGGGGATGTGTAGGTGACACTGTTATGGGGGGATGTGTAGATGACACTGTTATGGGGGGATGTGTAGGTGACACTGTTATGGGGGAGGTGTAGGTGACACTGTTATGGGGGATGTGTAGGTGACACTGTTATGGGGGATGTGTAGGTGACACTGTTATGGGGGGATGTGTAGGTGACACTGTTATGGGGGGATGTGTAGATGACAGTGTTATGGGGGGATGTGTAGATGACACTGTTAGGGGGGATGTGTAGGTAACACTGTTATGGGGGATGTGTAGGTGACACTGTTATGGGGGATGTGTAGATGGAACTGTTATGGGGGGATGTGTAGATGACACTGTTATGGGGGAGGTGTAGGTGACACTGTTATGGGGGATGTGTAGGTGACACTGTTATGGGGGGATGTGTAGGTGGCACTGTTATGGGGGATGTGTAGATGACACTGTTATGGGGGGATGTGTAGATGACACTGTTATGGGGGATGTGTAGGTGACACTGTTATGGGGGATGTGTAGATGACACTGTTAGGGGGGATGTGTAGATGACACTGTTATGGGGGATGTGTAGATGACACTGTTATGGGGGGATGTGTAGGTGACACTGTTATGGGGGGGATGTGTAGATGACACTGTTATGGGGGGAGGTGTAGGTGACACTGTTATGGGGGGATGTGTAGGTGACACTGTTATGGGGGGATGTGTAGGTGACACTGTTATGGGGGATGTGTAGATGACACTGTTATGGGGGAGGTGTAGGTGACACTGTTATGGGGGGATGTGTAGATGACACTGTTATGGGGGATGTGTAGGTGACACTGTTATGGGGGGATGTGTAGATGACACTGTTATGGGGGATGTGTAGGTGACACTGTGATGGGGGTATGTGTAGATGACACTGTTATGGGGGGATGTGTAGATGACACTGTTATGGGGGATGTGTAGGTGACACTGTTATGGGGGATGTGTAGATGACACTGTTATGGGGGATGTGTAGGTGACACTGTTATGGGGGATGTGTAGGTGACACTGTTATGGGGGATGTGTAGGTGACACTGTTATGGGGGGATGTGTAGGTGACACTGTTATGGGGGGATGTGTAGATGGCACTTATGGGGGGATGTGTAGATGGCACTTATGGGGGGATGTGTAGATGACACTGTTATGGGGGGATGTGTAGGTGACACTGTTATGGGGGGGATGTGTAGATGACACTGTTATGGGGGGAGGTGTAGGTGACACTGTTATGGGGGGATGTGTAGGTGACACTGTTATGGGGGATGTGTAGGTGACACTGTTATGGGGGATGTGTAGATGACACTGTTATGGGGGATGTGTAGGTGACACTGTTATGGGGGGATGTGTAGATGACACTGTTATGGGGGGATGTGTAGATGACACTGTTATGGGGAGATGGGTAGATGACACTGTTATGGGGGGATGTGTAGGTGACACTGTTATGGGGGGATGTGTAGGTGACACTGTTATGGGGGGATGTGTAGGTGACACTGTTATGGGGGATGTGTAGGTGACACTGTTATGGGGGGATGTGTAGGTGACACTGTTATGGGGGATGTGTAGGTGACACTGTTATGGGGGATGTGTAGATGACACTGTTATGGGGAGATTTGTAGATGACACTGTTATGGGGGATGTGTAGGTGACACTGTTATGGGGGGATGTGTAGGTGACACTGTTATGGGGGATGTGTAGGTGACACTGTTATGGGGGATGTGTAGATGACACTGTTATGGGGGATGTGTAGGTGACACTGTTATGGGGGGATGTGTAGGTGACACTGTTATGGGGGATGTGTAGGTGACACTGTTATGGGGGATGTGTAGGTGACACTGTTATGGAGGGATGTGTAGGTGACACTGTTATGGGGGGATGTGTAGATGACACTGTTATGGGGGGATGTGTAGGTGACACTGTTATGGGGGGGATGTGTAGATGACACTGTTATGGGGGGAGGTGTAGGTGACACTGTTATGGGGGGATGTGTAGGTGACACTGTTATGGGGGGATGTGTAGGTGACACTGTTATGGGGGATGTGTAGGTGACACTGTTATGGGGGATGTGTAGGTGACACTGTTATGGGGGGATGTGTAGATGACACTGTTATGGGGGGATGTGTAGATGACACTGTTATGGGGGAGGTGTAGGTGACACTGTTATGGGGGGATGTGTAGGTGACACTGTTATGGGGGATGTGTAGATGACACTGTTATGGGGGAGGTGTAGGTGACACTGTTATGGGGGATGTGTAGGTGACACTGTTATGGGGGATGTGTAGATGACACTGTTATGGGGGGAGGTGTAGGTGACACTGTTATGGGGGATGTGTAGATGACACTGTTATGGGGGATGTGTAGGTGACACTGTTATGGGGGATGTGTAGATGACACTGTTATGGGGGAGGTGTAGGTGACACTGTTATGGGGGGATGTGTAGATGACACTGTTATGGGGGATGTGTAGGTGACAGTGTTATGGGGGATGTGTAGGTGACACTGTTATGGGGGATGTGTAGATGACACTGTTATGGGGGGATGTGTAGATGACACTGTTATGGGAGGATGTGTAGATGACACTGTTATGGGGGAATGTGTAGGTGACTCTGTTATGGGGGGATGTGTAGATGACACTGTTATGGGGGGATGTGTAGATGACACTGTTATGGGGGATGTGTAGGTGACACTGTTATGGGGGATGTGTAGATGACACTGTTATGGGGGAGGTGTAGGTGACACTGTTATGGGGGGATGTGTAGATGACACTGTTATGGGGGATGTGTAGGTGACAGTGTTATGGGGGATGTGTAGGTGACACTGTTATGGGGGATGTGTAGATGACACTGTTATGGGGGGATGTGTAGATGACACTGTTATGGGAGGATGTGTAGATGACACTGTTATGGGGGAATGTGTAGGTGACTCTGTTATGGGGGGATGTGTAGATGACACTGTTATGGGGGGATGTGTAGATGACACTGTTATGGGGGATGTGTAGGTGACACTGTTATGGGGGATGTGTGGGTGACACTGTTATGGGGGGATGTGTAGGTGACACTGTTATGGGGGGATGTGTAGGTGACACTGTTATGGGGGGATGTGTAGATGACACTGTTATGGGGGGATGTGTATGTGACACTGTTATGGGGGGATGTGTAGGTGACACTGTTATGGGGGAGGTGTAGGTGACACTGTTATGGGGGATGTGTAGGTGACACTGTTATGGGGGATGTGTAGGTGACACTGTTATGGGGGGGATGTGTAGGTGACACTGTTATGGGGGATGGTTAGGTGACACTGTTATGGGGGATGTGTAGATGACACTGTTATGGGGGATGTGTAGATGACACTGTTATGGGGGATGTGTAGATGACAGTGTTATGGGGGGATGTGTAGATGACACTGTTAGGGGGGATGTGTAGGTAACACTGTTATGGGGGATGTGTAGGTGACACTGTTATGGGGGATGTGTAGATGGAACTGTTATGGGGGGATGTGTAGATGACACTGTTATGGGGGGATGTGTAGGTGACACTGTTATGGGGGGATGTGTAGATGACACTGTTATGGGGGGATGTGTAGGTGACACTGTTATGGGGGAGGTGTAGGTGACACTGTTATGGGGGATGTGTAGGTGACACTGTTATGGGGGATGTGTAGGTGACACTGTTATGGGGGGGATGTGTAGGTGACACTGTTATGGGGGGATGTGTAGATGACAGTGTTATGGGGGGATGTGTAGATGACACTGTTAGGGGGGATGTGTAGGTAACACTGTTATGGGGGATGTGTAGGTGACACTGTTATGGGGGATGTGTAGATGGAACTGTTATGGGGGGATGTGTAGATGACACTGTTATGGGGGATGTGTAGGTGACACTGTTATGGGGGGATGTGTAGATGACACTGTTATGGGGGATGTGTAGGTGACACTGTGATGGGGGTATGTGTAGATGACACTGTTATGGGGGGATGTGTAGATGACACTGTTATGGGGGATGTGTAGGTGACACTGTTATGGGGGATGTGTAGATGACACTGTTATGGGGGATGTGTAGGTGACACTGTTATGGGGGGATGTGTAGGTGACACTGTTATGGGGGATGTGTAGGTGACACTGTTATGGGGGGATGTGTAGATGACACTGTTAGGGGGGATGTGTAGATGACACTGTTATGGGGGATGTGTAGATGACACTGTTAGGGGGGATGTGTAGGTGACACTGTTATGGGGGGATGTGTAGGTGACACTGTTATGGGGGGATGTGTAGGTGACACTGTTATGGGGGGATGTGTAGATGACACTGTTATGGGGGGATGTGTAGGTGACACTGTTATGGGGGGATGTGTAGGTGACACTGTTATGGGGGGATGTGTAGATGACACTGTTATGGGGGGATGTGTAGGTGACACTGTTATGGGGGGATGTGTAGGTGACACTGTTATGGGGGGATGTGTAGATGACACTGTTATGGGGGGATGTGTAGATGACACTGTTATGGGGGAAGTGTAGGTGACACTGTTATGGGGGATGTGTAGATGACACTGTTATGGGGGATGTGTAGATGACACTGTTATGGGAGGATGTGTAGATGACACTGTTATGGGGGGATGTGTAGATGACACTGTTATGGGGGGATGTGTAGGTGACACTGTTATGGGGGGATGTGTAGATGACACTGTTATGGGGGGATGTGTAGATGACACTGTTATGGGGGATGTGTAGATGGAACTGTTATGGGGGATGTGTAGATGGAACTGTTATGGGGGATGTGTAGGTGACACTGTTATGGGGGATGTGTAGATGACACTGTTATGGGGGGATGTGTAGATGACACTGTTATGGGGGATGTGTAGATGACACTGTTATGGGGGGATGTGTAGATGACACTGTTATGGGGGATGTGTAGATGGAACTGTTATGGGGGATGTGTAGTTGACACTGTTATGGGGGATGTGTAGATGACACTGTTATGGGGGATGTGTAGATGACACTGTTATGGAGGATGTGTAGATGACACTGTTATGGAGGATGTGTAGGTGACACTGTTATGGGGGGATGTGTAGGTGACACTGTTATGGGAGGATGTGTAGATGACACTGTTATGGGGGATGTGTAGGTGACACTGTTATGGGGGATGTGTAGGTGACACTGTTATGGGGGGATGTGTAGATGACACTGTTATGGGGGGATGTGTAGGTGACACTGTTATGGGGGATGTGTAGATGACACTGTTATGGGGGGAGGTGTAGGTGACACTGTTATGGGGGATGTGTAGATGACACTGTTATGGGGGATGTGTAGGTGACACTGTTATGGGGGATGTGTAGATGACACTGTTATGGGGGATGTGTAGGTGACACTGTTATGGGGGATGTGTAGATGACACTGTTATGGGGGAGGTGTAGGTGACACTGTTATGGGGGGATGTGTAGATGACACTGTTATGGGGGGATGTGTAGGTGACAGTGTTATGGGGGATGTGTAGGTGACACTGTTATGGGGGATGTGTAGATGACACTGTTATGGGGGGATGTGTAGATGACACTGTTATGGGGGGATGTGTAGATGACACTGTTATGGGGGAATGTGTAGGTGACACTGTTATGGGGGGATGTGTAGGTGACACTGTTATGGGGGAATGTGTAGGTGACTCTGTTATGGGGGGATGTGTAGATGACACTGTTATGGGGGGATGTGTAGATGACACTGTTATGGGGGATGTGTAGGTGACACTGTTATGGGGGGATGTGTGGGTGACACTGTTATGGGGGGATGTGTAGGTGACACTGTTATGGGGGAATGTGTAGGTGACACTGTTATGGGGGGATGTGTGGGTGACACTGTTATGGGGGGATGTGTAGGTGACACTGTTATGGGGGAATGTGTAGGTGACTCTGTTATGGGGGGATGTGTAGATGACACTGTTATGGGGGGATGTGTAGATGACACTGTTATGGGGGATGTGTAGGTGACACTGTTATGGGGGATGTGTGGGTGACACTGTTATGGGGGGATGTGTAGGTGACACTGTTATGGGGGGATGTGTAGATGACACTGTTATGGGGGGATGTGTAGGTGACACTGTTATGGGGGAGGTGTAGGTGACACTGTTATGGGGGATGTGTAGGTGACACTGTTATGGGGGATGTGTAGGTGACACTGTTATGGGGGGATGTGTAGGTGACACTGTTATGGGGGGATGTGTAGATGACAGTGTTATGGGGGGATGTGTAGATGACACTGTTAGGGGGGATGTGTAGGTAACACTGTTATGGGGGATGTGTAGGTGACACTGTTATGGGGGATGTGTAGATGGAACTGTTATGGGGGGATGTGTAGATGACACTGTTATGGGGGAGGTGTAGGTGACACTGTTATGGGGGATGTGTAGGTGACACTGTTATGGGGGGATGTGTAGGTGGCACTGTTATGGGGGATGTGTAGATGACACTGTTATGGGGGGATGTGTAGATGACACTGTTATGGGGGATGTGTAGGTGACACTGTTATGGGGGATGTGTAGATGACACTGTTAGGGGGGATGTGTAGATGACACTGTTATGGGGGATGTGTAGATGACACTGTTATGGGGGGATGTGTAGGTGACACTGTTATGGGGGGGATGTGTAGATGACACTGTTATGGGGGGAGGTGTAGGTGACACTGTTATGGGGGGATGTGTAGGTGACACTGTTATGGGGGGATGTGTAGGTGACACTGTTATGGGGGATGTGTAGATGACACTGTTATGGGGGAGGTGTAGGTGACACTGTTATGGGGGGATGTGTAGATGACACTGTTATGGGGGATGTGTAGGTGACACTGTTATGGGGGGATGTGTAGATGACACTGTTATGGGGGATGTGTAGGTGACACTGTGATGGGGGTATGTGTAGATGACACTGTTATGGGGGGATGTGTAGATGACACTGTTATGGGGGATGTGTAGGTGACACTGTTATGGGGGATGTGTAGATGACACTGTTATGGGGGATGTGTAGGTGACACTGTTATGGGGGATGTGTAGGTGACACTGTTATGGGGGATGTGTAGGTGACACTGTTATGGGGGGATGTGTAGGTGACACTGTTATGGGGGGATGTGTAGATGGCACTTATGGGGGGATGTGTAGATGGCACTTATGGGGGGATGTGTAGATGACACTGTTATGGGGGGATGTGTAGGTGACACTGTTATGGGGGGGATGTGTAGATGACACTGTTATGGGGGGAGGTGTAGGTGACACTGTTATGGGGGGATGTGTAGGTGACACTGTTATGGGGGATGTGTAGGTGACACTGTTATGGGGGATGTGTAGATGACACTGTTATGGGGGATGTGTAGGTGACACTGTTATGGGGGGATGTGTAGATGACACTGTTATGGGGGGATGTGTAGATGACACTGTTATGGGGAGATGGGTAGATGACACTGTTATGGGGGGATGTGTAGGTGACACTGTTATGGGGGGATGTGTAGGTGACACTGTTATGGGGGGATGTGTAGGTGACACTGTTATGGGGGATGTGTAGGTGACACTGTTATGGGGGGATGTGTAGGTGACACTGTTATGGGGGATGTGTAGGTGACACTGTTATGGGGGATGTGTAGGTGACACTGTTATGGGGGATGTGTAGGTGACACTGTTATGGGGGGATGTGTAGGTGACACTGTTATGGGGGATGTGTAGGTGACACTGTTATGGGGGATGTGTAGGTGACACTGTTATGGAGGGATGTGTAGGTGACACTGTTATGGGGGATGTGTAGGTGGCACTGTTATGGGGGGATGTGTAGGTGACACTGTTATGGGGGGATGTGTAGATGACACTGTTATGGGGGGATGTGTAGATGACACTGTTATGGGGGATGTGTAGGTGACACTGTTATGGGGGATGTGTGGGTGACACTGTTATGGGGGGATGTGTAGGTGACACTGTTATGGGGGGATGTGTAGGTGACACTGTTATGGGGGGATGTGTAGATGACACTGTTATGGGGGATGTGTAGGTGACACTGTTATGGGGGATGTGTAGGTGACACTGTTATGGGGGGGATGTGTAGGTGACACTGTTATGGGGGGATGTGTAGATGACACTGTTATGGGGGATGTGTAGGTGACACTGTTATGGGGGATGTGTAGATGGAACTGTTATGGGGGGATGTGTAGATGACACTGTTATGGGGGAGGTGTAGGTGACACTGTTATGGGGGATGTGTAGGTGACACTGTTATGGGGGGATGTGTAGGTGGCACTGTTATGGGGGATGTGTAGATGACACTGTTATGGGGGGATGTGTAGATGACACTGTTAGGGGGGATGTGTAGGTGACACTGTTATGGGGGGATGTGTAGGTGGCACTGTTATGGGGGATGTGTAGATGACACTGTTATGGGGGAGGTGTAGGTGACACTGTTATGGGGGATGTGTAGGTGACACTGTTATGGGGGGATGTGTAGGTGGCACTGTTATGGGGGATGTGTAGATGACACTGTTATGGGGGGATGTGTAGATGACACTGTTATGGGGGATGTGTAGGTGACACTGTTATGGGGGATGTGTAGATGACACTGTTAGGGGGGATGTGTAGATGACACTGTTATGGGGGATGTGTAGGTGACACTGTTATGGGGGGATGTGTAGGTGACACTGTTATGGGGGGATGTGTAGGTGACACTGTTATGGGGGGATGTGTAGGTGACACTGTTATGGGGGATGTGTAGGTGACACTGTTATGGGGGGATGTGTAGGTGACACTGTTATGGGGGATGTGTAGGTGACACTGTTATGGGGGATGTGTAGGTGACACTGTTATGGGGGGATGTGTAGGTGACACTGTTATGGGGGATGTGTAGGTGACACTGTTATGGGGGATGTGTAGGTGACACTGTTATGGGGGATGTGTAGGTGACACTGTTATGGGGGATGTGTAGGTGACACTGTTATGGAGGGATGTGTAGGTGACACTGTTATGGGGGATGTGTAGGTGGCACTGTTATGGGGGGATGTGTAGGTGACACTGTTATGGGGGGATGTGTAGATGACACTGTTATGGGGGGATGTGTAGATGACACTGTTATGGGGGATGTGTAGGTGACACTGTTATGGGGGATGTGTGGGTGACACTGTTATGGGGGGATGTGTAGGTGACACTGTTATGGGGGGATGTGTAGGTGACACTGTTATGGGGGGATGTGTAGATGACACTGTTATGGGGGATGTGTAGGTGACACTGTTATGGGGGATGTGTAGGTGACACTGTTATGGGGGGGATGTGTAGGTGACACTGTTATGGGGGGATGTGTAGATGACACTGTTATGGGGGGATGTGTAGATGACACTGTTAGGGGGGATGTGTAGGTAACACTGTTATGGGGGATGTGTAGGTGACACTGTTATGGGGGATGTGTAGATGGAACTGTTATGGGGGGATGTGTAGATGACACTGTTATGGGGGAGGTGTAGGTGACACTGTTATGGGGGGATGTGTAGGTGGCACTGTTATGGGGGATGTGTAGATGACACTGTTATGGGGGGATGTGTAGATGACACTGTTATGGGGGATGTGTAGGTGACACTGTTATGGGGGATGTGTAGATGACACTGTTATGGGGGATGTGTAGATGACACTGTTATGGGGGATGTGTAGGTGACACTGTTATGGGGGGATGTGTAGGTGACACTGTTATGGGGGGATGTGTAGGTGACACTGTTATGGGGGATGTGTAGGTGACACTGTTATGGGGGATGTGTAGATGACACTGTTATGGGGGATGTGTAGATGACACTGTTATGGGGGATGTGTAGATGACACTGTTATGGGGGATGTGTAGGTGACACTGTTATGGGGGGATGTGTAGGTGACACTGTTATGGGGGATGTGTAGGTGACACTGTTATGGGGGATGTGTAGATGACACTGTTATGGGGGATGTGTAGGTGACACTGTTATGGGGGGATGTGTAGGTGACACTGTTATGGGGGGATGTGTAGGTGACACTGTTATGGGGGATGTGTAGGTGACACTGTTATGGGGGATGTGTAGATGACACTGTTATGGGGGATGTGTAGGTGACACTGTTATGGGGGATGTGTAGATGACACTGTTATGGGGGGATGTGTAGATGACACTGTTATGGGGAGATGGGTAGATGACACTGTTATGGGGGGATGTGTAGGTGACACTGTTATGGGGGGATGTGTAGGTGACACTGTTATGGGGGGATGTGTAGGTGACACTGTTATGGGGGATGTGTAGGTGACACTGTTATGGGGGGATGTGTAGGTGACACTGTTATGGGGGATGTGTAGGTGACACTGTTATGGGGGATGTGTAGGTGACACTGTTATGGGGGGATGTGTAGATGACACTGTTATGGGGGAGGTGTAGGTGACACTGTTATGGGGGATGTGTAGGTGACACTGTTATGGGGGATGTGTAGGTGACACTGTTATGGGGGGGATGTGTAGGTGACACTGTTATGGGGGGATGTGTAGATGACAGTGTTATGGGGGGATGTGTAGATGACACTGTTAGGGGGGATGTGTAGGTAACACTGTTATGGGGGATGTGTAGGTGACACTGTTATGGGGGATGTGTAGATGGAACTGTTATGGGGGGATGTGTAGATGACACTGTTATGGGGGAGGTGTAGGTGACACTGTTATGGGGGATGTGTAGGTGACACTGTTATGGGGGGATGTGTAGGTGGCACTGTTATGGGGGATGTGTAGATGACACTGTTATGGGGGGATGTGTAGATGACACTGTTATGGGGGATGTGTAGGTGACACTGTTATGGGGGATGTGTAGATGACACTGTTAGGGGGGATGTGTAGATGACACTGTTATGGGGGATGTGTAGATGACACTGTTATGGGGGGATGTGTAGGTGACACTGTTATGGGGGGGATGTGTAGATGACACTGTTATGGGGGGAGGTGTAGGTGACACTGTTATGGGGGGATGTGTAGGTGACACTGTTATGGGGGGATGTGTAGGTGACACTGTTATGGGGGATGTGTAGATGACACTGTTATGGGGGAGGTGTAGGTGACACTGTTATGGGGGGATGTGTAGATGACACTGTTATGGGGGATGTGTAGGTGACACTGTTATGGGGGGATGTGTAGATGACACTGTTATGGGGGATGTGTAGGTGACACTGTGATGGGGGTATGTGTAGATGACACTGTTATGGGGGGATGTGTAGATGACACTGTTATGGGGGATGTGTAGGTGACACTGTTATGGGGGATGTGTAGATGACACTGTTATGGGGGATGTGTAGATGGCACTTATGGGGGGATGTGTAGATGGCACTTATGGGGGGATGTGTAGATGACACTGTTATGGGGGGATGTGTAGGTGACACTGTTATGGGGGGGATGTGTAGATGACACTGTTATGGGGGGAGGTGTAGGTGACACTGTTATGGGGGGATGTGTAGGTGACACTGTTATGGGGGATGTGTAGGTGACACTGTTATGGGGGATGTGTAGATGACACTGTTATGGGGGATGTGTAGGTGACACTGTTATGGGGGGATGTGTAGATGACACTGTTATGGGGGGATGTGTAGATGACACTGTTATGGGGAGATGGGTAGATGACACTGTTATGGGGGGATGTGTAGGTGACACTGTTATGGGGGGATGTGTAGGTGACACTGTTATGGGGGGATGTGTAGGTGACACTGTTATGGGGGATGTGTAGGTGACACTGTTATGGGGGGATGTGTAGGTGACACTGTTATGGGGGATGTGTAGGTGACACTGTTATGGGGGATGTGTAGGTGACACTGTTATGGGGGATGTGTAGGTGACACTGTTATGGGGGGATGTGTAGGTGACACTGTTATGGGGGATGTGTAGGTGACACTGTTATGGGGGATGTGTAGGTGACACTGTTATGGGGGATGTGTAGGTGACACTGTTATGGGGGATGTGTAGATGACACTGTTATGGGGGATGTGTAGGTGACACTGTTATGGGGGATGTGTAGATGACACTGTTATGGAGGGATGTGTAGGTGACACTGTTATGGGGGATGTGTAGGTGGCACTGTTATGGGGGGATGTGTAGGTGACACTGTTATGGGGGGATGTGTAGATGACACTGTTATGGGGGGATGTGTAGATGACACTGTTATGGGGGATGTGTAGGTGACACTGTTATGGGGGATGTGTGGGTGACACTGTTATGGGGGGATGTGTAGGTGACACTGTTATGGGGGGATGTGTAGGTGACACTGTTATGGGGGGATGTGTAGATGACACTGTTATGGGGGATGTGTAGGTGACACTGTTATGGGGGATGTGTAGGTGACACTGTTATGGGGGGGATGTGTAGGTGACACTGTTATGGGGGGATGTGTAGATGACACTGTTATGGGGGGATGTGTAGATGACACTGTTAGGGGGGATGTGTAGGTAACACTGTTATGGGGGATGTGTAGGTGACACTGTTATGGGGGATGTGTAGATGGAACTGTTATGGGGGGATGTGTAGATGACACTGTTATGGGGGAGGTGTAGGTGACACTGTTATGGGGGATGTGTAGGTGACACTGTTATGGGGGGATGTGTAGGTGGCACTGTTATGGGGGATGTGTAGATGACACTGTTATGGGGGGATGTGTAGATGACACTGTTAGGGGGGATGTGTAGGTGACACTGTTATGGGGGGATGTGTAGGTGGCACTGTTATGGGGGATGTGTAGATGACACTGTTATGGGGGGATGTGTAGATGACACTGTTAGGGGGGATGTGTAGGTGACACTGTTATGGGGGGATGTGTAGGTGACACTGTTATGGGGGATGTGTAGGTGACACTGTTATGGGGGGGATGTGTAGATAACACTGTTATGGGGGATGTGTAGGTGACACTGTTATGGGGGGATGTGTAGGTGACACTGTTATGGGGGGATGTGTAGATGACACTGTTATGGGGGGATGTGTAGATGACACTGTTATGGGGGGATGTGTAGATGACACTGTTATGGGGGATGTGTAGATGACACTGTTATGGGGGGATGTGTAGGTAACACTGTTATGGGGGGATGTGTAGGTGACACTGTTATGGGGGATGTGTAGATGGAACTGTTATGGGGGGATGTGTAGATGACACTGTTATGGGGGAGGTGTAGGTGACACTGTTATGGGGGATGTGTAGGTGACACTGTTATGGGGGGATGTGTAGGTGGCACTGTTATGGGGGATGTGTAGATGACACTGTTATGGGGGGATGTGTAGATGACACTGTTATGGGGGATGTGTAGGTGACACTGTTATGGGGGATGTGTAGATGACACTGTTATGGGGGATGTGTAGATGACACTGTTAGGGGGGATGTGTAGATGACACTGTTATGGGGGATGTGTAGGTGACACTGTTATGGGGGGAGGTGTAGGTGACACTGTTATGGGGGGATGTGTAGGTGACACTGTTATGGGGGGATGTGTAGGTGACACTGTTATGGGGGATGTGTAGGTGACACTGTTATGGGGGGATGTGTAGGTGACACTGTTATGGGGGATGTGTAGGTGACACTGTTATGGGGGATGTGTAGGTGACACTGTTATGGGGGGATGTGTAGGTGACACTGTTATGGGGGATGTGTAGGTGACACTGTTATGGGGGATGTGTAGGTGACACTGTTATGGGGGATGTGTAGGTGACACTGTTATGGAGGGATGTGTAGGTGACACTGTTATGGGGGATGTGTAGGTGGCACTGTTATGGGGGGATGTGTAGGTGACACTGTTATGGGGGGATGTGTAGATGACACTGTTATGGGGGGATGTGTAGATGACACTGTTATGGGGGATGTGTAGGTGACACTGTTATGGGGGGATGTGTAGGTGACACTGTTATGGGGGGATGTGTAGGTGACACTGTTATGGGGGGATGTGTAGATGACACTGTTATGGGGGATGTGTAGGTGACACTGTTATGGGGGATGTGTAGGTGACACTGTTATGGGGGGGATGTGTAGGTGACACTGTTATGGGGGGATGTGTAGATGACACTGTTATGGGGGGATGTGTAGATGACACTGTTAGGGGGGATGTGTAGGTAACACTGTTATGGGGGATGTGTAGGTGACACTGTTATGGGGGATGTGTAGATGGAACTGTTATGGGGGGATGTGTAGATGACACTGTTATGGGGGAGGTGTAGGTGACACTGTTATGGGGGGATGTGTAGGTGGCACTGTTAGGGGGGATGTGTAGATGACACTGTTAGGGGGGATGTGTAGGTAACACTGTTATGGGGGATGTGTAGGTGACACTGTTATGGGGGATGTGTAGATGGAACTGTTATGGGGGGATGTGTAGATGACACTGTTATGGGGGAGGTGTAGGTGACACTGTTATGGGGGATGTGTAGGTGACACTGTTATGGGGGGATGTGTAGGTGGCACTGTTATGGGGGATGTGTAGGTGACACTGTTATGGGGGATGTGTAGATGGAACTGTTATGGGGGATGTGTAGATGACACTGTTATGGGGGAGGTGTAGGTGACACTGTTATGGGGGATGTGTAGATGACACTGTTATGGGGGATGTGTAGGTGACACTGTTATGGGGGATGTGTAGATGGAACTGTTATGGGGGGATGTGTAGATGACACTGTTATGGGGGAGGTGTAGGTGACACTGTTATGGGGGATGTGTAGGTGACACTGTTATGGGGGGATGTGTAGGTGGCACTGTTATGGGGGATGTGTAGGTGACACTGTTATGGGGGATGTGTAGATGGAACTGTTATGGGGGGATGTGTAGATGACACTGTTATGGGGGAGGTGTAGGTGACACTGTTATGGGGGATGTGTAGATGACACTGTTATGGGGGATGTGTAGGTGACACTGTTATGGGGGATGTGTAGGTGACACTGTTATGGGGGGATGTGTAGGTGACACTGTTATGGGGGATGTGTAGATGACACTGTTATGGGGGGATGTGTAGATGACACTGTTATGGGGGATGTGTAGGTGACACTGTTATGGGGGATGTGTAGATGACACTGTTATGGGGGATGTGTAGATGACACTGTTAGGGGGGATGTGTAGATGACACTGTTATGGGGGATGTGTAGGTGACACTGTTATGGGGGGATGTGTAGGTGACACTGTTATGGGGGGATGTGTAGGTGACACTGTTATGGGGGATGTGTAGGTGACACTGTTATGGGGGATGTGTAGATGACACTGTTATGGGGGATGTGTAGGTGACACTGTTATGGGGGGATGTGTAGATGACACTGTTATGGGGGGATGTGTAGATGACACTGTTATGGGGAGATGGGTAGATGACACTGTTATGGGGGGATGTGTAGGTGACACTGTTATGGGGGGATGTGTAGGTGACACTGTTATGGGGGGATGTGTAGGTGACACTGTTATGGGGGATGTGTAGGTGACACTGTTATGGGGGATGTGTAGGTGACACTGTTATGGGGGGATGTGTAGATGACACTGTTATGGGGGAGGTGTAGGTGACACTGTTATGGGGGGATGTGTAGATGACACTGTTATGGGGGATGTGTAGGTGACACTGTTATGGGGGATGTGTAGATGACACTGTTAGGGGGGATGTGTAGATGACACTGTTATGGGGGATGTGTAGATGACACTGTTATGGGGGATGTGTAGGTGACACTGTTATGGGGGATGTGTAGGTGACACTGTTATGGGGGATGTGTAGATGACACTGTTATGGGGTATGTGTAGGTGACACTGTTATGGGGGATGTGTAGATGACACTGTTATGGGGGATGTGTAGATGACACTGTTATGGGGGATGTGTAGGTGACACTGTTATGGGGGATGTGTAGATGACACTGTTATGGGGGGATGTGTAGGTGACACTGTTATGGGGGATGTGTAGGTGACACTGTTATGGGGGATGTGTAGGTGACACTGTTATGGGGGGATGTGTAGATGACACTGTTATGGGGGATGTGTAGGTGACACTGTTATGGGGGATGTGTAGGTGACACTGTTATGGGGGGATGTGTAGATGACACTGTTATGGGGTATGTGTAGGTGACACTGTTATGGGGGATGTGTAGATGACACTGTTATGGGGGATGTGTAGATGACACTGTTATGGGGGGATGTGTAGGTGACACTGTTATGGGGGGATGTGTAGATGACACTGTTATGGGGGGATGTGTAGGTGACACTGGTATGGGGGATGTGTAGGTGACACTGTTATGGGGGGATGTGTAGGTGACACTGTTATGGGGGATGTGTAGGTGACACTGTTATGGGGGGATGTGTAGATGACACTGTTATGGGGGATGTGTAGGTGACACTGTTATGGGGGGATGTGTAGGTGACACTGTTATGGGGGGATGTGTAGATGACACTGTTATGGGGGATGTGTAGGTGACACTGTTATGGGGGATGTGTAGGTGACACTGTTATGGGGGATGTGTAGGTGACACTGTTATGGGGTATGTGTAGGTGACACTGTTATGGGGGATGTGTAGGTGACACTGTTATGGGGGGATGTGTAGGTGACACTGGTATGGGGGATGTGTAGATGACACTGTTATGGGGGATGTGTAGGTGACACTGTTATGGGGGATGTGTAGGTGACACTGTTATGGGGGATGTGTAGGTGACACTGTTATGGGGGATGTGTAGATGACGCTGTTATGGGGGATGTGTAGGTGACACTGTTATGGGGGATGTGTAGGTGACACTGTTATGGGGGATGTGTAGGTGACACTATTATGGGGGGATGTGTAGATGACACTGTTATGGGGGATGTGTAGGTGACACTGTTATGGGGGGATGTGTAGGTGACACAGTTATGGGGGATGTGTAGATGACACTGTTATGGGGGATGTGTAGATGACACTGTTATGGGGGATGTGTAGATGACACTGTTATGGGGGGATGTGTAGGTGACACTGTTATGGGGGGATGTGTAGATGACACTGTTATGGGGTATGTGTAGGTGACACTGTTATGGGGGATGTGTAGGTGACACTGTTATGGGGGATGTGTAGATTACACTGTTATGGGGGGATGTGTAGGTGACACTGTTATGGGGGATGTGTAGGTGACACTGTTATGGGGGGATGTGTAGGTGACACTGTTATGGGGGATGTGTAGGTGACACTGTTATGGGGGGATGTGTAGATGACACTGTTATGGGGGATGTGTAGATTACACTGTTATGGGGGGATGTGTAGGTGACACTGTTATGGGGGATGTGTAGGTGACACTGTTATGGGGGGATGTGTAGGTGACACTGTTATGGGGGATGTGTAGGTGACACTATTATGGGGGATGTGTAGGTGACACTATTATGGGGGGATGTGTAGATGACACTGTTATGGGGGGATGTGTAGGTGACACTGTTATGGGGGGATGTGTAGGTGACACTGGTATGGGGGATGTGTAGATGACACTGTTATGGGGGATGTGTAGGTGACACTGTTATGGGGGATGTGTAGGTGACACTGTTATGGGGGATGTGTAGATGACACTGTTATGGGGGGATGTGTAGATGACACTGTTATGGGGGATGTGTAGGTGACACTGTTATGGGGGGATGTGTAGGTGACACAGTTATGGGGGATGTGTAGATGACACTGTTATGGGGGGGGTGTAGGAGACACTGTTATGGGGGATGTGTAGGTGACACTGTTATGGGGGATGTGTAGGTGACACTTATGGGGGATGTGTAGGTGACACTGTTATGGGGGATGTGGAGGTGACACTGTTATGGGGGGATGTGTAGGTGACACTGTTATGGGGGGATGTGTAGGTGACAGTGTTATGGGGGATGTGTAGGTGACACTGTTATGGGGGGATGTGTAGGGGACACTGTTATGGGGGATGTGTAGGTGACACTGTTATGGGGGGATGTGTAGATGACACTGTTATGGGGGATGTGTAGGTGACACTGTTATGGGGGATGTGTAGGTGACACTGTTATGGGGGGATGTGTAGGTGACACTGTTATGGGGGGATGTGTAGATGACACTGTTATGGGGGGATGTGTAGATGACACTGTTATGGGGGATGTGTAGATGACACTGTTATGGGGGGATGTGTAGGTGACACTGTTATGGGGGATGTGTAGATGACGCTGTTATGGGGGATGTGTAGGTGACACTGTTATGGGGGATGTGTAGATGACACTGTTATGGGGGGGATGTGTAGGTGACACTGTTATGGGGGATGTGTAGGTGACACTTATGGGGGATGTGTAGGTGACACTGTTATGGAGGATGTGTAGGTGACACTGTTATGGGGGGGATGTGTAGGTGACACTGTTATGGGGGATGTGTAGGTGACACTGTTATGGGGGATGTGGAGGTGACACTGTTATGGGGGATGTGTAGATGACACTGTTATGGGGGGATGTGTAGGTGACACTGTTATGGGGGATGTGTAGGTGACACTGTTATGGGGGATGTGTAGATGACACTGTTATGGGGGGATGTGTAGGTGACACTGTTATGGGGGGATGTGTAGGTGACACTGTTATGGGGGGATGTGTAGATGACACTGTTATGGGGGGATGTGTAGATGACACTGTTATGGGGGGATGTGTAGATGACACTGTTATGGGGGGGATGTGTAGGTGACACTGTTATGGGGGATGTGTAGGTGACACTGTTATGGGGGATGTGTAGATGACACTGTTATGGGGGGATGTGGAGGTGACACTGTTATGGGGGGATGTGTAGGTGACACTGTTATGGGGGGATGTGTAGGTGACACTGTTATGGGGGATGTGTAGGTGACACTGTTATGGGGGATGTGTAGATGACACTGTTATGGGGGGATGTGTAGATGACACTGTTATGGGGGATGTGTAGATTACACTGTTATGGGGGGATGTGTAGGTGACACTGTTATGGGGGATGTGTAGGTGACACTGTTATGGGGGATGTGTAGATGACACTGTTATGGGGGGATGTGTAGGTGACACTGTTATGGGGGATGTGTAGATGACGCTGTTATGGGGGGATGTGTAGATGACACTGTTATGGGGGATGTGTAGGTGACACTGTTATGGGGGGATGTGGAGGTGACACTGTTATGGGGGGATGTGGAGGTGACACTGTTATGGGGGGATGTGTAGGTGACACTGTTATGGGGGGATGTGTAGGTGACACTGTTATGGGGGGATGTGTAGGTGACACTGTTATGGGGGGATGTGTAGATGACACTGTTATGGGGGGATGTGTAGGTGACACTGTTATGGGGGGATGTGTAGATGACACTGTTATGGGGGGATGTGTAGGTGACACTGTTATGGGGGGATGTGTAGGTGACACTGTTATGGGGGATGTGTAGGTGACACTGTTATGGGGGGATGTGTAGATGACACTGTTATGGGGGGATGTGTAGCTGACACTGTTATGGGGGGATGTGTAGATGACACTGTTATGGGGGGATGTGTAGATGACACTGTTATGGGGGGATGTGTAGATGACACTGTTATGGGGGGATGTGTAGGTGACACTGTTATGGGGGATGTGTAGATGACACTGTTATGGGGGATGTGTAGATGACACTGTTATGGGGGGATGTGTAGATGACACTGTTATGGGGTGATGTGTAGGTGACACTGTTATGGGGGGATGTGTAGGTGACACTGTTATGGGGGGATGTGTAGGTGACACTGTTATGGGGGATGTGTAGGTGACACTGTTATGGGGGATGTGTAGATGACACTGTTATGGGGGGATGTGTAGGTGACACTGTTATGGGGGATGTGTAGATGACACTGTTATGGGGGATGTGTAGGTGACACTGTTATGGGGGATGTGTAGGTGACACTGTTATGGGGGATGTGTAGATGTGGAGCGTCTCTACTGGAGGTGCGCAGCAGGAACAGATTGAGTGGTGGAAGACTAATGAGTCTTTGTACACAATCCGGCGGCTGATTCCATTATACAAATACCTGTCAGAGATGTATGGCACCAGACAGATGGGCTCCGCAACAAGTCACCAAATATTAATCAAATTCTGAAAAATTCATTTCACTTTTTTTTTTAACATCGAAAAATAAATTGTTGCCTGATCTCTGAATCACTACAGGAGACTTAAAGGGGCGCTCCATCCTCTCTGACACTTCTGCTCTTATAGTCAGTATTAATATTCAGCAATTCTGGGTCATCTTATGGATTATTCCTCTGTTATTCCTCCTGGAAACATATTCATATATCTCCATCTGCTTTGTCATTGAGGTTTGACAAGACACATTGGGGGTCATTTACTAAGGGGCCGATTCGCGATTCGCGTGTTACCCGAATATTTCCGATTTGCGCCGATTCTCCCAGAATTGCCCCAGGATTTTGGCGCACGCGATCGGATTGTGGCGCATCGGCGCTGGCATGCACGCGACGGATATCGGGGGGCGTGGCCGAACGAAAACCCGACGGATTCGGAAAAACCGCCGCATTTAAAACAAAAAATCTGTTGCGGAGCTTGCACTTACCTTCACTCAGCCCGAGCCGGTGAACTCCAGCGCGTTCTGATGCTTTTCAGCGCAGCAGCGCCACCTGTTGGACGGCGGAGGAACTACCTTAATAAATCCCGGCCGGACCAGAATCCAGCGCAGAGAACGCGCCGCTGGATCGCGAATGGGCTGGGTAAGTAAATCTGCCCCAGTTAAGCGCTGAATCAATTCCTGGAGGAATTACAGAGGAACAATACACTGAGCCATGAGGGAACATGCACCAAAAAGTGTTTGCCCTTAATGTGCCCACTCTATAGTAAGAACACCCTAACACCCAAATTGCCAATAGACTTGCTTCACCTGACACCCACTAGTGGAATATAGCAAAATCTGGCAACCGACTAATACATCTTACAGCTGAAGGTTTGTTACAATTGATTATTCTAGTCTCAGGATAACACGGATTTACCAGCGCCGATACATTGTTGCAAAGTTAGAAAAGAGGATAAAGAGATCTAGCTCACAGTGAATTGTCAAAACTGGATACAATTGTAGCAAACCCTCAGCTGTATAAAGGCTCAACATAATTTAAAGGACATCTACTACCAGGATGAAAGACTGTATGCCAATGAGCCTGAGGGGCTCCAGGCTCCATGAACACCTATGGAGCCTGGAGCCCCCCAGGCTCATTTGCATACAGTCTTTCATCCTGGTACTAGAAGCCCTTTAAATCAATGGATATAAACAGAAGTGCTTCCATTCACTGGCAGCTAGCAGTGATATAGCAGTGATATAGTAAAAAATAGGCCAAAAATAGCCCCATCCCTGGCTACGGGTTAAATCTTTAATTGCTCCATTAAAGTGAATGTGGCTGTAATACCACGCACGACCTGTAGAAGAGTGTAGCGCTGTCTTGGTAACAAAGCTGCCCCTTTAAGGAGCCATTTGAGTTACAATGGTTTCCTATGCTCATTGGCGCCCCCTGCTGAGGCTGAGTATACATTGTATAAACAAAATGATAATATGTATCCTACAGCAGATGCACTAATATAATACTGCCCCCTACGGGCCAGAGTATGGATCTGAACCTCCTGACGGAGAGGATGTTAGCTGCTATTTATCCGGGAACATCTTGAAGGAGACGGGGAAGATAAATGGATACATGAAGTTCTAGAATTCTCCAGACATCCAGAGTAATAATCAACACGCACGTACATCAGCCCGCGGCGGAGCTGCGTACCTCCTGCGCAACCTGACAGCCAAGACGCTAGAAGTAACATCTCGTCTAATCCTCAGCCCTGGTTACAACCTCACCCAACCCTTACAAGACGTCTCGTAAACTCTACTGAAAGGAAGACAGAAGAGCTTCATGGGATGTCGGAATTAAAGGGGATGTGTAATACGGCGCGTTATCACGTTAAAGGGGTGGCTTCGGATTATTCTCGTATTCTCCCCTCAGGCTCATTTGCATACAGTCTTTCATCCTGGTAGTAGATGTCCTTTAAATTATGTTGAGCATTTAATACAGCTGAGGGTTTGTTACAATTGTATCCAGTTTTGACAATTCACTGTGAGCTGGATCTATTTCTCCTGTTTTCTAACTTTGCAACAATGTATCGGGGATGGTCAATGTGTCATCATGAGCCAAACTAGAGAGACTGGAATCAATTGTAACAAACCTTCAGCTGTAAGATGTATTAGTCGTTTGCCAGATTTTGCTGTATTCCCACTAGTAGGTGTCAGGTGTAGCAAGTCTTGGGTGTTAGGGCGTATTTACTATAGAGGGGGCACATTAAAGGGGGAAGGACTTTTTGGTGCATGTTCCCTTATGGCTCAGTGTGTTGTTCCTCTGTAATTCCTCCAGGAATAGATTCAGCGCTGTCAGAATGTGTATGGTCAAACCTCAGGGCACGTTCACACTTTGTGCTTTGGTTGCGTATGTTTAATATGGTGCGTTATCACGTTAAGGGGGTGGGGGCGGATGATTCTATATCAGTCTGAACAGGACAGGGGCTCTCACTTTGAGGACTGTGACCGTCTATTTAATACATGGTCATACACTATACATATGAATGGTCATCCTGTAGTACCTCATTCTTCCTGTAGAGGCCACTGTTGCAGGAGTGATTCATGGATCTACTCGATCAACTGATCAACCGATTCAAGATGTCTTATATAAGACTAATAAGAACATAAATTTAGGATCTTAGAATTAAAGGGAAAGTTTCATAAAGTCGACCCTATAGATTTCTTTCAATTTGATTGACCTGGACCTCCATATATCTGCATATACCTTCCTGAACTTATCCATCTGTCTGCTGAGGGTTTGCCACAATTGCATCCAATCCCTGCAGTCATTATAGCCTGGTCTTGAGGATGATAGATTGGACCTGGACTGACACATTGGGGCAGATTTACTTACCCGGTCCATTCGCGATCCAGCGGCGCGTTCTCTGCGCTGGATTCGGGTCCGGCCGGGATTTATTAAGGTAGTTCCTCCGTCGTCCACCAGGTGGCGCTGCTGCGCTGAAAAGCATGGGAACGCGCTGGAGTTCACCGAGCCGGGCTGAGTGAAGGTAAGTGCAAGCTCCGCGACAGATTTTTTGTTTTAAATGCGGCGGTTTTTCTGAATCCGTCGGGTTTTCGTTCGGCCACGCCCCCCGATTTCCGTCGCGTGCATGCCAGCGCCGATGCGCCACAATCCGATCGCGTGCGCCAAAAACCCGGGGCAATTCATGGAAAATCGGCGCAAATTGGAAATATTCGGGTAATACGTCGGGAAAACGCGAATCGGGCCCTTAGTAAATGACCCCCATTGTATCAAAATCTAAAGCTTTGTGCTGATACTGCATTGAGCTCCCAGTGGATAATGTTGCCTGGAGTCTATTGTAACAAACTCTCAGATGTGAGAAGTGTAAGAGGACAGTTTATTATAGAATATATAGAGCAAGGGCTCGGGGGACGCTGCTGAAAAATAAATCTGTTCTAAATCCTATTATCATTAACGTCACCCTCCTGCAACTTTAACAATCCTTCCTTTTTTTCCACCCTCTGTCAACTTTTTTCAAAAAAACCATTTTGGGGGTTAATGTCCCTTTAAGGTGCGGCTCTACTCTTCTCTTTCGGGTCTTCCTCGCCCCTTATGATTAATAGCACATTTCTGAAACATTTATTCTTACTTTACAGCTGACATAAAATCTCTCTAATCAATAATTTAGCGCCGGCGTGTTATTTTACCTGAAAAAATTTCACATCGGGCATTAACAGCTGCTCGGGATATAAAAATGATGATTATTTAACCCCTTCCCTGCCCAGGCTTGAACGCCAATAGAGGTTATTTGAGGACATTCCCATACGTGAAATAATACTGCCACTTAGTGGCCGGACTGGACAGTCGCGACAGAGAATTTACAGCCACAAGAGACCCTGAGGAGTGCGACGGCCGCGCCGAGGATTTTACTACTGACCATGAGTCCTTTCCTATAGCCATTTATGGAGTAACATGCCAAGGAGCGACGCTATAAATCATGGCGAACACAGTCTACAATAGCAGAAATAAATGCTTCATATTATAGATATTGTTAAAGGGGCGGGGCTAACAATAGGCCATTTTTACACTTCATTCCCTTTTAACCCAGGGTCTTAAGTTTGGTTCAAAAAGAAAAATCTTAAAGGCATATTACAAGAAAAATAAACGTAACATTCTGTGTTAGGATTTCAGCAGGATCTGAGGGGGCGGTGCTTGATACAGAGATTATGCTCCACCCCTGAGGTTCTGTAACGGTAATGATTATGCATGTTAGTTTTACCAATAGTGTTTCTTTATGAATTTACAAATATTTAAACATTTTTGGAATTTGGGAATGGGGTCATAACTGCAAACTCTGTGCACATGCTGCTCCTGGGGTAATTTGTGCACATGTTGCTCCTGGGGTAATTTGTGCACATGTTGCTCCTGGGTAATTTGTGCACATGTTGCTCCTGGGGTAATTTGTGCACATGTTGCTCCTGGGGTAATTTGTGCACATGCTGCTCCTGGGGTAATTTGTGCACATGTTGCTCCTGGGGTAATCTGTGCACATGTTGCTCCTGGGGTAATTTGTGCACATGTTGCTCCTGGGGTAATCTGTGCACATGTTGCTCCTGGGGTAATTTGTGCACATGTTGCTCCTGGGGTAATTTGTGCACATGTTGCTCCTGGGGTAATCTGTGCACATGTTGCTCCTGGGGTAATTTGTGCACATGTTGCTCCTGGGGTAATTTGTGCACATGTTGCTCCTGGGGTAATTTGTGCACATGTTGCTCCTGGGGTAATTTGTGCACATGTTGCTCCTGGGGTAATTTGTGCACATGTTGCTCCTGGGGTAATCTGTGCACATGTTGCTCCTGGGGTAATTTGTGCACATGTTGCTCCTGGGGTAATCTGTGCACATGTTGCTCCTGGGGTAATTTGTGCACATGTTGCTCCTGGGGTAATTTGTGCACATGTTGCTCCTGGGGTAATTTGTGCACATGTTGCTCCTGGGGTAATTTGTGCACATGTTGCTCCTGGGGTAATCTGTGCACATGTTGCTCCTGGGGTAATTTGTGCACTTCATGCACGGGAATCCCTTTCTAGTCATGGGTGTCACTTATATCTCACTAAAAATGAAAAATCTTAAAAGGATACCACATTGGGAAAAAATACCTAATTCACATAATATCAGAGGGCGGTGCTTGACAGATAGATTTAGCTCCACCCCTGAGGTTCCTTGCAAGTCATAACAATGCGCTTAAGTTTTTTTCTCTTTTGCATATGTTTGCCCCGCTCAGATTGAAATTCAAAGTCACCCCTGAAGTACCAGGGGCCTTCAGACAACCCAATAAAAAACTGTCTTGCCTATATATAGTGCATTAAAGGGATACCCAAGAAGTACAGGCAGTCCCCGGGTTACATACAAGATAGGGTCTGTAGGTTTGTTCTTAAGTTGAATTTGTATGTAAGTCGGAACTGTATATTTTATCATTGTAATCCCAGCTGGAACTTTTTTGGTCTCTGTGACAATTGGATTTTAAAAATGTTGGATTGTCATAAGAATCAAGATAAACACTAAAGCTTCATTACAGACACCTGTGATAACTGTTACAGCTGATTATTATAGCATAGGGCTAAAGTACAGTAAATTACCAACATCCAGTGGTCCGTTTGTAACTAGGGGTCGTATGTAAGTCGAGTGTTCTTAAGTAGGGGACTTCCTGTACATTAGTAGAAAACACTGGGACTATTTTATTTGCCCTTCTTCTTGGGACATTCCCTCTAAATCCATGGATCCATGGAGAGAAAAACTGATGCTATGTTATATAAATAATGCAGGATCTGAGGGGCGGTGCTTGATACACAAATTCTGCTCCACCCCTGAGGTTCCATAACTGTGTATCAGATTGGCCCAGAGTGTTTCTAGTAATTCACATTAGAATAGTTAATACCATAGACCTTCAAATAACAGAATATGAGTTGATACTAATATCTTTTCACAAATCACTTGGTTCTAACACATTTACATATTCCAAGAAGTGTGAAATATACACAATGGCAAATACTGGGTATATGTTTAATCCACTTTAAGCGACTTTCTGCCCAAACAAACAAAAACTTAAATTTTTTTAATGGGAAATTTTAGGAGAAAATGTAATAAAATACATAATGTGTTGTTATTATTTTAGGTAATGAGCGGGGGTGGTGCTTGATAGAGTTTATGCTCCACCCCCAAGGTTCTTTATTGCTTATAAAATGATATTCTATTTACCCAGAGTGCTTTTTTACTAAATTACCCAACAGAAATTCAAAGGGAGGGGGGATGGGGCATATCTGTATAAGGTAAATTAAAGGGATATTCTGACCATAGACATTTATGGCTTTTTATGATAATTCTGTAGTCCACCATCTACCATGGACACAGGGGCCCTATACGCCCCACTGTACAAAGAGTGTAGACACACATTATGAACCATGAAGGTCAGTGAATGGAATATCCCTTTAAATCCCAGATTTAAGCATAAACATAAGTGGACAAACCAATCACAGACAGTTGTTACTTGCCCAAACGCGTTGCTTCCATCCTGTGAAGGTGGACACATTGGGGCAGATTTACTTACCCGGCCCATTCGCGATCCAGCGGCGCCTTCTCTGCGGTGGATTCGGGTCCGGCCGGGATTCACTAAGGCAGTTCCTCCACCGTCCACCAGGTGGTGCTGCTGCGCTGAAGAGCATCGGAACGCACTGGAATACACCGAGCCGGGCTGAGTGAAGGTAAGTGCAAGCTCCGCCACACATTTTTAGTTTTTAAATGTGACGGTTTTTCCGAATCCGTCGGGTTTTCGTTCAGCCACACCCCCCTGATTTCCGTTGCGTGCATGGCAGCGCCGATGCGCCACAATCTGATCGCATGCGCCAAAATCCCGGGGCAATACAGGGAAAATCAACGCAAATCGGAAATATTCGGTTAACACGTCGGGAAAATGCAAATCGGGCCCTTAGTAAATGACCCCCATTATTGCAAAGTTAAAAAAGTGCCGTGCCTTTAAGAAAAAAGCTGATGTATTTAGGATACAGAAGACGTTCCTTACCCCCTTCTCCCGCAGAGGTTAAGCACTTTTCCTCTAACATTTTTAATTAGTGAACTGCCCTTAAAATTCTTCATCAGTCCGAATGCGGGCTGAAGCGATGAGATTAAATTTCTCCAGGAGTTCTGGGCGGGGGAGGGGGCTCGGAGGTCCCGGCATAACTCCAAGGCTGAGTTTTATAGTTTGAGTCCAGGCGATGTGAAATGAGTTTCTTTACTTCTTTTCTATTTTCGCCATAAGCCAGATAGATGCAATAATATTATGAACTCGTATTATTACGGGTCGATATCTAGAAGGGGGAGGGGGTGAGACGTGGGGCTGTAGGTTGGTCTACACTAGGGACATAGGTACTAAATATTCCTGGGGTGTTTTCTTGAAGTTTTTGATTAATAAAGTTTAAAAGTCTGATTTATTCAAAAACCTCACTCTGTCCCTTGATGCAGCCAGAACTATTAACAATTTCTATCAGATTTATAGATATAGATTACATTATACACAACCTCTTGTACTTCAGAGCTCAACTCACAAATCTAATCAGTTATGTGTCACAGAATATAATGTAACTCAGGATCAGTACAGGATAAGTAATGTCATGTATGTACACAGTGACTGCACCAGCAGCAGAATAGTGAGCGCAGCTCTGGTGTATAATACAGGATGTAACTCAGGATCAGTACAGGATAAGTAATGTCATGTATGTACACAGTGACTGCACCAGCAGCAGAATAGTGAGCGCAGCTCTGGTGTATAATACAGGATGTAACTCAGGATCAGTACAGGATAAGTAATGTCATGTATGTACACAGTGACTCCACCAGCAGCAGAATAGTGAGTGCAGCTCTGGTGTATCTCGTTAGCTCGTTAGCTGTCTGTTGCTGTGTGAGGATGTGTGCTGCTGCTGCTCTGAGCTCCAAGCAGGTTCCACCTCCACCTGGGACCTGCTCTCTCCCTTCCCAGGGAGGGGGTGGGTTTCCAGGCATGAGCCAGAGCGGCAAGCCCCAGGCTCCTGCTTCCCGGGCCAGGCCAGCGGGGGGCAGGGGTAGCCAGGAACCGGCCAGCGCTATGGAGGACTCAGGGGTGAGACGTTCCACCAGGAGTCGCAGCAGTGCTGCTCCTACTCCCCCTGGGTCTAGTGTGAAGAGGCAAATCCAGAAGCTGGACGTCCATGATGGTGCGGGTGAGAGCGGTCCTTCCGGGGCTGGAGCCATGAAGCGGAGTGCTCACAGAGGTAAGGCTGACCATGCGGGGGGAGGCTGGGCGGTGCAGGGGCCCCGGGAGTCTTTGTCAACCTATGCCTCCCGGGTCCAGAGCCACCTCTGTGAGTACGAAGAGGCGACCAAGACCATCAGGAGGCTCCGGGAGGAGCTGCGATGTGCCCGCGCCAGGGCCAACCCAGCACCAAAGAAGCGCAAGATTGAGGTTAAAGGAGAAATTAATCACCTAAAGGCTGAGATTGATAAACTGACAAAAAGAAAGACCTTTATTTGTGAGAACAGTGGACCGTTTAAGGAAAAACTGATTAATGATGATAGATTTGCTCAGATGGCTGGTAACAGAGAGCAAAGACTGATGGGGTTGCAGCCTGCGAGCCAGGTGGAGGAGGAGGATGATGATGATGACGAGCAGCAGTTCCCACCTGGCGGCCTGCAGGAAGATCAGCAGGCCTCGTGCAGTGGGCCCCCTGCAGGACAGTCAGCAGTAACACCTCGCTCGGGGGAGGACAGTGACACCGGCAGCCAGGGAGGGGCGCTCATGGCAGAGATCCGGCTGCTCGAGTCCCCAGTGCGCATGGAGAACTTTTCTTTTGGTGACGAACTCCCAGAGGAAGCCGCTGGGGGGAGCAGCCGTAGGAAGAGTAAGAAGACCAGGCCAAAGCAGCAAGAAGAGGTACGTTTCATCTTTACCCCCCTCCCTGTACAACCCCCCCGGGCAAAGCGCAGGGTCAGCCCACTGTGCAAGCCCTGCTACCCAATGCCAGTGTCGCTGCTGGGGCAAGTAGGGTTCCATCATCCTCGTCTCTGGGCTCTGGGGACGGCTTTTTGCAACGGCGCCTCCTGCAGGCCTTACAGAAGGTAGAAAGGACGATCAATGTAGCGGGGCAGGAGGTTGATTTGTTGTTTTGGATAGAGAGGCACGGCCTGTCTGCCTTCCGAGAGCAAAGAGGCAGGGAGACACTATGGTCGCTCCCGACAACCGGGCCGGGTGCTAACCGTAGGAATGTGGTCCGTCTTCGGTGGCGTGGCAGTGATGTGTGTCCACCTCGGGCACGGGTAGTTGAGCTGCTGCTGAAGATGGACTTCAAGGCGGCTGACATCTTTGCCTTGATCCATCCCTATGGTACATCTGAGTTTGATATCAGCTTTGTTCGGCCGGAGGGGCTTGAGCTCTTCTGGTCCAACTATGAGCTGAGATACAACGAGCCCGAGTGGCGGGACTTTGCTGTGCAAGCAGTGTCCCGCCAGAGCGAACTCAAGAAAGTGACCGTTCTTACCCGTAACGAATCACTATCTTGCTTTGACATCATGACCTGGATGAATCGTTATGGAGAGGTACTGGGAGTACCAGAGAAAAATCGTGACGAGTTTGGTATCTGGTCAGGGGCCTGGACCTTCATGGTAAAGTTGAAGCGTTCAGGTAACTCAGTCGCCCACATCCCTTCATCAGCCTTCCTGGGGAGGGATCGGATCCTGATCTTCTACCGGGGGCAGCCTAAGCTGTGTCACAGGTGCGGTGACCCCACACATTTCAGCGTAAACTGCACCGTGCAGAAGTGTGCGTTGTGTGGGGGTGTCGGCCATCTCGCTGCATCCTGTACAGGGCAGATTAGGTGTAACCTGTGTGGTGATCTCGGTCACCCGTACAGTCGTTGTCCTCTTTCCTTCGCTAATGCGGGCTCAACCTCAGCGGATGAAAGCCATGAGGCTGAATCTGCTGGGGAGGGGACTAGCAGAGGCGGAGGAATGGAGGGGCCGGGGAAGAAAGAAAGGAAAAAGACGCCTGCCCAGCTAAGGCGTCTAGAGAAGCGTCAACAGGAGAGAGAGCGGGGGGAGTCTCGGGCTACTGGGACAACCTCTGGCGCTATCCTGGAGACCACACCTGTCGCTGAGGCCCCAGGGGATGATGTACTGGATGAGGAGGTCAGGAGGATCGAGAGAGAGGAAGGTGCCACGTTCTCAGATTCCTCCCATTATGAGAGTATGGACGAGGATAATAGGGCGTGGCTAGAGGAAAAGCGTAACCGTGGCGCCAAAAAGAAGAAAAAGGGTAAAAAGAAGGGAGGTGTAAGATCTCCTCCCACCCTGACTAAGGTACCCAAGGAAGGGGCAACCGACCCCCCGCTGGTCGAACTTTCAAATCAATTCCTGGCCCTGGATGGAGCCTGAGGGTGAAGGGCCAGAGGTGGCGGAGGGGCCTGCAGGGGGTGCCGAGTCTCCCCCTGGGGAGTCAGGGTCCTCAGGAGGGGAGACTGGCCCAGAATCTGGAGATGAGGATGAGGGGGCAGGTCCTGGATCTGCCCCTGAAGCATCAGAGGTGCGGGAGATGGACACCACAATATGTCTAAAAAGGGGGTGTTCATTTCCCGAGGGTGGTGGTAAGATGGGTAAAAAGAAAGCCGTCTAACTCAATCACTTATGATGGCGGCACCCACTGCGTTGACGCTGGTGTCCATTAATGTCGCCAGCATTAAGTCTGATGCGGCTAGATTTGCAGCCTTTGATTTTCTCGGCCGCGTTGAAGCCGACATTTTATTTTTGCAGGAGACCAGGCTGCCAGATTTGGCGGCCGTGTTTAAAGCTAAGAGGGAATGGAGACACGGGCCTTCCTATTGGTCTCTTGCAGCCGAGCCGTATAGCGGAGTGGCTGTCCTTTTTACCGCACCGGTAGAATGCCGACGAGTTATTGAGTTAGAAATGGGGAGGTGCCTGATCCTGGATGTCCTCATGAAGGGACAAGAACTTCGCCTAATTAACATCTATGGTCCCCAGTCCAAGTGGGACAGGAAGTGTCTCTTTATGAGGATCAAGCCCTACCTTTTTACAAGTCGGCAGGTGGTCTTTGGAGGGGACTTCAATGCTGTCACGAGGTCCCAGGATAGGGGAGGTTCCAGAGACAAGCTGACTTATGATAGCGTCGCTCTTAATAGCATAGCTAGTGAGGCTCGCCTGGTGGATGTCCACATCCGGCACACCCCAGGCCACGCGGGGTTCACCTATTATAGGGGTAGCTGCAGGTCTAGAATAGACAGGTTTTATTTAAAGGAGGAAGCCATCTCTTCAGCAGTGTCCGTTGTTGAGGTGGAGTTCTCCGACCACTGTTTAATTTTGTTTTCTCTGAATGTTACAGAGACCCCCCGGATGGGAAGAGGCTACTGGAAGCTCAATTCGTCTCTCCTGGAAGAAGCGGAGATCAGACAATCCTTTGAGGACTTTCTTCAGAGCCAGGTACCTTTGCTGGGCCTTTGTAGCAGTAAGTCAGAGTGGTGGGAGATGCTCAAGAAAAGGGTGGCGAGATTCTTCCGCCAGCTCTCGAGCCTCAGGAGCCTGGACAGGTACCGCCTGTATCAGGGCCTGAGGAGGAAACTCGAGCATCTCGTCTCGACTGGAGGTAGTCGTGAGGACATCTCCAGAGTGAAATCCTTGCTGAAGAGGTGTCAGTACGATAGACACGCATCTTTGGTTTTTGAGAGGGATTACGGGAAATACCGCTCGCCCGACCCTTACAGAAACTGCAAGATGTCAGTGAATGGTAAAGTTGTCACAGGACTGGTTGACAGTACGGGATCCCTTAAAAGGTCCAGATCAGGGATCCTGGAGGTCGTCAGATCCTTCTACTCGCACCTCTTGGGCAGGAAGGATCTAGATCGGGATGTGATGTCGGCTTTCCTGGCTGAAACTGTCCCTGAGCCAGGAGTAGACCCCTCTCTTGATGTTTTGACAGAGAGGATCAGGGAAGAGGAAGTCAGCCTGGCGATTGAAGGGCTCGCCCTCAAGAAATCGCCAGGTGCGGATGGCTAACATGCAAATTTTAAAACCTTTACGGACGATTTGCTTCCCCTCTTAGGTATTCAATGAGTGTCTTTCCTCGGGTGCTCTGCCGAAGTCAATGAGGAGGTCTGCCCTGATCATCCTGTAAAAGGGTAAAAACCGATCTCCTATTGAAGCCACTCTGAGAGCAGTAGTGTATGCTGATAATGTCAGCATACAGAGGGGAGGCACAATGGGTAATGACGGAGGTTGACCCGTACTCAGAGGCTTCTGGGTCTAAGATGAACCAGGAAAAGAGTGAGAGTCTTTCATCTTCTGGACACTGTTCCAATGCTGAACCTAATCAAGGAGAGGTTACATGCCGCACGAGGAGACAAGGAGGGTTGTCTGACCCCTGTGGTATTCCTAGTGAATACCTTTCTTGAGATCAATGGTGCAAACCTTTGGAAACATAGGGCTCCTCCGTGGGAATATTCTCTTTTCCAGGAATGGGAGATAGGAGGGCACACTGCATGGACATCTTCCGGCTTATGCTATTCTGGTTCTGAAGGTAATTCGCTGGTGGGGTCTGGAAATGTTGGAGATCAGGACCATCTCGAGGAAAGTTTATAAGAGGGTTTCCAGAAGCCTCTGACCCTCAGGATCAGAACAAGATAAGTAATGTCATGTATGTACAGAGAGCGGGGGGGGGCTCATGATATTTAGACAGAAACATAGGAGCTCAAAGTGTGTTGAGGGGGACCAGGGAAACCTATGGCCTGAAGGTTGCTTCTGGCCCATCCCACCATTTCCCTAGCTCTTTTTGTCGACCCCTTGATGCACAGTTGTATATATGTATATCAGCATTAGGAGGTATATTGGAAAGATTATGATGAGCGCCTAAATGTAGCCAAAAGCCGAACTCCCATTTAACCCCTCAGATGCCATGGTGAGTAGCAACCACAGCATCTATGGGGTATTTTTCATCCGATAAAAATAGTTTCATGTCCCAAAAAAAAAATTAAAGGGGAAAAAAACTCCAAAAATTGTCTCCGTAGCAACCTTCTGTATCAAATGATTACATTTCCTAACTCCTAATTTCCTAAAAATGTATAAAAAGTTTTTTTTTTTTAATTCTTTTGACCCTCATAGTTCTTATTACTTTGCAAAATTGGACACAAACCCGAAGCGCTGACTGTTTTCTTTCGGAGCAGCTCCCATTTACATAATAATCCCAGAATCTTTATGAGTTTCTGTTCTTACCATTGTGCGAGCAGCTGCCTTAAAATTTACAACATTCGGCATTCACGAATATTCATCTATTATGAATGGCGCAGTTAACAGAGTAACGCATAAATTAATCAAATTCATTAGTCAGTCTCAGAATATGGAGGGGAGCACTGACAGAGCCAACGCCGCGCTTCCGTCGCTTCCAATTCTCCGTCTACATCTGCTGCTGGGTTATGGATACATTGATACGAAAACCCCGCACCCCCCCTCCCAGAGGTTCCTATCGAATTTTAATGACAACATGACAAAGCATTTGTGAGGTGACACATCTCATACGTAATCCATCTGATGATGTATAGGATGGACCATATGCTTCTCATCCGCCACATTCCCGCATCATTGAGGGATTACATGCGCTAACAGGAGCTAATTAGCCACAAAGATGGCGCCCGATGAACGCTCGTATGTAACGCACTTGTTATATACACTACACTTGGCACATTGCTTATGGTACCGCTCAACTTTTTGTTATAGACAGACAGGACCAAACCCCACTTTCGGCCTGCCCTTAACCCACTCTCTAGTGTGCCCCCTTTCCCTTACTAGCCCCGTGGTACGGGAACTCTGGACTCAGGGAAAACAGATGGGAAAGTAAGCCCATCTAAAATGAGCTCCCCAAACTGTGACCTGCCTACTTGCCTCAGCGTATCCTAGGTGATATGCGACAACTACAAAGACAATCGTTAACTAGGTCACCATGCAGTAACTAAACAAGACTCACAAATAGAGATGAGCCGACCCACAGTCCGGGTTCAGGGCCCGGGCCCAGACATAATACCAGATGAGTGGCTGAAGAGCCAATCGGACAAACTGAAACCCCTCTCATCTAGCCATTGCTATTATTGGCCAGGTAGCGTTCAGCCGACGATCCGGACAGTCCAGACCAAGTGGACAAACCCGGAAAAACGGACATCAAGTCCACTAATTGGAAAAACCAACACCTTTTACGTCGCATTCTGTGAACAGAAGATGATGCTGGCACAGATGTTACGCCCACACATTCTTTAATGTCCCTTCTGAGCCCACTATTCTGTTGAGTGCCCCCCAAACATGTACGAACCCCATTTGTTTAACCACATATTTATGCCCCCTTTCTACAGCACCCCATCAATAATGGCCCCATTTTCATTGCCCTCATATTCAGGATACCCTCTTTTCTGTTAGACGCTGCCCCCAATCCTTTTTTCTCACCTTTCTAATATCCTCTAATGTCTTCTTATTTTCAAGTAGCAACGGAACATGCTCAATGCTGGAGCAGGGAGCCGGTGGCTCCCTACACTACCATTGCATTCAAGTCTATCTGTGGCAATACCTCCAGACGCACTGTTACCTGGAGACAGAGATGCAAATCTGGGACTCTCCCGCTCATTCCGGGATAGTTGGGAGGTTCAGTATGGTGTAACCAAGATGGAGCAGAAGCTAGAGTAGAGTGGTTTGGGAGTTTTGGATGAACTCCAGGGTGTTATCCCAATTATCTCATCACTATTTACCCTTTAATCTGTATATAGGATCTGGACCAGGTCATTATTTCTTGGGGTAGTCCTGATAAAGGTGAAACAGAGATGGATCTGAATTGCATTGCAGGGAGGTCACCAGGTAGCTACCTCTTGAAGTAAACCTGATAAAGTTAACAGGTCTGGAGCAGAACAAACCAAGAAAAAAGCACAAGAGACCAGTCAAAGAGTCATCAGATACTAACCAAGATCAAAAAGGAAACATGTTCTAGCCAGGTCACGGGTCAGATCATCAGTCTGGACAGGCATCACAGATGTAATGTAAAATACTAGACATCACTGGACTCATAAGGAGGAATGTGTGAGCTCCGGCCCAGACAAGATATTCATGTCCTAAGAGTTAGATATAACTTAGTAACTTAGACCACTAGGAGGTGCAGGGTTCTGTGGACTTCTGGACCTAAATGCAAAATCATTATCGTGTCCCATACCGTATACCATCATTCCTATTGGGGTCCTATGGGGGGGTGAACCTAAACCTGTGCTGATGTCCGGTGTGAAGACACACTATTTTTAAGTGCCAGGTCCTGCATCTTTGATGCTGCCCCCCATCTTTCTGCAGGTGGTGCTGCCTGAGGCAAGAGGCTCAACTCATCTCATGGCTGGTGTCCTGTTACATAACCCTCTGGCACCTGAGTACAGCAGACACTTCGGTGTTGTCCAAATATCCACAGAATACCCAGTTTCCTCCTATCCTCAGGAATATAATAGCCTCATAAAGTATAAAGTCTAAACAAATAGGATTAGCAGAGAGTGAGAATACGCCAGATAATTAAAGCTGACACACAAAAGAGCTCATATCAAATAACCTAAAACCCACCGGCCCGTGCCCAGCGCACTGTCTACATTAATTGCATTTTTACTATGCTTGAAAGAATCCCACCTTCCATCAAAACAGAGTAAGGTAGGGCGCAGAATTCGGAGAATAAATTGGCGCGATATCAGCTCGCTGCCGAAATCTTCTGTGTGTAGCCGCAGGATTCGGAGGCCAATCTATGGGCATCGAACTGGGCAACTTTCAAGATGATAATCCTATATTAAAAGATAGCCTCATTCTTCACTGACTCCTCCACTACTAGCTAGTAGGTAGGGTGTCCTCACACTGCTGTGCTCTTAGCTCTCTGCACTGAACTGCTGTGTTGTGAGTGTAGCATTCAATCATAAGCCTTGTACAGAGGAAAGAGGCTGTGGAGCAGGTCACTTCAAAGAGCACAGCAGTGCGAGAATACGTCCCCTGGAATCCTGGAATATCAATCCACTAGTCACAGTCCTGCTGCTACTAACAACACACAGAAAAGTATTATTACACAGATCATCAAGGAAAATACCAAACACTGGCTTCAGATAGCACAGAGCACAGCAGTGTGAGGACACAACCTCAGAAGCTGAAAATCTTGAATATAAATCCATATATCACAGTCCTGCTGCTAATAACAACATACACAAAGGTCTGATCACACATCTCTCCAGGGACAATAACACTGGCTAAAGAGCACAGGGCACAGCAGTGTGAGAATATGTCCCCTTAAAGCTACAATCCTGGAATATAAATCCACTGGTCACAGTCCCGCTGCTACTAACAACACACAGAAAAGTATTATTACACAGATCATCAAGGAAAATACCAAACAATGGCTTCAGATAGCACAGAGCACAACAGTGTGAGGACAAGCCCCTAGAAACTGAAAATCTTGAATATAAATCCATACTTATAACTCCATATTAGCAGTCCTGCTGCTATTAATAACATACACAAAGGTATGATCACACATCACTGCAGGGACTATACGTAACACTGGCTAGAGAGCACAGAGCACAGCAGTGTGAGGACACACGCCCAGGAGCTGAATTCCTGATCTATATGGAATACAAGACAAATATTGGGGCACATTTACTTACCCGGTCCAGTCGCGATCCAGCAGCTCGTTCCGGGATGCTGATTCGGGTTCTGCCGGGATTCACTAAGGTCCGTGTGCCCGATGTCCACCAGGTGTCGCTGCTGCGCTGAAGTCTGTTGGAATTCACCTTCTCCGTCTCGGTGTATGTGAGTGCTATTTAAAATTTTTTTTAAAATACGCGTTTTTTCCGAATCTGACGGGTTTTCCAGCGGCCACGTCCCCCGATTTCAGTCACGTGGAAGCCGGCGCCGATGCGCCACATTCCAATCGCGTGCGCAAAAATCCCAGGGCAATTCGGTGCAAATTGGAAAATTTCGGGAAACCCGACGCTGAAAACGCGATTCGGACCCTTAGTAGATGTGCCCCATTCTGTTTTGGTTCCTCCTTCTATGCTGCGCCATCTAAAGGGACTTGTGGGTACTACACCCTGTCCATTAAAGGGACGGCACGCCTAATCATAACCACCTACACCGGCCCCGGTTCTTGTGTAAGCCTGGATTTAGATGGCATCTGCCCTGTCTTGGACATGTATGAGCGGACCACGCTTCTGCCTTGATCTAAATACCTTGTGTAAGTCATGACCAGCAGATACCGGGGGAGACGACCTGAAGAATTACAGAGCAAAGTCCATATGAGAGGAGTCAGGGAGATCTTAAAGTAAAACATCCCTAAGCAACCGCTCAGAAAAATCCAATAGCAGGTTATGCTACGCAGACTAAATTACCTGCAGCCTTTACAAGGAGAGAGATTAGAGACCTTTCCAGTCCCTGCTCCATATATCGTCTTTATAGCAAGAGTTATTTCCGCCCTAGACAGTCCTCGCCGGGCTCCTTACACAGTAATTAAAGGGATTCTGATATAAAGAAAATCCTATATCAGTATCTGAATGCCCATAGCCACCTGACATCGAACATGACACATATCTACATGTTTGAATGGCCCTTTCATACAGGATCCAGTCAACAAGAGGTTAACAGTGAAAGGATTTGGTGGGAAAAAAGTAGAAATAATTTAACATTTCATTTTAAAGTGCTACAAAACGTCTCTATTGATCTGGAGGACCCGGAAGTGTAATACTGCAATTCACCTGCGGGGGAGCTGTAAGGGAATTATACACTTGTTACTATATGTAGCCAGGGACAACAAATTCATTGTGTTATAGGATTTTATTTGGGATGTGGGTGGAGTTTTAATGTAAAAGGGATAATCCAAGGCAAAGACTCGTCTTGGCATAATCTTGAATAATAATGAGTATTTGTATCATATAGAAAAATGAAGCAATAATATGGATTGGGGTCCTGTTTTATATAAATTATGTATATGAAGGTGTTTTGCTTCCTATGCAAAACATTCTTTAAATGTTCCTAAAATCAACTTATCAACTGATTGCCAAGAGAGTCTGTGGGTGGCTACACATGTTGCCTGTAGTGGCCACTGCAGGACAAATGTGGTATTACATGCTGTCCATTCACATGAATGGGCTTCTATGTAAAACATGGCCCCTGTTTAGCCTTCCAGAACGAGAGGTGTTCGTGAATGAAGTTCTTCACTATTGACTATCCTGCTTGGAAATGCCTAGAGATTGGTCATGTATGTAGCCAATCAGGTTGCAGAAGCTACGAAGTGGGTTGAAATACGACAAATTTGTCGATTGAGAACAGCAGTGATCCAAGGGAGGTTGGACCTTTCCCAAGGACCACAACAAAACTTATGGTTTTTCATGGAATTTCTCAGATTCCTAACTATTGCTATGAGAATGGGGGTCCCCTGTTCCCATATTGGGTGGGGTCTATATAGAAGTGTTGTTGTCTTCAAGCCTGTCACTGTGGTGTCAATGTGAGCTGCCACAATGGGACTGCAAACATGCAACAGAGTGTGAGCTCCCCCTAGTGGAGACTGAAGGCAGTAAGGAACTTATAATTTGACTCTATAGTTATGTATGTAATACTGGCCTCTATTCCAGGAGAACAGAACTGTAAGTCCTAAAAAATAATAAATAACAAAACAAAATAAAAATGTGAACATCAATGGATCCAATTTTTTGCAATGGATGAGCAGACCCTAACCCTACCCACAATGTTCGGGCTCACCCCCACCACCAGTAGCATGTGCTTAGCACCATTTTCCCTAGGATCACCTCTCCTAAAAGCCACTGAACGCCGGTGTTACCATGGGCGGCTGTTCAGGTACGGCCAACCCTAACAGAACTTTTCCTTGAGGTCCGGCCAAACTTGGTGAACCCGAATCTGAACGGGTCCACTCATCACTTCTCATTGGGAAATACTTTAAGAAAATATTTATCCCCCCCATCCTTTAAGTTCCTACATGGCCAGTAGTTATGGGTCGTTCGCGAACGAGCCGGCACAAAGAGCTGGTTCATTCATGTGAACAACGTGAGCTAGCTCACCTCAGTGAGCCGGTGGCTGACTAAACCCCACCGCTAAATGGCTCACCACGCCCCCATTATCACGATAAAATCGGGTTAAAAGTAGCGTGACTGACTGGCCTGCAGCTCGTCGTTCGGGAGCCAAAAGAGCCGGCTCTTCTTACTGAGCAGAGCCTAATGAGCCAGCTCGCTAAGAAGAGCCATAATTCCCATCAGTAATGGCCAGAAAAGGACTCCTACCAGTCAACACTTCCTGGACCACAGGAAATGCCTGCTCAGCCAATCAGCTGTGACCTGCCTCAGTCTGTGATTGGCTGAGGGGACATTTCCTGTGTGTCAAGAAGGAAACAGGAAGTGGGAGTCTCAAGATGTGGAGGAGGGGTCATGAAACGAGTCACAACTTCATACTGGGGCCCCTTTACAGCAAACAAATATATACAGAGTCCTATAACGCGGGGCACAGGTTCCCTTTAACACCTGAGTAGAACATTCCTTTAAGCTAAATCATCTGGATATGAATCCCCCGTGTTATTACATAGCAACAGATATAGGCCCCTGCCTGACAATGATAAACCCCCGCTACCTCCTCCTCCGCCATGAATAATGAAATATCATCTAAAAAATGTATTATCTCCTCTGCACAATAATCAGTGCCGCCGTGTTACCTGCTCTGCTGTGAATGTTACCTACAGGCTGGATTTTATTACATTTGTATCGTCCTTTAGGTGCGGGTGACTATTCCTGTCCTATCGCTGTGTTCTCTGGTGTAATCTAAGTGTCTGCCATGCATGGAGAGTAATGGAGGGGAAGCCTGGGGCAGGGACCATGATATGACTGACGATCATTATGGAGAGACACTTTATAGGACAGGACCTTTATAATGGAGCAACTAAAACAATGGGGCAGATTTACTTACCCGGTCCAGTCGCGATCCCGCGGTACGTTCTCCGATGAGGATTCGGGTCTGCCGGGATTCACTAAGGTCGTTCGCCCCATATCCAGCAGGTGTCGGACGGAGTTCACCTTCTTCTTCCGCAGTTTTTCTGAATCCGTCACGTCCCCCCATTTATTTTGCCACTAATACAGTTGAAAGAAGGACATATTCAGACTATTATTGTTGCTTCTCGCCAGGGTCTCTCTGTACATGAAAGATGGTGAGTCCAGCAGGAGGACCTACAAAGATAATGCAGTTCTGTCAACACCTTCTCACTTTTCCTGCAGTTCCAAACAGACAATGAAGTGTCGCTTTAAAACAGCGCTGAGAGCAGCATCTCTTTAATTGCCTGGGACTTCAGGGGGATTCTGTGAATTTGGTCCTGTTTGGTTCACTCTGTCTTGGGGTCAATGGCCTGAGAATGGGCTCTGAGTGCCACCTCTGGCACCCGTGCCATAGGTTAGCCACCACTGCTATATAGGAAGCTTCCTCTAAGTCAATGTGCGACCCTTTAAATAGGACTTTAAATCTAACCATGCGAAAGCAACCAGTAGTCTGCACTGCACTGCACTGAGGGACAAACAGCCTGAAACAGCTGTCTGCCGACGAGTCTCTGATTTGGTTTCTATCCTTCCAGGCCTCGATAAAGGGTCGGACATTGATTTATAACGCATATTGGGGCAGATTTACTTACCCGGTCCTATCGCGGTCCTGCGGTGCATGGTCCGACGAGGATTCGGTTCTGCCGCGATTCACTAAGATCATACGCCCGAGTTCCTGCATCTGTCGCTTCTGAACCAAGGACCGCCGGAGTTCACCTTCTTCTTCCTGGTGCATGTAAGTGCGTGTCTTGCAACACAATTCTAAATATTAAATCTTGCGCGCTGTCTGAATCCGTCGGGTTGTCCGACGGCCTGCCCCCCCATTTCTGTCGCGTGCAGGCCGACACTGATGGCCACTGGGTGTGCCTGACATTGATGAATTATGGTCTGGAAGTAGGAGTTCTCCTTATGTAGACTGCCAATTAAGGGCACCATGTAGGTGTGTGGAGTCTTATAGCCATGGATGGATGGGATAAGAAAAACCACACCTCTTTTAGCTCCTTGTAAGGCAGCTCCCTTGACATCAAGCCTGACCTTCAGGAAGCCTTGTGACATGAGGTGGGATTAAAACCCAACTAGTATATCTATTCCAGAAGGAACAGAGTCCCAACTGTAGACAGCGTTGTTTCGACCTGGTTGGGTCTCGTTTAAAGAGGCATGGTTTTCCTTATCCCATCCTGGAAATCTTTGCATATTTTCCCATTGATGCATTGTCTGATTCATAATAACACGGATGAGACTCGATTCCTCTCCACAAATACATTCTATATATAATACAGTGAGTTCAGTGATGTCCATCACCTGGATGTCTCGGAGCGCTCTCATCCACCATCAATTATTAATATGAGACGTCTAAGAAGTAAAATAATGTACTGAAGGGAATATATGTTGTGATATAAGGTGACAGCACTTCTAGGGTTCAGGGGTGGGTGGAGACCTATCCCATAGGAGGAGACCACCACTATAAACAATACATATTCGGGGGTCGGGAATATACTTTGTATCGGGGTCCTGCAGCTTCTACTTCCTCCTCTAGCAGAGAGACATTGAAACTTTGGCCGCCGAATAAATGTAATTTTGTACAATTTCTATAAACTTCGGATTTTATGCACGTGGGGCCAGAAAATTCATTTGTAACAGAGAGAGAAAATATTGTGCGATACGGCAATAAATTACCTGGCGGCTTATGCCGGATGGAGATGACAGGATGATTGACTGACAAACAACATGGCCTCTGCTCCTCCGCAGGATCTCATCGGAGAGAGCCGCGTCCAGGACAAACAATCTGCATTGTTTTATGAAATAACTTCAAACCCTCGGCCTGTCGCCTTGGCGCTTCTTATATTGCGATACTTTTATGTCCTCCAAAGCTTTCGCCAATATGACGACGTCTCTACATCTTACCGCTCCCCGAGAATGTGTTGGATATGATGGGGAAAGAGGAAAGAAGAATCTTCTTCAGTCACCTTGAAGACGTCTGTCAGGAAGAACATCTGCAACACAAATTAACCCTTCAGCAATCAGTGGCCCTGGTGCGGTTTTATCCTGGGACCACCCCAACCATAATTCACATGACTTAGTATCTTAGAGGTATCCAAATTATTCCACCATAAAGGAAATACTTTGACCAAGAGAGAACCTATCGTAGATCCTTGTTCCAACACTTGATGGTTTCAAAAACTTCAGGGCTATGTATATCTTTTTCCTTTTAAGTAGTGAAGAACCAATCCCGGACACCCCACAAATTACCACCATGGATGACCATCCATGAAAAGTCATTTGTATATGTTGGGTTACCTACCAGGAGACACATAACCATATCGGTATTGAGCCCTAGACTAGATATAGAAGATATTTAGAATACAATAGACATTCACTTCAATGTCAATATTTCCTTCTAGCCAACCATCCACGTCTAGAGGCAAGCATGTATCTAGAACCTATGACCTTCCACACAGACCTCCAAAGGTCTAATGCAAGAGATGACAATAGGGCAGATTTACTTACCCGGTCCAGTCGTCATCCTGCTGGGATTCACTAAGGTTGTGCGCCCGATGTCTACCGAGTTCACTTCTCCGTCTCAGTGTATGTGAGAGCTATTCTTGCGACACAATTTTTTTTAAAATTTCTGCGTTTTTTCCAAATCCGTTGGGTTTACCGACAGCCACACACCCCCCCCCCCCACACTCGACCGATTTCTGTTGCGTTAAAGCCGATGTGCCACAATCCGATCACGTGCGCCAAAATCCCAGGGGCAATTTGCCGCAAATCAGAAACATTTGGGAAACCCGACCAAAATGCGCGATTCGGACCCTTAGTTAATGAGCCCCAATATGTCTTTGGTCTAGAACCTACATTGACAAGGAACAAGCCTTTTTTAGATGGCTCCATATCTTTTATGGTCTCCTCATCCCTGACCATGTTTCATCTACTCTCTCACATAGATACAAGAAACTAAACAGATTAAGATTCACCAGTTTGGGCGCAGAAACTGGTAACCTAACATTGAGATCTATTGGTTATCATTAGAGATGAGCGAGTATACTCGTCAGAGTATACTGCTCGGTCGAGTATTAGCATACTCGGACCGGCTCGTTACTCGGACGAGTATCTCGCCGGCTCGAGAACGAGCAGTAAATTTATAAAATAAATTGAATAAAAGTATTTTTATTGTAAAAAAAAAATATTACACATGTTTCCATATGTTTTACTTGTAAGAACACATTGAAATAACATTATTCTTCACTTTGCAGCTGTGCGCGCGTGTCTCCGAACCTATCGGGAGACACGCGCGCACACCTGCAATGTGAAGAATAGAATTAAAACATTAAAAACAGTGAACACAGGAGCATTTAAGTGCAGAACACATTGAAAGAACACTATTCTTCACATTCCAGATGTTCCGAACATCTCCGAACCTAGCGGGAGACACGCGCGAACACCTGCAAAGTGAAGAATAGTGTTATTTCAATGTGTTCTTACAAGTAAAACATCTGCAAACATCTGGAATTTTTTTTTTTTGCACTGTTCTTTTACTGTTCAGTTTTATTAAAAAAATGCTCGGGTCTCCCATTGACTTCAATGGGGCTCGTTATTCGAGACGAGCACTCGAGCATCTGGAAAAGTTTGTCTCGAATAACGAGTACCCGAGCATTTTAGTGCTCGCTCATCTCTAGTTGTGATCTTGCATGACAAGGTAATTTTGCCCTTAATATCTCTGTAGCATCAAAAGCCGTATGAGAAAATTTTGGGTATTGTTTTGATGGAAAATATTCATACATGACACATCAGGATTTATATGTATAATATGGGTATAGTATTAGATCTCCCAGTGGCCAAGAGATGGTGGTCGTTGACCTGGATGCTTTCTCAGTTAATATCTATAAGGACCATGTCTGACTACCTCTTTCTTGGCTTCAACAGAGGGTCCAAGTCCAGAGGTTGGATGGAAGTCCCACTAAACTTTTTGACCAGATGTTTTCACCATCCTAAAGCTGACCCGAACTATCACCATGTGGAATTTGATGACATGGCAATGCCTCTGAGATGAACTCTAGATACTGTATAGAAGAACTCGACAACACCCAACCGAAAACAAAGAAAGCTAATTAATCCATAAAGACGTATAGATTGATATGGGGGAATTAAAAAGTAGACTTCTAATGAACAATATCCATAAATAGAAGTTTTGAGAGGTCAGATAGGATTGTAATAACCTCCTTGAGCCCCAATGTGGGTGAAGAGCAGCTTGCATTAGCAAGAACATTATTGTATCACGTAGTAAGACATTTCTGGGCACCTGGGTCCTCTTCGTTGGATCTAGGAGACTATATGCTTGTCTCTTAAGATGAGGGACCAGGTGTCTCCTGAAATGCGTTCCCTCTTCACATAATAGAGCTATATGCAGAACAAGCTGCTCTACAACTTTCCTTTTGTAGGACAGCGATTAGTGATCCATTGAACGAGACTTTTCTGCTGTACCGAAACCTGCCACATCCATATGGTGCTGAAGAGGATGCCGGCCATTCATTCAGCTGAAGTTGATATTAAAAATTCCAGAACTTATTGTGACGGTATAAAAAATTCATACTACAGATGTGCTACTAGCAGGTAGACCTTTGGCTGCTATAATGGGGTGAGGGTCATACCAGCCTAATATGGTCTCCTTGTTCCATTGAGCGGCCAGAGTTCTGATACAATGGTAGATCGGAAAGGTCTAGCACAGTGGTTCTCAACCTGTGGGTCGGGACCCCAGCGGGGGTCGAACGACCAAAACCGGGGGTCGCCTAAAGCCATCGGAGCCGCAATTTTATTGTGTTTTTACTGCGAGTTGCATGGTTTGGGGTCACCACAGCATGAGGAACTGTATTGCGGGGTGACAGGATTAGAAAGGTTGAGAACCACTGCTCTAGCAGAAGACCATCCTATTTGGTGCTCATTATTAGAGGTCCATTTCTAATTGGTTAATTGACACCTAATCTACTACATCTGCGATGTATAGAAAGGGCATGATCTTGGGTTTATCTCAAGGAGCCCTGGTCAACAGTGAAAAGAGTTGTCCATTCCACATAACCATGGCCATAACTTATGCTCTACAGATAGTGACTTGAACATTGACTTAAAGGACATCTACCATATGTTTTACTGATGTGAAGATGTGTCCTACTAAGAAGTTCATGAGGAACATTGTTCCTCATTACTTCCTTTCCTATACGCCCCAATGACCACAAATGGTAGCAGTTTGACCGATCGTGTAAGTGCCTCAAGAAAGTCATCCATACTGGGGTTTCGATAATGAAGGAGGCCTGAGGTCTCAACATTGGAATCTGAATCTTGGGGTCTTTATTATGGGCTCTACTATCTTAGTGTTTAGTCCATAGTTGGAGTCTGGGTTCTCAATTATATGAGCTGGTCTAGGGGATTGGGATTTGGTTCCAAATAATAATATCTGGTCTAAGGTCTGAGTTCTGAGGCTGGTCTGTGGTTTGAGCTCATGAGTTTGATCTATATTCGATGTGGTCTATATTATAGGCTCTATTACCTGAATTTAGAAGTTTGGAGGTTACATCAGAAGGTTTGGTCTAGAATCTAGGATTCTGATGTCTGGGGTCTGGATTTTAGCAACCGCTGTATGAGTGTGGTCTGAGGTGATGTCTGAATAATGAACCAAATCAACCGTGTCCCCATGGGGCTCACAATCTAAACCACCTACCAGTATGTTTTGAAGTGTGGAAGGAAACCGGAGGACCCGGAGGAAACCCACGCAAACATGGAGAGAACATGTAAGCTCTTTGCAGATGTTGACCTGGATGGAACTTGAACCCAGGACCCCAGCACTGCAAACCTGTAGTGCTAACCACTGAGCCACGGTGATTACAGAGACTTCACCAATTCCGGGGGAGACAGTGGGGCAGATTTACTTACCCGGCCCGTTCGCGATCCAGCGGCGCGTTCTCTGCACAGGATTCGGGTCCGGACGGGATTTATGAAGGTAGTTCCTCCGCCGTCCACCAGGTGGCGCTGCTGCGCTGAAAATCATCTGAACGCGCCGGAATGCACCGAGCTGGACCAGGCGAAGGTAAGCGCTTCCCAAGCGACACTTTTTTGGTTTTTAAATGCGGCGGTTTTTCTGAATACGTCGGGTTTCCGTTCGGCCACGGGCCTTGATTTCCGTTGCGCGCATGCCGGCACCGATGCGCCACAATCCGATCGCGTGCGCCAAAATCCCGGGCAATTCAGGTACAATCGGCGCAAATCGGAAATATTCGGGTAACACGTCAGGAAAACGCGAATCGGGCCCTTAGTAAATGACCCCCTATGTCTGGGTCACACGTTCACACACAAACCTAACACAAATGTCAGGTCCGCTCATCTCTATTAGACACTATCGAGCAAAGGAGATTGAGATCACAATTTTGGGCAACCCCCTCTCTCTATAGTGTCCTTGATGTAAGATTGTCATAGTAAGATTGGTTACTATATCAGGCAATACGTCTTTAATATACAACATGGCGGTGTCACTGTGTTCTGCCCTCACGTCCTATGGATTCATTATGTACAAAATTATGTGGCCCCCCCCTGGAGACCTGGGCCCTGACACTTGCCCTGGTATGCCCAGTACTGACGCCGGCCCTGTTCTGCCCGCACATCCTATGGATTCATTATGTACAAAATTATGTGGGCCCCCCCAGGAGCCCTGGGCCCTGACACTTGCCCTGGTATGCCCAGCACTGACGCCGGCCCTGTTCTGCCCTCACGTCCTGTGGATTCATTATGTACAAAATTATGTGGGGCCCCCCCTGGAGCCCTGGGCCCTGACACTTGCCCTGGTATGCCCAGTACTGACGCCGGCCCTGTTCTGCTGTCACGTCCTATGGATTCATTATGTACAAAATTATGTGGGCCCCCCCCCCCTGGAGCCCTGGGCCCTGACACTTGCCCTGGTATGCCCAGTACTGACGCCGGCCCTGTTCTGCCCTCACGTCCTGTGGATTCATTATGTACAAAATTATGTGGGGCCCCCCCTGGAGCCCTGGGCCCTGACACTTGCCCTGGTATGCCCAGTACTGACGCCGGCCCTGTTCTGCTGTCACGTCCTATGGATTCATTATGTACAAAATTATGTGGGCCCCCCCCCCCTGGAGCCCTGGGCCCTGACACTTGCCCTGGTATGCCCAGTACTGACGCCGGCCCTGTTCTGCCCTCACGTCCTGTGGATTCATTATGTACAAAATTATGTGGGGCCCCCCTGGAGCCCTGGGCCCTGACACTTGCCCTGGTATGCCCAGTACTGACGCCGGCCCTGTTCTGCTGTCACGTCCTATGGATTCATTATGTACAAAATTATGTGGGCCCCCCCCCCTGGAGCCCTGGGCCCTGACACTTGCCCTGGTATGCCCAGTACTGACGCCGGCCCTGTTCTGCCCTCACGTCCTGTGGATTCATTATGTACAAAATGATGTGGGGCCCCCCCTGGAGCCCTGGGCCCTGACACTTGCCCTGGTATGCCCAGTACTGATGCCGGCCCTGTTCTGCCCTCACGTCCTATGGATTCATTATGTACAAAATTATGTGGCCCCCCCAGGAGCCTTGGGCCCTGACACTTGCCCTGGTATGCCCAGTACTGACGCCGGCCCTGTTCGGCCGTCACGTCCTTGCTCTCTATCTGAGCTGACATAACATTTTCTGGCAGCGGATTTTTAAGCCTCTGCTTTAGTTGTCATTAACAAGATACTTGGAGCCATTAAAACTCAGTAAAGTCGCGCTGGCTTCTCAATTATAACTAATTGGAATGTCAATGATGGTCTTTATGAGCAGCGGGGAGTCTGAGCTACGTCTATGGAGGGAAGCAGGTGGCGGTCCTGCCCAATCATCCTGCAATGCTCTGCAGATACAGAGGCCCCCGGGGGTAGCATGCATTGTGTCGGCAGCCATCTTTACTTCCCAGAGGGCGTTTAAGTAAGCGCTTGCGGCTGCGTTCCTGTTAATGCGGGGTTAATCCGACTAAGTGCAGAAGCCCCGACGATCGCTGTTAAATGTGTCTCTTTATCTCTCGCGCTGAATGTGTCCTCTGGCTGCTGTTCAATAAGTCCATTTAACTCCCTGTCTGGTGCTATAAACACCGGCCCGGCCATTAGGAGGAGACGCTCCGAGGTCTCGCTGCATCCTTACACCCTAATATACAGACAAGCCGCATTATACAGGGACAAGGCTTTCATACTGCAGGCCTTAAAGGGGACCCCAGGCCAGGTTTCACCATGTAAACTGCAGCCAGTGTTCCATAAGAGATGTGCAAATGAGACCTTTGTGGGTGTTGTTAGTAGCAGCAGAGCTGTGATGTAAGGATTTACATACCATGAGTGTGTGTCCTTACATTGCTGTGCTCTGTGAACTCTGCAGCCAATGTTAGCTGTTGTCAGATAATAGGTGTGCAATAAGACCTTTGTGGGTGTTGTTAGTAGCAGCAGGACTGTGATATAAGGATTTAAACTTCAGGATTGTACTGAGGCTGTCTGCTCACACTACAGTGCTCTGTGCGCTCTGCTGCCAGTGTTAGTTGTTGTCCCATAAGAGATGTGCAATCAGACCTTTGTGGGTGTTGTTAGTAGCAGCAGGACTGTGATATAAGGATTTACTTTCCATGATTGTACTGAGTGTGTGTCCTCACACTGCTGTGCTCTGTACACTCTGCAGCCAATGTTAGTTGTCCCATAAGAGATGTGCAATCAGACCTTTGCGGGTGTTGTAAGTAGCAGCAGGACTGTGATATAAGGATTTGCATTCCATGATTGTACTGAGTGTGTGTCCTCACGCTACTGTGCTCTCTGCTGCCAGTGTTAGCTGTTGTCCCATAAGAGATGTGTAATTAGACCTTTGTGGGTGTTGTAAGTAGCAGCAGGGCTGTGATGTAAGGATTTACATTCCATGATTGTACTGAGTGTGTGTCCTCACACTGCTGTGCTCTGTACACTCTGCAGCCAATGTTGGTTGTCCCATAAGAGATGTGCAATTAGACCTTTGTGGGTGTTGTTAGTAGCAGCAGGACTGTGACAAAAGGATTTACATTGCAGGATTGTACTGAGGGTGTGTCCTCACGCTACTGTGCTCTCTGCTGCCAGTGTTAGTTGTTGTCCCATAAGAGATGTGCAATTAGACCTTTGTGGGTGTTGTTAGTAGCAGCAGGACTGTGATATAAGGATTTACATTGCAGGATTGTACTGAAAGTGTCTCCTCACACTACTGTGCACTCTGCAGCCATTGTTAGGTATTGTCACTGGAGAGATGTGTAATCAGATCTTTGTGGGTTTTATTAATAGCAGCAGGACTGTGATATAAGGATTTACATTCCAGGATTGTACTGATAGTGTGTCCTCACACTGTTGTGCTCTGTGCACTCTGCAGCCAGTGTTAGTTATCGTCCCTGGAGAGATGTGTAATCAGACCTTTTGCTTGTTGTTAGTGGCAGCAGGACTGAAAAATATGTATTTATATTCCAGGATTGTAGCTTCTCCAAGTGCACTGGAGACGTCTCCTCACACTGCTGTGCTCTATGCAGCTAAGGTTAAATATTGGCACTGGAGAGATGTGTAGTCACATCTTTGTATATGTTTTTGTTAGAAGCACCAGGACTGTCAAATTTGGATTTATATTCCAGGAGTGTACAGAGGGCATTTCCTCACACTGCTGTGCTCTGTGCTTTCTTCAGCCAGTGTTAGGTATTGGTCCCGGAGAGATGTATAATCATACCCTGACCATCCCAAATTCAATGGGGCAGTTCTAGATATCAATGCCTGCTGTAGGCAAGGGGAAGGTTTGTCCAAATTCAAGTCTATCAGCATCTGGAGGACTGAGGGGAGGCATCAGCTCCCTGCTCCACCATTCAGTCTGTGATCTTAACTATTCAGATTACAGCTGGTATAATGGGGTGACATGGTTTACATTAGGGGGCACGGGATTTCAGGAATCACTCGGGGGAACACAAAGAAAGGGCATAATACAGTAAAAATGCACTCTGCATATTGTGTCCCTCCTGTCTGCTTTTGAAATTTGGGAGTTATCCTTTATGTATGTTGTTAGTAGCAGCAGGACTGTGAAAAAATGTATTTATGTTCCAGGATTGTAGTTTATCCCAGTGGGCGGGGTGTTCTCACACTGCTGGGCTCTGAGCTCTCTGAAATACATTGTATCACAGCCCGATAACTATTGAAATGCTGGAAACTATGAGAATAACAGCAGCCACACACTCCCGACACACAGAGCCCCCCTGAACAGTGGCGTAACTAGGAGAGGCAGGGCCCCATATCAGACTTCTGAATGGGGCCCCCCTTACCCCTTAAAAAATATACATATTTATATGCTCACAAATGTGAGTTACAGTTATACATTATACACAGTACACATATAGGGCATAATGCAGTATACATGCACATCATACATTGTGTAGCCATACAGTATGTACACATCACAGATACAGCTTATATACATCACATATATGTCATATACATGTATATAATGGTGTACATAATGGTGTCCATTCTTTTTCCAGGTAGGACGCCGGGCCCCCAGACACTGTGAGCCCCATAGCAGCTGCTATGGCTGCTACCACTGTAGTTACGCCCCTGCCCCTGAAGTAGTGCTGTTACCCTCTACTATTCTATATCTCATCATGAGAAGACCCCTGCTGACTATATCTCAACAGTTGGGGTCTCCAACTACTGGTGTTGTAGGCCACACATTCGTGTGCTCCTAGCTTAGGATTTAGTGGTTTCCAACCTGTGGGCCTCCCGTTGCTACAACACTACAACTCTCAGCATATGGCTATTGAGGGATGCTGGGAGTTGCAGTTACGAAACAGATAGAGAGTCATATGTTGCCTATTGGATCTTCCATATAAATGTGGATGCACCAGTCAATCAGGTGGGGGAGATTTATCATAAGTCTCTTAGAGCAGAACTGTTCTAGTTGTCCATTGCAACCAATCAGAGCTCAGCTTTCATTTTCCCACAGCTGTTTATAAAATTAAAGCTGAACTCTGATTGGTTTCAATGGGCAACTAGAACACTTTTACCTCAGACACTTGATGATAAATCTCCCCCATGAGTCTGAAATGTAGACCTCATTGACCTTTCATCTCTTACTTTACTCCGGAGTCTTATGTGGCTACTTAAGGCTCTTCCTCTCTCCCGCGTACACGCTGGATCTCGCCAAGTCTTTCATAGTCTTCGATACTCTGTCAACCCCTGTTAAAACTACGAGGCTGACTTCCTGCGCCGTCTGAGGCCAGCAGCTGGAAATGCATTAAGATACCTCTCTCCCTGGTCTATCGATCCCACGTTCACCAGACTTTTACATCAAAGAAAAAAGTTACACTCGGAAAGTTCTATCTATAGAATGGTTAACCCCTTCACTGCAAGGTCGTAGAACTTTGTCAACTTTGCCTAATGTAAACCAACATGGTCTATTAATGGGACATGACCACCCAATAGTAGGTATCAACCATAAGGCGAGGCAGGAGAAGCCATTATTACACACTACTCTGTGTACATGGTCCTCTGACCAGAGCTGGACACAAACATCCAACCCAATAGAAGAAGAACCATAGAAGAACCTTATGGTGGAATGAGGTGAACCTATTAGCTTAGGTAGACATTCATGGAGGGCGCAATGAATAGAATGTGAAACTGACAACTTTTCTGGTGGGAAAAGGACTGGAATTCTGGAACTTAAGGAAACTTTACTATTCAACCCATTGGGGCAGATTTACTCACCCGGTCCGTTCGCGATCCAGCGGCGCGTTCTCTGCGGTGGATTCGGGTCCGGACGGGATTTATGAAGGTAGTTCCTCCGCCGTCCACCAGGTGGCGCTGCTGCGCTGAAAATCATCTGAACGCGCCGGAATGCACCGAGCTGGACCAGGTGAAGGTAAGCGCTTCCCAAGCGACACTTTTTCGGTTTTTAAATGCGGCGGTTTTTCCGAATCTGTCGGGTTTTCATTCGGCCACGCCCCCCGATTTCCGTCGCGTGCATGCCAGCGCCGATGCGCCACAATCCGATCGCATGCGCCAAAATCCCGGGGCAATTCAGGTACAATCGGCGCAAATCGGAAATATTCGGGTAACGTGTCGGGAAAACGCGAAACGGGCCCTTAGTAAATGACCCCCATTATCTTGGATTTTTAAGATTATATAATGTGGTCAGTAGTTGATAATAATATAGGTGGTTTGGGTGGTAGCCCGGGGCCCAAGCCTTCTAGGAGGCCCATGTCCCCAGGCCCGGCGCCAGCACCCAGTTTACCTGGGCCCAAGTCTTCTAGGGGGCCCATGGCCCCAAGCCCAGAGCCGACACCCGGCTTACCTGGGCCCAAGACATCTATGGGACCCATGGCCACTCACTAAATTTTATAGTCAGAAGGACCTTCACTCATGAAATCCACATATATGTTCTCAATACACATGTATACAAGATTTATTTCAGAACCTGTGGAGGCACACAGTGCCTATATACTATATGTGCAATGGCCCTGCCAGTGCAGCTATCACAAAATTTTACACTCCTATTAGATTGTATATGTCCCTACAGTCTGATCACATCTGTGCACCATCTACTGTCTATATCTGGTATTACAGCTGCATAACACCTGCCTGGGAAGTCGTCATGTTTATGTTAATTCCATCAGTAACAAGGTCCCTGGTTGGATAACTGAACTCTCCTCCCCCATGGGGAGCTCATAAAACCCCGGTGGCTGGAAAGTTCTTTCTGAGATCAGTATGGAGTTCCAATGATGAAACTTGCTTTCCAGATATATGGCCTGCAGATAAGGCCTGCAGCAGCTCTGAGCCCTCTCCAGCCTGAAGCTACAGGACCCTGCTATGAGCATCCTTTGCCAGACATTATTCAACCAGCTACCTTGGACCTCACAAATTTTTCTGTTGCCTTTGCTGTGTTCATGTTCTGGTGTAAAAAGGAAGTTGAGTTGATATTTTACATCCCTTGTCTACGTGTGATCCCTGGCTGCTGCTAAGATCATGGGCCTCTCCTCTACTATCTACGCAGGGATCCTTATACACACGTATACCAGGAGCGCCCCAGGGAGAACTACCACCCATCCACAGCATCTCCCTCTTTCTTGCAACCCAAGAGTAGATGAGGCCTGTGCCATCTGGACCAAGCAACCGTGACCCAGTTCAGCTTTAGGCCTAGGTACCAGGGTAATCCAGTTGCCCCCAAGCCAATAAGTTAGGCCCCAGTGGGAGGATGTTGCTTATGGCCACACTTATGAATCACATACAATAGTCCTATAAAGTGCCAAAATACAATACCGTATTGTCTGCTGCTATGGTGTCCACACATGTAAAACACATAGGATATACCACATTGGGGGTCATTTACTAAGGGCCCGATTTGCTTTTTCCCGACGTGTTACCCGAATATTTCCGATTTGCGCCGATTTCCCCTGAATTGCCCCGGGATTTTGGCGCACGCGATCGGATTGTGGCGCATCGGCGCTGGCATGCACGCGATGGAAATCGGGGGGTGTGGCCGAACGAAAACCCGACAGATTCGGAAAACCCGCCGCATTTTTAAAAAAAAAGTGTCCTGGTGGACGTCGGAGGAACTGCCTTAGTGAATTGCCGGAAGACCCGAATCCACCGCAGAAAAACGCCCCGCTGGATCGCGAATGGTCCGGGTAAGTAAATCTGCCCCACTGTGTCTACAATATATAGCCATATACAGGCAGTTGAATTTGTATTTAAGTCGAAACTGTATATTTTATAATTGTTGATCCAGACAAAAAAAAATTTGCTCCAGTGACATTTGGAGCTTAAACATTTTTTGCTGTAATAGGACCAAGGATTATCAATAAAGCTTCATTACAGACACCTTACAGCTGATTATTGTATCTGGGACTATAGCAACATCCAGAGAGCTTCACCAGAGGTCAGAGGGGTCTGTCTGTAACTATGAGTTATCTGTAAGTCGGGTGTCCTTAAGTAGGGGACTGCCTGCATAGATAAGATAGATAATACTGCCACATAATACACACATAGTATAGCCATACACCATCCAAAATCCTGCTACCACATTGTTATGCTACCATATAGTGCCTACATACTCTAGATATATAAAATACATATAAAATGTGCTGCAAACATTACTTATAAGGTTTCCTAGTCCATAAGGAGCACCTATATGTAAGAGTACCTCCATATGCAACAATACAATTTAAGCCACCACTAGGGGGAGCTCACTGCATACACTGAAGTTTTGAGCCTTACTTGCACCCTCAGCTCCCCCTAATGGTCTTTGCATGATACTACAAGCACGATAGGCAATTCCTAAGACTGCCTTTAACCGCGCAGGATCCCTTTAACATAGACTCGATAGCTCCTTCGTTAGCAGCATCTTTGCCATTACGGATGATTTAGTCTCCAGCCAGCACGTAAGCCGCGCTCACAGAGAGACAGCCATAATAGCGCATTACAATGTGGCATTCATTATTTTACTTGTTTTATAACATTTAATTAAAGCTGACAACGTGCTGCTTCACGACGGAGTAACTGCAGTCTCCCGGAGAGATTTGCTTCTTAGTCGAGTGCCATCGCGTCTTTTTAAGAGATTCCTCACGTGACCTACACAAATCACTGACATATCTGAGGGGAGTGAAGATTTTTGCAACAGTTTATCTTGTAGCTGCCTCTGTGTTCCAATGATAAAACTTACTGTTACTTTTGGTGTTACCATAGGGACATTTGGGAAAACCCCTTTGGTTTTGGTTTTGTGACCTGCTCCTCCGACCCACTTCCCAGGATTCTTTGTTAGTAACTAGTGACCTGAATACACCTGCACTGTTACCTTGACCTCTTACCTTTGCTGTGTTCCCCTTCTGGAATAAAAGAAACCGTGAGTTGATATTTTACATCACTTGTCTCCGTGTGATCCCTGGCTGCCGCTAAGATCAAGGGCCTCCCCTCTACCATCTTGAGGTTCCTTATACAGAAATACCCCGGGAGCGCCCCAGGGAGAACTACTATCCATATGCAGCATCTCCCTCTTTCTAGCAACGAGGCCTGTTCCACCTTGACCAAGCGACTATGACCCTAGGCCACGCTCAAGCCAGTCACTCAACGAGATGAGGTCACAAGGCCTGGAACGTTGTTGCTCAGCGGGGGCGGAGCATATGTACTAACAGGGCTCCAGACTTTGAGATGGTTTTGTGATGCCTACACGGAACTGTCTTTATGTTTTGAAGAATGTTGTAAGACCTGACTACAAGATCGGTCTGTGTAGTCTGTTACCATGGAGATGCATAGGTCTGAACTGTATACCCAAAACGGTACTCGATTTTTAGCCATTATCACACACACAGCTCTTTACTCTTTTCTGTGATAGTCTTAATATCCTTAAACAGACATCCACACCTTCTTTCTATGGAAGAAACTTTCTTCGCTTCCTCCACATTACAAGTTAAAAGTGTAAATTCAATCTCCTCTCATTAGTCGCCGCGGTGGCTCTGACCTTCTGTCTGTGATTTATGGGACATTAGACGGATATTTTCTAATAACCGGTTACATAGCAACAGTCTGACTATAGGGACGTACTCCGGCTTTAGGTTCTAATAACACAATTAATTTAAATGTTAGGTATGAGATGATCCGGCCTCCATAAATCCTCAGAAACCTGGAGAAAACCTGGTGGAGGTGATGAGAAGATGATAAAGGGCACGAGCGCCGGAGCTGGGGCTGTAATGAGATGTCTAAGTGAATACTATAGGGTTGTGCTGTGATGTATAGATTCCTGTGCAGTGAGCTCCCCCTAGTGGCGGATGTATGTAGACAGAATCTGATCGCATAGCTGTGCACCTGTATGGGACTACACAGGGGAGGGTGAAGTTCTGTCTCCGGGACATTCCTGCCACAATCTGTAATGTTATTGGTTTCTCTTCTGCTGCCGGGTGCCCTTTCATCCTGGTGACCTGTTCAATACTGCTCCAGGTCCTTACTACACGTTCCCCTCTGCTGTGCTGTACACGTTCCCCACTGCTGTGCTGTACACGTTCCCCTCTGCTGTGCTGTTCCCCTCTGCTGTGCTGTACACGTTCCCACTGCTGTGCTGCGCACGTTCCCCTCTGCTGTGCTGCGCACGTTCCCCTCTGCTGTGCTGCGCACGTTCCCCACTGCTGTGCTGCGCACGTTCCCCTCTGCTGTGCTGTGCACGTTCCCCTGTGCTGTGCTGTACACGTTCCCCTCTGCTGTGCTGTGCACGTTCCCCTCTGCTGTGCTGTGCACGTTCCCCTCTGCTGTGCTGTACACGTTCCCCTCTGCTGTGCTGTGCACGTTCCCCTCTGCTGTGCTGTGCACGTTCCCCTCTGCTGTGCTGTACACGTTCCCCTCTGCTGTGCTGCGCACGTTCCCCTCTGCTGTGCTGCGCACGTTCCCCTCTGCTGTGCACGTTCCCCTCTGCTGTGCTGCGCACGTTCCCCCCTGCTGTGCTGTACACGTTCCCCTCTGCTGTGCTGTAAATCGGCTCTGCCCTGCTGCGCCTGCGCCATTCAGTCTCTCACCCCGAGGGGACGGGAGATTAGACACTTTGTTGCCCCCGACCATCAGGAAATCAGAAATTTACTTCATTTTGCTGCTTAAGACAAAGTGGATAAAAAGCTTCTGTTACTGCCTAAAACAATCAAAGGATTTTACTATTAACCCCTTTATTGCCCTAGACCACAGAGTATTCTACTGTTAACCCCTTTATTGCCCTAGACCACAGAGTATTCTACTATTAACCCCTTTACTGCCCTAGACCACAGAGTATTCTACTGTTAACCCCTTTACTGCCCTAGACCACACACTTGGGCACATTTACTCACCCGTCCAAAGGAGTTCACATAAAGTGCATTGTCCGTGTATAATGCGCTGTGCCGCGATTCACTAAGATCGTGCGCCCGATATCCTGCATGTGTCGCTTCCCCGCTCAGGTCCCCGGAGTTCACCTTCTTCTTCCCGGTGCATTGTATGCGACACAATTTGAAAGTTAAATCCTGCGCTCGGTCCGAATCAGTCGGATCGTCCGACGGCCACACACCCCGATTTCTGTTGCATGAAAACCAGCGCAGCCGTGCCACAATCCGATTGCGTGCGACACAATCCCCTGATAAATACCTGTCCCAGCGATGCAAAACCCGAAAATGTCAGAAAGTCCGATGAAAGTGCTTCATCGGACCCTTAGGGTGAAGACACACATGGCGTTTTTGGGCCGTTTTTGGGCCGTTTTTACTAAGTGCGTTTTCAGATAGTTAAAAACGCATGCGTTAAAAAAACGCATTTTTAAAAACGCATGCGTTTTTTGAAAACGCATGCGTTTTTGTCCGTTTTCATTGCGCAATTTCGGAAAAACGGACAAAAACGCATGCGTTTTCAAAAACCGCATGCGTTTTTAAAAAACGGATGCGTTTTTTAACGCATGCGTTTTTAACGATCTGAAAACGCACTTAGTAAAAACGGCCCAAAAACGGCCCAAAAACGCCATGTGTGTCTTCACCCTTAGTAAATAAGCCCCAGTATGTTACTATTAACCTCTTAACTGCCATACACAACACAATGGGGCAGATATACTTACCCGGTCCATTCGCGATCCAGTGGCGGGTTCTCAGACGTTGATTCGTGTCTACCGGGGATCCACTAAGGTCGTGCGCCCAATGTCCACCAGGTGTCGCTGCTGCGCTGAATTCCGCCGAGGTCCGCCGGAGTTCACCGAGCTAGGCTGGGTGCAGGTAAGTGCGTGTCAAACGACACATTTTAAAAAAAAAATATGGCGGCTTTTTTCCGAATCCGTCGGCCACGCCCCCAATTTCCATCTCGTGCATGCCGGCGCCGATGCGCCACAATCCGATCACGTGCGCCAAAAACCCGGGGCAATTCAGGGGAAAACGGTAATATTCGGGAAACACGTCGGAAAAACGCGATTCGGGCCCTTAGTAAATGACCCCCAATATTTTTCTATTAACCCCGTTGCTGTCCTAGACCACACAATATTTCATGATTAACCCTTTTACAGCCATGGACCAGAAAATATTTTTCTATTAACCCCTTTACTGACATCGACTACACAATATTTACTATTAACCCCTTAACAGCCATAGATCAGAAAAAAAAAATTCTACTAACCCCTTTACTGCTCTAGATTACACAGTATTTTACTATTAACCCTTTTACTATCCTGGAGCACCAGGCACACAACCCTTATGGGGTCCTGGATCTATGGAGAGGGGAGGGGTGAGGAACGCTCACTCCTCCGCTCTCCTGCGTTCGGCTGCGTTCTCTCCGGGGTATGGCGCAGGAGAGCGCACGTTCCAATGCGAGACGCCCTCTAAGGAAACTGCCCCGTAATCTTTACACTAAACTACCAGGGGGTTTCACTAGTGACCTTTTCAGTGACCCACACTACTATGGATACAAAGGTTGAAAATCTCACACTGCTGTGCTCTGTGCTCCCTCCAAACATTGTTTAATATTGTATCTGGCAGAACTGTGAAAAATCGATTTCTACTACAAGTGTATTGGGGACTTGTCCTCACCCTGCTGTGCTCCTAGCACTCTGCATTGATCTATGTGTAATCATATCTCTGTGTGTAGCAACAACAAGTAGTTTGTGAAATATGGATTTATAGTCCACTATTATAGCTTATGCAAGTGCTTTGAGGGACATGTTCTCACACTGCTGTGCTCTGGGCACTCTGCAGCCAGTGTTGCTGTGTATGGTGTTAGTAGCAGCAGGACTGAGAATATGGATATATATATAATGGGATTGTAGATTCTCAAAGGGCACTAGGGGTGTCTCCTCACACTGCTGTACTCTGTGCTGTGTGCAGACAATGGGGCAGATTTACTTACCCGGTCCATTTGCGATCCAGCGGCGCGTTCTCTGCGGTGGATTTGGGTCTTCCGGCGATTCACTAAGGCAGTTCCTCCGACGTCCACCAGGTGGCGCTGCTGCGCTGAAGAGCATCGGAACGCACTGGAGTTCACGATCCTATTCCGAGTGCAGGTAAGCGCGTGTCCCGCGACACTTTTTTTTTAAGTACGGCGGTTTCTCCGAATCTGTCGGGTTAACGTTCGGCCACGCCCCCCGATTTCCGTCGCGTGCATGCCGGTCGCCGATGCGCCACAATCCGATCGCGTGCGACAAAAACACGGGGCAATACAGGGAAAATCAGCGCAAATCGGAAATATTCGGGTAACATGGCGGGAAAACGCGAATCGGGCCCTTAGTAAATGACCCCCATTGTGTATGTTGTTGTTAGTAGCAGCAGGACAGTCAAATACGGGTTTATATTCCAGGAGTTTACTGAAGGCATGACATCACACTGCTGTGCTCTGTGCTCCCTGCAGGGAATGTTCGGTATTGTATACAAAACTGTGAAAATTTGATTTGTACTACAAGTGCATAGGGGACTTGTCCTCACCCTGCTGTGCTTCTAACACTCTGCATTGATCTCTACAGCCTCTTACCTCTGCTCTGAGTGACTGTTGTAGCATTCAACCAGAAGCTGATGACAGCCATCACTGAGGGGAGTAGGGAGGGGCAATAGAACAATTCAATGCAAAGAGTTCAGCGCACAGCAGTGTGAGGACACACCCTCAGTAGGTCCAATCCTATCATATAAATCAATTTAATTGCAGTTCTTCTGCTACTTATACAAAGCTATGATTACACATCTCTCCAGAGAGCACAAAATACAGCAGTTTGAGTACACGCCCCCAATGAAGCTACAATCCTGGAATATATTTCAAAGTCCTGCTGCTACTAACAACATACACAACGGTATGATTACACATCTTTCCATGAACAATACCTAACACTGTCTGCAGAGAGCAAAGTGCACAGCAGTGTGAGGACATATTTCCAGTGAAGCTACAATCCTGGAATATAAATCCATATTTCAAAGTCCTGCTGCTACTAACAACATACACAAAGGTCTGATTACATGTCTTTCCAGGAACAATAGTTAACACTATCTGCAGAGGGCACATAGTAAAGCAGTGTGAGGACGCACTTCCAGTGAAGCTACAATCCTGGAATATAAATCCATATTTTAAAGTCCTGCTGCTACTAACAACATACACAAAGGTCTGATAACACATCTCTCCAGGAACAATACCTAACACTGTCTGCAGAGAGCAAAGTGCACAGCAGTGTGAGGACACATTTCCAGTGAAGCTACAATCCTGGAATATAAATCCATATTTCAAAGTCCTGCTGCTACTAACAACATACACAAAGGTCTGATTACATGTCTTTCCAGGAACAATAGTTAACACTGTCTGCAGAGAGCACAGTGTACAGCAGTGTGAGGACACATTTCCAGTGAAGCTACAATCATGGAATATAAATACATATTTCAAAGTCCTGCTGCTACTACCAACATACACAAAGGTTTGATTACACACCTCTCCAGGAACAATACCTAACACTGTCTGCAGAGGGCATATAGTATAGCAGTGTCAGGGCACACTTCCAGTGAAGCTACAATCATGGAATATAAATCCATATTTCAAAGTCCTGCTGCTACTAACAACATACACAACAGTATGATTACATGTCTTTCCAGGAACCATACCTAACACTGTCTGCAGAGAGCACATAGTATAGCAATGTGAGGACACACTTCTAGTGTAGCTACAATCCTGGAATAGAAATCCATATTTCACCGTCCTGCTGCTACTAACAACGTACACATGATCGCACAGATCTCCAGTTCTGCAGAATAGAGTCAAATCTGCCAACATATTCCCTTTAATACTACGATATGGCGGTATTTTGGTAGGTGTCATGTATAATGTATAATATTTTACTTGTTCCAGTACACTTCTTCCTCATATTTGCTCTATGTAAATGGACTCCAGGTCCGAGCTTCTATGACTGTATCGTTAGCTCGTGTTACTGTTCCTTTTAATTAATTACCAGGGGAGCTCTTTGCCCTCTGCTGTAACAAGTGTTCGGCTCCCGCGCTCGCCCCTGAGCGGCTCGGCTCCCGCAACCTTTCAGCAGACATCTACCTGGTCTGCATATTTTTTTGGACATTTTCTCCGCTAATAATTTTCTCCCCCTCATCCTGTGAATGTCGAAACACAATTAAAATGTTTTGCCAGCTGGCTAACGACCTGCATCCGATATAACAGACCCTCATTAATGAGCTGCTCGCAACCGACAGAGCCGCAAACAACACGACAACGCCGCAGAGCCGTAAAAACTTCACTTTTTCCTTACAGTCTGAAGAATTTGGGTGAAACTATGCTGCCTCCTAGTGGGCAAGAGGAGACCTTACAGCGAGTCAAACAATGGCTTAGAATTAAAGGTACCGTACACATCATCAAAGTGATTCCCAAAGTTATATACAGGCAGTCCCTGGGTTACATACAGGATAGGTTCTGTTGGTTTGTTCTTACGTTGAATTTGTATGTAAGTCAGAACTGTATACTTTATAATTGTAACCCCAGCCAAAAATTTTTTGGTCTCTGTGACAATTGGATTTTAGAAATTTTGGGTTGTCATAAGAACCAGGATTAACAATAAAGCTTCATTACAGACACCTGTGATAACTGTTATAGCTGATTATTATAGCATAGGGCTGAAGTACAGTAGATTACCAACATCCAGAGGTCCGTTTGTAACTCAGGGTCGTCTGTAAGTTGAGTGTTTTTAAGTACCTGTAGTTACAAAGTTATAGGATTATCAAAGTTATATACGGTAGTTACAAAGTTACAGGATTATCAAAGTTATATACGGTAGTTACAAAGTTACAGGACTATCAAAATTATATAAGATAGTTACAAAGTTACAAGATTATCAAATTTATATAGTTTCAAAGTTACAGGATTATCAAAGATATATACGGTAGTTACAAAGTTACAGGATTATCAAAATTATATAAAATAGTTACAAAGTTATGGGATTATCAAATTTATATAGTTACAAAGTTACAGGATTATCAAAGTTATATACGGTAGTTACAAAGTTACAGGATTATCAAAGTTATATACGGTAGTTACAAAGTTACAGGACTATCAAAATTATATCAGATAGTTACAAAGTTACAGGATTATCAAACTTACATAGTTACAAAGTTACAGGATTATCAAAGTTATATACGGTAGCTACAAAGTTACAGGACTATCAAAATTATATAAGATAGTTACAAAGTTACAGGACTATCAAAATTATATAAGATAGTTACAAAGTTACAGGATTATCAAACTTACATAGTTACAGAGTTACAGGATTATCAAATTTATATTGTTACAAAGTTACAGGACTATCAAACTTATATAGTTACAAAGTTACAGGATTATCAAAGTTATATACGGTAGTTACAAAGTTACAGGACTATCAAAATTATATAAGATAGTTACAAAGTTACAGGACTATCAAAATTATATAGGATAGTTACAAAGTTACAGGATTATCAAACTTATATAGTCACAAAGTTACAGGACTATCAAATTTATATAGATACGGATTTGTGTAGATTTTACAGAAATGGAGATATGTGATAGAAGAAACGAGATTGTGTCATCAATCCTATTGCGTTAAAGGGAACGTTTCAGCAGTTTTGACCATGACCATGGTAAGTAGAGCTGTGTAATCATAACATGAGAAATGAGTTGCAATTTGTGGGTTTCAGCTTCACAAGTGCACTCAGAGGGCTGTGCTCTGGTCTCTCTGGATTGAACTATGACTCAGTGGGGTTTGCCTGATTTATGATGTTCTTCAAAGATGATGGAACATGCACTGGATGCTCCACAGGACCCAAATGCTCTTTCTTGTACTGAACTAGTAACAACTGCTCATGCCCAGCACATGCAATGGGTCGAGTCATGACTGTCCAGCAGCAAACAACTACAGCGCATGCGCCCGTTAGTAAGGAAGCAGGTGCACTAGTTAAAGGAAACTTTTCACCAGGTTTTACCCCACTAATTACTACCTTATATCACACCCAACACCTCAGGTCGGGTATGAAATGTTATTTCTAGAATTCTCTCTTTTATGTGAAATCTCACCCATTCAGCTATAGTCTTCTTCCAAGTCAGGCAAATATGACTCTTCTCCCCTTATTCTCACATGAGATGAGTCAAGATTAGTGGTTGCCAGGGAATTGGCAACCACAGCAATGTCTCTGGCTTATAAAAGATAAAAGTAAGAGTCCAGGACAGTCTCTGGCTCCATGGCAAGGGGATTATGGGCTCAGCCCAACCGGGAGACAAGCAAAATCAGTCATATATATAGGTAGGGACCTGGAAGTGGGCTTCATCCCATCAGGGAATCATTCACTGTCTAGAACAATCGCAGAGTCATCTACAGGAACAGCAGCAGCCTGGACGTTGTCATCGGCAGCAAGCTGAAGAGCGGTTCCCGTAGACTGGAGTGTGTTGGTAGCAGCGGCCAGCTGGAGACAACCGGTGGTGGAGGCAGGAACTGCAGTCTGGATGTCATCTGTATCAGCGGGGGCTGCCGCACCAACATCATCTGCCTGGGTGAAATCAGCAGTGGCTGGATCGGTCATCTGGAGACCTCTAGTGGTGGAAACTGGAACTGCAGAAATAGATGCAGAGGTAGCAGCGATGTCATCTGGCGCAGCTATGGCTGTAGCAGGACCGCAGGTTGCGGGAATAGGTGCTATAGCAGGAACGGATGATGATGGAACAGGTTTCGATGCAGCTGGAGGATCAACCTGTGAAGCTCTAACCGACTGGAGATCATCCACTGGCAGGATCGACTCAACAAGAACATCAGGAACACTTATGGGCTCTGGAACTGCTGACATGGGACACCCAGAAGCTGGAACAGCGGGAAGATCATCTGCGGAAGTAGGCATGCTGTCTGCTGTCAACATTTTGTAAAGGGGGCTCTGCTGTGGACATTTCTGTAAAGGGGGCTCTGCTGTTGACATTTCATTAAAGGGGGCTCTGCTATGAACATTTTATTAAAGGGGGCGGCTTCTGCTGGACATGTTATTAGAGTAGTGGCTGCATTTACTACCAAAGAGCTTATACCCCAGTCAATAACTTTTCTTGTGGTATTTACAGTATGAGCACAGAGGGATATAAGGGCAGGTGTGAAGTTCATCAATAAATTACTTTTCTGAACAGTATAAGATTGAGGATATAGAGGATATGGAGTATATAGAGGATATGGAGTATATAGAGGATATGGAGTATATAGAGGATATAGAGTATATAGAGTATATAGAGGATATGGAGTATATAGAGGATATGGAGTATATAGAGGACATAGAATATATAGAGGATATGGAGTATATAGTGTATAAATAACATGGAGTATATAGAGGATATAGAGGATGTGGAGTATATAGAGGATATGGAGTATATAGAGGACATAGAATATATAGAGGATATGGAGGATATGGAGTATATAGTGTATATATGACATGGAGTATATAGAGGATGTGGAGTATATAGAGGATATGGAGTAGATACAGGTTATGGAGTATATGGGGTATATAGAGGATATGGAGGATATAGAGGATATGAAGTATATAGAAGATATAGAGTATATGGAGTATATAGAGGATATGGAGTATATGAGGATATGTAGTATATACAGTATATAGGTTATATAGAAGATATAAAGTAGTACTGAAGTCCTAGCATGTTAATATGTTTATGGAAGCTGGGGGGCCCTAGTCGTGTGAATATCCCAGAGCCCATGGGACACCTAACCCACCACTGGTTATATGTACTATATGGCAGTATGTATTGTGTGTGTGTGTTGGTATATGTACTATATGGCAGTATATATTGTGTGTATGTGTTGCTATATGTACTATATGGCAGTATGTATTGTATGTATGTGTTGCTATAGGTAGGTTAGTGGTAATTACAGTATATTGAGTAAAGGAGGAAGGTACCAGCACCTCACTGTCTGGACCATATACATGACTCTCATGAGGTTATAAACACCTTAAATCCTCATTCCCTTCATCCCACAATGAAATAAGCCAAAAACATCGGAAATCCATCTCACGCTCCCTCCCGGAGTGCATCCGTTATCTGCAGAGCTCCCACATCACATGAATTATACAAGGGGCTCTGCGCCTTTAAGCCTATGAAGTTATAAAGAGGCCGTGTCAGCAATCTATCAATCCCATTATTACTAATACAGATGTACTGATCAATACAGCAGACAGCTCCCACACATATAACAGATCGCCCAGGTATACAATTACCCTTATAAGATGTTACCTATCGATTTCTCACCGCCCAGCTGGAAAAGTAACATTTTAAAGATTAGTATCCTGAGTGCATCGCTCCACAATAGTATTACTATATACCAAATCAGCAAAACCCAAACCATGCGATTACAGGAGCCGCTCTTAAAGGGCTGCACATAGAAGGGATTATCCAGTAATAACACAACTGCTGGAACCAGGACAATGCCCAATAGACTTAACCCCTTGAATGGATATTCTGGGGAAGAAATGTCTGATTATTGGGGTCTGACAGATGTGACCCCCCAACTGCTACCATGACATCCATTACTACTTGGTTTGTTAACTAAACACCAGCTCTAAAGAACTAAACCCCACCCCTGAAGAACTAAACACCAGCTCTGAAGAACTAAACCCCACCCCTGAAGAACTAAACACCAGCTCTAAAGAACTAAACCCCACCCCTGAAGAACTAAGCACCAGCTATGAAGAACTAAACCCCACCCCTGAAGAACTAAACACCAGCTCTAAAGAACTAAACCCCACCCCTGAAGAACTAAACACCAGCTCTGAAGAACTAAACCCCACCCCTGAAGAACTAAACACCAGCTCTGAAGAACTATACCCCACCCATGAAGAGCTATACACCACCTCCGAATAACTAATCATCCACTCTGAAGAACTAAATACCAACCCTGAAGAACTAAACACCAGTTCTCAAGAACTAAACCCCACCCCTGAAGAACTAAACATGAGCTCTGAAAATCTCAACCCCTACCATGAAAAACTATACACCAGCTCTGAAGAACTACGCACCAGCTCTGAAGAACTAAACATGAGCTCTAAAGCACTATACCCCACCCGTGAAGAACTATACACCACCTCTGAAGAACTAATTACCCGCTCTGAAGAACTAAACCTAGTACCTAAAGAACTAAACACCAGCTCTGAAGAACTAAACTCCACCCCTGAAGAACTAAACATGAGCTCTGAAGAACTAAACATGACCTCTGAAGAACTAAACCCCTTCCATGAAAAACTATACACCAGCTCTGAAGAACTACACACCAGCTCTGAAGAACTAAACATAAGCTCTAAAAAACTAAACATGAGCTCTAAAGAACTATACCCCACCCATGAAGAACTATACACCACCTCTGAAGAACTAATCACCCGCTCTGAAGAACTAAACCAAGTACCTAAAGAACTAAACACCAGCTCTGAAGAACTAAACCCCAACCCGGAGGAACTAAACCCCACCCCTGAAGAACTAAACATGAACTCTGAAGAACTAAACATGACCTCTGAAGAACTAAACCCCTTCCATGAAGAACTATACACTAGCTCTGAAGAAATAAAAACACCAGCTCTGAAGAACTAATCACCTTGTCTGAAGAACTAAACCCCACCCCTGAAGAACTAAACACTAGCTCTGAAGAAATATACCCCAACCCTCAAGAACTATACACCACCCCTGAAGAACTATACACCACCCCTGAAGAACTAAACACCAGCTCTGAAAAACCTAACCCCACCCCTGAAGAACCAAACGTGAGCTCTGAAGAACTAAACATGAGCTCTAAAGACCTAAATATTAGCTCTAAAGAACTAAACCCCTCCCATGAAGAACTATACACCAGCTCTGAAGAACTAAACATGAGCTCTAAAGAACTAAACCCCACCCCTGAAGAAATAAACACCAGCTCTGAAGAACTAATCCCCACCCCTGAAGAACTAAACACCAGCTCTGAATAACTAAACCCCACCCCTGAAGAACAAAAAAACACCAGCTCTGAAGAACCAAACACCACCCCTGAAGAACCAAACATGAGCTCTGAAAAACTAAACCCAACCCCTGAATAATTAAACACCAGCTGTGAGGAACTTAACACAAGCTCTGAAGAACTAAATACCTGCTCTATAGAACTAAACACCAGCTCTGAAGAACTAAACATGAGCTCTAAAGAACTATACCCCACCCATGAAGAACTATACACCACCTCTGAAGAACTAATCACCCGCTCTGAAGAATTAAACCCCACCCCTGAAAAAGTAAACATAAGCTCTGAAGAACTAAACATGAGCTCTGAAAATCTCAACCCCTCCCATGAAGAACTATACACCAGCTCTGAAGAACTAAACATGAGCTCTAAAGAACTATACCCCACCCATGAAGAACTATACACCAGCTCTGAAGAACTAATCACCCTCTCCGAAGAACTACACCCCACCCCTGAAGAACTAAACACCAACTCTGAAGAACTAAACCCTACCCCTGAATAACTAAACACCACCCTGCTTAAGAATCATTGTACAACATGTCCTTTTTTATGTATAAGTGACCATATACTCACCGGCCACTTTATTAGGTACACCTGTTCAACTGCTCGTTAACACTTAATTTCTAATCAGCCAATCACATGGCGGCAACTCAGTGCATTTAAGCATGTAGACATGGTCAAGACAATCTCCTGCAGTTCAAACCGAGCATCAGTATGGGGAAGAAAGGTGATTTGATTGCCTTTGAACGTGGCATGGTTGTTGGTGCCAGAAGGGCTGGTCTGAGTATTTCAGAAACTGCTGATCTACTGGGATTTTCACGCACAACCATCTCTAGGGTTTACAGAGAATAGTCCGAAAAAGAAAAAACATCCAGTGAGCGGCAGTTCTGTGGGCGGAAATGTCTTGTTGATGCCAGAGATCAGAGGAGAATGGGCAGACTGGTTCAAGCTGATAGAAAGGCAACAGTGACTCAAATCTCCACCCGTTACAACCAAGGTAGGCAGAAGAGCATCTCTGAACGAACAGTACGTCCAACTTTGAGGCAGATGGGCTACAGCAGCAGAAGACCACACCGGGTGCCACTCCTTTCAGCTAAGAACAGGAAACTGAGGCTACAATTTGCACAAGCTCATCGAAATTGGACATTAGAAGATTGGAAAGACGTTGCCTGGTCTCAATTTCTGCTGTGACATTCGGATGGTAGGGTCAGAATTTGGCGTCAACAACATGAAAGCATGGATCCATCCTGCCTTGTATCAGCGGGTCAGGCTGGTGGTGGTGCTGTCATGGATCCATCCTGCCTTGTATCAGCGGCTCAGGCTGGTGGTGGTGGTGTCATGGTGTGGGGAATATTTTCTTGGCACTCTTTGGGCCCCTTGGTACCAATTGAGCATCGTGTCAACGCCACAGCCTACCTGAGTATTGTTGCTGACCATGTCCATCCCTTTATGAGCACAATGTACCCTGTAACATCTGATGGCTACTTTCAGCAGGATAATGCGCCATGTCATAAAGCTGGAATCATCTCAGACTGGTTTCTTGAACATGACAATGAGGTCACTGGACACAAATGGCCTCCACAGTCACCAGATCTCAATCCAATAGAGCATCTTTGGGATGTGGTGGAACGGGAGATTCGCATCATGGATGTGCAGCCGACAAATCTGCGGCAACTGTGTGATGCCATCATGTCAATATGGAGCAAAATCACTGAGGAGCTTCCAGCACCTTGTTGTATCTATGCCACGAAGAATTGAGGCAGTTCTGAAGGCAAAAGGGGGTCCAAACCGGTACTAGCATGGTGTACCTAATAAAGTGGCCGGTGAGTGTATATCACCCACTGACTTGCGATCAGTGGTGTCTTAATTATTTCATCCACACCGATCCTTAAGGTGGTAGGCGGGGCAGGAAATTTAAAGGTGTTGCTTAGTTCATTAATTTGATATTTCACAATTAAACCCCACAGCTTATCACCACCCTGTGCTGTCAACTTTGTGTAAAAGCTTTAAACAGCACACAGTTGATTATCTTTCTACTATTTTATGTATATAGGACCATCAATTCCCTTACCTGTGTGACTCACACGGATCACAAGTCCAAAACCTGGCATTTAAAGGTAAGGACTGCTTTGTGTGTTATGTCAATGTTGCATGAGCTATAAGAATCTGTAAAAGCTCTTCCCCTGAAGAGCTAAATCCCTCCCTGCAGACATAAGTCCCACCTCTGCATTTTGAAACCCCACCCCTGCAGAGTCAAATCCCAGCCCTGCTCAGCTTAACCCCACCGAGCACCATCCACTTTTTGGGAAAGCAGCAAAAAATATGTGTATTTATTTTTTAAGTACGTGTGACCATTAAGTTTCCACCCCTGACTTTAAAAATTATATATTTGTCTAAAGAGAACTAGAAGTCATTTTGCCCCTGAGAATATTTTTCAGAGCCATTGGGGCAGATTTACTTACCCGGTCCGTTCGCGATCCAGCGGCGCGTTCTCTGCGGTGGATTCGGGTCCGGCCGGGATTCACTAAGGTAGTTCCTCCGCCGTCCACCAGGTGGCGCTGCTGCGCTGAAGTTCCCCGGAGGCGCGCAGGAATGCCCTGAAATTCACCGGCCTATACCTGGTGAAGGTAAGTGTAGTTTTCGTGACACATTTTTTTTCTTAAATGCGGCGTTTTTTCCGAATCCGTCAGGTTCTCGTTCGGCCACGCCCCCCGATTTCCGTCGCGTGCATGCCAGCGCCGATGCGCCACAATCCGATCGCGTGCGCCAAAATCCCGGGGCAATTCAGGTACAATCGGCGCAAATTGGAAATATTCGGGTAACACGTCGGGAAAACGCAAATCGGGCCCTTAGTAAATGACCCCCATTGACTTCACACTTGGTTGATATAACAACATTGTCAAAGGTTTTGTGCTTTCGGTGCAGTGTGGAAACATTGTTTACCATTTTTTTCTCGCTTATTAATTTTGAGGACATAAATTTGTAATTTAAACAAGGGAAATGTCATGTAGAACGGCGCAGACAATGCTTCAATCTGAAGTTCTCATGAGTCTGGGAGTAGGGGGCAATAAAGCATAACACAATGTAATTGTATTCTCCATAGTGCTTTATATGTTACAACTCGGGGGACGTCTTGTAAGATTACGATAATGTTTGTTCTGTTTCCTAATCATACAACTAGAATATCTGCAGAGACTTAAAGGAGCACTCCAGGCAAGAATCAACTTGGTGTTGGTGCTGAGTTCTGCAGGGGCGGAGCTTATTATAGGATTTTAACCACACAAATGAGACAATGGGGCAGATTTACTTACCCGGTCCATTTGCGATCCAGCGGCGCGTTCTCAGTGGAGGATTCGGGTCTTCCGGCGATTCACTAAGGTAGTTCCCCTGATGTCCACCAGGTGTCGCTGCTGCGCTGAATTCCGTCGGAGTGCACTTAAGTTCACCAAGCCAGGCCGGGTGCAGGTAAGCGCGTGTCAAGCGACACATTTTTTAAAAAAAATACGGCGGTTTCTCTGAATCTGACGGGTTTTCCGACAGCCGCGGCCCCCCATTTCCGTCGTATGCATGCCGGCGCCGATGCGCCACAATCCGATCACGTGCGCCGGTGCAATTCAGGGAAAAACGGTGCAAATCGGTAAAATTCTGGTAAAACTCCGTAAAAACGTGATTCGGCCCTTAGTAAATGACCCCCATTGTGAATAATTCAAAGTTGACCTTTCAAATCACACCCTTATTGTCTTACCATCTGCTGAACAAGCAAGGGGTGATGGGAGACGGCATGTTTTGAAACACAGCCATTAAGAAGCAGGAGATACAGGGTATGTGCGTTAGAAGTTATTGTGAGACTAAAAACGTTTCCAGGCATTCAAGCTCACAAATTCCAATACCCCCTGCTTGTTCAGTGTCATGCTTTGCTGAAATATTCTTCTACTGATCCTGCTAATCCATATAACATTGGCTGTGTTGGTAATTCTTCAGGGTTTACATTGTCTTTCACGTGTTTCGTTCAGCAGACCATGCCACATGCAGACACTGAACAAGCAGGGGCTACGAGAACATGTGCGGAATTGTGAACACCGCCAAGGATGAAAATGTAACGCGATATGGAGCGATCAGTATAAGAGTACATAAGCAGATCAGGGCATATACAGATACTGAACAAGCAGGATAAACGGGGCAGTAACAGAGAATTTGATCACAGATTATTATGAGCAAGAGCTATGGATTATAGCACCAAAGAGTGCATGTGCAGAATTGTGAACACCGCTGAGGATGAAAATGTAACGCGATGTGGAGAGATCAGTATAAGAGTACATAAGCAGATCAGGGTATATACAGATACTGAACAAGCAGGATAAGCAGGGCAGTAACAGAAAATTTGATCACAGCTGATAATGATCAAGAGTTTATAGCACCGAAGAATCAACCATGATTATAGGCAATGAAATACTGGATAAATACTGGGTACAGCTTTAAAATTACTCCAGAACCATGGTTCTAGCTGTTATAGAATCCAAACTGCTATAGAATCTGAAAAAAGTGACTTATCTCTGACAAAAAAACTTGGGAAATGTCCACATTTTAACATAAAAAGGATATTTCATACCCGACCTGATAGTTCGGAGGTGTAAAAGCTGGTGACAGGTTCTCATTATAAGATTAATTTCTTGCCGCCAGCAGTTGCCACGTAGATTAAAGAGCTCCCTCTAGTGGCGGATGCCAGAGACTTGATGAGTTATAGACAAGTCCTTTAAATCTGTTTTTCATACTTCCCCCGTTTTGTGTCCCTGAATGACACCACTCACAGTAAAAATAATCACCTCCCTGATAAAGGAATACGGTAATACAGTCGAATGCTAATTAAAATATTTCCGTCTAATTATTCCGACAACCCCCCGACCCCTCCATCGCCTGCTCCGCATAGCAGAATCAAAGCCGGCAGACTACATAGTGAGTCACTAACAACCCCCAGACAATTACCTACCATCTAATCAACATGAGGATTAATGGCCGCCCGTATGTAGCCGCCTATGTGAAGCCGTGAAGTTGAGAAGAGTCATCTGAATGATACATTGAGCCGCTCCCGCGTTCCGGCGGAGATGCTGACGCATTTCACTCCCGTCCGAAGCCGAGCAGTCAGGAAGCCGTATTGATTTCATCCTATAATTGCATTGTGCTCTATGAATAAATTTGAATAATTGCTATTATATTTAGTTTCGCGCAAGAACATAGTTAATAATACGCTCCGCGAAAAAAAAAAAACAACGCTGCAGCTATGCTAATGCGCTAAGGAGAAAAAAAAAGAAAAAATCTCTCTTTGTATTCTCACCGGAGTTCACTTTTAATGTATACAGAAGCGTAAACCGTTATCAGAAATTTGCATTACAAAGGTCAAAAGTAGGAAAAATACACTACAAAAAGCCGCTCCTTTCAAGTTTTTCTATTAAAATAGAAGCACGGCGAACGATTAGGATTTTTCTCTTTCACAGTAATTATTTTCTAATGTTGAAGTCTTACCGGTACTGCAGAATTCAGACTTCATCTTTTCCTATCACCCCCTGCTTGATCAGTGTCTGTATATAGTATGCTCTGCTGAATACACGGAGGGGGGGGGGGGGGGGTGAGGTTAGGAAGTGGCAAATTCTAAATGTTGCAGAATCACAAAACACAGCTTAGTAGTATATTTCAAGGATGGGCAGACACTGAACAAGCAGGGGAAATTGCAATGAATGAGCTTCGATGTCTGCAAAATGGTCAATAATGCTATGGATGAGTATGAACTATAAAACATGTCGCATTTCAGGATCATTATTACAATACATAAGCGTAACATGTCATGTGCAGACACTGAACAAGAAGGGGCAATTGGAATACATGAGCTCTGATGTATGCAAAATGGTCGAGAATGCTACGGATGAGCAAGAGCTTTAAAGCATGTGGCATTTCAGGATCGATATAACAATACATCAGCAGAACATGTCATGTGCAGATACTGAACAAGTAAGGGTCATTGGAATACATGAGCTCTGATATCTGCAAAATGGTTAATTATGCTATGGATAAGCATGAACTTTAAAACATGTGGCATATCAGGATCAATATAACAATACATCAGCAGAACATGTCATGTGCAGACACTGAACAAGCAAGGCTGGGGATGGAGTTGTATAAGGCTGTAGACGGAGGATGTGAGGTCTGAAAATCTCAAAATTGTGAATGCAAATGATGATGGTCTTTATCAAAAAGAGGCATCACATGATCAGTAAGGGTAGCGCAAGCAGGAAGTGATGGAATGTGTGAGCTCTGAATACTGCTGAATTGTGAATACGGCTGTCAGAGACAATGAACTATACATGTTAGGGTATGTTCAAGGCATGCCCCGCTGATATGATATCTCAGAATGACAGGTCATGTCTTTTAGATCGTGCTTACAAATCTTGAAGCTCACATTTGTAGCTGCTTGTTCAGTGTCTGCATCCATCTAATGTACTTTTACACTAATCTTCTATGAAAAGTTCATAAACACCTTAAATTGGTTGAAAAGTTTTCAGTGTTTTTAAACTTATCCCTAATATCCTTAATATATTAGCATAAGGTCATCCACAGTTCATTCATAGATTGTAAGCTCTTGTGAGTCGGCCCTTCATTCCTAACGCTATTTCTCTATAATGTCTTATTTTGTCTGGATATCTCCCCCCATGATCTGTACAGCAATGTAGAATATATTGACAGTGCAGAAATAACGATTTATTAGTATTGTGGAACTGAACTGCAATACCTGACACAACCATAGACAAAAGTGGCGCTATTTCTAGTAGAAAGCAGCCATGTTTTTTAATCCTGTAGATTCCCTGTAAGTTAATAAAGGATAATATTTCGGTACATACTTCTCAGCAATAATTCAAGGACACTGCGGACGGCTTGACACGGCTGATTATGGCTGATTAGGAGTCGCTACAGATTACATTCTGCTGCAGAACTAATGTGAATACAATGAAAAATTCCTCAAGGTCTGTCAAGGTGCGACAATTCTCAAGGCAATAGACAATCAAAGACAAAATAACTTTAGTCAACAATTTAAATGACCTTGATTAATCCTATTATCTTAAAGGGAACCTGTCACCACATTTTTCACAAACAAAGCCAATGACAGGTTCCCATAGAGCCCTATTAACTAAATGACACCTCCTTTTAGCTACAAATTGTTTCCTTCACATCCCCATAAAATCAACTTTGTTATCTTTCCTGGCAAAGAGCCTGATCCAGCAGCGAGTCAGAGGGGGCCTGTCCTCCCATCCTCATTCAATTCTATTCCTCCCCATGCCTCCTTCTCACCATTCAGCAATTCATGTCATGTGACCAGGGTGATATCATTTAAGGTCATTCACCTACTAAGATTTGCAAAATCTACCCCATGTATGTATCTGATCACTTGAAATTAAAGCAGCCTCCATGGACTTCTAGTTCTCCCCATACCTGCATAGAGGCATGGTGTGATTTCATGTGATCAGATACATACATAGGGTAGATTTTGCAAATGTTAATGGGTAAAGAACCTTAGATGAGATCACCCTGGTGATGAGAAGAAGTGAGTGAGTATGGAAGGACATGCCCCCTTCTGACTCGCTGCTGGATCTTGGTGTGTGCCAAGTAAGATAACAAAGTTGATTTTGTGGGGATGGAAGGCAAACTATTTTTAGCTAAAAGAAGGGTGTCATTTTGTTATTACGGCTCAATGGGAACCTGTGATTGTGAAAAATGTGGCGACAGGTTCCCTTTAAACCTTGACCCCACTTCCCCCTAATCGAAAAGGAAGAAAAGCCAGTACCAAAGATTACAGGTAACAGAAAACAAATTCAATAGAGCAAGGTGATGAGAAAATCTGGAGACATGGACCTTAGGTCAAGGTTTCATAACTACAGTAGTTCAACAGACAGTGAATCACGTTTTCCCGACGTGTTACGCGAATTTTTCAGTTTTGCGACGATTTTCCCTGTATTGCCCCGGGATTTTGGCGCACGCGATCGGATTGTGGCGCATCGGCGCCGGCATGCACACGATGAAATCGGGGGGGGGGGGGCGTGGCCGTACGAAAACCCGACGGATTCGGAAAAACCCCCGCATTTAAAAAAAGTGTCGCTGGACACGCGCTTACCTGCACTCGACCCGGCATGGTGAAGTTCAGTGCATCCCGAGGAACTCGACACCTGGTGGATGTCGGAGGAACTGCCTTAGTGAATCCCGGCAGAACCCGACTCCTCCGCAGAGAACGCGCCGCTGGATCGCGAATGGACCGGGTAAGTAAATCTGCCCCAGTATCTTAATATATAGACTGGTTGTTAGAGAAAAACCAAAAAACTCTTGGATAGTTGAGTTGAAGTGAAACTAGGTCATCCAAGAGGCCCCAATGTGGAGTAGTGGTGGAAATTCTTGTGGTGGTTTAACGTTATGTAGTTAAGGACATCACTGATTATGTGTCTTTGGTTCTCTTCCACAAAGTTTAGGCATGTCTACATCAAGATTACAAATAACAAGGAAAACCGTGTAGGTCCTTCTAGCTGTCGTGGGTTCCAGTTTGGTACAGCCAAGATCCCAGATGATGTTCCAAAGAAATGAGAACACATGGGCAGGATTGAGATGAAGCATGAAGGTTTCAGGGCAAGGACATGGATGTGTGAAATTATATAGAAATAATGGTATAGGGGACTCCAATAAGGTAATCGTAGAGGGAAGGTATATAGTCAGGTCCTAGGACACCCTAGGACAGGGATGGCGAACCTTTTAGAGACCGAGTGCCCAAACTACAACCAAGATCCACTTATTTATCGCAAAGTGCCAACACAGAAATATAATTTGTGATTTATACTCCCTTCTCTGTCACAGCTTTCATTGATACCAGCACCTGAGGACACCAATAAAGCAGAAAATAGAAGAAATTTGGATGACCATTGTATCTTCCTTCCAGGGTCCCATAAGCAGGAACAATTGTCAGGGCCGGAGCTACAATGATAATCCAGATCTGTCCACCCCTTCCCACTCCTCCAGTAGTCCCAGGTACAGCTGTCACTTTAAAATAGCTCTGTGCACAGCAAGTCCTGGGCTGTCTGGGACTGCAGGAAGATACCTGGAGTCATCTCTGGTGATGGCCTGGGTGCTCACAGAAAGGGCTCTGAGTGCCACCTCTGGCACCCGTGCCAAAGGTTCGCCACCTAATGGGCAGCTGATTAGGGGTGGACCCAGGATCTGGCCTAGATCTGGAGGAATTACATGGGACAACATTGTGAAAAGTTCCTCATCGTTGACATATCAAGTAGCACTTTATATTTTCTTCCAAAAAGTCTAAGAATCCCAATCTCAATCCCAATCGACTGTTGCAGTCATGTTCTTACTTTGCTCTGCTCTTAGCTCTCTCCATTGAGCTTATCCACTGACCCTTTCTTCTTCATCTGTGTAAAAAAGTTGTAGGAGATTTCTGGTGTAAGTACAAGCCCAACAAAAGAAGCTACAAACCTGGAGTAATGACTGCAGTCTTCATGGTCCATACAGATGACATCTGCTTTATCAGGTGGAAAACTTCCTTGAAGAAGAACATTTTCACATCTGGTTAGGAATCATCTCTTTCAACACCATCATGTGACATCAAATTTGTCAACTCTATTGACATCACTTGTTTCTTCTTGATGCCTTCACCCTTCTAGTACATCCTGCTTCTTCTAAGGTGTTTGGGATCCCAACAGACAGTTCTCATCTCGGGAGAATCTTCCAAAACTTCAGCAATTTTGACATGTTGATTTCTTGGATTGTCTGATGCACACGTTGGCGGACAATTAGAAGCCATCACAGATGTGGAAAGAACAATCCTTGACATGTGATGATGATTTTACCATCGGTGGTGGTATGAGGACAACACGTATGCTCCAGGAAGTCATCCGCCATGACAGCATCTTTATAAATAATGAAGATTCTTGAGCAAAGAGTCACAATAAGGCTTGGGTGCTGACTAAAACTTCTCCAAGATGTGATATGATATGAAGAATTGTTTCTAGGTAGATTGTTTCTACCATCCAACTAGTATCTGAGCTGGTCTGCCCAGTCATTTATACCAGAAAGCAGGGAGCAAACAAAACAACATGGTCTAACCTAGACCATCGGGAGTAATTACTACTACACCTTCTTGCCCTAGGTCACCAGGAATGACCACAATAATGACTCCCCTGTCCTTCATGATAATCTTAATGGATACCCTAGGAAACCAACCATGATTACACTATAAAACGTTGTTTTTCATTGTAAATTTGCAGTATATTACAGAGCAATGTGTAACCAGAGCAGGAGGACTTGGGGCATTATCTAAGTGAACTTTTAAAGTTGCTACCTCACAAAGTGCTGGTGGCATCTAATCCAGGTGGGGTAGAGATGGTCAGTGTAGAGCACCTGGGGGTGTAGGCAGAGAATAGTCTGATGCAGGCTGAGGTCAGGGCAGGCAGTGATCAAAACTGAAACACTAGCGACCTTAGTTCTCAGCAGTAAAGTATCGAAGGCATATGGAAGGGTTGGACACTGGCCATAAATTGGCTTGGCCAATGCCCCTTAGGGGCAAGGAGCTGGGGGTAGCTGGTAGTTTAAACTGTTAAAATGTTTTACTACTAGTCTGCAACAACACGTGATAGTGAATGTGGTTGTAACTAGTGATGAGCGGACCCATAAAAGTTCTGAACCTGTTCACACCTGAACCGCACCCACCACATAGGTGTTGGCACTGATCGCTGCCTAGGGGGCACTATGAGGGGGAGTTGCCTGTGGGGCACTATGAGGGGGAGCTGCTGTTGGGGGGGGGCATAATGAGGGGGAGCTGCTGGAGGAACACTATGAGGGGGAGCTGCCGGAGGATTGCTATGAAGGGGAGTTGCCTGGGTGGGAGCACTATGAGGGGGAGCTGCTGGGGGACACTATGAAGGGGAGCTGTCTAGGGGGAAACTATGGGGGGAGCTGCCTGGGGGGGCACTTTTAGTGGGAGCTGTCTGGTGGGACACTATGAGAGGGAGCTGCTGGGGGGGCACTATGAGGGCGAGCTCCTGGGAGAGATACAATATGAGGGAATCCTGTGAACTATGAGGGAGAGCTGCCTGGAGGGGGCACTACGGGGGCAATATGTGTGGCAGCTGCTGTGGGGCACTATGAGGGGGGGCTGTGTAGGGGGAAACTATGGGGGGGGGCAATATGTGGGAGAGCTATCTGGGGGACACAATGAAAGGGACCTGCTGGGGGGCAATATGAGGGGGAGCTGTCTAGGGAGATTATGAGGGAGAGCTCCTGGGGGGACACTATGAGGGGGAGCTGCTTGGGAGGCACTATGAAGGGGAGATGCTGGGGGGCACTATGAAAACAGCTGCATGGGGGGCACTATGAGGGTAGCTGGCGGTGGGCAACTTTGAAGGAAGCTGCTTGAAGAGAACTATGAGGCGGAGTCGCTAGGGAGGCACAATATGAAGGGGAGCTGCTGGGGAGTGGGGCACAATATGAAGGGGAGCTGCTGGGGAGTGGGGCACAATATGAAGGGGAGCTGATGGGAGAGCTACAATATGATGGGGGGTCAGAATATGAGAGGGGCGAGAGGGGGGCGGGTGGCACAAAACTGTGTGGAGGTGGAGTAAGGGGCGGGATGAAAGGCGTGGCTTACGGGTGAACATTTTCTGCTCTCTAACTTTTGTACCTCTTGCCCCCACTCCAGAAGTAGGGAGTTATATCTTTCCAACAGACTTCAAACTTCACCATCAGATATTGTACGTGGATACTCTGGAAGCTCAGAAAGATGAAGAATGGACCAAGCTTTGCCCCTATTAAAAAAAAACTATTGTATTTTATGGCATGTTCTGTGGCTAAGCAATGTCCCTGCTTTATGTCAAAACTCCATGGAGCAGTGCGCAGGCAACTTCAATTTCACATCAATCCTGTTTTCCGTACGCTCCATAATATTTATGTGGTCTGGCTAAAATTTGAGGAGAAAGTGCCCCCGTCCTGCCCGTAGACGCTCCCTGTCTATTAGAATTACCTATGATTGATTATTTGTCCGGGGAAGAAACACCCGATGGATTTGGCCCTGTATTACATCTGACAGATCATTTCACCAACTTCACCTTCCCAGCGTGTACACAGAACAGAACCGGCTGATATTCGTGTATGAGGAGGCGGAGGCGCTTGTAACAAATTCTGGCTGTCCTCACCCAATTGATTCTGATGAGGGAGTCCGCTGTGAAAGTTAGAACATTACGGAAGGGGGCAGTTTACTAAGGCTGCGGTCACACGTGCCGATAGAACGCAATGCTAGCGCAGAGAGGACGGCCCCATTCCGATCGCATATGCGTTTCCAGGGAGATGCATTGGATCGATAACCAGACCCGGGTGTCTTGTATTGTTTAAATCCGATCCAAACAATAACATGCGTTTTCCGCGTTTTCAGCTGCAGCCTAGTCCACCATATGGAAGACCTGAACCCTCACTTGTTCTCACGTGTGCTGTACCAAAGTTCAACTTGATATTACTATCCTGTGGAAACATACCTATTGTGAGGATCTGATAAATAATTCCTTTATGTATATAGCTCACACAGATTACGCAGCACTGCACAGAGTTTGCCAAATTAGTCCCTGTCCCCAATGGGGCTCACAATCTAATCACCCTACCAGTATGTTTTGGAGTGTGGGAGGAAACCAGAGGACCTGAAGGAAACCCACACAAACACGGAGAGAACATACAAACTCTTTGCAGATGTTGACCTGAATGGGACTTGAACCCAGGATCCCAGTGATGCAAGGCTGTGGTGCTAACCACTGAGCCACGGTGATTACAGAGACTTCACCAATTCGGAAAATAGGGATCCCACAAGGAGTATTCCAGTTACCCCCTATCCACTACAAATTGAACGACCCAGCATTTACCAAAACATAGGTCCTCCTGTACCCCAAATGAATGAAGTGACTGATCATACATGTTTAGCCAATGCATTCATTCTCTATAGGACTACGAGTGGTATTTAAAGAACAGTTTTTTGACAGTCCAGAGGATTTCCATTCTTGTGGGGTTCAAGGCCGGATTATAGGTGGTGCTCCCGGGACGTGCGCCCCTTGGCCCCCACCACTTTGCCCTTAAAAGGGCCCCCACAAAGTGTTGGGGCGATTCGGGCGGTTGCATCAAGGCCGGATTATCGGGGGCTCCCAGGGCGCGTGCCCCGGGGATCCACTACTTTGCCCTTAAAGGAGCCCCCACCAAATGTGGTCGATTCGGGCGGTCGCATGACTCGCTGTGTATTTGGGACAGGCTGTGTTTTTGCTGTACCGGGCAGTCAGCACATATGGGGCATACCCCAACTTCAGCCTATGGTAGAGCCAGGGAACAATACGTTCCCTGCTCTGCCATTAGACGATCCGAGATAAACCAAGATGGCGGCCGCCATCTTGGTACACCTCCGAGGGACACTGTGAGGGAAGACGATGAGGTTGGCATGCATACGGGGAACGGAGGAAGGTAAAGTATAATTTTATTATTTTACCTTGGGCTATACATAGGTTTTATAGGGCAATTGTATATAGTTAGTTCGTATAGGATGTGTATATAGTTTTAATAGGGGGACTGTATATAGCTAGTTATTATAGGGGGGTGTATATAGTTATTATAGGGGGTATAGTTATAATAGGGGGGCTACATATAGTTAGTTACCGTATATACCCGTGTATAAGCCGAGTTTTTCAGCACAAAAAGTGTGCTGAAAATCCTCAACTTGGCTTATACACAGGAGCAACACACAAGCCCAGTAGTAAAAATAAACTTATTTACTCACCCTCCGGTGGCCCCGATGCGCAGCGCTGCTCCCTCGATGTCCGCGCAGCTCCTCTTCTGGCGGCCATGTTTCTTCCCGCCCGGCGCATACTATGACGTCAGCATTGGCCGCGTCATAGTATGCGCCTGCCGTCCTGGAAGAAACATGGCCACGTCCTGCAGCCTGATACGGAAGAAAGAAGACAGGCGTGGAAGCCAGAAGGGTAGCCGCGCAGACATCGGGGGAGCAGCGATACGCATCGGGGCCGTCGGCTGGGCTGGCTGTATACTACTGGGGGCAGGCTGGGCTGGCTGTATACTACTGGGGGCAGGCTGGGCTGGCTGTATACTACTGGGGGCTGGCTGGGCTGGCTGTATACTACTGGGGGCAAGCTGGGCTGGCTGTATACTACTGGGGGCAAGCTGGGCTGGCTGTATACTACTGGGGGCAAGCTGGGCTGGCTGTATACTACTGAGGGCAGGCTGGGCTGGCTGTATACTACTGGGGGCAGGCTGGACTGGCTGTATACTACTGGGGGCAAGCTGGGCTGGCTGTATACTACTGGGGGCAAGCTGGGCTGGCTGTATACTACTGGGGGCAGGCTGGGCTGGCCTGGCTGTATACTACTGGGGGCAGGCTGGGCTGGCTGTATACTACAGGGGGCAGGCTGGGCTGGCTGTATACTACTGGAGGCAGGCTGGGATGGCTGTATACTACTGGGGCAAGCTGGTCTGGCTGTATAGTACTGGGGGCAAGCTGGGCTGGCTGTAAAGTACTGGGGGCAGGCTGGACTGGCTGTATACTACTGGGGGCAGGCTAGGCTGGCTGTATACTACTGGGGGCAGGCTGGGCTGGCAGTATACTATTGGGGACAGGCTGGACTGGCTGTATATTACTGGGGGCTTGCTGGCTATATACTGGGGGGGGTCTGTGACCAATGCATTTCCCACCCTCGGCTTATACTCAAGTCAATGGGTTTTCCCAGTTTTTGGTGGTAAAATTAGGGGTCTCGGCTTATACTTGGGTAGGCATATACTCGAGTCTATACGGTATTCTAGGTGTATATAGCTATAGGAGGTTGTATATAGTTGTTTTAGGTGGACTGTATATAGTTAGTTATCATAGGGGGTTGTCTATAGTTGTTATAGAGGGACTGTATATAGCTAATGTTGTTGGACTGTATATAGGTAATGTTGGGGAGACTGTATACAGTTAATGCTGGGGGTGGATATAGTGATTACTGGGAAGCTGTATACAGTGAATTCTGTTGGCTGTATATAGTTATTATTAGGGGGCTGTATAGAGTAGTTACTGGGGGCTGTATATATTGATTGCTGGGGGGCTGTATATAGTGATTACTGGGGGCTATATATAGTTATTGCTGGGGGGCTTTATATAGTGATTACTGGGGTGGGGTATCTATACTGTGATTTTTGGGGGCTGTATATATGTGTGGCGGGGATGTATACAGTGATTGCTGGGGGGCTGTATGTAGTGATTACTGGGGTCTGCATATATTGATTGCTGGGGGCTGTATATATTGATTGCTGGGGGCTGTATATAGTGAATGCTGGGGGCTGTATAAAGTGATTGCTGGGGGTTGTATATAGTGATAATTGGGGGGGGCTGTATATAGTGATTGCTGGGGTACGTATATAGCGATTACTGGGTGGCTGTATATAGTGATTACTTGGAGCTGTATACAGTTGTTGCTGGGGGGTTGTATATAGTGATTACTGGGGGCTCTATATAGTTATTGCTGGGGGAGCTGTATATAGTGATTACTTGGGGTTGTATATAGTGAATACTGGGAGTTGTACATAGTTATTAATGTGATTATAGTGATTGCTCTACCCTGTCTAGACCACATTCAATGGTCCCTTGGTAATGGATGGAGGAGCCCGTGGTAGTGAGAGCCATATCCAGGGATCAAACGGAGGTAACGTTGTGCAAATCAGTTTACGGTTCTATATTGAACATCAGGTAGCAGGCAACGGGCCAAAACGGTCAAACAGCAAATTGGGATTCTGATACTGGAGTTGTCGTGGAGGGTGGTCCGCAGGAATAGTGCACCAGCCCGGTAGTAGATGCAGGCTGGGATAATGGAGATGGAGCTGTATCCAAACTGTGGAAGCTGCAGCTCTGGGTTAGAGTCTCCTGCCTCAGTTCCTGGGATTGGTATCCGTGTCAGCACTGAAGCTGTGCTGCACACACTGTCACTCTCAGACTCCTGAGACAGACCATGTGTCCCCCCTGTACAGGGATTTTATACTCCCCTGGTCAGTTGGTAGCACTGCTCCAATCACACTCCAGTTTACAATACAGCCACATAATTGGATAGTTACTTACACCCATTTAACTATTACCTTTCCAGGCAGAGTCTACAGCTTCAATTCACCTAAGTTCTGCTGGCATTATCCTCTGGGTTAGTTGATAGATCCTGACATGGAGAGGGCGCTGTTCGCAACTACCACCTTGCCTAGACGTTGGCAGGGGTGTTGCAGGTTGATAGATGGATAACTAATAAATAGGAGATAAATAGGTAGGCAAAAGATATATAGATACATAGACAAAAGTTAGATAAAAGCTTAGAAAGACAGATATATAGATAGAAAATTGACACATTATAGGAGATAGATATCTAGACTGATAGATGTTAGATATATAGACAGGTGATAGATGATAAGCATCTTCACCTGGACATTCATCTAAGAGGTATTAAAAGATCAATACATCCTCTGCCCACAAAAGTCCACATGCAGGGGCCCCTTTAGGACAGGGGTCCCTGGGCAAATGCCCAGTTTGCCGCCACCCTGATGCCGGCCCTGGCTCTGAGGCTGGTAGGCTGTGATGTGATGATGTCCTTCAGAGCCATCAAAAGCAGCGTCAGAGAAGCAGATCACTTTCTATTAAAAAAAGAGTGGGGAGTGGGGCACAATTTGAGAGGGCTTCCATAAATGGGGGCACATTGGGGGTGCATTACAAGAGGGAGGTGGTCTTAAGTGGCTGGGTATAGGAAAGAGCGCATCATATACAGTATGGATGGAGGCTACAAAGGGACACATTGGGGCACATTTACTTACCCGTCCCGATCCCGGACATGCGTTGTCTGACGAGGATTAATAATAACAATAATCTTTATTTATATAGCGCCATCAAATTCCGTAGCGCTTCAGATCTTCCGCGATTCACATAGCTCGTGAGTGCTGATCTTGCGACACAATTTCGTTTTTAAATTCCCCGGTTTGTCCGAATCAGTCCGGTTGTCCTACGTCCACGGCCCCCTGATCGTGTGCCGGGGAAATTCAGGGCAAAACGGTAAACGTGTAAAAGACGGGCTTGTAACGTGCAATGAAAATGTTGATGCGCGATATTACTTCAACTCGTTTGTGCTATGGTCACTCCGTTTCTACAAGTGTATTTTAATGCACAAAATGTTTGCGTTAGGACCAAAAAAAAATACATTGGAAAAAAAAACATTGAAAAGCGTAAACAATAGACTTTTACATTGATTCAATGGAGGGCACTCAAAATAAATGAAGTAAGTTTTATTCTGTAAAATTTGTAATGTAGAACACGGCCTAAATAGTATGATTGTGAACAATAATGGTTATTATAACGGGTTTGTAACAACTTTATTGCTTCATTCACAGACGTGCGTTGCGTTCACTAGTGATCACGTGACGCCGGGCTCACGTCTTCTTCCGGATAAATTCGCAGTTTCCTCGCAGTAGTTTGAACCTCGCCGGCCGCCGTTTTGGGTTTAAGTCTGGGAAGCCGGAAGTGACGCTCCTTTCTTTTCCTGTTCCCAGCGACTCAGCGGTGAGTGGTGGCCGCCGGGAATCCGTCTCCATCCTCGGTGTCCGGTGCTGGTAGGCGGGGGAGGGGATGTGCGGGGGTGTCAGGCCGGTTCTGTGGTTTGGGCTTGGGGGTTATTGTTGATGCGGGGGGTTTGTACCTTCTTCTTCACTGATGTTTGTGTTCCCTCTTCCTCCCGCAGGTCCCTGGATTACAGCTGCAGCATGGTGAGTGATGGCTGGGAGGATGGGGGTTGTAGTACATGTCTGATACCCACCAGTATTATAAACCCTCTTGGTTAGGATGCTGAGATTTTGTAGGGTATGATAGGAGTAGCAGTAATTGCAGGTGAGGTGAGAATCCTTTTTATAAGTAGCAGTGTATGCTGGGAGTTGTAGTACACTGCTTGTGTTCTCATAGATGTGCATGATTCATTGCATGTTATAGCTAATCAGTAGTGAGCATATTGGGAGTAGTAGTATGGGCAGGTAAGCTGACACTAGTCTTCTATAGTGACTTTTACATGCTGGGAGTTGTAGTACACTACTTGTATATGATCCATGTAGATGTGTGTATGGTTTGTGGCATGTCATAGCTAATATTCAGTAGTGAGCATATTGGGAGTAGTAGTAGAATGGTCACGTAAATGAACAGTCTTTTATAGGCATCTGTGCATGCTGGGACATGTAGTACATAGTCTATGTTCCTCCAGTGTGGGTATGATTCTTTGCATGTCATAGCTAATAACCAGTACAAAGGATTCAAGGAGATATAGGATTGGTTCTCTTATGGCAAATGCTGTTCAATTTAAAGGACTTCTACCACCAGGATGAAGGGTTGTAAACCAAGTACACTGACATACTGGTATGTGTGTGCCCCCTCTGGCAGGATCTGCTCTTCTTTTAGTGTCTTATGCCCTGGTTTTTAAAAAAAAAAAAAAAAAAAAAAAGCTTTTATAATTATACAAATGGGCCTAAGGGCCTCCAGGCTCCATAGGAGATAATAAATCCTGGAGCCCCCAGGCTTATTTTCATAATTTAAGCTCTATTTTCTTAAAAACAAGAGCATAAGAAGCTAAAAGAACAGCAGATCCTGCCACAGGGGGTGCACACCAGTATGTCAGTGTGCTTGGTTTACATTCCTTCCTACAATCCTGGTGGTAGATGTCCTTTAATGTCTTGTCTTCAGCAGAGTTTATGCTGGGTGTTGTAGTGCTCCATAATGTGCTTGGATGCTTATAGTAATTTGTTGCCCAGTAGCAAGAGAACTTGCGGATGCTTTTTGTTTGCAGCAGGGCGCATGTTGCTTGTGACAGCCATACTTGTGCACTATAATCAGTCATTTTGGGGGTAGTAGGCCATGGATTTGCAGGAATCATCACTGCTATAGGCTTGTTATGCACCTTATATAGGGTAGAAGTCTGCACCTTGCAAGGTCCTGCCTGGCTTGTCTGTGGTTATGTAGTTTAGTAATGTTCATCCCCATGTAGTGTGTTCGACTGCCTGGACTCCACTGCAGACATGTGACATCTGGTTACCCTAATTTACTTGTGTGCTTACTGGTGGTCCATTCAACTCTATGGTACCAAGAGATGGTGTAAAGAACTGAACAGTGTACTGGGGGCTTTACGGTCCAGGTCCAAACATGTGCTTAGTGATACTGGGCAGGGTATGGCCTCTCCTGATTACCCCTTGTTGTTCTGCTTGTCTAACATGTGACCTTTTGTTTCAGCCACGCAAAATTGAAGAGATCAAAGATTTCCTGCTGACAGCCAGGAGAAAAGATGCCAAGTGTAAGTAGTGATGGGGTGTATGCATGTAAGACAGTCATGGCTAAACTGAGGCCCACCTCTACTGTCCTAGCTATGGCAAGGATATCTCTTTGCTTCATTGCAACTTAGGATTTTTATTCTTGGCATCCCCACCTGCCCTCAGTAAGGGCACATGCACACTGCCATAGTCCACGAATCGGTCTGTGCAGTGTCCTGTCTCCTGGGACAGCCACAGCACAGGAATCTGTATATCGTATTATATATCACTACAAGGAATCCTGCTTAGTGGGGGATGCAGGGACTCCTTGCATCATATTGTCACTGAATCTGTCTCATCCTGGGCACTGGATGGACTGTAAGTGACGGTGAGCTGACAATTCAAACTGACCAAGGAAACTTTATTTTGTCCGTGTTTGTATGGCTAGTAGTATGTGTGCATAGATCCTAATATATGTATACTTTTTATGGATATGACTCTTTAATTATGATTTGTTTGTAAAGGTCTTTTGATTAAATTTGGCTAGACTTCTTTACAGTGTGCTGCGTATTCTTTACATTGCACACGATATATTTTGTAGGCCGTATGACACGGGGACGATCGCTAGTAGCACCACCTCCACATGATTTCCCTTTCCTCCAGATAGATGGGTTTCTAGTGCTGCTATGCATTTGTATGTAAGGAAAGGTTTCAGCCATGAGCCAAATGAAATGGAGCGCTCTTCTGAACAATCACTTAGAGCGCTTGATTAGGGGAAACTGATCAGAGCAGGAGCTTAATCTGTTAAATGTGGGGCCTCATACTTTCAAGACAACACCTCCTGTCTGGAGAGATGTAGATTAAATCCTTTTGTTTTTATGTACAGCTGTCAAGATTAAGAAGAACAAGGACAATGTGAAATTCAAGGTTCGCTGCAGCAAGTACCTGTACACCCTGGTCATCACAGACAAAGAGAAGGCAGAGAAGCTGAAACAGTCCCTTCCCCCTGGTGAGTGGGCTGGGATTATGGGACCTTGCCTCATTTGGAAAGTGAGATTTCTGCCTTGATCTATTATAGAAGGTGCCCTTAAAAGGGTATTCCCATGAAGAGAAGATTTTTAAAAAATACTTGGATAACAAAAGTGCACTAATTTTACGGTTGGCAAAAAAATTGGTGTTCACAGTTTTGGTTGCCCCTGGGATGTGACCGTACAGTTTCTGACTATAGTCAGACTCTCCTCATGAATAACTTCTCCTCACTGCCTAAACTCTGGAATTTTACTCGGTTTTATAGCTGTTTTAGCTCCTACAAGTTGCTGATGGTCATTGTTAGATAAGGGGTTAAAACATCACTTGGGGATTAGATTTTGAGAAATTTTCATTGGGGGGGGGGTGGCAGGGCCATGTTCAGCAGGGCATCTACGGTGACATCCGTTTTGATGCTGGCATAAAGAGCCAGGAATATACCAGGGTGTTGCTGCTGCATTACACCCCATTTCACAAAGGTGACTCCCTTCATCACAAACTCTTCTGATGCAAAATTTCCTGTTGGCTGGCACCTATTGTGTTAAACACTCTGGATCTGAGCAGTTTACCCATCCTAGGCACTGATGGCAGCGCCCTGGGTGTGTACAAAGCAAATACTCTGCTTCATCTGATGGGTAACCCTGTAATGGGCACTGGTACATGAGCCTTGGTAAAGTGTCTGCACTGAAAACAAGGTCTAATCGGTTGGGGGTTTTAGTCTGAGTTTTAAAACTTATGGCTGAAGGCTTAAGAGTTCAAAAACAAGTTTTTACCCATTGCTTATTATTTGAGGCCCTCCAGCCACACTTGAGCCTCTCTCCTTTTATATACAGTGATGATCTGGGATTATGCCACTCTGTACCCTCTAATTTTGGTTCTTACCTGTAGGAATCTGCCCTTTCTCTGCTACATTAAAGTGAGATCCAGATCTGTGATATCTTGGTATAAATCTAATTGGTGTATGTTCTCTCTTGCAGGTCTGTCAGTAAAAGAACTGAAGTAAACTTGCTGTCTGGTCTCTTGTACAATAAAACACATAAAAAAACACAAAAATGAATCTGTCGTCCTGTTTAGATTGAGTGCGATGGCTGGTTCAGGAGCTGCTCACATGCTATAACCTGAAAGGGACTCTTCACAACTGTAAAATGCTGCCGTGCCTGACCTCTACCCCCATATATTGCGGCTTTTCCCATTTAGGGGAAGAGCTCTTAGGTGGTTGGATTCATAAACTTCCAAACTGCTCTATGGGGGGGTCTAGTGACTGCCCGGCAGGTTGTGTTCTGCTCAGCTGTTCCCCTAGTATTGGTTCAAGTAGCAGGGAAATTGCTTGACTTGTCACTTAATTAGTTAGATCAGGACCCCTGTTATATTCTAAGTCCTAAGGTTTGGGGATAAAGGTCAAATCTGACACAACCATTTAACTAGATATAAAGGTTATGTGCCTTGAATTGGTGTCCTAATAGAGATCCTTTACAGGGATTGTCCATGGTGACCACTGGTACCAGACACTTGATGAGCTACAAAAACATGGGTTCCTAATGTAAAACATTTCATTATATAGGGGACTTGATCTCCTCTGCTTTTTTTAATGAGGTAATGTGATCACTTTTGTCTGGCAGTGATCAGTGAAGTAAAATTCTGACTTGAGGGCCCCCAGACTCGCACATGTGTAGCAACCGTATGCTAGCTGTACAAACGGCGGCTAGCATATGGCCGCCATACAGTATAGTGGGTGCACACATCGCCCTAAAAAAAGGAGAGCATCCTCTATATGTATGACCCGGCTGGACAGCTCCCTATAGAGGTGTGTGTCACCCTCCTACTTTAGACGGGCGCGGGTCTAGAGTCTGCTGCAATGTCGTTTGACGTTGCTACAGATTTCTTTAGTTCCTGTGCTAATCATGGGTACAAGACCTCCATATATCAGATGTGGACTGTAAAGAGATTTGGTTTATTTCTGCTTCAATCAGAGCAGCTCTGAAGTAGTAATGCAGAGTAGAGCCACCCCTACAGACCCTGTCTGCAGGGGTTAATCGGAGCTGCTTGATATAATTGGAGCCAGTCCAGCTATGAAACGTCTGCCCCCACATGGGGACTTGTACCCCTGTAACTGGGGTTCTTAAAGATGCCCCATTTACAGTAGAAACAAAGTAAAAAGAATTTGAGAAATAAAAGTAGAAATGTCCCCCAGGGGTCTTTTAGGACCCAATGAGTTAAAACTCATCACATATTAAAAATACATTAAAATATTAATATTCCCAAATGGTCTATTACAAAAAAAATTGCCACAGCCTATACATATTCTATCAACTCACTACAATTAATTTACAATGGTCATATTGGCTAATTTGAAAATTAATTATATTATATAACTTTCAAAGAAAAATTCTCTCCAGTTTTTAACTGTGTAAGCAGACCCAAGTATAAGCCAAGGCACTGGGAAATGCTGATTTGAGGACCCTCTGCAGGTCCTCTTCTCTCGGTCTCCCTGCATTGTCCCGTTGCATACACAATGTTAGACCCTTGCGGATACATGATGGTTACTACCGCTTTGCCTACATGATTTACCTGCACTGTAGTTCTGTTTGAGTTAAAACCACTTATGGATCTACTGTCCCAATGAAGCAGTACTGACTATTAGAAGGGCTGTCTATGATCCATATCCCTCTTGTGGTCTTTATTCTGTGGTGTAGCCTGTGGCCATAGCTGTGGAGCTCCTGAGGGTCAATTCTAACTAACTTATAAGTGGAAATTGGCAGAATCCAAACACCTACTTACAATGAAAACTGATTTCTTCTAGAGAAGACCTGTGTACATCACAATGGATTATGTTGGTGCTATAGAGGTTCTCTGTACATGCGCTCAGCTTGGGTGGTGGTGTTCTGTGTATGAGTCCCTGTTAGGATGTGAATGCCCGTAGTGTCTATTATATACTGCACTAATGTAATCTGATTCCGGCCTTATTGGATCCATCCCGTCAGGCATATGAAAGCAGTTACAGGGGGCGAGTGCCTCTTGTTAATGCAAGTTAAAGGGCCATTACCCAGAACGTGGTTGGGATTATCGCTACAGGATGACGGTTCTCCTTGTGTTCAGCAGCAAAGTCTACAGCCCTGCGCTCATCTTCTGCTTACAGCACTCTGCCTCCCCCCCCCCCCCCCCCCCAAAAAAAAAACATATGCCAGTCCTAGCGCAGTTTGTGGCTGAAGTTGTAAATTTCCATTGTACCATCTGTGTAAGTGTTGCTGCCTTGTGTTCCTCTGGACATATGTCATAGCTCCACCATATTCTGCAGCGCTGTACAGCTCATGGGGGCGTGTACAAATAAAGTAAGACAAAAACATGGTCAGGTGACACAATAGGAGTGCGTGCAGGGCCTGTGGGAGCATAGTCTATGGGGCAGAACATTTTGATTATATTGGTGCTGCTGGGAAGCAGGGACTCCTTGCTGCGACTATTACGATGATGCATGTCCTACATGCTGTGGCTGTTCCATGTCGCAGATTTGCCAGTGCTGTGCAAATGCGCCCTCCCTTCTATACAGATCATGGGTCCTGATCCTTTTTTTGTTGCAGCCTCCTCCCTAAAATGTTCTTCTAACATCCTAATGGTTGAGAGAATGAGACAGATTCTTTCAGGGCTTTGGACAGTGACCATGTACACAGGGATTCCTTGCATCAATACCGACCCTTGCACACACGGAAAAGGGTCTTAACTTTTGGCTCAGCCTCTGCTTTCTTCGGCGGATCAAGGAGGGGAGGGGGGACTCCCTTAAAATCAACACCTAATACCATTAAGTGTATATAGCCACGGCGGTGGCATCAGGACTTGGAGCAGGAAAGGACCCTGCAGCAGTACAGTACACAAGTAATTACCACACTTGGGTTCTCATGCAACCAGTGTCAGGAGTCAGGACAGCAGGAGAGGACCCGGCAGAAGCGAGGACTCTGCTGCACTCACTGCTACCCAACCTCCCACACCCATGGACACTTCCATCAGTTTTGGGATCTCCTGGCTTGACAGGCTGAGTGTGGGCTGTCACCACGCATTGTGCATGCTCTTCTGGGCTTTTATGTGAGATGAATGTGGCTGCACTTTATGTACATGCTCAGTAGTGAAGCTCCTCTGCTACAGATCTGAAGAATAAGGTGCTGGGAAGGAATAGCTCTGATAGAGTGACCAGGAAAACAGCCGAGTATGGATGGCAATACAGAAAACCTCCACTAGATGTCGCTGCGCCCCTGGTGTTATCACACTGTGTGTGACCTACAAACTAGATTTTTTTTTTTTTAATCAAAGTTAAAATTTCAATGTAAAACTATTTTCTGCGGCACAATCTTGGAATTTTTCTTTAAATTTAATAGAAAATAAAATAATTCAACCTTGAATTCTGTCGGCTTGTAGAAGAATCGCACCTTTTTTATTTTTAGTGCAGTAAACTTCACACAATCTGGGAATGGCTGGCGGAAAGTGTGAAGAAGATGCGGAATCCTAAAGAAACAAAAAAATCTGCTACAGACCTAGAATTATCTGTGGTGCGTGGATTTATAATTAATTTATTAGGATGGGTTTATATGGGCTCGTTCTTTACTAGGTTCCCGCTTTTGCCAAAACGAAATTTTGGAGGCATGGGCTCAGGTAGGTAGTCACTCTCTGGCCATTGCACACCTACATAACTCATCTTCAGGTTGGTCCAGGTCACAGACTGTGTTTCTTAAGGTGAATCTGGCCTGGTGACTTCATATTTTGGACAAATTACCCCAATTTTTGGTGTAGTAGATCCCTAACATGTTCCTATTTCAAGTTATTAGATCCCAAATTATTATGTGTTCTGCATCCATAATACAGATACATGACAGCTGTCATAACACATGTGCATCACACGGCTGGGATTCTGTTGGAGAGTTTCCAAAGCAGCACAGAGGACTTGCAGCATTTTCATCTCGTGTGGATGTATTATCCACCCCCATGTAAGGCTGATGGCACACGTTCAGTTTTTCAGATGCAGTTTTTGACGCCCAAACCAGGAATGGAGTAATAGTAGGAGGAGCAGCAGCAGCTTTCTATTATTTGTCTCACCCATTATGATCCACACCTGCTTTTGGCTTCAAAAACTGCATCTGAAAAACTGCCCGTGTGCCACTACCCTAAGACCCATGTAGTTCCCATCTGCGTTCAGCCAATAGGTTAATGACGAATCCGCTTTGCAATGGTGTCCGATTGGTATCCATTTTTACGTTTTCTACCAGGCCTTCCGGAAACTAAGTAACGGACAGAAAAATATCAGTTTTTTAAAAAAATGATACTTTGCTTTTAATGTATCTGTTTAAATTACAATCTGTTTAAAAAAAAAAAAAAACGGAAACCAAGATGCAGATGGGAACTGACCCTTATTAGGCTGCATTCAGACAAACGCGTGCCCGCCGTACCGTAGCATGGGAGAGGAGGAGGGGGTGAGTGCTGCTCGCACTTGCCCCTCTCCACAGCGATACATGGCACACTGCGCTGTACTACGAGTAGAGAGAGAGGATATGATCTAACTTTTCCCTGGGCACGGAATGGTACGGTGCCGCATATACATCCCCCAACAGCCGTGTGAATGCAGCCTAAGGGTGATGTCACACATGGCGTTTTTAGATCGTAAAAATGCATCCGTTTTTTTAGAAACGCATGCGTTTTTGTCCGTTTTTAATTCCACAAATTCGGAAAACCGGACAAAAACGCATGCGTTTTTTCAAAACTGATGCGTTTTTTACCATCTGAAAAAGCACTAACTAAAAACGGCATAAAAATGCCATGTGTGACATCACCCTTAGATGCGTCTTTGGACACATTTCTATGAATTTCTATGACCCCCCCCAATACATAACCTGTACTTACTACCCACTAGAAAGTGGCTATGACCCATAGCAGCTGGTATTAGGATATCTACCCCCCCCCCCCCCCCCTCGTCTTCACGTTATCCTGCACACAATCCCCATTGTCTGATAAACGGAGGAATAATCCCAACAACTGACAGGCAGCTGCCCGCACCCAGGAGCCTTGTGCTGCCAAGAATGACGTAGTCATACAAGACGATGGGTTAGGCAAAAACTTCCCAAAAAACGAGTGGTTTGGTGCGAGTGGAGAAAGCTCCTTTTAGAGATAATTAGTATGTATCTGCCAGAGCGAGATGAAAGTCTGTAATCTGCAGGCTCGCTCACTATGCTAATATGGCGTGTAGTATGGGGAAGAAACCGCGTTATCTCGAGAGGAGCAGAGGCGCAGCACCTGACGGATCACAACCCAGACACAGATATCCTCTAATGTGCCAGGAAGCTGCCGGGAAAGCCCCTAGAAGTGAGTGGGCGCTGACGGCTAAGGGCCACACACTGCAGCCTATTGTGGGATATTATAAGAGGGGTATGAGGAAGACTCGTGAGCAAATCAGTGAGACATTGGGAGAAAAGACGCTATGGAAGTATTATATACCGTATTATATAATCAACTGTCCCTAAATTACACAAGATACACCCCAATCTAAGGCATAGGAGCATATGAAATACAGACCACCTTAAATAGGGGAGCACAGACTATAGGACCTCACTCTGCCTTGTTCCTGCAGTTCTCAGTCCTGGCTTTGATGTAGACTGCATCCTGCTGCCAGCCTTGGCGTTAGGACATTGTCTATTGTCACCCCTGGTAGTTAAAGGACTGTAGAAACATGGAGTCTGCACTAGTAATCAGATTTTTTCAGCTTCTGTTTGGCTAGGTTGTGACTTCTAGAAGAGATCAGATTATAGGAACAAGGAGAGTCTGCACTATTAATCAGATTTTTCTGTCCCTGTATGGCTAGGTTATGACTTCTCCTACATCTGATTACAGAACCAAGGTGATTTGGCACTATTAATCAGATATTTCTAATGTAGATTCTACAGCCTCCTTCACATGGGCACATTTTGTCCAGAAATGACAGACCGGGACCTGGAGCCCTGGCATCGTAGTGATCTATGGCTCCCTGCATCAAGCACCCATTGTCCAGGTGACTGCACCCAATCCCATTCAAGTGAATGGATATGGGTGCAGTTCCCTGCCCAGACAGTTGATCAGGGGAGCGCTTTATTCTACAAATCAGATCTATTGCTTTACTACAGCAAAGGGTGATGCCACACATGGCGTTTAAAACACGTTTTTGGGCCGTTTTTGAGCAGTCCGTTAAAAAACCCATCCGTTTTTTTAAAACGCACCGGTTTTTGAAAACGCATGCGTTTTTGTCAGTTTTTCAGAATTTGCGCAATTAAAAACGGACAAAACGGATGCATTTTTTAACGCATGCGTTTTTTAATGGACTGCTCAAAAACGTCCCAAAAACGTGTTCAAAACGCCATGTGTGGCATCACCCAAAGAGGAACTGAGAATATGTTGCGTGACTCCTTGTATAGAACTTCCTGGAAAAGTCACATTTATCCAGTTCTTATTAATATCAGCTGATCTCCGTAGCCTGGCCAAGATCTGGACGTACGGTCTAATTTTTTAAGAATGACACATGTTTTAACCCTTTTGGCTCATGCTTCATATTTCTATAGGGGGACATCACCAGGGGGTCCATAACATATACCTGTAGTCATAGCAGTGTGCTGTTACACTCATTGTTGGGGTCCTCAGAGAGCCATTTGTTGCTGCCCTGTTTATTTCGTAGCGTTCCCGTGATATCCTGGGGGGGGGGGGGGGGCGCAGTGAGTCACACGAACGATCGGAACGAGGATCTAATTAATATAGTGGGGACAACAGGAAACTTTGCACCGCGGTGGGGGAAATAGTTCAGATATAATTATGTCCTGATTACAATCCTGTGACTGTAATGAGGGACATGTGGCAGGAGGGATAGACAAAGCGTCTTCAGATATCCCCTCTACGTATCCGAGCACTGGCCTCAAGCATCGAAATCCTCTCCGGACAAGAAAAAATACATATTCCAGAAATGTCATTTCTACTTTTTTTTGGATAATAATAGGGCCCGGACCCTCCATCGGGAAACTTTCACCATACTATTATAGCAGCTGTACAACCAAGGGAGCAGTATAGTAATTACTCAGGCGGTGCCGGGTGCCGAGGTTGTGTAGTCTGGGGGGGGGGGGGGGGGGCACGGCCATACAAGGGGGTTATGGGGGGTTCTTGAAATAAATCAGTCCCAGTATAGTGGGTGTAATGCTCCTGTATCCTTCAGCTTTTGTTACGTGATACAGGCTCCTCATGGGGGACGTATATACAGCTGACGCATATACGGCGTATATACGTCCCACATAGACGGCAATGGGCGCACAGCGCCGCACGGGAGCGGCACCTTACCGTTCCGTAGCCAGGAGAAAGATAGGACATGTCCTATAGTTCCTCGGAATACGGCGCTGTACGCCATATATCACTGTCAAAAGGGACGCTTCTCACCCCCTCCTCCTCTCCCCAGCGTCGCCGTGTGCCCACCGTGATACAGTACACAGCACACATCGTGTGAATGTAGCCTTTAACTGTAAATCTGCGTTCACACGTGGTGTTTACATTTCATTTTGAAGCACAATACAACCGCTGAGGAGGGGAGAGGAGATTTTTAACAAATTCCATTGCTGTTAACATGTGTTTACACTGTTAACATTATGTTAACACATTGTTTATAAATCGCTAATGTTAATGAACATCGTGTTAATATTTGTGCTTTGTAAACGCAATTTTAGGGCCCTTTCAGACACGTGATATGTGATTTTTCGACATGGGGGACACAGTCTGGAAACGTGTGTTTAGTTTTTGGGATTTTTGTAAAATTTTAGGCTTACCTGATTTATCTTAGTGGTTGATAAATGAGTCAGGTGAGTCTGTTGGTTTTTTTGAGACTTTTGTTTGACAATTTGCAGAAAAGTCTCAGGGCGCGTTCACACGACGCGTTGCGTTTTTTGATGCGTTTTTGACGCATTCTAAAGGCTTCAGCCTTGATCACATACTGAGGTAACATTGGGGAAGATTTACTTACTCGG